>NC_135511.1:5862191-6507191 GCF_051989575.1 Stigmatopora nigra | reverse complement strand
AATTCATTTGAACTAGTAGGAGCTGATAGCGCCGTCAGCCCTCCTAGTACAAATGGATTGGACATCTTTCACCATCAATGGCAACCGCAGAGTTAAAAATGTGAATGGTTAATAAACTAACAAAAATTAAACAACAAAAACTAGCAGTGTATCAACCAATTCAAGGTTTTCCCTGCCTGCTGCCCAAATTTGGCTGGGATAGGCTCCAGTACCCTCCGCGATCCATGGGAGAATAAGCAGTATGAAAACAAGAATGAATAAAAAAGTGTAGTATCGATACCAATATCAGAAGGTCCCCCAATAATGCTGCAAAACACTGGCATCGGTATTGATAAGCACCAAAAAATAAGAGAAATAGAAGAAGAAAAGAAGACTTCTGTCGCCATCTAGGCTTGGGTACTAAAATGCAGGACTGTTTTTGATTGAACGAGTCGTAACAAGACCAAATAAAAACAAATATTTCAGGTCTTTTGTATTTTACTATATTATCTACATGTTTGTTTGTTTGTTGTTATTTTGGCATTACGTGGTGCGAGTGTTAACTCTCATTATACTTGTATAATGACAATAAAAGCATTCAATTTAATCCAATTAACTATTTTCATCTTGAAGAAAAGTGATAGTGGTTCTAGTTGATATTTCAGGCAAGGTGGGACAAAAATCTGAGGCAATAACTATCTTCTTAAGGTAAGAAATGTGTTGTCAATCGCAAAAAACAAGGCTATTTAGATTATTTTTCAATTTTTTTTCTCCATAAAATGGTATTGGGACAGTATTGCATTGCTCTGTATCTGAATCGATATTGGGTGCAAAAAAATATGTCAAATAGTCATTTTGGAGGGAAAACGGAAAGATAAGATAGACAATCTGCAAAATCGACAAACAATACTAACATTGTTTTAAAAAAACAAACGTTTTTGGACATTCATGAGTTTGTCTACACACTTGACAGGACAGAATGTACTAGACTCTTTTGATGTATATCGTCTGTCTAGAATTTTGGAGCTCCACCCAAAATGTCTTTCAGTGGTCCTTTGCACCAGGGCCAATTCTCAGAGACATGAATGCATTCACAGCTGGCTCTCTGGCAGTGGAGCTTCCAGCTCTTTGCTGGCTTGTAAAGTGCCTGCTAACAACTAGCAGCTCTCTCTCTCTCTCTCTGTCCTGGCCTTCCGAGCATCGGGGAACAGGGACAAGCGAGTCCTGCGGGAGTCTCTTACGTAAAGTTTCAAGAGTGAAGGTGAAAGCGGCACTGAGCTGAGTTATGATGGACTTGCCAGATTTATAACAGCCAAGCACGTGTTTCTCATTATTTTCATCAAGACGAATTGGGGGGAGTGCATTGTTTGCTGCTAACAAGGTGGAGAAACTACGTGAGAGAGCAGTGACCAAAAGGCTTATGTGGAATAAGAGAGTACTAAATATGCTGACTGGAGGCAAACTTGAGAAGGCCAGCGTTGTCTTCTCACAGCAGGCGGGCCTTTTGCTACATGTTAGAAGAACTGGGAGGAACAGAAAATATGGATTTTGTTACGGTATTTGATGACTCATTTCAGTTTAAGTTCTTTGGGTCGTTCTCAGTCATTATTGTTGGATCAATATCACACGATAGGCCTACTATGCATCACTTTTCTATATCGATTATCCTTATGAACTCATTGGCTGCCATTGACAGCAATTGATGTCCAATACATTTAAAATGGGTGGTCTTAAAACCAATGAATTCATTCAAATGAGTGGTATTGAGAGTCATAAGACGGCATTTTTTAAGTATGTTTTAAATGCCAAATTATTTAATCATTAATGTAGTGAAATAAATGAAACTGTGGAAGACGAAAAATAAGTTTACATTAAAAGTTAGACTTAGCAAACCAGCCCATATGACACAAACATTGATGTCCACAAAAAATGAAAAGTACAGCACAGTGAACTTTAAACTAATAATACATTGTAGGGGAACAGTTCAAGTTCACAATAATCTTGTTCCATTCCATTTCTCTTTTTTGTTTTTTTGTCTCCAATAAGTCAGTGAAGCACTTTTATGTGAGTGCTGCCACTCACTCTCAATTTATAATTTGTGAAAGCATTAGTGTTTTCTCTCTCTATTTCGACATACCCAACCCAAGAAGAGGAAACCTTTCCATTCTCCACCTTCAGTCTCTGACAACATATGGTACGTATATATTTTTTCTACCTTACTACTGGCTTGGGAGTGGGCTGACCTATTTGATTCCAACAGCTGTATTTAAACTATACGTACATCTATATTGACTAATGTTTCCTCATTTTTGTTTGGGTAATATGCACGTTGTTTTTGTTATATGTATAAACTACTTTTTAGGATTAATCATTTGGTAGAATTTCTTTACTTAAAAGTAAAAACAACTGGCAGTTGTAATGTGCTTTAAGTCAAGTACGGACACCGTCTGTTTGCAATCAGCAAAACTGTGTTAAGAGCCCACTTTGTTTTCAATTCAAACTTGTTCTTCGTAACCTCACGCAACAAAGCGTCATTCATCAAATGTGATAATTTTGTTTGGTTTGTTTCCATTAAACTGTGAACATTTCATCAGAGTTTTTGACATGTCTTTGTTCATAAGTTCAAATGAATGACCCAACCCATGTTTTTGGCTGCTTCTCCACTCCAAACTTTAAACTTTACTTTTAATACAAAACTTTAATCAGTCCTGAATAAAAAGCACATGCGCTGAAATTCTGAATGTGATAATGACCAGTTTTTCATGAAATCAGAAAAAAATCCACCAAAAATCTTTCGTCACAGTCTACAGCTCAAGATCTTAAGATGATGATGTTTAATACTGAAAGGCATTTTAATATTGAAGAGCTGCTCTTTCCCACACCACTTTTGTTTCCTATCATGTTGTCACAGTACTAACATTTTCTATTCAATATCAATATGTACTCTAAAAAGTATTTGATAGTCATTACCATTTTCGCCATTACAAAAAAAATGAATCATCTATTGTCCATTCGTGATCAATATTTTTGTCAAAATAAAAAACCCTCAAAATGACCCAAAATCAACAGAAAGTGAACCCAAATCAACCAGTGTTAATAATAACATTGAAAAATAAATAAATGGATAAATAATCAATACAAAATATACTATTCCCTTGGAATAATTATCAAGTTTAGTTAAAAAAAAAACCTGTGGTAGAAGAAAAATACTACTTTTGCAAAAAAAATTCTAAACAATACTTCTGCAGTAAAATTTCTAACCAATACTTCTGCAATCAGATGCTAACCATGCAAAAGATTTAGACATTAATTCTGCAATACCTTGTGACACTTGACAACACCATTGTAATTGTGATTTAATGTAACTCTAAAATAGAGGACTATTTAAGTATGCAATAAACAGTGATAATTACTTCACAGCCATAAAATATGATGACTGAAAAAAAAAGTAGGACATTTTATTTTGGAATTAAACAAATTGCTGTTAACTTCAACATTACTTTAAGTGAAACCTGTAGGTCTAACAAGCAAATCTTGTTATTGAATGGTTAAAACTTAAAAGTGTCTGCTGTAAACAACATACCCCACGTCACAGATCATTTTCACAAGACAAATATAACTCATTGTTGTTAGTGAAAACTAAAACAAAACAAAATAAAAAGATAATCTTACTAACATGGAATGAAGAATTGTGGAACTGTGTGAAATTTTAGATTGTTGCTTTCATACATTCAAATTATTCTTACCATAACAACCAAAGCAACATTTACCTAACACCATACATGTTATAATTCTTGCCTAAACCACTCTCTCCGCTGTCTCACCGGAAAATGCTACTCATGTTCTTCTCAGAAACGCCTACATTTATCATCTACGTGGAGAAAACCAGCTATTTGTGGTATATCAGATTAACGACCTGAACATGTTCCATTAAAAAATCTCCATGTGTGACTCAGTGTTGTGGCAACTCCATTCGCTCACCTCAATTGCAGGTCCGATGAATCAACATCCGGTAATATATCACATTTGTGTTTTGGCATGACTCAGAATTTCCGGTAGTGTTTTGATTCATGAATTAAGATGTAGTTTCATTCCATCTGCTAGTTGGTAAAACAGACATTTTATATTTGGTTGCATCTGTTGTTTGTTTATGTTCAAGATAACTCAAGAACAAATTAAGGGGTCATTATTAAACTTGCTGATATGTTTGCAGTATGAAACAAATAAGACAATTGCATTTCGGGTTAATTAGGTCAAAGGTAACAGACCCATGCAAATCCTGATTTCTAGGCAGGGGTCTACTTTCTCATCATTTTTTATTTGGCCAGATCAACTTTCTATTGGGCGGTCCGGCGAACTGATTGGGTAATGTGTCTTACTCACAGTTCTGGGATCTTGGGTTCGATCCCAGGTCGATCCTCCTTTGTGGAGATTGCATGTTCTCTCTGGGTGTGCGTGGGTTTTCTCCAGGTACTCCCAGCTTCCAAAAATATGCAGGTAGAACACTATAAATTGCCCCTAGGTATGATTTGCTGGCCACCAATTCAAGGTGACCCCTGCCGGATACCCAAAGGCTCTGGCACACCCTGCGACCCTTATGAGGATAAGCGATACAGATAATTATTGAATTAATAGATTTCCATCCATAAATATATCAATACGTCAATACTTTAAATTGATTGCCAAATAGCAAGTATTCACTTAAAAGTCCCCTTTTTACAATGTGATCAGATATCATGAGCTCAATACACAGATGGAATTGTTTAGGAGATTGTATCACATTTGTCTGCAGCTGTTGCTAACACACCCATGAGTGAGAACTTGGCAGTATAAAGACAAACGACCGTATAAGGGGCTTAAGAAGCTATAATATAAATCCACTTCTGACATAAACTCATGTCCAGCAAATACTTACTCATATTTCTCATGATGTAACATCTTCAAAATGTTCTGTTCAATAGGGTCCATCATGACAAAAAAAAAGGAAAACTCTTGAACAGCTATATTCAGTTGATAGAAAAAGCAATTTCACTCAATATACTTTGGTTCATGGCCATTGGAAGTATAGGTGAAATCTATGAATGGCAGAGGTATATTTTTATGTCAAATATCCTCTATTGTATGCTTGTTTGTAAAGTTGTGTTCATGATAACTCAAGAACGAATTAAGGATTTATTATAAAACCCGCAGGATTTTTCAAATATTTAACGAAAGCGGTAATTAAATCTTCATAAAATCACAGTGTCAAATTTAATTGGTTAGCTCTGCTATCTCTGAGTGCTCCTCTGGTTTTGTTATGTTTGCAATGATCTTTTGTGCTTAAACTAGTAAGTAGTTTCAATTTCAAAACAATTTATATGTTTTATTGTGTAATGAAAATATAAAGCATTTGGTATATTCTCAGTGTTGTCCCAATTAAATGAAGATTTTATGAAAAATTGAAGGAGAATAGGTTAATTCTACCTTAGCCCTTTTTAAACCAATTGGCAATTTTAGCTGTAGTCATTGACAGTGAGCATCTTTTCTCCAGACAATTAAAACGCAATGACCAATAAATAACAAATAAAAGAGCAATAAATAATTATGCCTGATTGAATTTAGAGTTAAACAAAAATTACCAATTTGTAAAAGCGGTATCTTAGTCCGAACAAAAGTTTGCAGACCCCATAAAAGATCCAGTGACTGTCACCAACAACTACTTAAACATTCATTTAGAATAGTTAAAACATGATTTATCACGTTATTTTGAGGTTGTGATCTGGAAGGAACATAAAACTTACTTCTTTATTTGTCTGGGTGCATTGCGGCCATTATTTCTTTTCAATTTCATCCCTTGACATCAGCAATATTGGTTTGTTTTTTTGTTTAATTTGACTGCGTGATAGAAACTCAGTTCTGATATTTAATGTCATCTCTCATAATCATAACACCAAAATTCCTTACATTTTCCTAATGATTATTGAATTGCAATAAAGCGGACTCAAACACCAGACTACCAATGATTGGTAATAACTGCAAAAGCCTCAAATCGGTGATCCGTGAGGCTATAAAAAGGCATCTTTCGGAGCTTGGCCAAACACAATGTTGACTTTAACCGCTTTATATATAAAGCAAGCTGCGATGCAAAGAACTGTGCAATCCCCCAACCTAAACAGACTGCCCCCATCCCTTCACTGGCTGGCGTGCAGTCTGGCCTCACAGAGGATCCTTTGTGTAACCGGTGGCGGTGTGAAAGCGAGAGAAAATTAAAGCGGAATGAATTTCTTATAATCCTTTCTTATCCTCAATCACGCTGCAAATCCATCTTTGGAAGGGAGTAATCGAATGAAGTAATGGTTGTAAATGACTTAAATGCCTTCATTGGAAGAGTGATGAAGCTCATACAATGACTCAAGAGGAAAATGAGGAAAATAATAAAAATAACGATCTGATTATTGTACAAAGAAATTGCTCAGATGGCTTATATTCGTCCAAACAATGTATTCACTCTTCAAAATCTTGAGAGTCTTATTATAAAAGAAATATGTGTCTTCTTCTTTGAGCCAACTCATGTGTGGCAAGTAAATAAAAAAAATCTTATAATGACCTAATTCAACAATGTACTTGTTTTATCACTTTACTTTGCAGAAGTGTTGAAAAAGGCTATTCTTATATTTAGAATCCAATATAAAAACAGAATATGGTAATCAAATAATAAGATGCAACTGCCACTACAGAAACACAACTGTGCTTTCCTACAAAAATAACAATCATTTTATATGAAAAGTCTGCTGACAGCCTTCGAAGTGACTATTATTAGCTTTGGAAAGGAACCTTATATTGGATCCTCGTAGGAAAACAATATAAAGCTTCAATGTCAGTCACCTATAGAGTAGGAGTGCACATGCAGCAAATTTGCACTGAAACCATCCAAAACGTACTCTATATTCAAGTCTGTAAAACATTTTGGGGGCTTGTGTTAGGTAAATGAAAGGAATGAGGACAAAAAAAAATCTAGAAAGTTCAAAATGCTTTTTAAAATAACAAATAATAATTATTGCCTGCCACTGACAGTGATTGATGAATCACATATGCTTTAAAAATAAAGTGATTTAAATTGACCACATAGTAACTGCCATACTACCATGTTAAAAACTCAAATTAAGGAAACACACCAACAACCTCAAGTTAATTACCCCAGCCAAAAGGCACAACTCACAGAAAGCAGAGGTTGTGTATATATATATATATTTTGTTTGTAGTTTTGTGTTCCAGACTTCCAGATAATAATATATCTTCAAAATGAAGTGAAAGGGTTGATGATATTTTGGAGAAATGGAGTAAAGAGTCATAATAGAAGTCAGAAAAATAATTTGTTAATATCTTTATCTTAGCTATTATCTAGGCCAAATGGGCAAACTACGGTCCGCGGGCCGCAGCCGGCCCGTTAGGCTCTTTTATCCGACCCGCCAACATTGTCCAAATATGTATAATATATATATATTTTTACCCGAGATGGAGCCGTCACACGGAATCTAGTGGCAGTAGCTCTGTCCACTCTTATTTGTTTTGTCGTGTTTTACAGCCCTTCTATCTTTTTTAGAATTATTTTAATATTTCTGAGTACATTCCTTTTTACTTTACTTTGTACTTTATACTTTTTACTTTAATAATGAGTGATGAGTATGTTAATACTTTAGTCCTTCTTTTCTGTCTATGTTTCATATGTACTGTTAACGGATGCACTTTTTTATGTGTATCGTATCTTGTGCTGACCCGGCCCGTCTGTCAAATTTTTAAAGTCAATGTGGCCCCTGGACGAAAGGTTTGCCCACCCCTGATCTTTATTTAGTTTAACTCAATTTGGTGACATGATGAGATGAGGAAGAATACAATTTAAAGGAATAAAGGAAGGGAATTTACCAAATATGGCAATACTTTGAGTTTAGTGGCTCAGGTGGAATTCTGCTCACCCTGTTACCATCCATGTGAATGCAATAATAATATACGTATAGATATTAAACTGGCCACCCACTTACCAAAATCCCAATTTGCCAGACAAGATTCATCTTACTCTCAAATGTTTGCATCTTATGAATAATACAAATGCAAATAGAGGTCCCTTTGGGCGTAGCATTGGAAGACCACCCGACTATTTTAACGCACGGAAAGGAAGTTCAACTTCGGCTCCCAAACAAGGTGACAGTGTTGTGGTAGGTACAACATACAGCTGTTGCTGTTTTTCAATGGAGTTCACCAGTAAAAAAACATGTTTGCTCCTCTGCAGTCAAATCCAGGACATTTAATTCTAACCACAACAGTCAAACAATGAGGATATTTTCATGTAAATCTACTGTTTAATGTTATACACATGCTTATTCTCCTTGTTTCCAGGCTTCTGAGCTTTTTCTCTCTGCAGCTAATCATAAAAGTCCCCTCCTTTGCCAATCGCATAAATATCTTGCATAAATATCATTAAGCAAGATTAAAAGAGAATTCTGGATCAATTTCACCGAATCTGTTTGTAAGCTTCAAGGACACAACTGCAAAAAAATGTTTTTTGTTTCGATTTTTAAAAAATATGACTTATACACCAGTGCAACATTTTTTTCCCTCTTCATTGTGTATTCTTCGGCTGGTGTGACTTACAGTCCAATGTATTTTTTACATCACATTTTCCCTAATGACTGTCTCTTGTGTTTACAGTTATCTAAAAGATGACATATAAAACATTATTTTGCTACACATGGTTACTTTTGGGCTATTTTTTAAATGCCAGGTGAATACATACATAGGCTGTTAAAAATAAAAAAAATCCATAATGAAGTTCCACGAAAGAACAAACAAGAGATTTTGATTCATCATCTCACAAAAAAACAAAAAAGAAGATTCAGATAAGCTTTTAGTGTCCTACGTGAAATTTAATTCAACTGAAAGAAGAACATAATCCATTATCCCAGGTAAATAGGATGGCCAACACTTTGGTGGAAAAAAATACTACTAATCTCACACATTTTTGATGTACTAAATTGAGTGCTTATTTCATTTTAGCCCGTTCGTACTGCTTACTTCAGCATGCTCGCTCACTTGTAATATGCGTACAAGCTGTATGTGTAAGTCTTTGCTTACATTTTCCACAAGTTCATATTGAACAGACAAGATTTTAAAAATGCTATTGTGAAAATAAATGTGGGCTGTACTGTAAATAATAATTGTAAGATAGTGGAAAATGAAATTTTACCTATTTTTTTAGACTAAACCAGACTAAAATCATTTTTTATAGACTAGATTTTTGAAGGGAACGTCAAATACAACTAGACTGACTAAAAATGGCTACAATAATGTGGGCTTTCAAAAAAAAAAAAAAACACCGCTCTTAACGCTTACCGATCTCAGTCTGGACTTTATAACTCAAGATTGTTGAAGACCTGTTTGACATTTTCTTATCCTTTTAGTACTTTAATGGAATCTCCTGCTATTTCTGTCTATAAAAAGTCACTAAATGATGGGTTAATTTTAAACAAGCTTTAATACAAGACAATTGCCTTTCCTGAAGTTCAGGTGCAAACATGACAAGAGTTTCTACGTTTTTCTGCAGTGTAAAAATCTGAAAAAAGAAAAAGATATGTGAATACACCACTGTGTGTATGGGTAACATTTATCTTTCATTAGACTTCTCTGGGAGGCGCCCATCCCAATTGGGAACCACATGAACAGACTGAATTTGTTAAACATTAAATCACCTTCAATGTTTGGACCAGTTTATTTCCCAGAAAGGAGGTAGTCTTAAGTTTTTCCATTGAAATTCACGATGAAAGCAATAAACTCAGTTGTTCTTCCAGTAAATGCAATAAATGTGTTTTCATCTAAGACCTTGGAAAAGTGCTCTTTGGCCTAGTTTTGTTTGCAGAACAAAGGCACAATAGCTTTTCAGCCAAATCTACTGGGGGAGAAAATAAAGATGCTAACTTTTCAATTTCAATTCCTGTCACTTTGCATGAAGTGCGTTTAAAATTGACTGATGAAGCAAAACAAACTAAATGAGGAAAATACATGTTAAATTCAATTTAATGAAAATGAAAAAAAGATTGACCAAAAATCTGTGTCATGAAAACTAAGTCAGTTTTTCCAGTATTGGTTGCCACTAAATGATCTCCGCCAGCCATCCTAGTCCGAATGGATAAGAAGTACGGCACCATCAGTGGTACTGAAAGATGAACGGACAAAATCACTCCTCACAGTTTAAATAAATCGGACATATCTATTGTTTTTAAAGGCAGATATTGAGTTAAAGGGAATGATAACATTATCATTCAATAATTCTCCATTAATCCATTTAAAAAAACTGAATTTCTTATGTCTAACGTGTAAGTAATAGTGGAGAAAAACGAATATCAGCTCATATTTCCAAGGAGTAACTGCCTTACATGGTAGCAGACTATTTATCAGTGCTGGTAATATCTCATCTCATGTCATTTTCTGAACCTCTTCATCCTCATTAGGGTCGTGGGGGTGCTGGCATTCCGTTATGCTCGGTTCCATCTAGCGGATGCATAAGGTAACCCTTAAACCAATCAAACTAACAGTATTGCCAATGTCCTGTACTTTAGTCCCTTGTTCCAGATTGTACATATAAGAAAAAATGTTTGCCTTGTTGTTTTGTCCTGTCTGTTGTCTTTATCAGACAAAAAAAAAATGATCACAGCATCATTGATCATCATTCGTTTTCAATGACTGTGACATGAAATCTTGGATCTTTTTCTTCACAAATGTAGTTCCTTTTAATGAGGTACTGGCTCCATGTACCAACATGTACTATGACGACCCATCCCTTTGTTGGCCTTCATTTAATGTCTTCATCTTTCTCTCGCTGTTAGGGTTGACTCACCATCAGTCATACACATGAAAGAAACATGTGTATAGTCGTATTTAGCACGTACATGTGTGAGCTCCATGCTTAGATGCAAACAGACAGGTCTTCTGGCTGGAGGTCAGATTTGCTCGTCCAGCGTTTGTATTAACAATCTTTCAGCAGCTTTGTCTAAAAAACCACATGCTTGCAGTTCACCAAAGCAGAATGAAGCAAACTGTACATCGAGGCAGTTATAAGATGGAGTTACCTCTTTGAATTCTTGAAGATATCCCTGGTGTATGACCCACACTGTTTGAAAAACCAACATGAAGGCATGCACATGAATTTGATTATTCCTGTCCCTGGAGTCGATTCTTATCTCAGATGTACGGATTCTTTAGTAGAAAATCTTGCTCTAATACTACTGGACATTAAGACTGGTGTAATTTATAGCTGTAATTAGTTTTTAATCTTAAGGCTTTCATACATCATTTATGATTAAAAAATAAAAACAGGCAATGATTATTTAACTCATTGCCTTTTTCTGACAACTGTAGATGGCCATTAAGCACTAAAATGCAAGCTTTCAGAGTCGGTATTCCTGGATTAAAGGAATTGGACGGCTATTGCCATCAATGGCATGCAATCGGTTGAATTCCATGGAAAAACATATTTTAAAGTCTCCCTTTTGGCTTAAATAGTGTGTATTTGCGTATTTATAATGACATAAAATCATATAAAATACAACAATGCTTAAAAATTTAAAAAAAAAAACACTCATAATAACATTTTCTCATATTTTTGTTTTGTTGTAATTGCTAAAAAACTCTTCAGAATCTTTAATCAACTTCTCTATTGTTTTAAAGTAATTCAACTCTACAAACAAAATCATGACATTGATACCTATAAAGAGTAAAATAAGGGCAATGTGCTCAGTGGTTATTTTTCTCATTGGCTGTGATTAACTGCAATGGACATCCCAACAACTCCCAGTCAAAATGGAATGGACGTCTATTGCTGTCAATGGGATTGATACAAGATCATTCACTGGTTTAAATGTCCATACTATAACATTCAAAATATCCCACAATTCACTTAAAAATGGTTAAATGCAACGAAACAACAATGAAAGAAAGCACTTTGTACTCCTCATTGGCAGTTTTGGAAGCAACATCTTTATTGCAATCAAAACTTCACTGTAGGTCATTTGCAGCACACTGACCCATTGTTGCATAAACATTTGGTACCACTTATTTCTGAAGGGTCCCATATGCTTCCTCAACTACTTCAGTGCAATACACGACACGTGGGATTTGTTTTCATCCCATCATGCTGTGTAGGGACATTTATCTGATTCATGTCTATGAACAGTTGGTTTGAAGAAAATGGTGGCGATTTATAAAACAATCTACTTATTCTCAAATTGGAAACATTAACACTCAGCTTGAGTGAATGCCACCCATGACAACATGTAAAATATTAGGTCATTAAGAAATGGGGGATTTAGTAACTCTATTTTTACACACGCATATGTTACGGCTGAATTTTTGGTAAAAAATGAAATAAAATTCTGGCGAATAACTAATAAATTTAAAGTATAAAGTGCAACTCCTTTCAACACCGTGTTTCGAATTTAACACAAAAAAATGTAAAATTAATGTTTCTCAAATCTCTCTAATAGCAGTTTGCTATTTATTAGTGTTTTTTGAGAATAAGCCTGCTTCCATGCACATGAATTTTCTACCTTCTCATTCCAAATCCCTATCTGTATTGTCAAGAGTGTTAAGCGTATATTCAGAATATAGGAGCACCCACCGAGACCACCATTTCTGACTATGTGAACATGAAATTGAGTTTTTAGGAAAAGATGATTGCTGGTCTGCCTCTGGATTTCAGCTCTACATTGTGCTATATGTTTTAATGTCAGATGAGCATATCTGTGGCATTAATCTCAGAAATGGAAAAGTAAATTGTCTGCCATTGACTCCGGTAGACATTATTTTGACTGGGTGGACTGGTAGCAATCATTGAATCGATCATATTTAAAATAGATTGAATGTCCATTGCCAATAATATGTACAAATTATATAATTACTAACTACCGAAGCACATGCTACACTACCAACTTCACTCTTCCACCCCAATAAGAGCATTTAAAAAGATAATTTGGATAGCTTTTAATGGCTTATTTTTTTTGTGATGGACTTTAGATGTAAAATCTGTCAAATAACAAAAACTTTAAGTGACGAAACCACTTCTGGAAGAAATACATTTTGTGAGTAGAGGTACCACTGAATTTAAATGCGTTTTGTAACTGTTTTAACCACATCTATTTCAGAGAAAACTATTAGGTTTAGTATATAGTGTTGGTGTTTTGTGTTAAATTAGTCTTAACTATTTCCTTGTGTAACATATAATGTCCATTGTTATCACTTCTTGTTGCCTCCCCTATACGTCTCAGCTATTCTGTTGCCTTGTGTGTAAGAAACTTGTTTTTCAATGTCTAGTTAAGCCATCTCTGTGCATATAAATCCCTTTTGTTTGTTCTATTCTTGTTGGGTCCTGTCTGAATCAATCTAATCCCCGATGATTAAACTTTTACTCCAGCTAAAGCTGAAGCACATATATAAAAAAAAACACCAGTAATAATCTCATAAAATTGTAATATTATTTAGGAATATAGCCACATTTTAGTGAAATGATTTTACTCATCAAAAATGCTTTTTATTTGTACACAAAATCCATCCTCCCTTTTGGCTAGAAGATTCCATCTTGCATTTTTAGCCATTCCCTTTAACAATAGTTCCTGATTGCCAAAAAAAAAGATGACAGTCTTTCAGTCTTATTATGATTTCCCTAATTTATTTTTTTTACGCAATGGTTATAGAGATACCCTTCCTGCACACTTGCTCGTGCACCTTTAGAAAATGTTGGATCTCAACGTCCCCTGAAAGTGTCCGGCAGTGCTTTGGGGTTGCATTGCTGCCTTGGTAAGGGAATTCAAATGTACAAATCAATCAATCAATCAAACCAAAAAGCCTTTAATTTCATTATACAACAGCTGCATATAACAAAATTAGTGGTGCCAATCCATGAAGTGCGCGTTTCTCAGTAAAAACATGAATAAGTAATGTAAAAAGTCACGTCCGGGCAAGGTAAATTCTAAAATATTGTGCAAACCCACGACATAATACACATAAAATCCAATATTTTTTCAAATACCATGTCAATGTGTGGCAAATACCAATTACTCCCCAGCAATAGAATTTGCCCTCGATGTCACCAACTCGAATTCTGATTGGTTAAAGTCTGACTGACACTTATTCTATGGGACGGGGCCAGCAGAACTGATTATGAAGGGTAGATTTCTCACCCTGGCAATAAATGCTGAAATATGATTGATTAAATGCCTAAATATGAAAACAATCTGAAGGAAGCACAACCAGGGGAAAGCAATGAAAGGAAAGGTGACAGTCAATTCGGAATTATTTAATTAGTATTCATAGATGTGACATAATTACCATCAGTTTATGATTCAGACATTTTTTAGGCCAGCAGAGAAGGCCCTGCAGGCCCTGATGGCCAACCACTGCGTCCTTGCCAGGTGTGATTGATTCTACGTTTTTTTTGGGGTCATGTTTGTAATTTTGGATTCCCTGCTTTTGTTTGCCTTGTGTTTTTTTTTTAATATTTTTTAATCAAAACCTTTAAGTATGCCATTGTCCTGCTGTCCCTGTTTTCTGGTGATTAGGTCCATCTCATTTTCACATTTGCACGGCCGCACTTCGTGACAAAAACTCTTGAATAATGCTTCTTTTGCCAGCAGTTTTCCACATGTAACATTTTTATATATTGGATCTTTAATATTGGAACAATGAGAGAACACAAGTTTAGTTCTTGAGACGCCTTGGTGAAAACGGTGTTCCGTTTATCTTGCGTGTGGTCAACTTTACGGTTACACCGCAAAACTCTAGCAACTTTCAAGCGCAGACCTCTTTCAAGGTCAAATTGTGTACAAAAACGAAAACAGATTGCACATCGACATGAAACAAGACCTTGGCATACGCCTCTCAAAGCCACACAGTTAGTACATGTACTTCACTGCGGTATATGCAGTTGAAGGTTTTTGGTTCAAATTGACTTTTCATGGTCTTTTGTTCTTCGGATAGCCCAGTCAAGATACCAAAGCAATTTAATTGGCATGTACTGTTGACGAGGTGTTGTCTGATTTAAAAGTAAGCATTACTCACCCCCCTTTGGCCTTTGAGGACTTGATTTTGTTTTTTGTTTTTTTCTTATAAACACATTTTTGGTCTGACATTTTCACTGGTTTTGTAAGTTTGGTGTTGAAACAGCAGGAATGCCAAAACAAAACATACAAAGATATAAACACTTTCTCAATAGTTCAAAAAGAAACACTAATTTCCAACCTGTCAGTTGCACGTTTTTTTGTAGTTTAGCTGAGCATGTGACTAGTATAAGTGCAATTATGTGTTAGTTATGTTTTTTTTTTAATCTGACAAAACCTACAAAAGTGTTAAATATCTTTCATTTCAGTAATTAAAGAGTAAATATTCACTTAAGGGCAGTAGGCAATTGTCACTTCGTAGAAGCAGTCTTCAGTATTATGTAATCAAACGAACAATATAGTAAACTTTCTGGCTTTTCCACATACTTCTTCAGCTCATTACTTAATCGAAGGGTAAAAAATGAGAGCCTCATATAGACTGTGGTCGTGTTAATGCAATTTCTTTACATGTATTAACTGTTTAATCCAATAAAACAATTTAATTTCCTTAAAAAATATGTCAAACACAGGCTGCTACAGTAATGAAACTTCAAGGAAGAGGACACAGTGCAAGAAGATGTCATTCAAAATTTGATTAAAACCATGTTATGTGCTGGTGCGAGATCTGAGGTGTGTGACTTCAGTACTGTATATGGTTGCTTTCTAAATGAGCCACATGATTTCTCAGCACAGCGGCCAATTTTGTATTGCTTTTATTACCTTATGTGATGATCTTGGAGGCAGTCTTTGTGGATGTAATTAAACTGACACTGCCCCATACAATAAAAATATTAATATTTTGTACATCCCGAAGGGAAAACCTATAAAGTATAAGTCATTGTATAAGTCAAATCAACTTCAACTGCAATCACACTGGAATTTATTAACAATTACCAAAAAAATATATTCTTTTAAAGTCTCCTCCAATATTTTGACTTTCTCATGTAACGGCGAGTTAATGAAAACAGAAAACACATCTCTATATGACGATGGACATTGTTTTTCAAGCATGATTATCTTGGTACAGGCAGCTGTTTAAGTCTGCTCCAGATTACCAACACGAACCTTTCTCAGGTTTCTGCGCCATAGTGTAGAAAATCATTGCTATTTGTCAATAAATCATTGATTTAATGGATATATATATATATATATATATATATATATATATATATATATATATATATATATATATATATATATATATATATATATATATATATATATATATATATATATATATATATATATATATATATATATATATATATATATATATATATATATATATATATATATATATATATATTTATATAATTGTGCTTCTTGACAAGACTGACTTTACAGAATATTGCTATTCTGAAAAGAAAATCATTGTTTTTCCTTATCTTTATTTCAGTTTTTTTCCCTAAAAATCTACTTACAGGCCTGGTGGTTAGCGTGTCGTATATGGATGACACACACAAACATTACCCAAATATAATACATCTCAGTAGAGCAACAGTAACTTAACTGAATAGCATGGAGATCCAATGAAAAGTGACGTAAAATAATGTGGCAGGCCACTATTGACCTATGATTTTGCCACCTGTGTTCTAGTTGAAAAAAGTTTCATGACAGTATACTTGTTGTTATAATAAATTAATTTGTTTCTATGAATTTTTATTGAAAAAAATATTCCTGATCACTATCCCATTCCTTGAGTAAAAAGGCAAAAATGAGCTGTTGCAATTAATTCTTGACATGAGAAAGGCAAATTTGATGCCTTTAAGCCATGCCATTTCTCAATTTGCATATCACAACTCCAAAAAGAAGTACTAAAATAAAAAAAAGCAGCTTCCAAAGTGTTCATGTTCGACATGTTCACATAACAGCGAATGTTCGCCTTAGGAAGTGACTTAGTTGCGATAATTGGAAGCAAACTTCAAAACAAATGCAGAGTTCAATGGGACACCCTTTATGCATCCCCTGGGCTTTTAATGACATACTACTGATTCTACGCCCACAAAAGCTTTCCTCTCTCATTAATTTCTGTTTTTAAAATACTGAATTAATGTAATAAAAAATGTCCCCTCCAAAACAAGGCCACAACTAAAATTCCATCCCTTACTGTCAAATATAAAGTTACAAACTCAAACTGAGTGTTTTTTCAAAGACTCTGAAAGGTTACAATTTTATTCCTTAACATGACAATGAAAAATAGCTTGAATAAGAACAGTTCACAGTGAACTATGAGACACTATAAAAGAGAGGTACATGTGCAGTAGACCTCCAACAAATAAGTGGAATCCATGTGACGTTGTGTGGCTCACTGCCCATTCTCCACATACCCTAGGGAGTAATTTCACACTCCTGAGAGGTTCCTGCACGCATTTCTCAAAAGCCAAGGAGGACTGAGCCGCAAAGGATGTGGCCATTTTATTTCCCGTGGGTGAGCTTGCTGATAGGTCCACTTTTATATAAGTTTTGCTTACTGTAGAACCCACAGAGTTTTTGAAAATGTCTTTCACAAAGGTGATGGGGAGAACATCTGGTGTGTTTGATGAAAAAAACATCACCTATCGTCTGTTTATGTTACTCCACGTCTCCCTCCAGATGGGGTGAGAAGAGAAAACACAGCAAATGTAGCTAGAAGTGTCAGTATGACACAGACAATGTGCCTACTTTTTGATTTTTTTTTTATATCAATTGCCATGTAATTAAATACTTTATAATACTACTATAATTGCGTAGGATACCAATGCTCAAAGTATGTGTCCTATAAAAGCACAGTATATTATATCAATGGCACTGAAGCATGAACATTTACCATGTTAATTGTTGAAGGCTTAGATGCCACATAAGAATGCAGCTCACTGTCTATTTCATGAAGGATTGGAATGAAAAGGGCAAAGAAAGTTTCTTTACATTCAAACTATCATCAGTACATACTTTGTAAAGCAAGGGTGTCAGACTCGGGTTGGTTCGCGGGCCGCTTTAACGTCAACTTAATTTCACGTGAATCGGACCATTTTAGATATAATATTTAGATTCATTAATTTTTTTAATGGATGGATTAAAAGAGCTGGATTTAAAGCCCCGAATATTCTGTTTTTCATAGATCTAAAACACTGTTTATTTTATCTTTTTGAACTAAAAACAGAAAAAAATGGATTAAAAAATGACAATTATTGATTTAATAGGGGAAAATCAGGAAATGTAATATATGTCTATACTCTTCATTTTAATGTGATCCTAAAACAGAAAGTCGGCATTCATGATTTACTTTCCCGGGCCCCCATGCCGCCTCTTTGACACGGGTTGAAAAGTATAATCTAAAGAGTGGTTTGTCTTTTAGGGTAAGCTTATACCTAGGCAGCCATTATTGAATATATCACTAATTTGGTGGAGTGGGCACTCCTTCTCTATTTCTATGACCTTTGACTTCATTACACCAAAATATAATCTTTGCTTCCAGGTCATACTACAAACATATCCTTCAAGTTTCAATTATTTAGCAAAATTACCTTTATGACCTCTGTGACCTTTGTACTCCAAGTCAACTGAAGAGTACATTTGCAAGAATTATTTGAAATACCACGAGATCTTATTTATATACGTACTGTGCTTTTGCTCTTTTCTGATTGAATCACACTCTTTGTTTTCACTTTTGTGTATAGGACATGCAATAGCAATATTTGTTTTTAATGGAGGTTGCAATGGTCCTTGCTGGGCCGATCTTTAGAAGAGTAGTTAAAAAAATATATATGTGGACTTGAACCGAATGTTAAAAAAAGGATGGAAAACAGATTTTATGTGCTTACTCTTCTTTGTGGTTGTCACATATACATAGGGCACCACAGGGCCTCTATCTTCAAAGATATTTGAGTAGTTTAATGCAATACAATTTCTGCTGACCAAAGTAGAAATAGATTGTAAAATACTTCCCTACAGCCTCAGTGGATATACGACGACTCAGCCGAGAGGCCAGAGAGAATGATTTGAACTTGGAATCATTTTTTGTTAAAGCTCCTCTCCCTTGCCACTAAAATGTTCTCTTCAGCAGTCGCGATAATTTTCTTCTGTCAGGAGAGAGAACAAATGCCAGCTGTAAGACGTGAGAAGACTTTAGTGAATGAGGCCATTATGTTCACTTGATTCAGGCATCATGCACAAAGAACGTATGTAGATTTGCATCCTGCATTTATGTAAAGACTCAAAGCCCAAGACTCCAGCAATTCCCAACACTGACTGAATGACAGCATTATCTTGAGTTGACTGTGTGAAAAGGTTAAAGGTCATCCGTATCATTCTGTGAAAGCCTCAAAGCAGGAGACTTGATTCAATATTGACGCACCCTGTGTACATGTGTGCATTCTTTCTACCAAGAGACCTGACAATGCACATAAATGAACATAGTCTAACCGTATATCTATTAGTAGTTTTAATACCGCATACAAAAAGATTAAAAAATAAATAAATGGTAAGAGAAAGAAAAGGTTCGCTGCCGCCAATGATAATCTAAGAAATAACATTACAGCTGAGCAAACAGTTGGAAGGTTGTTAATCTGTTTTTTTTTCTTTATTTTTTTATTGTCAATATAGAAACAGATTATGAAAAAAAATGAAATGAAAATCAGACATAGGCATTGTCGTCATCATTGACTTGACAAAAAGCCTAGTAGTCATCATACCCTCATCAGCGTATTATCTGCAAGCAACTGTGATTTATCTGGCAATATCAAGCCAACAAGTTAATTTCCAGTAAATTGTGTATCTCACCATGCATCTTTATCTCAATGCCGACCCTGGACTGTAATAATACATCCATATCTGCTGGAAAAACAAGTTGTTGCAACCATTGTCAAGATAATAGGTATGGAAAACTAGAAAAGGAATGATTTTCTATTTGATTGACATCTGGACTATTGACAGGCATACACAGTGAGTGATTACATTGGCAAAATGCATTCCTTCAATCATTCATTTTCCAATATGCTTAACCTCGCAAAGGTCAGTCACACACATACCTAAGGGCAATATAGAGTGCTCAACCAGCCTACCATTCATGTTTTTGGGGATCTAGGAGGAAACCAGAGTACCCAGAGAAAATCCATGCAGGCACAAGGAATACAGGCAAATTCCCCACAGGAAGGACCCCTCTAGGATTGAAGCCTCGATCTCAGAACTGTACGACTGACCCACTGGACTACCTCAAAATGCATTATCATCTTAAAACATATTTCATCAGCAAATCTCCTTTTCACTGATGGTATATATATATATATATATATATATATATATATATATATATATATATATATATATATATATATATATATATATATATATATATATATATATATATATATATATATATATATATATATATATATATATATATATATATATATATATATATATATATATATATATATATATATATATATATATATATATATATATATATATATATATATATATATATATATATATATATATATATATATATATATATATATATATATATATATATATATATATATATAAAACCCTTTTCAACTCCCTTTTCCATCTGCATATCTTGATAATTTTACAACAGCTATCGTTTCCATCTGCTTGTGTGTTTCAACACACCGATGACAGTAAAGGGAATCACAGACATCCTGGAGCTTAAAGGCCACACAACAGCAGGACTCAAACAGCTGTGTCAATGGCCTCCCTCCCAAAAAAAAACTCCACAAAAAAAAAACGCACACTTCTTTCAGTCAATCTGACATCTGATTTTATTAATAACGTCAATGAACACGTGTTAAGTGTGAGAATCATGCTGCATTATGTTCTAGCACACTGCACATGTTGTCTATTTGCTGTTTTTACTCAGCTCCAGGATTAGAATTGCAAATGAAAATTTGTTCTCCATTTCAGGGCCAGAATTCATTAAACGGATTGAAGAACATTCGAAGAAATATACAAAAGCCCAACATTTAACTTGTAGTTTTAGTGAACGTGTTAGGTTTATCATTGTTACAAATTTGCTTATGCACACTGAGATATGAAATTTACTGGAAATTAACTTGTTGGCTTGATATTGCTAGATAAATTACAGTTGCTTGCATAAAAGCTGTTTTATATTGACGATAAAAAATGAAACATGGTATGGTTGTGAGTTTGAATATTTGTCTGTCTTTCTGAATGCCCGATGGTTGACTGGCGACCACTCTAGGGTGTAGTTTCCCTTTCACCCAAAGCCAGGTGGCATAGAATACGGAAATGTCTGTTGCAATTACAAGTATGCGTGGTATGGAAGATTTTCCATACTACTTATCCTCACAAGGGTTACAAGGGGTGTTGGAGCTTTTCCTAGCCAGCCATTGGCATCAGATGGTGGACACTCGAAATTGGTGACTATCCAATCGCAGGGCTAATAAAAAAAAACAAGTTAAAATCTACCATTGAAAGCAAAAGACATTAATTATATTTGTAATAATATTTCAGTGGAAATGATGGTCATAGATATCCAAATGTGTTTTTAAAATCTCACAATAGGTGGGAGAGAAAATTTCGTATCATCCTGCAATGACCCAATTAACAAATATAACAGTTTCACACCATCAACATGCTCCCTATCTCTATTTGTCAGCGTGAGACTCCGCTGCTCAGAACACACTTTATTGAGCTTTGATTGGCTGCTCACATTAACCTGAGCACATCATTAGTCACTGTCATCCCCCCTACTTTCTGTCTTAGTCTCTGAAGGAAGGGCCCATACCATGATGGATATTGCCTAGGGGATATCGTTCATCTCCACGGGGCTTGCAACAAGAGTGGGTGCGCAAAAGTGAAGGAACAAC
Source organism: Stigmatopora nigra (assembly GCF_051989575.1). NCBI lineage: Eukaryota > Metazoa > Chordata > Actinopteri > Syngnathiformes > Syngnathidae > Stigmatopora > Stigmatopora nigra. Next base: position 6,485,263 of record NC_135511.1, on the reverse strand, counting down.
CCCCTATTCTGGCACTGAGATGAAGGGAACACGTAGGTTAAACAACCCACCATTTAGGCCTCTTTGTGCTACAATGTATCAAGTCGACTGGTGTTATTTACTAAGATGTTTCTCTATTAAGGCACTTACTGGATTGATGTGTTTATAGGGAATAGGAAAATAGCTGGAATGTGATGTATTCATCCAGGAAGATACACATTCAGCACCATTAAGCTTTCACCATGCAACACAGATGCTTTGATATAGCAGGTGAATAAAAGGTAAAGAGCAGTTGCATCAGCTTGTTTGGTGAATACGGTATTTTGTCTTTGGTAAGAAGATAAGAGCATGCAATGGATTGCTTCTATATGAACTTAAATCTTATCTGTTGGAGGAACAAACACACATAAATGCTAGTATACTCCATGTATGGTAGTTTGAATTGTTTACCATTGACAGCGATAGACATCTGGTCCTTTTGACTAGGAGAACTTGTCCTCCCAGTCAGAATTGTAGTCATCAATTGCGTTAATGTATGATAACTTAGTGCTAAAAATAAGAAGCCAATTGAGATTCAACACAAGGTCTTTTATAGACGAGAGATCATTAATAATATGATCAGCATAAAAAAAGAAAATATGGTAGGTTTATATTACCCATCAAACCCTTATGGACAGTGTGTGAGATATTAAAACACATTTATGTAGCACATTAAATCTTTTTAGCCTTTGAAGACACTCATATCCCCATCCTCCCGGTGTAAACAGCTGAATTAAACAGGTTTTTAAAAAAGAGTCCTACTTGCTAATAGAATTTTTCATCTGTGTATGATCTAGATTTACAATTTACCAACGCCAAATAGAACTAGAATCACAAAATATTTTATATGTATTGTCTCTGATATTACATATTAACAAACACGATTGTAATGTTTTTTTTAAAGTTTTAGCAAGTGTTTTTTGCATAATTGGTAAACGCTGGTGCTTCTATAGTTTGATACTACAATTATCCTACCATGTTATCCTATATATTAAATGCAATGACATGGTAAGTTGCAATTTACAAGATCAAAATAACAAGGGTCGTTTAAATATACCAGTAAATTGTTCCGTGTTTCTTTTGGCTTTTTTTTGTAGTTGAAAAAACAAACATATATATTATAACATAAGATGATCAATAAGTTCATTTGTCAATCAGACGATCAATTATATTAAAATATTCCTCATAAATCACCCCAAACTGTATTCTAGGTGACTCCAATGATACCATCACATTCATGAGTGAATGCTTATGAGAGACATCGATGGGTGTTAATAAAATAAATGATATACTTAACTTTTATTTACCAAATCAGTAACTTTTTATACAAATTTAACGGAAAGAGATTCAGTTGTATCTGAATGGAGGCTGCTCCCCTTGATCATTGACTCCATGGTACTGAATAACAATTAATCCTGTCACAAGCATTCAGTCATGTTCATGACAGGTGCCATGACATAATTATGAGTTTTATGAACCCATATTCAAATAAATTATCTCCAAAGAGTAAGCCGCATTTATAAAGTGTTGTGGTCCTAAATCAGGGGTGGCCAAGTCCGGTCCCCGAGAGCCCCTATCCTGTCTGTTTTCCACATCTCCCTCCGCTACCACACCTGAATCAAATGATGAACTCATCAGCATCCTGTCCAGAAGCTTGATCCAGATCCAGATTATTTGACTCAGGTGTTTTGCTTGGAGGGAAATATGGAAAACAGCTCGGATATGGGCTCTCGAGGACCGGAGTTGCCAACCCCTGTCCTAAATTGAAGTGTAGTTTGAGGTATTGACCACAAGATAGCACCATTAGTCATGTTCTACTTGACTCTCCCTTTCAGCATGTTATTTATGTTTAGGGTGCGGTGTAGTCAGGTTGGATGCTTTTAATAATAATAACATTAAAAATAATGATATTAGTACTACTACTACTACTCCTACTCCTACTACTCCTACTACTCCTACTACTACTACTCCTACTACTCCTACTACTACTACTACTACTACTACTACTACTACTACTACTACTACTACTACTACTACTACTACTACTACTACTACTACTACTACTACTACTACTACTACAACAACAACTACTACTACTACTACTACTACAACAACTACTACTACTACTCCTCCTCCTCCTCCTCCTCCTCCTACTACTACTACTACTACTTCTACTACTACTACTACTACTACTACTACTTCTACGACTACTACTACTACTACTACTACTACTACTACTACTTCTACTACTACTACTACTACTACTACTACTACTACTACTACTTCTACTACTACTACTACTACTACTACTACTACTACCACTACTACTACTACTACTACTAATACTAATACTAATACTACTAAATGTATCACCATAGCTAATAAAATGCAGTGCAGAACACTGCATAAAAGAAACATTATTATTATTGTACTTTTTCAATGTTTTTGTTTTGTATTTCTGTTTCCAGAGCTAGTAGTGGGAGCTATTATACCATGACATCTAGCGGCTGGGATGAAACTGACAGGTAAAATTTAATGTTATGTACTAAGTCAACCTGCAGCGGTAGGCAAACCAGACCCCGAGAGCTGCTGTTTTTGTTCTAACCAATCCAGTACAGACACTTTGACGAATGAGATATCTGCAGAAAGCAAGAAGCACATGACTGCCATCCACTGATTGCACTTGTAGGGTACCAGATTGTTGAAAAGGTGTCCTCTTTATGGGTTGGAAAGAAAACCTGCACCCACTGTGGCACTTTGTGGAATAATTTGACCACCTTGCTGTCTCGTCTGCTTCTGCTGACCTCATTGAAATCAGTGTAGAATTCCCCAATTGCTGGTTCCTGGGAGGATGATATAGGTTAATTAATAGTGGCACTAATATTCATTTGTCTCATTTTTGTCTATAACTAAAACCTGCTTTATGGATAAGGATGTGTAGAGGACAATTAACTTCTCTCCACATCGTCTGTTAAAAATCTGTATCATTTACTACAGTTTCTCATCTCTTCTCATTTTCTGATCCGCTTTATCCTCATTATCCCAGGTGATTCCAGGCTAGAAGCGGGGGATACCTTGAATCAATGGCCAGTTAATCGCAAGGCACAAGGAGACAGACAACCATACACACTCACACTCATACCAAGGGGCAATTTGGAGTGTCAAATCAGCCTAGCATGCATGATTTTACAATGTGGGAGGAAACTGGAGTATCCAGTGGAAATCCACACAGGAGAACATGCCAACTCCACATAAGTGGAGGTAACCTGGATTTGAACCCAGGGGCCCAGAGCTGTAAGGCCGACGTGCTAACCACACACGAAACTAGGCCACCCTTGACTACTTTATTTCAATTCAAATACTAAAGGCATTGTTTCCCCAGCCATACGGATCATGTTGGCCAATCATTGAACTTTTTAAATGTTGCTTTTTGAAGTGAAGAAAATTATTCTTTTTTCCTCATGACTTAAACTTCTCTGGTCTTTGAAGAAGGATCGACGAGGAAATCAAGAAAGCACACAACCCACCTCTACCACTGACTTGCACCCGAGTCTGCATTATTGAACATGCCGCCGCATGACCAGAAGCAAAGACACCAGGTCATTGTGGGAGAATCCGATTAGTTTTAGTGGACATGTTCTGTTTAAATAAAGGTCAAACTTGTCCTTAGAGAAGCACAATTGTGGGGGTGCTCTGGGCGTAAATCGAGGTTAATTGATTTAAAGAGACAGCCAGCTTTCTATTCAGTGGGAATCTTCTTTTCCTATACCAGAAAGAAAACAATTGTCTATAGAGTTTTAAGACTTTCAATGTTAGAAGATTGAAAGGAAGAACAACAATGAAAATAAATCCTAATCAGTAAAACAAACGTAAGTAGTAGTAAAAGTAAAAATAGCTCTGTACAAAAATTATATAAATAAAACAAATATTACAGTCACAATTGATATTGGGGGGGGGGGGCACACTGCGGCATCTTGATGAATGAAGGATTATCATCTATTTTTGGCTTCAGAAAGACCACACAGTATGCTTCATGTGATCTCAGCTGTCTTGCTACCTAATCGCTTAAAGGCATATCTCCAAGAAAACCGTGAGGGAATAGTAATATCACACGATTCTCCCTTAAAAATTAATTGGGGAATCTTCCAAAAAGTGACTTGTGCTTAAATATTTTTTGGCTGTCATTCATAGCTAATCGGTAGAATACTCAATTTTGAAGTTGGAGTATTATTAAATGCGTCAAAAATGTGGGGTGAAATCATTTCCTCATCTCATCTCATTTTCTGAAACGCTTTTCCTTCACCAGGGTCAAGGGGGTGCTGGAGTCTGTCCCAGGTGAATACGGGCCAGAGGCGGGGGACACCCTGAATTGGTGGCCAGCCAATCGCAGGGCACAAGGAGACAAACAACCATTCACGCTAACCACTTGCCTCACAGAGCTGCCCAAAATCAGTTTCCGTTTATTTTATTTTACAAATAGGCTAAGATAGAATGCAATGGCATAGGATGGGCTAGAATTAAATAGAACCAAAAATAAGACAGAAAATAACAATGGATATGAGAGCGGAATGGAAGCGAACCAAACCGAACAGAACCGGACAAAACATGATTTACTTCTGCGGACTACACAAAGTGATATAGTGTGCTGTATCCCGCCCCCGGGCTTTGACTTTGACACAGTTGTTTTAGATTGCAGAAATAATTGACAATTCTTTTGATATAACTTTTGCAAAGAAGTTACATAAAGCCCAAGGATAAAATAAGGAAATCAAATAAATGGGTGAAATAGAGATACCATCGCACCAGAGCATATTGCATGCATCTAAGAAAGTGGACTAGAAGTTCTCTGGCCCAGATGCTGACTGCTGTAATAAGATTCTTTCTTCACAGGCTCATTTGTTGACAAACACAATTTATGGCTGGAGGCTGGGAGAATTTTGCAATTATCCATGTGTGCCTGAGAAGCCCTGCTTGAACTGCATATAACAATACGTGTATTTGGCTCCATAGCACCCAACGGAAAGGGCATTCATACTGTTCAGCCAGCATTGTAGCTAGCGGGGAACCTATCATTTAACTCAGTATGCGCCTAATAAAGCAGCAATTTAGAAGAAAATAAACTATATGATTTTATATCTTGGGGCAATCTAAACAGCTTGATTGCGAGGGTTTTACAAACTGCTTCCATATAAACCTCAAAAGAACAGAATGGAACTGTTTACTTTCATTTACTTTATTACAGCCCGATTTTATTTTCATAGTGTCATCCCCTATTACACCATCATTGGGACCAATAAAGCACAATTACAAAAAAAAAAAAACCTGTATATTACTGGAGAAATTAGAAGTTTCGATAAACACATAGTCGTGGAAGCATCTTTAGTAGAGAAATAAAAATATAGCCAGCAATCTAAAAAAAAAACAAAGACATTAATAATTTAGACCAACCCACACACACTTGCGCACGCATGTGAGGTTTTTTGTTATGTAAGTCTGCAGCATGTATATATATATAAAAAAAAAAAAAATCGTTGAACGTACTAGCAGCTATGGTTTCCCGAATTATACATTTAAAGTCATAAAACATTCATCTCAATTTAATATGTGTAATTTGTACACTCTTCCAATCTCTCATAGGCAATGAGTAAGACATAACAGAACCAAAATAGTAATACATTTTCTGGATTTAAATTATACTATTAAAATGGGATCTTGCCTTCACCATTCGAAGCTCTGAACTATTTCCAAATACATATTTTGAATTAAAGTATATATATATATATATATATATATATATATATATATATATATATATATATATATATATATATATATATATATATATATATATATATATATATATATATATATATATATATATATATATATATATATATATATATATATATATATATATATATATATATATATATATACTCACTGAGTCTATAAGAACAAACAAGGAAACACATAGAAAATCAATATATAGTAAAGATAAATAAATAAATACTCTTACACTTAGAGAAAATTTGGAGTGTTCAACCAGCCTACCTTGCATGTTGGAATGTGGGAGGCAATGGCAGCTAACAGTACTTTACCATGAATTCAATGTTTTTTTTTTTTTTATAATATATAACAGTGTAGATGAGAAGTCCATTGAAGGTCAGATGCACAGTTGGCTGCTCAGACGGAGCACAGGTGACAGCCATGCATTATGTAGAAGATAGGAAGGAAAGACTTTGTGACATTAAGACATTCACACGCGAGTCAAGAGAAGCCTGGTTGACTTTGAAACTATTATGCTGAGATGAGCAAGGGGAGAGGGTAGTGAACTTCTATTGAGAAAAATAGACAAGCTACTCTGAAGTACAGATTTATGAAAAACTTCAATGTATCTTTGACTACCATATATTGTATATAGTCCATTCATTGGCTGGTGGGAACAAAAATATTTTCTTTTGTGATATTGCTGTATCTGTCAGATGATATTAATGATTACATTTATTAATGCTACGATTGCGATTGGGCTGGATTCCTGCTGTAAGTGGTATGATTGTGAGTGCGAATTGTCATCTGTCTCTCTGTGTGCGCTACGTCGGACTGGCGACCAGTCTAGGGTGTAGTCTGCCTTTCACCGAAAGTCGGCTGGGATAGGCTCCAGCAACCCCCACTACCCTTACGAGGATGCATGGTATGGAAGATGAATGAATTAATATGATTGCTATTTATATTAGATCATATTAGAGTGTCTTGTGTTAAACATGGTGAAATGAATGTCATGGATATGTAGTGCACTTCACAAAGAATGGCTATACATCTTGTTTTATGTAGGACAGTTTAATTGCCCTGTTCGGCATACTGTGCACTCTTGCATAGGACACTTATTTGTCCTCCTTAGAGTTGCACCAGGACGCAACATACTCCCGTGTGCTAATGAGCTCTCGCCATATTGAAAGCAACGACAGGTAGTCAATTTTAAACTGTATAAATTGTACTTTTATGCTGTCAACTCGATTGACCTTTGCTAAGTCGACATGATTTGTCACTCCAACTGCACGGTTACAGGCAGATGTATTCTGAAGTGTTTTAAGTGATTTATCTTGTAGCCATACCAGTAGAATATTTTTTTTTTTACATTGATCGGATAGAAGTTTGTTAATGACAAACTTGTGTTGTGTGCTGTGTGCCGCCTGTAACTTTAGCCTTGGCAGTAGTTTGTGGTGCTGTACTTTTAAAATACCTTAAATTCTGTGAAATATATTTTCTCCCTAAGATAAAAATAAAAAAAATCAGCATCTAAACAGTCATGCAATTTTTATACACATCTGTTATATGGTATGTTTTCCCACCCGCCTTGAAATGTACTTGAATGTTCTTTTAAACAATGTGATTTGTATTCATTTATTTGTATGCAAATTCAGTTTACACTTTTAAATCCATAAATGTTTTGCATTGTGGTATTGCACTTTGCAAGATGCTTGCAGTGACAAATCAAATTATTGGCTGAATATTCGTTCATCTTCTAACAACCCTTCAGTTCAAATGAATTGGGTGTTTACTAGTGATGAACTAATTTGAAATTCACAGCAGACAGATGAAAAGTGCCTAAGGATTGAACATCTATTATAATCAACTGGACCAAAATAGATAAAATTACCTATTAATCTCTACCAGACTCTGTATGCCATAAGACCTCCTTTTTTTTTAGTGTTGTGGAAATTGCCACCCTAGTATAAGATGTTTCTTTGCTTGGCATAACATCCCTTGGGCTAAATTTGGCGCTGCAAACAAAATAAAATAAACAACAACAACAACAAATATCTCAAGAGAGAGCCTTAGTCACATCATACACAATCTGAGAATATTGTCTCATGTAAGCGCACAAATATTACAAACAGCATATCAAATACACATGCTTTAAAATATGCTATTAGGTAGTCACATTAGGAAGTGATCATGGTTATCCTTGATTAGTCTTTAATCTTAATCTGGTTATTATCTCAGGCACCAGTTAAATGGAATTTTTGGCCATCGCCACATGACTTGGCTTGTCCTTATAACTCGACCATTTCTCCTCATTACGGCTTCAAAGGATAATATTGCCGAGCATAATAATGTAGCCCACTGTTTCCTTGTTATTCTTATTCTCCTTTGGAGCGCGATGAATTGTGGGATGCTTTTGCCACTCCACTTACCCCTTAATAGAGCAATTCGTATAATGAATTAAAATAAATCAACCAATTTGAATATAATTGGGGGCCAAAACAATGGTGTTTTTCCCTTGAAAATACCAGCAAATACACAAGTAAATCAGAAATGTCCAAAAGTAAACAGGAAGTGACCCAAAATTAACAGGAAAATAATAAAAATGCCTGTAAATTAATTGACCCAAAGTAGACAGGATTTCATCCACAAAAGGATCAAAATCAAGTCAATCAAAAGCAATGTGAGCCAAAAATGCCACAAATATCAAAAGAGAGTGAACAGAAATTATTAACTGACCCAGAAACGAACCCAAAAATAACAGGAAGCAACCAAAAATGAACAAAAAGAGACTCCCGACGCAATTTCTGCAGAAATTGAAATTTTCATTACATTTTGTTTCTTATTGGCATTTTAATAATTTTGAAATGTGTTTATTCCTCAAATGTGTTTAAGCAATATAAAAATAATCATGAAAAACACAAATTATAACATATATAATACTTTTTGGCATTCATTTTTTAAACAAATAGTCATGTACCTTATAAAAGGTCCAGATTTTTTCAAAAGATCCCTTTCTAAAATTTCACACTATATAAGCCTTTGATTGATTTTCATTTGTGCTTGGCATCCTAACCACAATTTGGCTAAAAAAAATTACAACGATATGTTGTGTACTTCAGCCAGCTTGCTTTCAAGGTTTTACGTTATTTATCTCCCAACGAGAGCCCATTGCAGCCAACTGGGACACGCATGTTAAAACTTGCCTCCAGCCTTTTGGTAAATTGTGATCGTTCCACACAAGCTCACAGTCATTCCAGTCGTAACTTTCTAATCCCACAGTAGCCATGGCTGAAAACAAGACATAAATAAATGATGATAAAATATATGCAGGGGGAAAAAAACTCAGCAAAAATGGGAAAATAACACAAAAAACTAAAATAAAAACAGCCCATATGCATCTTATCTAGGAAGTTTTTTCTTTACCCTATTCCTTTGCCTTTTCAATTAAAGATATAACTTGAGTTGTCTCAAAGCACTGACATTTTACGAATTGCTTTGCCTGATCTCATTGTGATTTCATGGTTTTATCTTCATGCTATTTTGCTTTTTGCCTCCTCTTGTTTTTTTTTGTCATGTGCAAATGAAACAGCTATGATGCTGACAGCTTTGACCTCCTTGGCCACATTAGCCGTATCAGCAGATAGCCATCTCAACACTTCTAAGAGTTTTTTTTCCTTTTCAAAATGCGTAAAGGAGATGAGGTGGATGTCTCCAGGTCAAAGAAAATGATGATAAAGAGAAAAGAAGGAATCCAAGGCTCAACATACTTTTGTAGGATTGTCAAACTCATAGTTTTAGACAGCCCACATTGTAGTTTTGCATAAATTAATCCATTTATTTAGGAAATAACACTAAATTGAGCCGACTCTTAGTATAATGATTCAATCGGGTTCGATTCCTGCTAATAGTGGTATAATTAAGAATTCGAATGGTCGTCTCTCTCTTTCCAAGGTGCCCTACAGCTCAGCTCTAGCAACCCTCGCAAACCTTACGTGGAGGCCCGGTACGGATGATGAATGAATGAATGAACATAAAGTTGATAAACATTATTTATCTTAACAGACCACACAAAATAATGCGGCTGGCCATCAGTTTCACAACCTAGTATTATGGTTTTGTTGGACCAAAAGTATAAAATACGACAGAAAACATAACATTTAGAGTCATATTCTATTGTTTTGGCTGGGATCTCCAAGTTATTCAACTTGGAGCAGAATTGTTTCAGATAGCAGAACTACTAACATGGAATTGTAACCCACTTTCTTTTCAAATCTGTCATGTTGTGCATTCAACATGAAAAAAACCCACCTCTCCAACTGTGAGCAATAGTGTCGATGGAAAAACTCTCTCACTCCCGTTTCAAGAGACACTTGCGTCCTAAACGATTTTTCACAAGAATATAGGGTATGCACAAGGAGAGGCCATTTTCAAAGATGCTTGGTCAAGAAATCATACCTGCCATTTTTCTTAAGGTAACCGGTTACATTGGAGTTCATTCATTCATCTTCAACGTCACTTATCTTTGTCAGTGCCACATGTTGCTGGAGATTATTCCAGCTAAATTGGGGCAAAAGAAAAGTCGGACTACAACCGAAACTGATCGCCAGTCCATAGTTAGACACACAAAGTTCACTGAAATGATTTGTAATTTTAATGAGGATAATTGATAATGAAATTGGTATTCAAGAACGCTTAATCCTGTTAATCTGGTTTCTTGTCATCTGTCATGTAAAATCCAAATATACATAGGAAAAGTCAAGAGTGAAACACAATCAGGACGAGCAATCTACTAGTCTGGCAACAAGCCTGACAAGTCAATATGTTACCTGCGATTTGGACTTCAAAATCAGTACTCGCGATGGGGGCAACCCAGTAAGTGTTAGTACATCAACCTCAATTTTAGGAGGTCGAGGGTTCAATCCGCGGTAGACATTCCTGTGTGAACTTTGCATGTTCTTCCCGCACGTGAGTGGAGGTTTTTCGGGTACTCTGGTTTCCTCTCACATCCCAAAACTATGCCTGGAAGGCTGTTTGAACACTCTAAATTTTCCCCAAGTCTGAGTGTGAGCATAATTGGTTGTCTTTCTCCTTGACGTCCAGTTCATTCTGACTATCCCAGTCAGCCAATTAATTAAATGAGTGTCATTTGAAGAGTAAATTTAAATGTGCAAATGAAAAATAAAACAATCAAAAGGGAATATTTCACTATTGAGAGATAATCTGGTTCATATTTCACCTACAATGGCAGGCAATAGATTTTCGACATAAAAAGAACATGTTCATATGGTGACTCTTTGTCTTTGACTACACTATATTGCTGTCCTAGTGCTTTGGCGACATGTGTATAAAGGAACAGAGGTATGTGTATTTCACTCAATACAAGAAGCTCCAGGGTTTGAGCGGATACAAACACTATGAAGTCACATCGCTCACTGTTTATGTTTGACGCTGGAGGGCTTAAAAAGAAAACCTTTTTGCTGCCCCGCTTGTACGTGTAATACATCTTGTTCAGTACCGTAATTTATTCTGTCTTCAACCTTTTTCTCATCTAGTTTTTATGCATTATTACATTCGCTAGACTCAGAATTCCATTACTATTTCTTGCAAAACAACACAGTGAATGACTCTAATTAATATATGAAAATTGTCTGGGCATACAACAGCGACCTCAATTAAGTCACATTCTGACTAGCATACGAACCTGACCCTCTGACAGAAAAGCTTTGTAATATATGTTTCTATACATGGAGTCATACCCTAGCTTTTGCACAAACACTTTTGTGATGTGAGAGGCTATATTATAAAGCATGAAAGCTGATTGTCGGGAAACTTAATTGAGTTTTTAATGAGATATTTGTATGAGGCGAGCAGTTCGGCAAACCAATCCCAATATTACCAAGATGAATTGTCGTTAGCTAATTGTCAAAACGACACGTGCTCACTTATATCTCATTACTCAAATGACAGTTGTTGAAAGAGCAGCGTGTGACGCTGTCCTGAAAATTACAGGCTCTGGTTTTCTTGGCAGGCCTGCAACATTAGCTTTCTATGATAAGGCGCGACTGATTAATGCCATTTTAATTGATGCAATTTTGTCAGTTATTGCTCTATCACAACTTTGGCTGTTACCTGTCTATTAAACGACGTTATTTTTTTTATTAACTTATCACTCAATTTATATCAAAATTATTGCACGTATTACAAAGAAAAATAATTGACTATGAGAGCCTGCCTGGATGTTGATTTGATATTTGTCTGTTTCGCTTTCTGACACATCCATATACATTTTCTGTTGTTTCTTTTATATTTTATGCTCTCTTGTTTCTTAACTCTTTATAGGGCAAGTGGATTACCTGTGAATACTCATATTTCAGTGTTATTGACGATAGTAGATGTCCAATTGATTTTAAAACGGTGAGATTGTAGTGAACCAAATTATAGTTAAAGGGTTAAAGTAGTATTATATTGGCCAGAAATGGTACTCCAACCAATATAAAAAGTTCAATGTGTTCTCCTAGTATTATCTTGCCAGATGAGCACTTTGCTATCATGCTGCTTTATCATACCAATACTGCATTTCAACAGAAAAGACGACGGCTGACAAGCTATACATTAATTTTGACCGACGAGTCAGCGCATGCGAAGAGGGACTATGTGAGGTGTCAAGAAGGCGCGGGGGGTTAATCATTTTTCATCAAAGAACTCCTTTTTTGAAAGAAAAAAAACAGTGAGTGATTAATCAGTTTTCAATGGTGTTGTGCCTTCTTGTGACCATTCTGTTCACATTTATTTTATTTTATTTTTAATAATTGTTTCTGTATTTATTCATTTTAATGTATTTTTTGTTTTTTTTAATTACCAATGAACAATTATATACACCAAATATCAATACTAAGGCCTAAATGATCCAAAATGTGATTTCTAGGTATATGGATCCCAGGTCATTAAACATTTTTGTTTAACCAGAAATTGTAGTTCACCTTATAAATAGTTAAAACAAGAAAAAAATAGGTAATATTTTCTTTGCAAATCTTTTGAATGTTGGTCCCTTCTATCCTTTTAAAAAAATGTATTTTCATTTTTGAAAATTAGAATAATGTTTTGTGTTAATTGCTTAATTAAATACACACAAAAAAACCTGCATTTTCTGTAACACAGATCATTTCAACGTTCCTCATCAATTGCATTGATTCTGATGATGTTTGACATTTATGTTCATTAGAAGGTTGATTAAAGGCTATGCAGTGCCACCAACAGGCAGTTGGGAATTCATTCATCAGTGTGATAATGACTCCATGGGTGCAGTCAGGATGCCTCACCTGTCCAAGTTAAACTACTGGCATCATCATTCTTTTGGATGTTGGAGCCTCAAGCCAACAAAAAGTGGTTATACTGAGTGTCCTGACCTCAGCATAACAGAACAGCTGCAGGGGACATATGCCATTTTTGGGGGGTCTTACAGTGGTTTCCAGCTATCCGGAATATTATTAGGCTACACTGTTGTGGAGTCCCTGTGGATGATGCAATACATGCCGCAGGAGTGGTCCTCAATCCAAGCAAACATTCATCTTCAGGCTTAACAGTCACATCACATGCACTGTGTATCAGGAGTAGAGCTGAATACTATGTCGAAACACCTCATTAGTGTTAATATGTGCTGACCACCCTGAGACATAGGCAGTTTCCAAACTACTAGATCTCTTTCCACATCCTTCTTCATCATCCACCAGCTATGACTTGGTGAGACTTTGTTTATATGCTTTCAGCTCTACTTTGCAATTTCTGGTTATTCATGACGGGAGAAGGCTAAACCGTAGGGACAAGAAATGGTCTCCAGCTGTTCTTCATCATCTTTTGACTCTGGACTCATACAGTGGTAGATATTCCGACAGAAAAAGACAAGGAAATCACACAGATATCGGCTGCTGTGATAGTAAAGTTTTATTAAAGGGTTTGTTTTTCTCTTCTCTTTGAAAAACAAACAAAAAAAAAACTCTTGTTCATGTTTCATAGATCTTGTTGTACATTTGACACCAGGTCTCAATTATAATTATTTAAAATCTATTTATGACTATTTACAGTTAGAATTGCTGCCAGCGGCTCCAATCCAAATGGATTGAGAAGTGCCATCAATGGCAGCCAAACCGTGAAATGAGTCCCTAAAAATTCAGGATTATTTCTTTGACATGCTTTCAAAGTGAACATTTTGTAAGATGAGATGCAGATAAGACCAATTTAGTAATTTGACTGTGTTATCTGTAGATGACCCAGAAAATCTATTGTTGTGACCTTACAATTCAATCTCCCAAACACCAAATTGCCCTTGAGATGGTATCATGAAGTAGATAGTACACTTGTCCTCTAAATCAATCATTTCCTGTGAGAAATTAAAAGGTTTATTGTGTTAAATCGACGATTAACCATGGTGATGATTTTTGTTTCTTACAATTGAAAGCAACAATTATGTAACTGTGTAACTTTAATGTTGAGGTGTCAAACTTTGAGGTTATGTTTTCCCTCAGTGTCCTTATGAATGACATGATTAATCAACTAATTGACAGCTAATTGATCATCAGAAGATAACTATTTCGATAAAGTGCCACTGGCCCAAATTCACCTGAGATAGGCTGCAGACCCCCCACGACTCTTGTGAGGATGAAGCAGTTACGAAAATTAAATGGATATATATATATGTAAATTGTATATTTTATCTGGAACTTTTTCAACTAAAAGATTAAAAAAAAAAACTGTCTATGTTGTTTGTACCTTTGTTTATATATATTTTAATGAACATGGCTTTTAATGCACATTTGTATTTATTTTTAAAATACCTGTAGATATTAATTTTTTGTTTCATTCTAATTACAAAAATAACTAAGGAAAAACCTAAATATTGTATGTTTAATCAATAGTTTTTTTAATCTGAAGTAAAAATAGTTTGTATTCTTATAATGGTACTGCCTAGTTTTTCCCTGAATAATACCAAAATGTCCATAATGATATGTACCTGGCCCCACTTGCCTTGGGTTTGACAACTGTGCTTTAAATAAGATTTATTATTCATTCATTCATCTTCCTACCGCACCTACTCAAATCACTGGGCTTGTTTGGGCCTAACTAGGCTGACTTCGGCTGAAAGGCAAACTACACCCTAGATTGGTCACCAGTCATCCGCGGGGCACACAGAGTCAAATGACATTCCGCACATACAATCATACCACCACCAGTGGGAATCAAACCCACACCCACCCGCACCTAAGTCAGGCGAGTGAACCTCTACACCACAAAGCAGCTAAGCTGTATTATCCAAATGCAAAAATATGCATTTAAGGTTAGAAATCCATCATTGATTAAAGTATTCAAATGGTCACATTAGTCCTTAAAATGTGGGGAATAATTGAGTTGATGTCAGATTTAAAGCAAAATGATGCAAGTTTGAAATGTTGTTGTAGCAATGAAATGCTCTAGGTCAAAACCAACAGATCTCCACCACACTTTTGCAAACATGGGCTAGTTGTTTGCAGTATTTGAATTTAATTGATTCCATAGAGAACTGGCAATATTACATCTTTTTATCTTCAGAATCTACAATAGAGATCAGACTATATATACGCCAGCAAACCACAGCATTTAAGTAATCATGTTTACAGTTTCAGAAACAGATTGAGTGGCAACCAGTCTAGGATGTAGTTCACCTTCTGTCTGGAGTCAGTTAGGATAGGCTTCAGCATCCTTTGACCCTGACAAGGATAAGCGGTGTTCAAAATACATGAATGAATGAATGGATGTCAGGTGGAGCTTCCCAAAGAACCATTGGTTTATCTAGAAAACATCAGGGAAAGATGTACTTCTAAATTGCTTTGCAGAATAGGGATTTGGCTTGTAATGAAGGTTATTTGAAATAATGCATAAACCCAACTGATTCTACCCAAGATGCCCTTGACAGTTTCTTTCCTGAACAACAGTTTCTTAATGTGAGCACTTCAATTGTATTCCGCTTTATCATCGCATTGGCATTCTGCAGAAGAACACATTTGTACTGCGACAGTCAAGATCACCTCAGTAATGAATGAAGAGAGACTTTAACAGTCTCTTGTGGCTTTCATGCTAATTTTTTTGTCCCATTTGAATGCATTATATGTCTGACAAATGAACCCAAAATAACATTTGCAGTTTTTTTCATTAGGTGAGCAGAAGGCACAAGATTGGCCTAGTTCTGCCAAAAAAAAAAAACTCCCCATAGACAATACAAATAAGATAAGCAGCAATATCACAGAAAACTTGCTTGACCTCAATACTGATTATGACAAAGCGCTCTGAAGACATATTTAGTCCATATGATAAGTGACACTAAATTTAGCTCAAACACTGGGTGGCATTGTGATGTTCTAGATTTTGAATGCTTGGGGTAGATGAATGTTTTCATCATAGTCACATTAAGGGGCAAATTTTGCTTTTGTGGTCACGTAATATTGCCAGAAAAAAAAGCCCTCTGTTACTTATTTTTAATGTAACGTGTACCAGAAGTTGTTTGGTTCCATGGGTATCAATATTTAGCAAAGTAAAATCTGTATTCTTATTGTTTGCTATTGATTTTCATTTCTCAATTTTATGAGGTGCAAATATTCATTTATTCATTTTTAATGTTAATATTTTATATTAAAAATTATAGAAATATGCTCTCTTTTACATTGTATATATCTTCATTCATTCAAAACAGCAGAGATGTTTTTAAACATTATTAGCAAAGTTTTTTTATTCATTATTTATCAAATCTAAAGTGTTACTTGGGTACGTGAAGATTGTAAGGTTTTATTCATATATAATTTTATTTTTTACATAATAAAATCACCAAAAAATGACTCTTTTCATTCTTCTGCCTTGATTTTAAATAATTGGTATGACTAATTTAGCAGATTTGGTAGAGTGGAAAACCGCCTACTTCAAATGGATTGGATGCTCGTCAGGGGCAGCCACTGCGGTAATAATAAAAAAAAACACGTTATTTTTGGACAACAAGCTGCTCCATTTTTTTTCCTCACCTGTGAAATTTTACAGTCTGATAAATATCCCTGCAATTTATAGTGCCGCTTATATATGAATAAACACAGTTTTCTTGTAAAATATGGTGGATACAGCTTGCAGTATAAAAGTTTAGTACACAGTATATCAGGATACATTGTTCTGTTTAGTTTCCACTAGTGACTTGAAGCTAGTTTCTTTTTTTTGTGCATTTTTAAACAGTGCGTATTCCCTTCCTCTAACCCTGCAGTCACAGTCTTTTATGTACAGCAGCTGCTGTCTGCATGAAGGGGGAAATCTGCCAATTGTTGCTCAGCAGTATAAAGCAGCAACGTAGATATGCAAGCCATCAATAAAAGCTAAAAACATCAACAGACACATGTAATTGATGAGTTTTCAGGTGAAATAATAATCATAACATCATTCTTCTCCAAGTGTATTTGGATCATTATTTTTGCCTTACCGGGAATACATATGAAAATACAAGGATGCAAAGACTGCTAGATCTTAGCTCAGGCTCGTCTTGAGTTGTCAGACGATATACAGTGCAGGTTTATTGTGTTCAACCTTGCAATGTTAAAACAAGACGTCTAAGCTTGACTGATAGGAAAGCAAGGCTTTGTTGTCAAAGTAAAATCGTTGTGTTTTCGGAAACAATACAAAAAAATAATGATTAATAAAAAAGCTGGGCAAAAAAGAAGGCTCATTATTTACACAAGACAGCATTATTGATCTGGAAATATAGCAGCTAAAAATAAAAAATAGCACAATATGGATATTTATCTCATTCCTGGTACTCCTGATGAGAATAACCTGGGGCAGAGGGCGTAGGACTCGATGAATGAGAATGGTCAGGAATTGTTGTCTTTATCGTGTGATGAGTTGGAATATGATATTGAAAGTGGGTCAGGAGAAGAAGTAAGCCCCAAAGAACATGGAATTTTATTGTAAAGAATTACCATAAGAACTTGAACATGAACGAGAGAAAAGGAGATAGAAAAGAGTCCAACACAGAAGCATCTTGAGCTTTATGAACGACAGATGCTGGGCGAAATATCCTACATTAAAATCCCTCCCAACTATTAGAAAGTACAATAATTGAAATTCAATAATTTCATCTGATCTTATCTCATTTTCTGAACCACTTTATCCTCGCTAAGGGGTGCTCACACTATCCCAGGTGATTTCAGGCCAGAGGTGGAGGACACCTTGAATTGGTGGTTGACCAATCGCAGATTGAATAAATTATCATCTGAAAATATTAAAATGGGATTTTTTGCAGGGGCACTTTTGACGAGGCTTGGGCCAACAACATCAGCTGAAGCCTAATTTGTTTGAGTCCCATGTCATTGTTAAAAACTCATTGTTAATACACCATTTTTCGATTGGTCAAGGCAGTTTTTAGTCAAATGTTTTGCTCAAAACAACAGGATAGACTACTTAGCTGCTGGTCCACTTCCTTCTATGTGCTCAATCCAATCAGCTCACTGCTTTGCCAGACAGAAGGAAATTGAGGCTTATATTGTCAGTGTTCTTGTTGGACAGCGAAACAACATAATTTTCTGTTTATTTTCCAAAGAGAATAACTCCAGATTTTGGTTTCAATAAAGACCAATTCATCAAATTCAGTAAAGTACCCCAGAGATGATAATTGGCCTTTAAGAATGTTGTGAAAAATAAAATACTCAACCACAACCCTTTCACAGATATGTTTTTATTTGTCAAACTGAATTGAGTTTTTGAGTTGACACATCGTTATCTATTTAACTGTACATAAAATCTAGTGTCCCTCAGCTGGCTTGAAACCAACCAGCATTTTTCGTATTACATTTTTTTAGTTGGACACTCAGGCCGAGCAGAAAAACCTTTTGTAGACATACAAAGACAAGATGAATTTCTGTCGGTTTTCTTTTCATGTAAGATGTACTCGAAAACACGAGACATTTGTGTGTTCAAAGTAAAACCTGTATGAAATACAACAACACCATGTACTAGTGGACATTGTTATACTGTACAGTTCAAACATCATGCAAATCGGCCCACTCTTGTGCACAGGCGACAAGGAACAAATGCCATATGAAATGATATGAATACAGGATTGAACAAATAGAAATGCCTATACATGTTTTTGAATTTATTCTGTGGGGCTATTTCTCTTTAGGAGAAAGACTCGCTTTGCCATATTTGAATAATACAGGAGTCAAAACAACTGCCTGGACCATTAAATTAATCATTTCATTTTCACTCTATACATTTTGTTTTCATTTCAGTCTCTACTGCAATCTCAAATTGGATGCAATGCATTTGGAAAAAATCAAATAATTGCATAAATGCCTTAATATTCATCAATAATGTGACATATGACAGTTATCATGCCTATTGCAAGTGTGAGCTCAGGTTAGCATATCCTTCATTTCAGATAGCCTTAAAATTAAGAGATCATTGATATTTTAAATGTAATGACGTTGAATGACTTACAGGCTTACTCTTACTGGATGAATATTGGGGTTAAAATAGAATAGGTGCGCATAGTGGCACAATTTTGTCTATATCATATATATCCTGAGCTTTCTTTTTTAACAAATTCACTGCACATATTGACAAAACATTTGAAGGGGAAAAAAATACATAAATCATCACAATAAATACAAAATGGACATAAGATAAATCTGCAAAATATGTGAAATGACTACATACACGTATGAACATGTCTGTTGTGCAATGACTGAAATGTTTCAGAACTATTTCTAAGTAACAAAGCCCTAAATTGAAGCCGTTCCATTCACGGCTGGAGGTTTTGACTCATTTGTCATTTTAAGCAGTCTTTGCCTTCACACACCATGCAATTTCCTAGTGTTTTGAATACAATACAAGAGCATTATTATTGTTTTGGTTGATGCAGTAATGCACGTGTGAAAAGCATGAACTGACAAACTAAAATTGATCAGAAAATATGACAAACAAGTGGTTGTCAGGATGCAAATGCAATATGTCCAACACATATTCTGCTTAAAAAGTGACTTTTTACAATAGTTTATATGGCAAATCCACATTGAGACCTAAGCCTCAGATAACCCACACCCAACCCGAAACCCACACATATATTACAGTTTTCAAGAACAATATAAAGGCAATAATTACGCTTTAAAGAAATAAAGAGAACAGAAAATTAGAAAAATGAAGAAAATCATTAAATTATTATACAAACTAATAATGGTGACCTTTGACAAAATCTTTCAAAAAAAGTACTGAAAATCAAATTCTTGTTTTTTTTTTACAAGTTGCACAGTTTATTTTTCCACCACTGTGTGATATCCGCCAGTATACAGTTAAGACGAGAGGGACGGAGAAAGAAAAGTGAATTGAAGGTCATCACTCCTCCACAGTGCAACCGAGTACTTCTGCACGCAAAGTGATCCTGCCGTACCACGACCACGGAAGAATCCGGATGAACCGAGCATAGATTGGTGGATCTATCACGTTCTTTCTGTGTGTGTCGTTGTCGAAGTTCCCCTGAAAAACCTGAAAGAGAAGAGACATTTTTAGAATTCAAGTAGGCGTAACTCAAATTCTTACATTATATAAGTAACCTAATGTATAGCTACTGCATTTTGGTAAGGTAAATCAAATGAGTTACATCTTGGCAATACTTAAATTTCTACGTGAACTGAACTTGATATGAATTTAGCAAAGCAGAAGCTTTGACAACAGGGTGTTAAGTTAAGTTTTATGCACATTTCGTGCCAATGTGGTAGCCCAGCTTTGAGTACTTCTTGGGAAACTTAACTTTACTTTACTATAAATTCTGAGTTCAAACTACTTAACTTCAATCCATTTTATATGAAAAATGTAGCCCTATAAAAGGTTGAAACTGTCAAAATGGTGACCTGAAATCTATTATGCCAAACATTTATGTTGCTATGATGGGATAGTTAATAAGTTCACTTTGAATATTAAGTGGCTATGCATCGTCACATTTTTTTTTTTAATCTTCGGAAATTAAACAAACACTTTAGTGTTTCCCAAAAATGTATCAGCAGCTCAGTTTTTTGTGGTTGGCTTGGTGTTGTAAAATCAAGCTTACACTGTGCTGCATGCTGATAGGCGTTGCTGCACGCATACACTGCAGCGCAGCCACTTAACAATCGAGAACGTAAATGGAGGCTAAATGAAGTCAGATAATTCATTTATGAATCACATTGCTAGCAATAAACCTTTAAACAACAGTGTGGGGCCCAACTAAAAGCTAGACACTGATAGGATGCAGCATTGCATTTGAAAGTCTAAAAGAAGTTTATTAAGGGAAAATGAATCTACAAGGGTAACTTCGTTGAAGGATATGATCATTTCAATTAAAAATACATGAGTAAGGTTGTGCAATTGGAACGGAATGGGAGTCACTGCTGCGCAAAATGGAAAAATCAGCAGGGCAAATCCAAACAAAAATTAAAGAATGGCAGATTTAACTAACCATTTTAATATTTGGTGTTTATTTGAACAAAAATAATGACATACTTTTTTCAAGCACTTTCTCTTCTTTTTGGCGGTGTTTACTTTTTATTTATCTTTATTCATTATGCTTGAATATTTTGTGTACCTTTTATTATAGTATCTACAAGTAGTTTTTCTTTAACTCATGTGACAACTACATTTTTCCTTTCTTTTTCTCAATCATCAGGTGTTTTAAAAAATATATACTAGCTGTCACTTTTATTGAACATTATGTTTCTCGTCCAATGGAACCTTTCTCTCAAGTGTCAGTCTTATCTGTAGAACAAGGAGTGTAGCTCGAGAAAGGAAATGTATATTTAATTTTATATGCAGTACGTATATCAAGATTTTTCCATTGCTGTCTGCCACTATGGACCAGCTATATTTCAATTCCAAACTCAACTTGAATTCTTTGGCTGCCATTGGCATTTTATTATTTTCAAAATATGTGAGTGTTAGTCCAGTTTCAGTCGACAAATACTACAAAATGTTTTTGTGAGTAGAATTTGAAAGGTGTTTAAAAATTTAAAACACCATTTTTAACCAAAAATAAAAAACAAATCCCACTTTTTAAAATAAAGAACACTATTTATTCTATTTATTCTCTAAAATGCTAAAAATTAAAACATTCAAATCCAAATATTTATGGTTTTTACCCACTGTTTTGTTTTGAATACAAAAGCAAATAATAAAAAAATGAAAACAAAAAATATCAAAATATTTACTCTATTTAATGTTTTTAATTTAATGAAAACTCAAACATAAAACACTTGAGGATAAGATCTTACCATATGACATATACGATGACTTACAATATCCAAAATGAAAAATTACCCAGGTCTGTTTAGGTTGCTTTTAGAGGACACTTGCCCTATAAAGTTAACATTATCAGTGCAGAATTTGCATCTTAATGTTCTCAATAAAGCTGTATATCCCCCCCACTAGGTATCTTTAATCGGCCTTAGGGAAGACTGAATTTAATCCTTAATTGCAAACTGATTTGCATTCCCCTCTCCGGGGAACTGCAATCTCAAGTAATCGGGACTGGATGGATGATTTAAAAATAGACCCAATCGTGTAACTTGAAACTCTCACTCAAAACTGACCTCGGAGCAGCAAACTCAGAGTCCCAACTATTGCTGTTACTATCTGGTGCAGTTGGTAGCTTCTCAACAAGGCATGCCTTGTGTGCATTGTTCCCAATACTTCATTGCCATGTCCCATTCTTCCCCTTCCCCTCTCACACACTAAGACTAGACTGAAAAACATTATTTTCTGATTATTAGAAATGTTTTTTTAATCAAGAATTGGCTGCCGGGGCGGCCCAGCGGATGAATAGTTAGCGCATTGACCGCCTATTGGGCGACCTGGGTACAAATCCAGCTCGGTCCACCTGTGTGGAGTTTGCATGTTCTTCCCAGGCCTGTGTGGGTTTTGTATGGGTACTTTGGTTTCCTCCCACATTCCAAAGACATACATGCACCCTTCTGTTGCCATCAATTGCACTAAAATATATAACTTTAGTTACATTTTTGACTCTTCATATGACTGGAAAAACGATGAAAAATGACTTGAAGTTGATTTGGTTTTCTTTAATGGATTCCCTGCACTTTATTTGGAAGTCTTGAATCACCCGACGTCCAACCTCTTAGTTGAATTGTTCAAAATTGTCTCTTGTGCTGCAATTAAAACTGCTGTATCTGTTCAGATATGTTGAATTATTATCTTTTATTTATTTATTTTTTTTACCACCTTTGTGCCCCTACTGCAAACACAAAGGGAATCAGTTTCTGGTTTCATTCATAATTTCTAATCATTCATGATTCTCATTACCTGCCATATTCATTTATTTACACATTCCAGTACAAATGGACTGGAAGTCTGGCATTGTAAACTACACCAAAAAATTAGCATTCACAGCAGGTCTTTTCAGTTTAAATATATCGGTGGTATTTTGTTGTGAAAGGCAGGCAATGAATTAATAAAAAAAATAAAAAAACAAAGTCAAATAATCCCCAGTTAAAATAAATATCAAATAAAAAGAACTACCATAATTTCCGGGCTATATACCAGGCCGGACTACGTGCCACAGCCACCAAATTTGACAAGAATACAACAATTGCTCATATCTAAGCAATATCGGACAATGAATCGCTCAAGTTGATATCTTATAGGAAATTAACACCAAAAGACATGCTGCTGATTATCCTTTGAAATCCCACATATAAACGGCACAGTAAGCGGTCCAAAGTGTGCACAAAAAGTAGCAGCTTATAGCACCAAAATTATGTAATTTATTTACAGTAACGAGAGTAAATGTAATCCATTACTTTCCACCCTTGTTGAAAGGTTGTTATGTAACATGGCTCCAGTATAAAGTTCTACGGATGCTGTAAAGCGCTCTTGTTATGAGTGCATGAGCCACTGGCTGACTTGACGCCATCTGTATTCTGATAGAGGCTCCTCTCTAAATCTCCATCTAACCGCCTTCAGCCGCTGCCACACAAGAGCTGAAGGCAACAGCTGAGAAGAATACTTAGAGGCTTCAAACCCCATTCCCAGAACAAACAGTCAGGTATACACACGCACACCCACACACACACACGCATGCTTGCACACACAACATATACATTCCTGTCAAGTCCACTATTGTAGTGTGGCAGTGGGCGCCACTGGAGTCCAACAGTCAAATGTGTCCTTTGGCATTAATAGCAACTGCAGCCGACTGAAGGTGGGGTGGGGGGTGGTTGGGGGGACACCTTGAAGAATCACACTCGTGAAAGGTCCCCAGGCTCGCTCTCAAGACAAAGCGATTGACATTCTCTCCAGCCTTCCTAAACAAGCCTCTCTCAACAAATGCACACACATACACACTCCAGATGACTGGCTGTCTTTGTTCTGCTTTGAAGTATATTGCCAAACAACAAGGGGGCGGTGGATTAGACACTGAGGGAAATAGTTTTTTGTTTTTTTTTAGGTGTTGCTAAAATCTGAGTGATATAAAAACATGGCTTGGGTCTGAGGTGGAGATTATGACAAATGTTGAAAATGTGTGCACAAAAGTGTACAGTGGGAAGATATGCCAAGAAAAGCACTAAAGTTGGCTTCAAATTGGCATTTATGCCCTGAAAATCAATTTGTGAAATTGTTTACCTTTTATTGTTGATATAAAGTATAATGTACCGGATTGATGAAATTGTCATATAGGTCCATTTTCTTCAAGCAATTGGTTTATTAAACCATATTTTGCCCAGCATATCATAATTGATTCATGGATTTTGAGCAATGTGGTATTTGGGAAATACCTGATGTATCATAGAAATATGTTAAAAGGTCCTTGAATATGTCCTGTATTTTGTTCCATAAGACCATTAAAGGCTGCAAGTTTAAGAAAGTATAATTTGCTGTCAATTATTTAGTGGTTTGGGTGTAAAAGTGATCATTTTTTAAACAAAAAAAGTCAGAAAAAATACTTAAACTGTGCTTGAAACAAGATGTAGACTGGAGACATTTAAACATTGTTGATTATGATTTGAAAATACTTGCAATTTTCTACCGCCATGGTTATAGCCAGTCGCATATTATAAACAAACCAGGCACTGCTTATCTGTCACTAACACAGAGAGTGAGGAACGTAAACAGTCCCATACTTGCTGACAGAATGGGAAAGACAAAGGTTTTTGGTTCTGGCTACAGCCCTACTCCTATCAACACAGAGTCAACTGTCGCCCCCGCTGCCTCTGATGTCGAGGCCGATCAGAGGGGCAGTGTGTACTCAGCCGAAGGGCTGTAAACAAGATTTTCACAACAGAACTGGTCAAGCTTGGTTGGCACAACAGTCTTATCTGATCCTAAAGCAGAGAGCCAGCATGGCAGGCAGGTCTAGCTCAAATTGAGTTAACTCATCCAATGGCATCTCTACTCTGCTCTACTTACAAACTTCTCTACATACAAAAACAATCAAGTTTTGCAACACCTAAGTGGAAAAAAGTTCCTAAACGCAAATAATAAAAAAATCAAACATCCCCCAAAGCGTAAATACACTTCCCGTATCCTGTATTTTATTTTGAAATGGGTAAGATAGGATTGCGCTCCCATTTGCCTTGCATGGAGCTGCTTCACCATGCTCTTTGATGCTTTTTGTGTGCCTTCGACCACCATTCATCATCACAGAGTTCTAACACGGCGTTTGGTGAGTTTTTCAGGTGTGTTTAACACAACTGTGTTCTATATTTTTTGTCAAAGGCTCCAAGAAAGTTGTTTTGAATTCATAATTTTAAGTTATGTGTTTTGATTGTATGTATGTTTCGTCACTTGCCAAATTTTTGCTTCCTCCTCTGTCACCCACGCACCTGCCTTTCAATAACAAAGGGAAAACGTTTTTGCATATTCCTACATAGATACTTTCATCATTTTTTAAATATTTAGTTAGTAGTATTGGAGACTTTGGAATAGATTAGTGCTTTTACGTGTAAAATGCTTCTGTAATTACTGAAAATTCCAGTTACAAAACCACATCTAGAAACAAGAAGAGCCACTGTACTTAAATATTTAATTATAAAGACTATTAGGTCTATCTAGAATGTCTCCATCTTTACTTCTGTCATTTGCATAATTTAATAGTTAAGAGTACCATGCAGTTCAAACGAAACCATTTCTTTGTGCACATTATTTACATGGTGAGTGCAATGGTGTGGGCCTCACATACCTTGTCCTTTCCTTGCTTCTCATCTTGGTATATTTTCCACCGTTCTCCATCATTACTGTAAGCCAATTTGTACGAACCAACAAATTGCACATGCCCAAAGTCTTTAGCTCCCTGGGTGATGACACCTGTGATCTTGGTCGGCACTAGCAAGTCCACCTGAAAGAAAAGTGGAAGAGAGAAAAAAAGTAGGAATATGTAATCAGGTTCCGAGTTAACCATTTAAAACATATTGACAATATTGGATTTTTTTTTGCGTGCCTTTCTTTTTTCCCTACAGAGTCTTTATAGAAACGGGACACCGGGATGAGGGGTTGCTTTCATTATTCACATTTATTGAACAGCAGGGCTAAATTCGAAAGCTTGCTCAAGCAATATATACATTTCGTGCAGGCTCTCCCAAAGCTGATACGCTTAAAACTTTTTAAAAATTGATTTCAAGCTTGTGACCTTTACTATCTAGATGAATCTGATGTTTATTTCATCATTTGCTTGCATTCATTGATTATTTACTGTTGGGTTTATTCTGTATTACTATTATACATATATGTGTACTTTTAATGTTTAATTTATAATTTCAGGGTGAAAGTAAACTGCAATAGGAAAGGTAATTGGCGAGAACAGTCCCCTCAAGACTGCTGGAGACAGTCACTCAATGTTAAGATGAGTTTTAACGGACCTTTTTTTTTTATACACAGCCTCTGAACACAGAAACAAAAAAACATGTGGCAATATAATCCTGGCAAACCTGTATACAAAGACCTTGTTGAAGCATTCAATCAAGGTGTCACTTCAAAACAATGCCCCAAATCAGCAGTGTCAAACTCGTGTTCATCACAGGTAACTATCACACTTCCTTTAGAGGGTCACTTGAGAAGTACCGGTAATTAAATAGAACATTCTTTCTTTTTGAAAATATAGTGAAATTATTTTTTTCCAAAATGCCTCATAGATCTTCTTAAAATTGTCACAGATACTATTATTGACCAAATTATTATCTTATTTTTCACTGTTTCAAATTTTGAGTAAAGGAAAGCAGCACAGCAATTCTCAGATTCCTGGTCTTCATATTTAATTGAGGATTAGAGTCACTTTATTACCATATTAATTTAGGTAGAGACATGAAGTAAGATGCTCGTGATTTACCTTCACGAGCCACAAAAAAATGCTATGCTGGGTCAAATCTGACCCGGTAGACACAGGTTTGACACACAAAAAAACTTAATTTCATTACTTTTTTAGTAGAGTTCAATTTTGGAGAGAATGAATCATGTTTAACTAAAACTGTTGTTTTGTTCCAATGTTGTTATAAAGTACAAACTCAATATAATTGTGAAATTTAAAGAGTATCCAGAATAACATGTGAAAACCTCCAAGTGTTCCTTTCACTTTGCATCTGATGTTTATAAGAAATATACATTTGCAAATGAATTCAGCACGTAGCTCCGAGTACTAAGATTTATTTGACAGAGTGGCAATTTTCAGTGTCTCTTCAATTAAAAATGACAGTACATTCCGTCTTTGCAGACGTTTTGTGCTTCCGTAGTTATATTTGTATGCAGCGCAAAGAAGTGGGATCTGAGCCCAAAGCGTCAGACAAGAGAAGCATTCTGACACAAATTTGTTCGCTTGGCATTTGATCAGCCAGCATGCATGTTGATATTCCCACATCTGCCCAGACATCTAAAGATAAAAAAGGCTATTTTTCACAGGTTTTTTCCCCCCGCTCCAGCAGCTGATGTTATTTTATCCAAACAATTAAGTCTGACATTCCAACAAAGGCCCACTTGAATGGAACTGCAATTGTTGTCACAGGTAAAATGGTCAGATAATCACAGCACCTTTTGCAATCCCGGCGTTTTGCAATTTGATGGAAAAAAAACTAAATTTGTGAGCAAGATAAGCTTGTTAAAGCCACACTTTTCCTTTCACCTCCTCCTCAGAATTCATTTATTTGAGCCTTGTAGAAATTGCTAACGCTCTGTGAAGTGGAATCTATTTTATCTTTCCTTCAAAAGTGCAAAATTAGAAAAAAATAATTTATCTGTATGCCTATGAAGTGAGTTTGTCATTTTTTTTTTCCGCTGACGAGATTGACCCTATTTCTATTGGAAGGAGGCACAAGAGCAATATTTGTACACTTGAACAGAACAAACACTCATTTACTCATTAGCATGAGATGTGGTGAGTAAAGTTTGCATTCCTATTAGAAGTAGCTTTGCTGGTTCAAAATAAACAGATTAATGCAATGAGAGGAGTCCCACTTTTATCTTATAAATACAGCAGGAGCATGCACATCATATTGCTGACAACATCGCTCTAGATGTGCTGCTTTAACTGCGTGTACCGAGGCCTCATTTAGTCTTCTTAGCCTGCGGCAAATGTACGAATGTGCGTGGGAGAGACGCATGTTCTCTACTAAGTCACAGTGCAAAGTTCAGAGATGTCTGCACACTAAACTCACAGTAGCATGAAAGAGATGTGGCTATGGACCATCAACCCCACAAACAGGGCATAAATGCTGCTTGAATCTGACAGGAACTAGTAAAAAAAAATCTCATGATTTATCGGAACAGGCAGGCTGGAAAACTCCATCTAGACATATAGTAGACTATATCCATAGCTTTCCTCAGATGACTTATTGTAAGGAACAGTAAGTGTGGTAAGAATAAAGTATATTTCTAGAGTACATTTAAATGCAACTCACACCAAACTAAAGTTGTGTACATAAATCATTAGCATATTAATAAAAGTATTTACAGACAAAAGTTAATAGACGGAATATTCACAGTTGCAAGCCAGAGGTTTTAGCTCAATGTCCCACTATCAAAGATTTTTAGACATCAATTAAATGATAGCATCTTGTCAAAGAGTATTCAAAAACAAAGGATCTAAACTGGCACAGACTATTGAAATTGTACACCAAAAAAATCCTTCGTGTAATGTTGCCATTATTAACTTAAAAGCAAAGACGTCACACAAGGCAGCAGAGGGTGTATGCCTCAATGAAAAGGAGTGTATATATGAGTTGTTATTGGATTTAACAAGGAATCCAAAACTGAAAGTGGGTCATGAGACAGTCCAGAGAAACATGAGATTTTACCCTACAAGTACAAACTGGAGGCTGAAACACCATAACACGGCCCCGTGACTCAGAAAAGGAGAACCACAGTCCTGGCACGGATAAATCCCATAAATATCACATAAATTTACAACTCTCGACCCAACAAGCAAACCTGGCGAATGGAACTGGCCGTTGCAACAACGCGGACTAAGGCCAAGTTGTTTAGATTTCTATTTTACACTTTGTGGGTTTAATTTTTAAGAAAGGGGAGTATAAGTTGTTGCTTAGTGAAATCCAATCTATTGAGTTCAGTAATATACCCCTCAGGTGATCGTGGGCCTTTAAATAGGCTTCAAAATATACTAAAATAAAACATTCAAAACATTGTTAAGGCCTTGATTTAATGTTTCTTATTTTAGATCTTTGGAAATTTCTTTCACATAGGTTTATTCCCCAGTTTTCTTCATTTTTAACCTGCCATTGACAGTGCTTGATGTCCAATCCTAGTTCAAATAGATTGGCAGGCTACTCGTGAATTTTAGTATTGTGACAATGGCACCAAAAGTATACACACTGCATGATCCTGGTTAACAAAAAAAAACCCTTGCACATTATTTTTAGCTAAAGAAGAAAATACACTTAAAATTAAAATAAATAACCATGAAGGGACACAATTCAATAAGGCAGAATAATAAAAAACAAGATCAACATGCACAGTTTGGTGTATCTAATAAGCCAAAACATCTCTGACAAAAATATAATGAAAAGGTCTGCATAAGTGCACAAAATCTTGTGCTCCTTCATTAGTTAAGCCCAAGGAGGACAAAAGTCTAATGACGTATTAAAATTAAAAGCAGTGGTGGTCATGATGAATAAGCTATGGACCCAAACTGGTCAGAGGAAGAAAGCTAACAAATAATGATCCAATCGTGAATGTACGCAGAGAGCAATTTTGAGTGGGTTATTTGCCGCCTCTTTAAATTTCCATGCAAATGGAGAGAGGCACAGTAAAGTTCAAATTGTATCATTTATACTTCTGGTGATCAATGTCTGAGCAATCTGAGCACGTATGAAATATGGACTTTGTGAAATTTAGCAGCTGAACACTGTCCAGAAGCAGAAATGTGAGTACAACTAAGATATGTTACACAGCAGCATGACTTGTTCTGGCGGCACATTACAATAAAGTCAAGGCCCATCTTTCAGCCAAAAGTGTAAAGGGATAAAACGTGGGGAGAACGATGGCAAGCACACAAACAGTTTTACATGGCACAGACTTCACAATGCATTAGACAGGAGCTCCCACCTACTCCACCGCTTTATATGCATGTGGAATGGATGCCGCAATTCTGCACTTGGCATAATTTCTGTCGACATGACCAGACATATTTTGGTGTTCAGTCTATGTTTAGAATCCTTGAAAAAAACAGTAATTGTTCAAAAGTCGTTTTATATGGTTTCCTTACAAACCACATGAGCAAGAAACACATAAATGATAAGCATGGTACATTGACAGGCCGTTTTTTCTAGTTATTTAAATGTTGTGTTTACTCACATACAAAATGTTATGGTCTTTAACCCTCATTTAATGAATTGGCTGCCATTGACAGCTCTTGTAATTAAATACATTTGGACTGGGGGAGTATGGAAGTGATCATTCCCATTTCAAATTAATTGGATGACTATTTTTGATGTTTCTTTAATTAAAATAAAGGGACAGAAAAGAAATGGAAAAACCTATATTTTATTTTATTTAAAAATGCCTCAATAGAAAAATGTACACATAAAACATGCAGTGTTTTAATGCTTATTTGTAAGGGAAATAGGACTATAAAATTCAAATGGCATGCTCTCCCGTTTTACTTGGGATGCACACAGGACATAATGGCATATGTGTCGACTCCATAAGCTTAACTGAGCAAATGAACAGGTTTTCTTTCAGTACATACTCATACAAATATATTATCAAATTCAAAGACAGAACATTTTGGCCAAAAATTTACTCTCAAATAACCCTGATTAATTCATTGATCAATACTGACCTAAAAGGTGATGTCACATCTTTATGATGCTAAGGTTATTAAATTCCAAAAGTAGCCATTTGGATTATTCCTGCAGAAATGAAATACTACTTGTGATGTGCATTACCCATATGCCCATTAAAGGATGACAATCAAATTTGTGAGTCACCCAACATTTAGTCAAGCTACATCATCACACTTAGTAAGTGTTCAGTGTTTCATGGAACGTATTTCATAATATTCCATTTGCAGCTGTTAATTTTCCCTTGCAAAGACAAAGTGAGATGAAGGTGAGTGAATTTATTACTCAGATGGCTTTACAAATTTAAGCATTCATTTAGGAATTATCATCATTTTGATTAAACTTTGTATACACACAGATGCACGCACACACATACATAATTCAGATTATAAAATCATTGTTTTGTGACTAGACCACAGAATGCACACATGCTGTAGCTAAAGTTGGATTCACCGTTTCCAACAATGGAACACTTTTTAGCACTCCACCGGATATTGTTCGACCCATTTTAAGTAGACCAGAAAATAACACAGTCGCAGCCTTAGTTCAACTTGTCAAGTTTACTTGAAATGGCTGCAGGAACAAAGGAAGGGAATTGGCCATGGCAACACCAACAGGAAGAAAATCAACCATGATGCTTTGGGTCATTTAAAGCTTTCACAGCAAGGAGAACAACATCTGTGACTTTCATTGTGTGTCAGCGTGAGTGAAGATGAAATATAGCCTTGATGCTGCCTTTGTGCAAAACCCAGAAGATTTCACTCGTTTCTTAATGTTTACCGTGTCTGAACATGTGATGGACACAGTGATGATATTTGCAATGTGATGTCTGTCCCAATGTGGAACCTCGTCCCAAATCCAATCCCTTACACACACATACAGAATGAAATAAAAGGTAAGCTACATGAAATATAAAAATATGTCTGCACTGGCAGTCATTTTGAATTGTCCAGACTGCTGGGTGTGTGCTTAACATCCAGATACTCGCCATTTTAGGTATTTGTAAATGTTTTTAAATATTTTCAATATTTTCAGTTTTCTGTTCAGCCAATAAAAACATCAGCACTTCAGAGGTCAAGCAACTAGTTTAAGTTATATTGATTACAAAAAAAATAAAGTCCAGTCTATTTTGATTGAGAGATCTGGATCTAATGAATGGCTGATTGCCTCACACAGTCAATACTGATTGAACATCTGGCACCAACTATGACCATCTTGTTGTCGATGCTTGGGTTTATTGTCTCTTATTTTTTTGTTGACTCCCAAATGCACTTTCTGCACAGCCACACGTGATTCCAAAAATATGTTTTGCCAAAATAATAAATCTCGCTGGTGTTCATTATTTTATCCACTTTCGATAAGAATTTCTAAATGTAGAGGGAAGGATTCAATACACTTAAAGCACAAGATCCACATGTAAAATTAATTAGGGTTCAGGCTGCACTCCAGACAATTCTGGCAGATTTCGCACTTAAAGCGAGCACTGCTGCAGACTCATAAATCCATCGCCACCAGATAAAACAGATACGTGTATGGTAAGTTGGCTCAGAGTTAGCAAGAGCAAGTGTGGGATGAAGGTATGCAATTGATGTATTGTGGAAAGATAAGATGGCATCCCTGGATAATGAAAAGTTACACAGCATACCTATACAGAATGTTTAAAGGTGTGTATGGTTGGAGGGAGCAGATACATGAACATACCTACTATAATTGAATTATAGAAGCAGATGGAGTCAAAATTGTTATTTTCAATTCAGTAGTTAATTTAATCATCTTACTAATGGTGGGAAATTAAATAAAACTATATATGTAAATGTTTTAATTTTAGAAAAACGGTATAGGTTGAGTTTAAATAAACAGCACAAACTAACAGTAATATTAAAATACCCAATTTTTCCTATTTCCCAAAATATGTACTTATATTCCTTTCCTTATCCACATGATGGTGAAGTGGTTCACTTGCCTGACTTTAGTGCAGGGAAGCATAGGATTGATTCCCACTCGGTGGCGGTATGATTGTGAATGCAAATGGTAGTCTGTCTCTCTGTGTGCCCTACGGCTCACTGGCGACCAGTCTGGGGTGTAGTTTGCCTTTCGCTCGGAGTTAGCTGGGATAGTCTCCAGCAACCCTTATGAGGATGCACGCTACTGATGATGAATGAATGAGTTCCTTTTCTTTTATTCAAGGAAGTTGGGGAAAACTAGCTGGCTCAATATCCGGTGAACTCTATATTGTAGAAGTTAGGGTAGTTAAATTCACCAAGTATAAATGTAACATAATCTAATAGTTTAACCATCCTTATTGTATCCACTAATTTGTTATAAGGAAATCAATTTATGGCAGAAATAACAGGGTTAATAACAACACTGCCTTACATTGCACTAACAATTGTAAAATAATGAGCAGTCATTAAATATGATAATAAGGTGATGTTGTAATGACAGACCCAAAGTGATAAGTACATAAATCTAATTCTAACTGCATCATTTCACCCTGATGGCAAGACGAATCCTGAATTCAGAAAAGGTTGAGACTTTTCTTTTTTTAAATTATGATTATTTTATTGGAATACTCAAGAGACTATCCATGTCCACAATTACAACGAAGGACTTTGTTCTTGTTCTGGAAATGAAACACATGATCGTTGCTATTCCATTTAATTAGACTCCACCTCAAAGCCTTTATGGTAAATTTTCCTTATTTTTTTAATAAGCTTTGTGCTGTATGAACTTGTATGAGGAAATAAGCTCTTCAAATGAACTCCTCGGTGGATGGATCATAAAACAAGCATTCAGTTGAGTCCGCAAATTAACAGAAATATAGTCTGTTGTCAGAAGCACTCGTTAGAGGTGACGATAAGATCAGGAGGAAGTGCAAAAGTATCAGCACACTGATAAAACGCGCCTCGATTACAATGGCAAGCTCGAAGACACAGAACGGTAATCAGTCACACATGAAATGGTATTGTTCCCATAGGTCTCTGCTGCACATGGGACCAAGCTACATGTGTCATCCTGCTGGTTAAGAGACTACTTGCAAACAGATGGCTTACAGTATTTGAGTTTCATTGAAAATCAAGTCATGCATTTCACAAGGGCATTCTGAATTTCATTATTCCAGGAAGATCATTTAGAAGACTTACAAATTAGATGAATAGGTTCAACCCAATGATTAGATTTGGTTACATAAAGCTATAAACAAACACCCGCTGTATTTATTGTCAGTCATTAGGGTGGTACGCAAGCTGTGTATTTATAGGAGGCACTTGGTGTAAAAAGCACTGGACAAACCTAGCAATCTATCCATTAACTAATCAGTATGCCAATGACAGTGATAGATGTTCAATCCGTTAGAACAGGGTGATGGAGAGAATGACCGTGCTTTTAAGATGAAAACCCCTAACACTTAAAATAGATTGGACATCCACGAGGGATAAACACATTTAAAGATGCTGTAAGGTCAATTTCATGATTTTATTAACAAAATACCTTTTTTATATTCTGTTGACACATTGCTTGCCATAAAATCCAATAATGTGAATGCACATGTTCAAGAGTGCTAGATCTCGAATCCATTTTGCCTGGGAACAGCAACTGAATTGGATTAAACATCAAGCGCTGTCAATTCCAGCCAAAGAGTTAACTGGTGACCAGATGAGCCCACGAGACTGACTGATAGGCCACTTTAACATCCTGCTTGACATTCTAAGATGTTAACTCATTACATTTATGGAATTATTGTACCAAACCGGTTTAGGTGCCACTTCAACAATCGTCCGTCACAATGAACAGGAACACATTACTGATCACACAATGCTCTATATCACTAATTACGGCTAACAATTTGCTTAAGTATGTAAGTGCCAGAACCCTGTTGAGCGATCCCCTAGCATCTAACCTTATGTTGTTGTTTTTCCCCCACAAAGTATATATGTGTTAGTCTCCCTCACGCCGTATATAGTAGTTAGCTTGAATCTTATATCATGTACAACGGGTGCCAGGTGTGATTTCCATGACAACCTAAACAAACACAAATTAGGAATGGAGAACAAAATCAGGGTATAAAATTATCAGACCTCCAGGATATTCGTGCAAGAACAGAGCGATGATGTGATTTATGACTGTCACTAAACTGATTAAGAATCTCACTTGCAAACCGTCTTATCTATTTATTTCTGCGGTTTCACAATTTTTAGCTCCATTTGTATATCTCAGGCGGATGTGATTGAGTGAGATACAACCACCCACAGATACAGTACCTGTTTAAGTTTCAGTAGAAAAAATAGAGTTCAGATAGGCACATTTACCTTTAATACTACAAGAAATATGTTTCAAATCCCTCATTAACAAAATTTGTAGTACAAATCCACTTTTACTTTGATAATGTTTCAGAGTCATTGGAGGCAATTGACATCCAACCTATTTGAATCAGGGGAAGGTGGCAGCAAATAATTTCTGCCAGCTAATACAGTTAAAACGGATTGGATTTCTATCACTATCAATGACTTAAACAATACTCATTCGATGATGTATTTTATGTTAAAGATAACTCGAGTCTGATAGTTAGGGAGCATCAAACAGGTAAACTTTGGATTAATGAAAAACTAAGGAAGTGAAAAGCAGAAAGCAAGTGTTTGAGTGTATAATAAACTAATCTGTTCCCACCAGCTGGAGCTCTTGGCAGCTCAGTATGAGAATCTTCAGCATGCCACTTTAAAACATCTTGAACGATGATTTCCTTTCCTCGTGTCTTGAAATAATTCCGCCTTGGCTAAATCCCAAACAGGCATGCTTCTTTTTTACTTCTGTGGAGAGCTTCAGAGCTTGGTGGCAAAGCCAAATCCATTTCTATCTTCGTTCACCAAAAATCGGTTCCTCGTCAATTGGGCTCAACTATTTAATTACATATGTGTGCTGTCTTTTATTCATGGTGGGTAAGTATGTGGTGCTAAATCTAAATATTGCTTAGACAGTGAGACATTGCAGGAAATAATATTGCTTTAGCTCTGTTCTCATATTAACATAAATGAACTCTGACAACTAAAGATGAGCTGCCTCGCAGAGGTTCACTCTTCTGACTTCGGTGCAGGCAGACACTGGTGACGGTATGATTGGGATGGTCATTTGTCTCTCTGTGTCTCTTTTTTACCAACTTTAAAATAATAAAGTCTCTTGTGAACATTTGACCTCCTATCTCCTTGGCGTAATCACAATAGATCATATCATAATGTTTGTTTGAGCACAAACACAGCATACCGCTTTAATACAGCTTGAAGACGTTTTTTATACTATATTTTTAGATTTTATGTTTCTATATTCTATATTTGATTTACCAAATGATATCAATTATGCAAATTACTGCCACATTAAAAAATATCATAGAAAAATCCTGTAAAATTGTCTTTCAACAGTAAAATTAAATACATCAAGAGTCTGATTTGATATTTGCTATCTGCACAGTTGTCCCATAGCTCACAGCATGAAACAAATTGGGTGTCTTGATTAATAGGAGTACTTAACTTGTCGTTAAGGATGATATATTTCATTAATTTGTGAGGTCTAAACTCATTTCGAAGTGTGGCTAAGAATCAATTATATGTCACGATAGCAAAACACAGATAACAGATGGGATGAATACATATAGCAGTGATAACTAGTTGATTAGACAGGTTCAATAACAGAAGAAGTTTCAATGCGATAGCCCCAACATTATTGTGAATGTTTCCTCTTTGTAAGCCTGCTACGGTGTATTTCTGCACAAAAAGGGCGCTTGTCAGTGTGCATCGATTTTCTCAGTGCAACTATATAGCGTCTAAAGATTCCTGCAGGCACAGCATGTAATATGAAACAAGTTTTCCTTTACCCACACCATTCTATTTTGTTCAGCCAAGCTCCCTCATCAGGACGGGGCCAGTCTAAGTACCCGTCATCACCGGCACAGAGCCTTCCATCACTTCAACCCTTAACAAAAAGCTTTGAGTGTAATCAAACACATATCTGACAAGAGCCCAACCAATCTAATAACGTCCAGATAAGTCTGTGTGACTACAAAACAGTGTCATCCATGGGCAGGGTGTATGCATGGAGCCGCGGGTACAGCAGAAAGGCCAATAAATCAAAGAAATCACTCTGATCTTCAATTCCCTGGGAGGATGATCCACATTGCCAATCCCTCTGTGCAATCACTTTTACAGAGTGAACGAGGAGCAGGGGACTGACGTCAAGGGGGAAAAAAGCTTTTTTAAAAAGAATTAAGAGCAACAAACAATCCTATACACGACGTCTTGCAACTGTCAGGAATCATACAATGGACTGGTCTAATTTTCTTCAATGGAAATCACCGGCTAAAATAGTTCACCTGGGTCATGAAATAAATTGAATTATTTGATGGAGATAAAACATCTGAGCTAAAGATGAAGGGCCTGTTTACAACACCAAACCGCAAACATTGTGTTGCAATATCATTCAGACACTTCAGTTTCACAATCAGTTAAGGTCATTGCTTACCTGCAGCCACTGTGACTGGTCACTACGGCCTGCAGTCCAAGCATTCACCTTGCCCTGCTTATCCAACCGGGCTTTTCCAGGTTCCCATGTGAACATGTCCATGTTGAGCGTCCTAAAGACGGTGGAAGCCGTGACCTGGTAGTCTTGAACGTGGCCAGACTTCATCCCCATTGGTTCTGAGCAACCTGGTGGCAAGAAAAAGCAGACTCTTATTTTCTCATTCCTCATTGTACCGTGTGTATGGGTGAAATAATACCATATACTAGGACCACTACTTAAGAATGCCACTGAATATGAAATTTTCAGGTTATGAAACACTCTGATATGTGATATGATAATGACTGTTCCAATATATGAAAAAAAGATACAAGTTACAAAATCTCCCAAAACATAGTAAATAAATTTCCTTATTTTCTTTTGAAATCTTCTAGCATTCTGCTTGACACGCCTCTGATGAATATACTATTGTGACAATTTTAAGAACATGCAGTGCATGCTAGTTGAACACTCTAAATTGGCCCTAAGTATGAGTATGAGCGTGAACGGGTGTCCGTCCGTCTCTAGTTAAGATAAGCAGTTGGGAAAATGTATAACTATATCTTAAATTAGTAGGTTTTTTTTAGGGTCAATTAAAGAAAGATAGTTTTAAGACATTTAATCTGCTGTCAATTATTTAGTTGTATTTCCGGAACGGTATTTAACACTGGCCAAACATAGAATAAACATTACCCACAACCAGCTCCTAGCAAATACATTTGGCATGTTTAACAAGCACCTAGAGCAAGTGTGATTTGTATATATGTGTATACATTTAAAGGGCAATTGAGAGTGTCCAATCAGCCTACCATGCATGTCTTTGGCCCAGGGAGAACATGCAAACTACACACAAGTGGACCGACCTGAACCCAGGTACCATACTGTGAAGCCGACGTGCTAACCACTCGCCGCCAGTCTGCAAAGTCAAAACTCAATACATTTCTGATTAAATGCTCAATTAGCTCACCTGTTACCTCACATCCAAGCAATTCCATTCGGAGAGTACAGTGCCTTCTGCACACCTGGGGATAAATACGCACAAACTGGGCTTCCACAGGTGGGGTAAAGGAGTTGGCTGAGGGAGCGTTGTTATCGATGTTTCCTCTAAAAATCTATTGCAGGGAGTGAAATAACAAATAGCATAAAGAGGTGAACAGAGTGCTGGAACAGATTAGTATAACCATAATGTTGCAGTCTATCCGGCACCAAGTCTCCTGTGTCTATTCACCACACAGGAAATTGCTCATCTTCAAGGTCAATGAGCTTCAAGTACAGTGAAAATAGACAATTTCCCGCACTATTTGAGCCGGTAATTCATAAGAACAGTGATTTGTTTTAAATTAGTGCTCCAATTGTATAACTATTCATTTTGAATTGTTCCAACTAACTGGTCCGCGATATGACCACACTCCTTTATCGACGGATTCATGAACCGTAAAATGGCTCATACTATAGTCAGGCATCACATTCGCTAGGAATATACAACATATCTGATAGTGTATTATAATATTTCCCTTCAACACAGCTAGAATATGGTCTATTTTGTCAGACTGAACCCTGAAAGCGCACAGCAATTAAGAATATTTTTTGTCATGGCCTTGTTTCGATGACTTGCATTGAATGGAAATTTACTTGGAATGAAAGATCCAATTTGCTTACGAAACATCATATTATAACAAACTGTACATACTTTTCACTTCTTTCTTTCACAGCTCCCTCTAAATGTTTTTTTTTCATGATAACATATTGTTAAGAACATTGCCATGCGAGACATAGTCCATATTTTTATCACGGAAGTTTTCATTTGAAAACTTGGAGGTCGGAGTTTTCCAGAGCATGGCCTGATGGAGGACAGGGGTTGTGTACTGTCAGCAATGACAGAGTGTTTTGTGACCTGTTTGGAGTCTGTTCATCCCCAAATAGTATAAAAAAAATTCTATAAAGGAATCATAAAAGTGAAGGAGTTAAGGGCAAGATAAGCAGTGTGTGGGCAAGCTAATTAAAGAGCCATTTCGGCTTGTCCTCTGCCCTGCCCTTGACTGAGAGGACAACCTCTTACACAAGTGATACTATACGGGGATGTCTATGCTATGCCAGTGTTTTGTACGCACTGTATGTGTTTCTCACCATGTCTTCATCTTTGCCCTTGACTTTGTAAGTTCTCCATGTCTTTCCATCCTCACTGTAAGCCACTTTGTATGACTTGACATACTCTGGGCTGCCAATTCGCTTGGCACCTTGTGTAATTAGGCCCGTGACTCTCATTTGCCTCTGTAAGTTGATCTGTGAAAACGACAGGTAAAAAAAAGAAAATCATGCAAATGTCAGAAATGACAGACTTCACAGGGACTAGAATGCGTGTTTAGCGTGCAAATGGCAGTCATGGGAATCAATTCAGCTCAGTGAATTTCTCATCAGGGCCGTCCATATTTTCTGTGATCAGAACATTTAATCAATCTTCCCTTCCGCCCCCAATTTACCATATCTTTTGTAGACTGCTGACACAAAAAAAAACCCACAATCATATTCAGTAATGATATTTAACACCATAGCAGCTCAATGGCATTTATTTATTTATTGTGTTAAATTCTTGCAGTTTTAGGGTTAGCCTTGCAGCCCAGATTCAATAATACTCTTTTCCTTCCTAGAAACTTAAAACAACCTACAGAGTTAATTATATACAAGGACACCACTTTAAGTTGCAAAGCTGCAGTGACACACACTCTCCCATTCAGAGCATTTCTCTTCTCTAGTCCCCTCCACAGAGAGATATTCTTCTTTCACTAATTAGAAGCTCTCTTACTAAAAGGCCACTGCCAAGGTAATTAGGGTGATCCTTCACATTTTTAATGAGTACTCAGAAACACACCTCTGAGTTTCTGACACTAATCGTGATGTATATATTTGTTTCCGTAAGGAATCCTTGGAAGCATCTTGCTGAGACGATGGTATAAAAACTTGCATGTTATGACCTAGTTTTAAGTAAAGTCCTCACAGTGAGGAACAATTAACCTAAAAGGCCTGTATTTTTGTTTCTCATGTCTTCAAATAATTCAATCAGTCATTATTTAAGGCTTAGAGCCTTTCAGGTCACCATTCAAGTAGTAGGGAATTTTCTTCTTGTGGACACTAACTTTGAATTCCTACTCTTGTGGTTCCTATCGAGGATTTTCGTAAACTGAATGTTTTGTAGGTAGAAGCATTCATGTAGACGTAGAGGTACCACTAAATTTCTGAAATAAATATAAATAATTATGTACATAACCACAAATGTATGACTATCTATGGTTATATAAATTGCGTACCATTGACAATGGTGGCCGTTCAATTCATTCAAACTAGGAGGACTAGTTGTGAATGCTTATCTTTCAATAGCATTGATGGCGCAGGCGCTTGATGTAGAGCACCTGCAATGCAGCCAAATGACTTAACTTTTTCAATTATGCATGAAATTTCACAGGTGATTTAGACTTTTTCATTACCGGTTCCAACAGTGGGCCCGCATTTTGCTGATATTGGTCAGACTTGCAGTATATTTCCCTAGAGTGTTCAGATGCATTTTTATGTGTGAGCTACTTTTAGGAGAAGTCACTTGTAGTTGTAGAGAAACAAGTGCATGAACCAACATAAACAAATACAATGCACGCAAGCCTATAGGCCATGCTGTGATGTATTATTCAAAGTCTGTTGTGTTTGTTATTCATTTGTTGAGGTTCAGCAGAAAAAGCTCCACCGACTAGCTCCCAAAGAAACTTACTGCACCAGAAAAAGACGTTCTGCTAGCCATCATAATCTGACAAGGTTGTCATTTGCAAATATTACTTGTCACATTACAGACAACAAATGATGTAAAAAATAAAATTGCGAGGCAAGAAAAAACAAAAAACACTGAAGTTACTGTCCTCAAGTCCCAATTATTTGAATCCACATGTAGAAGCACACAATGCCTAAAGCATCCTGCTAAACATCCCTCATGACATCATTAAAGCCAAACAAACTGCCTCAATGTTTCATGCCTTGTTCCCTTCAACCTTTACTTGTGCCTTCCCTCTTTCTATGTTTGCTTTTTAATCATTCTTTCACAGTTATAATTTTATATATTCTGGCAACTGGGCGGCCATGTGATGAGCCTTACAGTTCTGGGGTCAATTTAATACAGGCATCATATTGTTCTTGACAGTACAGGTCAGGTCTAATGCCACTGTCAAAAAATTGGAAGTTACAATCAAAGTATCTCAAAATAGCCTAATTTCTTCAATTAAAATCTTCCAGTTTGTACAGAGTACAGTGGCTAAAAAAATGTATTTTTATCATCAATTGGTTTAATCTCATTATTTAAAGATGATAAGGGAATTAATGTTTTATTAATCTGGGTTTTATACTTAAAAAAAACACAAACTAGATAAATGCTTCTTTTTTAACGCTAGCAATCAAACTGTTTTTTTTTGTTGACTTATTGATTACTGGACTTGACTGGACTCTGCAGTTGGCCAGCCAAGTGATGTTTCTTTACCTGAATCCATGGCCATCGGTCGTTTTCAGCTGCAGTCCATGCGTTCACCAGACCTTTCTTGTTAAGGCGTGCAAAGTATGGGTACCACTTCTGCAAGCCAAATAAAGCCCGGTGGGTGGAGGAGGCTGTTATCTGCTGGTTGGAGATTATGCCACCTTCCATGCCTAATGGTCCAGAACATCCTGAGGGAAGATGCACAGAAGACCATTTGTCATAATGAAGAAAGTACAAAACATGTAATGGAGTCACACAAGATCATATTTTTAATATTCTAAAGACAAGTTTCTGTACTCTCTGTTGGATAGAACCAACAAGTGATTTATTTAGAAATGTCCAGCTTACTTTTTATTCTTATCTTAGTTTCTTAGCAAAACAAAAGGCAACATGTAGAACTGCAATTTTTGGTTTGACTTTGTTTCACTAAGTTTGTGTAAACAGTAATCAGGCAATGAGTCTATCCTTTCGTGTCAGCATCAGTGCCATCATTAACCAGCTTGTCAGGCTTTCATAGACATGTATTTTTATGCTACAGCATGCAAGTGCATGCAAGATACGGCTTCCCGGAACAAAATATTGATCCATGTGGTTAAAGCAGCTTTCTTGCCTCCC
This sequence comes from Stigmatopora nigra, assembly GCF_051989575.1. Taxonomy (NCBI): domain Eukaryota; kingdom Metazoa; phylum Chordata; class Actinopteri; order Syngnathiformes; family Syngnathidae; genus Stigmatopora; species Stigmatopora nigra. The sequence continues at coordinate 6,442,489 of NC_135511.1, read as the reverse complement.
TATTTTGCTCAATTTAAGAATTGTACCTTGGTTTAAACGGCCGTGGGCGATGGATCAATAGAATGCAGAGCGTAGATCTAATAACCATACATGGTGTTAAAGTGCATTTCAGAGTGGATTATTAACTCTTTGGCTGCCATCGACTGCACTACATATGAAATTAGTTTCTAATGAGAAAGGCTGCCAGCCATCCCAGTCAAATCTTATTGAACTTCCAATGTGTTGTACACAGGTCTTTTAGTCTGACACAAATGCACTCCGATTTAGATGCTCTGATTAAATCTTTGGTTACACTAGAGTTTTAATATTTTCATTTCAAGATGTAGAAATAAAAGTAACGTATAAAGCTTAATGAGCGGAATCATCCTTAGAATTTCTTATAAACGACATAATATGGGGTATTCTGGGTATTCTAATCTTTAAATTGAGGGGAAAACTATTTAAGACAATGCTTTTTAAAACAATTTGGTATATTGGCCACAATGGTATGAAGGACCAAACAAAATGTCAACAAATTAGGGTTAAGATGCTACCAACAACATTAGTACCCAAAGTCAGCCATGTTGTTAGTGTGACAACCCAGAGGAAAAGCAACCTTAGCACGTGGTCTTCACAAGGGTGTCGTCACATTTAATTACCAGAGCTGACACAAAAGCATCCAAATCTGGTTTGTATACTATGAGGGATCTTGCTTTAAGAGCTTGGAAAAGAATTTGCCACAGAAGTATGCGAGGGCAAAATGACCCAGCTGCTAAAGCAATAGGCTTAAAAAGCAACATAGGGCCAGCAATGTCTTTTTTGCAAATGTCCAGGAGCACTGAATGGAGAAACCAAAAGGGACAAAGGACCAGGGAATAGCTGTATGGTGTATACGGAAGAGGGGAGAAAATGCAAAATACACAATGGAAGGCTAGAGCCAAGGATTAAATCCTTGATCTTCGAATCAAACACTTTGTGCTGCCCGATTTGAAATTCATTTCACTAAATTTGTAATCAAGTCCCCTTCACAAGATGGTGATTTTTCTAAAGCTTCAACAGCTTGCTGATGGAATGCTACTGTAATATTAAAAAAGCAGTTATTTTCTCATCAGTCTTCTACATAAGACTGCAGTGCACACACGTACCAAAACAAAAACAGGAAATGTAAATTCATGTAAATGCATGTATGCAGTAACTGTCTTTCAACTGTTAAAACTATGTGTGTATTAATTAATAAACGGTTATCCTATATATATATATATATATATATATATATATATATATATATATATATATATATATATATATATATATATATATATATATATATATATATAGATATATATATATATATATATATATATATATATATATATATATATATATATATATATATATATATGCATTCAATAATAAAATAGTTTACAAATAACAATATAATTTGTTTTTTTTCTATTTCAATATTGTTCCTGTACTTTTGTATCCATTTTGACATTGTAGCCTTGAAACAACAACACACTGTTGTAAAGCCGTGGTCTTTACCTTCCACCTAGCAGACATGAGTGGCCACTCTTAATGATCTGCCTGCCAGCCGTCTATCAGAGCAGTAGAGGCAGCCAGCCCCTGAGCCTTGGCCTGCTGGCCCCTGAGCATACATCAGCCCTATGACAGCCACCATCACTAATGGCAGCCCAACCATGCTGTGACAGCTGAATCCATCTCACACACGCGCTACCTACAGCTTAAATAAATTAGCAATGCAATGCTAATGAGTGTACAGCAGATGGGGAGATTAATTAAATAATAATAACCATATCTACCAGGAAGCAGGTACCTACAGATGATTCAACATGTGGCACATAAGACTTGATGAAAAACACCTGTTTTTGGATTGTAGATCTTAAAAGTGGCAGCAGCATGGTTATACAAATAGTTCTCGTCCAAGGACACGCTGAACCGGTGGCCAGCCAATCGCAGGGCACGATGAGATGGACAACCATTCACACTCACACTCATACCTAGGGTCAATTTAAGGTGCCCAATCAGCCAACCTTGCATGTCCTAGAAATGTGGGAGGAAACCGGAGTACCTGGAGAAAACCCATGCATATCTGAACGTGCAAACAGCACACAGGTAGACCGAGATGGATTTGAACCCAGGTCCTCCACTATGAGGTTGACGCACAAACCACTCATCCGCTGGGCTGCCATGACATCAGATTATTTCCTATGGAAAAGATTTTTAGCACATTTGCCCTGTATCCACTAGAAAAAAGACTAATTGCCACACCATTAACATAAGATATTAGATTTTGCTCACATATTTGCTAGCACAGTGATATAAGAGTGAAATGTAACCCGTAGAGGAAAGCTCAATGCACAGTATTATACGGTACCATCATATCTTTTCCTCCAGACAAGCAACATGTGCAAAATAGGCTAGGAATGCTTTCTGTGTACCATCGACATCCAGTGAGATAGAAAGGCTGATGAATACATTTGCGAGTCACAATACAGCCGAAGCTCAACGTCTCCGAGTCGACTGGAACATTAATCCTAATCTGCTCCTAGAGTGAGCAGGCAAAATCCTTAGAAGAAGCATGATAAACATACAAAGTTCCTTTTGAGCAACTGAGCATTTTGTAAAAGAGGAAAGCACTTGTGATAAGACCGAAGCTCACTCTACTCTGTGTAGAGCCAAGGGCTAGAACTTTAGTAAAACAAAAAAAAAAGAATTCTTGTGAGTCTTGAGTGTTGTTATGTTTGAACATATTCTATTTATTTTATGCTTGGGGGCTAAATCTATTTTAAAACACATGCTGTTTGCATATATTCTTTTATGTATTTTTCCCCCTCACCGTTTTAGTTTTATAATTACATTTCATTATAAAGTGAACACATTTTAAAAGAAACTTGAGTGGGATCTTGCATTATTTGCTGTTGTGTGAAGTAAATAAAGCTGGTACATACTGTGTTGACAATGCCTCCCCATGTACTCCCCAGGGCATTCGCAGGAGTAGTTTGCAACAAGATCTGTGCAAAGGCCCCCATTCTTGCATGGTTCCCTTTCGCATTCATTAATATCTGAAAACAAAAACAAACAAAACAACAGATTAGCATTAAAAACATTTACATTTAAATTAAAATGAATGAAAGCTCCAGTAGGTATGCAAATTAGGTAGTTCGACCAAACTAATGCATACCAGTGCATGTGTCAAAACGATGTATAATTACATTTAGTACAACAACAAAAATAGAATAACGGCCAAATCATGTATTTCTCTCCGGAGTAATTTATACTTGGCATTTCAGTCGATCTAATTGGAACAACCACAACCACCGTGACTCAAATGATTTGAATTAATTTAATCCCTCCTCGCAGATTGTTAAGGCACCTGTACCCAAGGTCATAACAAATATGAGCATTTAAAAAAATAATATGGATGAACGCAGGATCAAAATTACAAAGCAAACAGAAAAATCATACTTGTAACCCTCTGTTTCAGACAAAACCAAAACCAAAGGTTCCATTTTCACGTAGTACACATTCATGACACAAACTATTTTTACAATAGTGTGCAGTATTGATTTTCTATAGGCTGTCACCATATGTATGTCGAAGTAAAATGAAGAAAAAAAGTGCAAAACCGTGGGGTGAGAGAATTTTTACACCAAAGCACTGAACAATATTGCAGTTATGCTTTAAGTTGATAACACAGATGTGTTTTTATTGCCAGGTTCAAATATGGAGGTGATGGGCAAGCTACAAAAATAGCCTGGAGCCCAACACACAACAAAGAGAAGCTGGGTGACGACCGGGTCCTCTGAGTACCATTTATTGCCATTTTATGAGCAGTCATAAGCCCCCAAGGAGATCAGGACCACGACAACACAATCAGATGTGGGCGGATAATTGCCTCAAGGAATGTAGTAAATGCAGTGAATGATAAAATAGCGACAGGCTGAAAGTGACAGCATGACAGAAAGTGCTACAATCTATACAGATCAGAAGAAAGACACTCATCCACTGATCAGTAAAATAACCAAGTCAAGCAGATTTTTTTTTTCATTAGAATGGTTTTCAGTTTTACCTAGTTTGTAAATCATACACGATCTTTGCCTGGAAACAATGGTTTGGTCAAGGTTATAATTTGAGGGAAAACACATGGACCAGCTGCAAACACCATGTGAGTCCCAGGGTTTCCCGTCTGACTGTAACAGCTCTCATCAGTTCACTGGAATGTCTCTTTCTTTGACTCAGCTCCCATTATTCTCCAAAAACTCTCTCCACTGGACAATAATGGGGCGATGAATATTGCTATGTGTCGGGAACTAAGAGCGTAAATTGGCTGTGCTGTGTCGAGGGAAATGAATTACACCTTCAGGTCTACAGTGATATGGTCAGTGGTGACCTTCCTACAGGGCCACAATGACCTCAATGGAGCCTGGTCCTACTTCCAACATGTGAAGAGAAGAAATCTGTCTTCCAGTTTACACAAGTCATTATAGAACAATACCTCTAAATATTTAAAGATTGGTATATAGATGGCATTGTTATAGTAAGTAAAACAATATAGCATCAGCAAAATACATACATAAGCTCAATTCCGGCAGTCAAATGTTGGATTCACTTCAGAACGGATTGTGATTGTTTAGATAATGACATGAATTCATTAAAATTAGATATAAAAACAGATAACCCATAATTTACTTTGTTTGAATGCTAGACTATGTGTAATTTATGTACTGTATATCAACCGTTATAAAAAATAATGGGGAATTATATGAAATAAGTCGTTTTATAATTTTATGGCTTGCAATGAAGGTCATTCAGTCTCTTTTATATGGAGTTCACATAAAAGGCATAAAATGAATTCTGCATTGGCTAAGTATGAATCAGTAAACGCAAACACTTTGACTACTTGTAAAAAGTGATTGCAACACTACTGAATGAAACTAACCAGAAATATAATGCTAGCCTTGATGCATGTAATTGAGGCAGAAATAGCAGTTAAATAGCAGAAATATGTCTCTAGCTGCTCATAAAGAAGCTTCTTCTCTTACCACCTTTGATTAATATGTGCTCCTCCATCGGGAGGCAAATCCTACATGCTCATTTATTTCCTTACCATCGAGAGTACTTCTCTCCTCCACTTTTTTGAGTAGGTTATTAATGTGGAGGTAAATGATTTGCTCACATTTCAGATCAAAATTCTTCTGTCTTTGCTGGAGGACAATTTTATATTTCATTAAAAAATCACAACAACAAAAAACAATGACTGTACCTTTTATCAAAGTTGTGTGTTTCACAGTATTAGGCGACAAATCTATTTTTAGAGTGAGGGCATTGAAAGATGAACATTCAAAGCTGGCCCTCCCTGATTGTCTTTTTCAAAACAGTAAACCAAGCAATTAAAGCAATTAAAATTGCAAGAAAAAATTTCCACACGTTATTACTATTTCAAAGTAAAATCATAGATGAGCATAGTTTTGCCATCAATGTGCAAACCTGTTTTAATCAATGTAAAATGGGGAGTAATAAGTTAAAGAAAATTACCTACCATTCTTTTTGGCCACTACGCACTACAATATGTGTTTTCTTGAAATTTTAAAATAACGCTTCATATGGAAGGGAGTGTTGTCATGCCCCATGTGCTTCTAGGGATATGATGATGCATTAAACTGTGGAGGCAGGATTAAGACGGGTGTATTCCTCGTTTTGAAGTGGGATTAGTCTACAGGGGAGTTATTCACAGCTGCACTCCAAAGGCCTTTAAGAAAGGTTTAATAGAGAATACGATTTTAAATAGGGTGAGTATCTGAGAGGAAAAAAAGAATTTCCAAATTTCAGAGGGAAAACTTCACCACTGATTGACTGGTGGTCAGTCCAGGAGAAAGGAAAATAGAAAGTAACCCCACATTTTAGCTGACTGGCCACTTTTAATGCTGATGTCATTAGACTCACATACTACTAGTTCCACATGAATCAAATAAAGCTTGTGTTTTGAAACTATTTCGTCTATCTGGATTACCTGGCCTTATGATTTTGCTCTAGAGCAAAATCCAATTTCACACCTTTGAACGTTATCCGCAATACGTGCATTACTCATCTTGCTTGTAAAAGTGGCTTTATGAAGCTCTGAATGAATGAGTCACACATAGTCAAGAAGTATAATTGGAACCTCTTCTGCTTTTCCAAATGTGCTCTAATGTTGTTTTGTGTCTGTGCCTATTTTAGTGTCCATTATCTCAATATATTTGTACATGCTAAAATATCCACATTTTGGATTTATTAGTGCTACTCAAATTAGGTAAACTCATTTGACTAAGAAGTAAACCTCCCTGTTAGTCATGAATATGATTTTACATTCAGTAGACATTCCAGGTTATTCACTAAAAACTTCTCTTACCTTTAATTTTCAGTTTTCCTAACTTATTTGTAAAATCATCGTTGTCAGATTAGTTGAGGTAGTTGAATTATGGGGTGTTAGAGCTTATCCCAGCTGACTTTAGACGAAAAGCAGACTACACCCTAAACTGATCAGCAGTCAATGTTAAAACACAAATAAAGAAAAACGACCACTCCCACACACAATCAAATTGCCACCCATTGGGGTCGATCCAGCGCTTCCCGCATTGAAGTCAGGTAAAAGAACCAATGCACCATCAGTTACTGAGTTCAAAGTACTTAACTGAAGTCCGGTTTACTTAAAATGACTTTTAACTGATGAACTGATGTCTAGCTTTGTCAATGCCATTAAAAGATGAGCATTCACAGTAAGTCCTCCCATTCTGAATGAATTGCATGTCTATTTCAAAGAAAAATCCATCATTTTCAATGGCTGGCAATGAGGAGATGATAATCTGAAATCTGCAAATAAAAAAGGTATGACATTTAATATTGTAGCACAGTTTCATTACATGCGTTTTTGCCAGTTGAAGTGGTCATCCCATATTAAAGTTTGGCCGTTATATGACTCTTTTTATTACTTCTGTAGTCATTCATCCTTTGTGACAATGTGGTGTCATGAGTAAGCACACAGATATTGGAAAATGAGTCAAATGTCGTCATTAACTGTCACAAGGTCAAAATAGAAACTGCCTCACTTTTCCTGGGGTGTCACATCATTTTAAGTGTGCGTGGTCTCAGTTTATCAAGGACAAATGAAACAGAATATAGTACATTGTTTTTTTCTGCTCTTACCACAACATGTTCAAATAGCAGTGGTCTGTTGAACAAAAGAAATGGAAAGTGCCACCCGGATTGCTGATGGTTGTCTTTATGATGGCAGGTGCTGAGTACAGACTTTTGTCGTTCACTGTTTGTTGGACAGAACTGATAAGGACGAAATGTGGTACACATGAGACAGACAGACAACGTATTTTGTTCATTGACAGCCCTTATCGCAGCTCTTGCCACAGGACAATTGGTCTGACTTAAATCTTCTCTGCGAAATGACTTTTAATCAATTCCCTTGCCACAGATCATATACGACCTTTCGTCAAGCTGTGTGGATTTTCCTGTTCTTCTCAAATGTATGCTTGTTTATTTCATTGGCAATGCTCAGTGCATTGTTGGAAGATTGGCTTTCTTTCAAGTTTTACATAGTTTGCATATAAAAACATTAAACGTATGTTGTATATATTCATATCAATATCCATGCTAAGCCATTAAGCATTGTTTAATATTAGAAGTGGCTTGGGGATCCTTCTTCTCTGTTATATCATCCATTGAGCGACCATTCATTTTATTGAAAATTTTAGACTCTGAAGTGTGCCCTATTAATGTGAAAATAGAGTATGTCTACATAATGTGTTTGCTATTAAAGGAAACCAAGGAAACAAGGTAGGTCCAAAGTCTTAAGAGCCACTTTTGTTTGAGCCCCTGAAATTGATATTATTTAACCTTTTGGAATAGTTTCTTTTATTTAAGAGCTGACTGTGTTTTTTCCTAAAAAGAGAAACACATGATACTTATTGTTTAAAGCTTGTTTTAACTGTATTCTAAAATGTTTGTTCGTATACTTGAAGAATATAATTTAAACTTTGAAATGGCAGCGACAGGGATAGAAGTCCAATCCAATTAACTTTTTAGTGCTAACATCAAAGTGTCTATATTCTATAGGAAGCATGCATCTTAATCTTTGCCCTTAAACCATTCAATGTACTTCCACATGTGCTCATTTTCCAGATAGTAAAGAGGGAGAGTTCAAAGACAAGGTCAGGAAAGAAATGAATTAATAAAGTAATTGTGAGTTTGCTCATCTAAAGCATCTTAATTTTGAGCTCATCAATATTAAACTCTTTTGGACACCAACTCTTAATAAAAACGTTATTAAATTCAATAGAAGTCTGTCATTTTCAGTTATGTCAGCTAAAATATAACACACGCAATAAGTGCGGCTCACTGGGGGATGAATGATTTTAAAAAATGCAGGGGAATAAGGAGCCAAAACGAGGAAGAAGAATGCTGGTTCAATTATTTTCATTAATTCATTTATTTTCCGTACCGGGTATCCTCGCAAGGGTGGCAGGGGTTGCTGGAGCCTATCACAGCTGACATTGTGGGAAAGGCACACTACACAGTCAGCAGTAGGGCGCACAGAGAACCAGAGAACCAATCACACTCATAACCATACCACCACCTTTGGGAATCGAGCCTGCCTGTACCGAAGTCAGGCGAGTGAACCAAAACATCATCAGTCGGTGGTTCAATTATTTATTAAAAAAAATCCATGTATTGTGCACAATGAGAAGCAGGACAAGAAATCATATGAATATTTTCTGTGTGGATGTCTGCCTATATTCTGTCTATTTCAGGCTTTGGATTGCAATTGAGTCATCGCTATTTTTTTTCTAACCGAACAATGTTATGGGCAAGCTGAAGCCTCCTCTAAATGATCTAGCAAAAGAGAGCCTGTATGGGTACATTGGTTTTCGTATAGCCCAGCCAGTAAGATGACAGTTGTATGGTAAACCTATAATTAAAAAAATATTATAAAACAAAAGCCAGTATACAAATAACTGAGTATCAACACTTTTGCGATCAAGTCGTATCCAGATTAAACATTACAGTATGGATACTTCGATAGTTTTGACAACAACAGTACTAATATACCAGACATGATACTTAAAACATTGCTTTGGGCGTAATAATGACCACTGTGATTGATTAAATTGGAATGGAGTTTTGTTTATTTTAGTTAGTATGCCATGTCAACTTTTAGTCTTGAGACAATATTTTTCCTCACCAATAAGTTTGACTGCCATTCTGAAGTAAGAGTTATTTATTTTGGTTTATCATTTAATTGCTCAAGTCCCATAGATTTAATTATCTGTATCTCTAAATGAATAATTGTCAATCTACCTTTCTCCCGCTCCCTCATTTTCTCGCATTAATGACTGTGAGGGAAATTGGCAGGCGTTGGTTCGTTCAGCCCATTTCAAATCAGCTTTCCATAGGCCTGAGGGCTTAAAAGGAAACAATAACTGAATTACGCCAAGAAAATTTGCCAGCATTGCACAGTTTTGGCTGTCGACAAATATAATAACACGATACGCCAATAGGCTGATATGTTCCATTTCCCTTTGTGTCATGTCTTTTAATAAGACACGATTACACGTGAGCAAACAGCTCATCTGATAGCAGTTGTACAAGTAATAGTTGGTATTAGCTGTAATAGCTCATTAGTGAAACGGGTCATGAGTTGGAGTATGAAGAACCTTGTAAATTAACATGTTACAGAAACACTGACAAAGAGTGAGTCTTTTTCCCAGTGGGGTGTAACTTACTATGCTGGCAGTGAATTCCACTGAAGCCAATAGGACACTTGCAGACATAACCAATGAAGGTGTCACCCCTGTAGGTCTCACTGATCTCACAAGACCCTCTGTTGTGGCAAGGGTTTGGGTGGCAAGGCCCTAAAACACACAAGATGGGAATTAGTTTGATGATTCAGTAAAAATGTATAGTAGTATTTAAAAGGTAATCAAGTCACAAAAGTTACAGAACTGGCATGTGGATGTAAATTTCCTTAACATACTATAAGACTGTTGCACCAATAACAATATTAGTATCCGACGACTTCATTGGGAGTACGAAAAAAAAATACTCCGATTCTGCGCATATATATAGTACCTAACCCGGATGCTATGCACTCCAACTGTAAAAAAAGTAATTTTGATTATTAATTATCGAGTTAAATCACACAAAACACAGTGTGCCTGAGACTATTTTTGATGTAAAAACAGAAGCATCACAAAAAAAACTTGTGAATTTGGGGATTGTGAAAAAAAAATAATGCAATGTTCTCAAGTTTTTTCCTGATATTTCGTGACCATTCAGGAATTTAGGAATTTGAACAAACTTTTACCAAATAATCTGATTATAAATTTAAAAGCAGCCATTTTTTAGACCACATGCATCTAAGTAGAGAAAAATGTTATACTGGTAGTCTGGTCAAGACGAAAAATGCTAAATGCACACATAACAGAACTCAGAACAAGGCACCGCTCATTTCACATAAAGCATGAACACATTCCCAGAGGGGCTCCATACATTTGCGAGTGTATTTTACCAGGACAATTTTCTTTGCCATTGGCCCAAAGCATGGCAGCATTGCCTACGGCATCAAAGAAAAACAGATAATACTACAAGCCTCAGGGGATTTAAGGAAGAAGATAATAGGCTAAGTATAAAAATGGTATGCGTGTTATTGATCTTGTAAATCAGTATCATAAAGCTAAGTTGGCCCACTGTTTCCATCACACCACAATAAAAAGGGTATTTTTTTCATTATATAAATACTTTATATGTTGTTACATCAAGAGAATTTAAAATAGAAATGTACTGTATTTTGACTGCACGGTGGATTTATTTATTAGCACGTCGGAAAGTGTATTTAGCACGTCGGCCACACAGTTCTGAGGCCGAGGGTTCGATTCCACGTTGGTACTCACTGTTTGGAGTTTTTTATGTTCTCCTAGGGCTTGTGTGGGTTTTCTCCTGGTACTCGATCCCAAAAGCATGCATGGTGGACTGGTCTAACACCCTAAGTAGGAGTATGAGCGCTCAGTATATGGCTGTCCGTCTCCTTGTGCCCTGCGATTGGCTGACCACCGATTCAGCGTATCTCTCGCCTGGTGCCCGTAGTTGTCTGCGATAGGCTTCAACTCCCTTGCGACCCTTGTGAGAATAAGCGGTTAAGAAAATAAATGAATGTATTTCAAATCCCCTGGAGGATTGAGCTCATTTGCATTTTTCCCTGTGTTTAAAAAAGATATATATATATATATACATTTTAAATGAACACAAGTGGCACAACTAAAATACGCTCAAACAGAAGTGGCCCAGTTTGAGTGGTTAACACGTCTGCATCATCGTTCTGAGATCCATGGTTCAATACCCGGTTTTGACCTCCATGTGTGGGGTTTGCATGTTCTCTACGGGCCTGTGTGGGTTTTCTCTAGCTGCTCCGATTTCCTTGTACAGAGGTAAATGCACCTTTTAGCCATTTGTTTTTGCAATAAATTTGGAGAGAGAAAAACTGAAAATGAGCATATTCATTTGTTTCATGTATGGTAATATTATTTGTAGAGAAGAATCGACTATGAAATGTGATAGAATGTGAATTATGTTTTAAAGAATTACAGAGCCTCGATTACTAAAATCCCTCTTCTAAATCCTGCATATTTACACTATTGCATCGGGTCGCAGAGAGGTCAGACTTGGTATTACTGAGTGGCTGGCTGATTTCCCATGAACCCTTTGAATTAGGTCAAATTCTGGACCCAGTGGATCAAATGCACTAGCAATGTATTTAATCTAATGCTACACAAACAAAGATATCTAAACATAGCTTCAGTTTCACTGGTAATACCACCAATCATAAGCAGTACGGAAAATGAATAAATCAATGTAACATAGTTCCACTGTGAGATTGTAACTGATACAGGTGGATTTGCAGCCCATTGTCCACCTTGTTACCCCATAAAAAGAGAATACACCACGTATTACAAGGCATAATTGGGTGCAATTTACAATTATGCGTACATCAGAGCTACTCAACTGTGAATTCACAGGCGACCCAGTCACAACCAAATGTGACATGACCTAATTGTGTCAAATCTTGTTTAACCCCGCCTATCTTTATAGACGGGTCTCTGCGCTTCACAAGCTTTTGGTCACTGAATCCATCTTTCGCCTACACTGATCAACATTGGGACCAAATCACCAAAATTACATCAAGTACTCCCAAGAGGGGCTGCAGAAAGCCTCCCATCCCGCTTTCACCATTTCAGGCAATCAGCATTTGACAAAGTCAGACAAATGCTCTTAGAGTTGAACGGATTAGGAAGCATGCAGTGAAAAAATGCCTGGGAATATGTCAAACAATAATGAAAGCCTAGGGGCCACATAGAAGATCGACATCTTTCCGGAAGTCTTGTCAGAGACTAAATGTCACCAAAATGTCACATCACAACCCTTAAAGGTCTCCTTCAAACAAGGTGTTTCTTTTTTGATTCTGATTGCGACTAACAGAATTTTTACTCCCCAATCTAATAAGAATCCGCCCATAAAGAGGAAGTAGGGACGATGGGTTAGATTGATTTCAACATACTGCTTGTTATTAGTTGTGTGCGATATATGAAAAATCCTCTGCCACGACATTGGCTATTCTATATCACAATATAATGTTTTTTAATTGTTTGAATAAAAAAAGACACACTATCACAATCTTCCCTCCTCACATTATTTTGTTAATGCCAACAAAAAGAAAAGACTTGCATCCACATATTTAGCAAAAAATAAAGATATGTATTATGATAAGTGGCATTAAAAATAAAAACATTAAATGAAATTATTGCACAAAAATGGCAGGGGTATCAAAATGAAAACAAACAACCTGTTTTAAATCTCTATTTGCAATTCTGGAGCACACCTAGAGGCAAAAACTTCAAGAAATGTTTTATATGATTTAATACTTTTTGATTCTTATTTTAAATGTTTTATTTAAAACATTGTTTTTTTGTGAAAATAATTTCAAATTATTATTTCCCACAGAGTAAAACAAGTGCATGCATATAGACAGAAAAGTATCACTGTATGTAATGCAGTGGTTCCCAGCATTTTTCTTTAGGTACCTAGACTTATAATATTGTAAGCTGCAGCAACCCATGCACATCTCTATATTACATTATATTGTCTTCCTAAATGAAAGTGTTACTATACTTAAAATACAACACACACAAAACATACTTACAAATATAAAAGCAACAGAAAACATGGGAAAACTTGTGTTAAACTTATTCCTGAATTAATTTTTAATGCAGAACTTTTGTTCTCTCAAATTAAAAACTTTCTCTTAGGGTTATTAAAATTAAACACCTTAAAAGTCAAGAAGGGCTGCATTATGTTAGAGTGGTGAGCATGTCTGCCTCACGTAGATCGAGGGTACAATTCAGGTGCATCCCGTGACAGTCCAAACTTCTCCTCACGCCTGGAAATTGCCACCGGAAGAGTAAGATATGCCACTTTATATTTATATTTTGTATAAATCTATACCATCTTTAAAACTGAATATGGGTTATATGACACATCTTGTGTTCTTCTTTAATAGGTTTTCATTTGATGTTCGACTCTTACTGACATTTTATGTAAGACACTTGAAGCAAAAGTACACATGAGAGCATGTGATAAATTACTCTGCATTGAAACTTGAAGAGTTTAGATATTTGAAAAGTGGAGGCCCTTGATACATAATTAAAGATGACTGCCTTTTGTAATCTCGGTCTATTGAACACAAAATGGGTTTAATGTTTGATAGGGACATTCTGTTTCGGCAAAATTAGACTGCATTCAGATATCACACTGAATTCAATAATTGTGACCTCTTCTGAAAGGTGAGGGACATTTGTTCCCATTGTATCCACACATCACATTTGGCAAAGCCATTTTCCTCTGATTCTTACACCCAAATTTAAAGTAGGTGAAAGAAAATGGAATTTTCTATTGGAAATACGGTGAGCAGGCATTCTAAAAGTTCCTCAGCAAGATGAAAAAGAGGTGATTTATCAATTGCTTTGCGCAAGATTGACAACAAAATGAAATGTGAAATATTGCCACGTTTAGCTGACTACGCACATTTTCTGTCCCCGAATTTCAATGCAAATGTGATTGTGGTTTGAATGTGGGAGATGAGGCTCGTGTACTCTATACAGCTAGTACAAAGAGCTGAAAGGAACAAACAAACAATGCATTCTAACAAACTCTTCACCTAGACAAGGGTGTGATAATATGAAGATTAGAGCCCTCATGACACTATGCAAAATTGTGTCATGAACAATGACAAGCTGTGTGGTCTCATGTGTGACTTTCCTCATCATACTGTTCCATTTTCTGCTCAAGTCCAGTTCCAGGTCAGTGGTCACAAGTCACACCTAATTTGGGTCGATACGAAGTCTGATAATTGTTTCTCCTGCTGTTCTCATTCTGTCCTGGCAAATGAAAGCTGGAACGTTTTTGAGGTTGCCTGTAGTATTCAATACTTTGCTACCAACTACAGAATGCAATTTCTGGATAAATTACGTAAATTTGATGTTTTTTTTCTGTGTATAAAGTTCTTAAAGGAGTCTAGTGACATTCTTCTTTGTCGGTTTGGTGAATATATTTTTACTGACACCCGGTGGCCAAATCCTACGGACCTAAAGGAGCTTTAATGTATTGTAGTCATCGTTATGCACTTTTAATTCTTTACAATCTTATTAATTATATTATGAATGTGTTTTTTCTGAAGCAAAATATAATGAATGCATTAATTAACAGTATTTTCATTCATTTCAAGGAAAAACGCTGATTCGCAATATTGTAGCGCTTTTAATCATGGCAATTGTCAAAAACATGTTAAACTAATAGATCAAGCGACGAATGCATTTATAATTATTATTTCCAAAAAGTTTAAAGAAACAAAGCAATATTTGATGTTTCATATTATATTATAATATTCTAAATAGTAATCAATGAAAAGCAGAAGAATATCAAGAAAAATATGGATGTAATATCAGCATTAACACAAACACATTTTGAAGCTGATATATTTATTATTGATATGCATTTATGTCATTGGACGAATAAGTATGGCCCTTCCTATTACCCTGTATTTTGGGCCTCTGTATGTGTGCAAAGCTCGCTCTTGTGGCCGTCAGACCTGGCCCAGAGACAGAGTGGAATCATAGTCCAAAACAGTGCACGTTTAGGTAGGGTTATGACCATGAATCCCCTTGGCTAATAGGCGCAACCTATCACAGTCATCTATGAAACCCCTGGCACTTTGCACAGCCTCGTGACCGCCTGAGATGGACCATGTGAAGGCACTACCTACCACACTGTTTCAGGCAAGAGGTAACTTATATATTGTGCACTTGTTAATGGACTTGTTAGTTTTCCTTTTCACCCTCATTCCTAAAACTCCAATATTAGTCAATAAAGCTTCAAACATCACTGAAAACATATCTTTAAAGTCCTAAATTGGTTAAAAAAGGTGAATACATGACACATTAAGATAATCTGAGACAAGAACTAAGCTTGACCTCGATTTAACAATTTGCCATCAGAGGCAGTTCCACATGCACAAAGACTCCAATCAATGGAAATCAGTTTATTAGGCAAAAAATCTCCCACCTGCTGAAATTGGTTTCTCACCATCTGCTACAGCAGAAACTGAAAGGTGGAAGGGGGGCATGAAGCAACTCAGCTATGGCACAGTATGCAGCGATATGAATACTACTGAGCCAACAATAATTGCAATATGCACTCACATATGGGTACTAACAGTTTGCGTGAAACCTGAGACTACGCAAAGTTTCAAAAAGGAGGCCACACACCTGTTTCTTGGTAGATTATGCCATCTGCCAACCTGCAAACCCCCCACTTACTCCAAGCAAATTATCCTATGCCCAGGTTGGAAGCCTTGAACTAATATGTATCAATCATTCTGGACCAATGTCAGATTAACCCCTGTGGCGCACAAGCCCGCAGGCTAGTGCCCGCTGACTAGCTGGGCTACACTCCAGCTCAGTGCCTGAGATTTGGCTCGTCTACAATGATTACTACAGACCTTTATCTCCATCATTACTTGTAAAATTGCTCCAAAATGGGCCAAAAATATGGACGCAAATGTGAAGGAACTAGGGAGTCTGACAAATAGGATGAAAGACAAGATTATTGTCACTGATGGGGTGTTTAAGTAGTTGAAAGAAAAAAAAAGCATGCCAAAGAAAAGGGAAAAAAAAGATTTTTAAAAAAGCTCTTATTGTAAGCCGCATGAAACTAAACAGTGCTCTAATGTTGCATCATGGAAGTCTACCAATTATCTCCAACGAATAACAGCGCTAATGATACAGTCTCCAAATAACTATTCATTCATTCATTTTCTGAACCACTTATCCTCACATGAGTCATGGGGGTGTTGGAGCCTATTCCAGCTATTTATGGGCATCAGGTGGGGAACATTGAATTGATGGCCAGCTAATTGTAGGGCACGAGAAGACGGACAACCATTCAAGCTCACACTTATACCTAGGGCCAATTTAGAATTTTCAACCAGCCTTCCATGCATGTTTCTGGAATGTGGGAGGAAACTGGAGTACAAGAAGAAAACCCACCGAGAACCAGAACTTCACTCAGCGAGGATCCACTTGGGATCGAACCCTTAACCTCAGAATTGTGAAAATTACGCGCTAACTACTCTGTGCACTGGGCCGGACTCTATTTTATATGTCAACATAAATTACGTTTATATATACTAGAAGTGCGGCAAAGATGACAATTTATTAAAATGAAAAGATTTGGTTCTCAAAAGGATGACTAGAGTGAAGGATGATAAGCGTTTGAGACATACCGGTTGAATCTAAGTGTAAGCCAGAAGGCGGTCATAGCATCCTTAATCTAAATTGGACAGACCCGTCAGTCCAGTGTGGTGCTAATATGTTCTCCAAGGTGTTCAGTGTAGATAGGAAGGAAGGTAAGCGTGCATCAGCTAATGTGTACAAAACCTGACAAATTAGATCCATGGTACATTTGCAGATCATCATTGGACTTTGACAGTCATCAATGTCACAAACATTTGTAGAAACTCTAAGACAGGGGTGCCCAACTCCTGTTCTTGAGGAACCCAACCAAGTCAGTTTTTTATGGCTCCCTCCACAAACACACCTGAATTTATTTTTGCTTCGTTTTATTTTTGAATCGAGGTATAAAAAAGGAAACTGTGATCCTTTTCTGACCTGTACACCCATCAATAAAAAAATATACTTTGTGTACAAAGTATTAAAATAGTAGTTTGTACAGTCTACACTTGCTGATTGTACAGTCTAAGTAAACAAATATTTGAATAAAAAAGTCATTGTGTGTACTACTCAGATGGCTAATTTCTATAGTGACTCAGGGTTTTTATTTCATATTATTATACATTTGCTTGCAATGAAGAATATGCGTGGTGTTGCCATTAAAAATACTTTGCTTAAGACTCAACACATATAGATAACCATGTTCAACTATATTACTTGTGTTTCCACCTCTCCCTTTAGAGTTGTGACGTCCAGGTAACCAGGGTCCCCGAATGTAATAAAACAACAGAAAAGGCGTGTAAGGTCAGAACGGAGTTGAAAAGCTTTGTCCACAGTCGTTGTGCTTTCAAGTGAATATCCAGAAGACTGTATTTTCTTCTTCATTTGAGCGTGAATTTGAAAATGTCTAAAGACAAATCTGAAAGTGATCAAGTTGAATTAACATAATGTTCAGTAATTCAGTAAAGATGTGAACTGGCTATGAACCCTTGATACGCCTTTCAGAGAAATTGCAGTTCAAGGTTTCAAGATAATATCAGAAAAGTGATAAATCCTTTACTGATTAATGGATAGTAGTAGTCATGTAGATGTTCACTTGACACACAGACTAAGTGAAGCACACCACTTGCACTTTTATGGGAAGTAACTAGAGTGCAAAGTTAATACAATCCAAATAATAGATTGTATCCCCATTTAGCAGTGTAGCATGAAGACTGGCATTCAGCTGTCACTGCTAATGCTGCTGGCTGTGACAGCACTCACTGGGGCTGACAAATCCTGTTTGTGTCTGTCAAATTGCTCTTGTTCCGAATCTAAGGGAGTAAAACTTGTCAAAGTTGCACAAATTTCTAAGCGACATCTAAGCCAAATGAGGCAGAATGTTTTTTGTCGTCGACCGAGTCTAAAATCAAATCTCATTGAAAAACATCAGATCACATCTCACGTGTAGCTGTACAGAGATATTCTTTGTTTTGTTTATTGGTTTTTCTGTGATCACCCTAGTGACAAATAAACTACTTACACGTAAAAATCATTTTTTTAGATGAATCTAAATGATATTATATCTTCAAAAGAAATTCTTAAGTCATGAACTGAAAAATAAACAAGAAAGCACATAACCAATGTCCTGGGAACCGAGTGGTTAACGTGTAAATACTATAATCATCACATTTGATCAAATGTAATTCTTTTTTTTCAATTGAACAATTGAGTCATTGTGTAGCTATAACAAAAAAAAATACAAAAAAGGGCATGTAAACAATGTATACAATCTACTTAATTCTCATGACAATTGGGTAACTGGTTTTACTTTAACTTTCCCAGCAATTACACTCAGACATAGTTTTACCATTGTACTGAATAAAATGTTATGTTTTCTATTTTCACTCATGAACAGTTATGTTTTTTTTCATGGGATTTATTACTCAGAAACCCACGTTGCCTATAAATCTGTTTGCTACTATTGAGTATTTGTGAAACAGCTCACATATGGTAACGTGTTCGAATGTGCCATATTGCAGCCAATCTCCAGAAGAAACACACAAAAACTTCCCCGGCAGATGCTCAGTGCACATCCATCTCCCACATAATGTCACCCTGAAAGGTGTTTGTTCCATCATTGCACTGCTTATTAACATTAAATCTTCTTTGTTTGGAGTGGGAGGATGACTCTCAAATGACTCACACAAAAAAAATATCACCAATAATAAAAAAGACATTGTTGATGTTGTTCTCTCACTAAGTATATGAAGCACGCTAATCATTTTACTTTTTTATCAACCCTGTAGCATGAACATCTCATCTATCCATTTTGAATCAGTGATCATCACAATGTTTTACTAGAACATAAAAATCTGGCAGGGACTTGAGGCTTGCCAAAATGATTATTCTTTCATTCATCTTCCGTACCCTCATAAGGATTGCAAGGGGCAACTGGACTTCGGGCAAAAAGGCAGACTACACCCTAGACCCGTCACAAGTCAGCCGTGGGGAACACAGAGAGACAAATGACCATTCGCACTCCCAATCATACCGCCACCAGGGAAAACTGAGCCCATGGCTGCCCGCACCGAAGTCAGGTGAGAGAACCCCTACACTGCCAGGCAACCCAAGTTGCTTAGGACTGACAGAACCAACAACACAGTGGATCGATTATTTTTAGGGAACTCACACCCCAATATAAATGGATTGTGACAAATATCAAAACGTATTTTTGCATGACCACAGTCAAATTTTTCTGTGTCACGGGTTGATTTTGATTTTGCACTACTCTTTATAGTAATGGAAGATACATCCGCATTTCTTTGTTACTAACTCATATTGCTACCCACCAATTCAAATTGATTGGACGTCGACAATTGATAAACTCATAGAGCAGGTTTTTAATTTAGTTTTTTTTAAGAGCGAGATGATAAGGAGTCTATCATCATCAATAGAGCTGATAGTGATGATAAAAAATTTAATTTGGTTTCTGGCCCATTGACAATGGGAATTATTGAAATAATGAAGGAGGGTGTGGAATCTGGGGTATTCATATTTGATTGGCTAAAATAGCTCCAGCAATGATAAAATGGTTGACACTGAATGGTCTACTGAGTCATATTTAAATGTTCATCCACTATTACAAAGTAGAAAAATGAAATTTTGTGTTATTTCAAATTCATGAACAAGATTCTTTCCACAGAGATAGACCCAACTGAATTGGATTAGGCTCCTGAAGTAACCAGTGAGCGGCCACTGCTGAGTGATGGCAAAGTAAAAGGAAATTGAGCAAAAACAGACAATGAGGAACATCATGTTAAGATTTGCCCGTTACCCAAATAATTCATTGCTTCTATGTGGGTCATTATTGATTAATTTTCATACAGTACAGGCTACATCAAGTATACACAAGTACAGTAATTGACACCATTGTGACAAAGGGTCAATAAAATGCAATCGTATGCCGGTAATTGGAGTAGCATGATTAGGCGAATTGATCCTCAGACAACATAAGTACGTTCCAACCAAATACATCAAAATACAAATATGTTTGTTTAAGGAGCAGCAAAATGGAACCTGCAAACAGCACTTTAATCACCAAGAAGCAGTTGGATTCCAAAGCTATAAGAGTGAAATGGATGGTGTGGGAGATGAACCAGAATATAAATAAAGCATAAGCAAAAATGTTGTATAAAATGCACAGAACACATTCTTTTTTTATTCAAAGACTAAATTTGACTGCATGAAAGGAGCAAGGATATCATGTAGCAAATGTGGTTATTTGGGCCTGGGAACGCAACATAATCTGTGAGAAAATATGCATTCCTATATTACATTTTAGAAATTTCCAGTACCGAAAAATTCTCAAAATTTAAATTGAAAAATGTCAAAATGATAAATCGTGAGTAATGAGCAGAAAAAAGCAAAATGTTCAAATATAAAAAACAGGGGACCATTGTTTCCTTTCCAACTGCATATTGTGATCTACCCAAGGGGGAGAAAATGTTGCTAAGTATTCTACAAAGTTGGTGTTGGAAGAAAAAGAAGGGGTGAAACTAAGAGTGTTTGTAATTGGATGTAATGGCTCCAGTGAATGTGCTTTTGTTAGTTCAGAACACGAGATTGAATGCTTAGTGAAGGCTATAATATGTAAGGAAACCCTGCAGGAAAAAAAGAAAAACACACTGCAAACAGATCAATTAAATGAACAACCTGGATAAGGGGACTGTATTTAAAAAAATCACTTAATGACAAAAAAGATTGACCATTGATAAAAAACTACATTCTGACAATTAAGGAGCTTTCGAAATATAGATATGCATGTCTTCATTACGAACAGAGCACAATATGGAAGACAGCTCAGACATGCGGCAAAGCCGACTCTTAGTGTCCACTAATAATATGAATGCATTAACTAAAACCTTTAGAGCCAAATTTTGGTTAGATTTCACTACCATTACACCCTTACATCATTTTACCATCACCTTTGATAAACTGAGATTGAATGGTTAGCTACTATAATGAACTGGCATAATATTTTGATCAATCAGTGGTCCCAGACCCACACTGACGCAAAGCATTCAATGGAAGAATGATTTCATTAAAATATTCTTTAGATTATAAGACCACCGTCATTTCATTTTCACACTATGAGCACATCAGGAGTCGACATCACCGAAAATTGACTGAGACATTTTAATTTCAAAAACCAAAAACATAATATTTTTTTCGGAGTCTTCGGACTCATTGCACAAAGAGGTTGTTATGATGCTAGAAATACTAATTGCTCCTCAACCATCCCTCATATCTTTTTAGCATTTATGCAAATATAAAAATATATGAGTGTATTAAAAGAGTCAAAACTTTTGGCTGTTAAGATTTTGTCTACGCTCCAGTCCACCTACCGGCTGACTCTAAATGTCTATTTTTGCTGAATATTTTGCTGAAATTCTGATTTGTTAATTCTCTTATGTTTTTTTTCCTACCTCTGCTGTAGTTTTTGTTACCTTTGATATATCTGCTGGGATTAGAGCATTGCAATCTACTTCACTATCCCTGTAGAATCAGGCTAGTTATTTTTTGACTTGTACGTTTGTGTCCTTGTTTTATATTCTTTTCAAACACAGAAAAGGAGATGTGAAGTGTGCCAACCAAGTATTTGTTGCGACATATAAAGTCCACAAGCAGTAAAAAAATGGAGCTCTCTGCCTATGAATACAAATAGAATGTTTTAGCTGTCAAACTTGAAATGGTACATAATATAAAGCTAAAGTGGTCTACATTAATCCGATTAACGGCAGCAGATTTGTGGACATTACATTTTGGTTTAAATAGGCCACAATATAAACATTTGGTATACAGGCGTGGTCTCGTATGATATTAATAGTCATCTTTTTAGTTTTTCTTTTAATTAGTACTAATAAATGCACGAATAAAAAATGTTAAGACAAGTCAAAATTAAGAAAATTATAACAAAACCACCAAGCCTAGCCACATATTAATGCATCAAATGGGATTTTATTGTTGTTGATGTTTTGTTTTTTGTATTGTTTTCCTCCATAGTGCTTAAATGAGTGCCCTATAGCATTTCTTTAATACTCAGATTTTCTATAAAAGCTTGAATTTGTTGCTGCCTTATTAAAAGTGAAAATGAAGTAAAATGAAAGGAAGAATAGCTCAAACTAATTAATCAAAACCATGTATAAAGACATCAAATAGATATGTTTCAATAAATACCTTACATTTTTAATCAATAATGATGTGAGTCCAATGGTACAATTATCTGATGTCAGTTTAGGTACAGTTAAAAAAGGGAGAACAATCTCAAGGAATTTCTATCTCTTACAAGAGCAGTAATGGTACCAAAAATACATCACGGGGTGATTGTGAATGGTGTTTTGCAAATTAAAAGCGTAAAAATTAGCATCAAATCTCTTTGGTGTTAACATTTGCTTTGTTGTATTACATGTGCACTGGTATAGTTTAGTATGACCTTAATTATAAGTAATGAAATTTTGCCTGTGATTGCCATTAGTTATACAAAGGGGCATTTGATTAACTTACAGTGGAAAATGGCATGATTTTCCTGGTGGTCACGTGATTAACTCATTGGCTGCCATTGATCGTGCTAGTCTTTCCTCCCAGTTTAAATAAAGAATATTTAAAAAAAAATAAATAAACGAATTAAACACTAAAACCTCCGGTCAGATCATTTCTGATTTACACATCCTCTCTCTCTCACTTCACTCATTTTCCCAAAAATACAGAGTTAAAGCTACTGCTTGAGGTAATGTTCAGGTTCACAACACGTCTCTGCAGCCCTAGGGCCCTAGTCATTCCTCTCCCCTACCCCAAAGCTCATTACAGATGCCCTAGTTTGCTCATGATCCAGAAGAGCCTTTTTAGCCTCATTACAAAGTTGGACACCTCCCATCATTTGTACCTTTCTACCAGACAAGGTCTCCCACATGGACTGTTTCTCAAAACAAGCTCTGCTGAAACTGCTGCTCAATCATTCTGTACATTGATTTCATATGAAGCATTGATAAAAAAATATATATGGTGATAATCTTGATATATGACCAGTTTCCTAATGGTAGTAGTTGGCGGCAGCATTGCACTCATGAAGAATATGTCACAACTCCTTCCACCGAAGCTATTTATTGTACCCATTGAAATCAGATTGATGCTTTGGGAAAATAAAACTAACAATCACTAACATCAAATGTTGATTCTGCATTGTACAGTGACAAACATGATTATGAAATATTGGAAATAGATCAAGACTTTAGTGTTGATCCAAAATGTTATTGTTGGCCAAATGATGAGTCTGTTTGCATGACTCGTCTCAGGGGATTTGAACTCCACGAAATGCCATTAAAGCGCAAGAAAAGGTTTTGATCAAGTGTATTCCAGCAGAAAGAATTTTGTTAAGAAATTTATTCATTTTACGTTCCAGTAATCTTCACAAGGGTCACATGGGTTCTGGAGCAAATACAAGCCAACAATGAGGAGTAGGAGGCGGACACCTTGAATTGGTTGCCAGCCAATTGTAGGACACAACCGTTGCCCCCTTACACGAGATTGAAAATTGTTTGCGATGTTTCAGTTGCTCAATGAAAACTTGCTCAGAAAGCTTTGACTTCTGTAGCTTTAGTGACAGATTTCAAACTTGTAGGTGAGGTCATATGCATCTGAATGAGATAGAATAGATTGGATGTGCACCACTTAAAAACATAGAACACTGATTTCAATGAAAGATAACTTTTTCCTTTTTATTATTGGCTGGAGAGAGCTCCAGGCTACCCTTACCGCACTGCATGAGGGTGTGTTTAATTTAAAAGCTCAACAGTGACCATGTGATAGTCCCTTTAGCAGCTTCAACCCCTTTTATACCTGCAAGTAAGCATTCCCATAGCTTGTTGGAATCCTTGGCCTTTATGCTATAAATTGAGTGCAATAACTTAGTGGACATGATTATTCTTTCTTTATGTTTTATTTCAAGCTTGGGTTTTAGCAGTTGTCCTTTGCAGAATTTACTTATCAAGGACATAGAGAGGAAAGCCAGAAATGCTTTATGAAATTCAAGGGTAATTCGTAACATCTGTGCCGGAGATAGCCTGGCTTGATAAATTGTCCATCAAACTGCAATGAACGGCATATGCCTCATGCCATTATACCAAATAACCCTTCAATGAAATGCACTTTGCCATAACATTGTGAGTGTTTTTCCATCATTGAGCAGGCATGTCAGTTGTGGCTTTCTACAATGCTAAAACAATTACTTGTTGGCAATAGCTACAAAGTGTAGCATGATGAATAAAATAAAATGGTTTTGTAATTTTTTGTAATGGTTTTGTAAACTGTAGTCATAAATGGTGTGTCATTTGTCCAAGATTTTCTTTAGTCGCCAAAATGCGTAAATATCAGTCAAACTCAAGAAAACACATCATCAATCTAAACACATATTCTAGTATTATTAACTCTTGAGATAAATCCTAGCAGCAGTGTTTGTCCTCGAATTTGCAGACTTTACACGTTTTGCTAAGTAATTCTGTTAGTATTGATCTTCTTTAGAGGGACCCCAGGGTGACAGTGGTAGGGGATGTCTGAAACTGTTCTGACACCGCAACAAAATAATAAACGTTAGCACTGCAATCCCAAATATACCTCCTGCAATCGGAAAACTGTACTTCGCTCAAATAAGGATGCCAATAATCACACATTTGTGATAAATGCCTCATAATATTTCCAGTCCAGACCAAAAACGTATTGACATTTAATTTTTGAAATATAGAAAGGACATCACATCAGTTGTTAGGACTAAATGTTCCTTTGGTTTCTTTATTATTTTTAAATCATCATGTCAATTATAAATTCTGCCGTCTATTGCAAGACATGAGAGTACCCGATGATGAATTTGGTGATCACCAGATTCCAAACCTGCATTTCTGTAGGCAAAAACAGGAGGAAATTGTGGATGAATCCACAAAATTAAGGAGAAGAAAACTTGTTTGGGTCACTGAAAATGTCTAAGATCACCTATTTCTGTTTAAAATACAAATATGTTAAACATTTTTTTTTTCATTTGTGTTGGATTTCTTCTACGGCTTCATTGTGCAGGCAAGTCCTGGACACTTCAAGTATGAGAAAATTAATCTCTGTGACTGAATTGAAAGGAATGACCTTGCACTGCCTTAGGACCGGTTACTGCATTAAATATTTGCCGAAGATATGATCTTCTACAGTTAAAAGATTCAAATAAATATTCAATTTGACTGAGATGTGTCAATTGTTATTGCCATCAATAGCAGGCAATAAGTTCAGCTGAAGTAACCTCTCATAACTCTCACTATTCTGTTCTATAAAGAAAAATCTAGCTATTTTGGTTGATAAGCAAAAATATACTTTACAGCTCAATTTAATAGCCAAACTGACAAAGCAATGAATTCCAAAATACAAGTTTATTTTCCTATTTTGAATACTCACAGAGCAATCAGTAAGCAATAACTAATAAGGACCAATATTTCCAACAATACTTTATTTCACCCGTGTTCCTTTCGGAGCTAATTAAAGTCCCTTGATAAGTACTTTCTCCGGATGTGTCCTTGCATTCTCCATGAGTGTCCGTCTGGTGTCCTTCTAATCAGTCAAGCTTGAAATGTGGGCATGACAACAGAGCCATGACTGGCACAAAGACAAATAGCACTGTATCCATTAACTTGTCAACATCACCCACAAACAAAATCTCCTCCAAAGCCTAACTGGAATCAAGTTATGCGAACAAAGTGAACCCACTGATCGTTGATGAGAGAACGCGTTGTGAAGATTGACTCATAAATTGTGATTAGCCATTAACTATGACTTGTCCTTCAATAAGTGGCTTTGATTTCTTTTGAGTTTCATGGCAGGAGATCTTGACAGTGGCATGACCTCTCTCAACTGATTGAAGACCGTGACATTTAAAAGCAGAGTGAAGGCCACGGTAGAGGTCAGCCACAAGTCATTCTTATTCAAAGTCACCTGTACTTAAACTATGAAATTCACTTGCTTAAATGTAATAAGCTTATCAAAAGATTCTCATCTGCCACTATTTGAGATATCAGTCATTTTATTCCACTTCAGAATGACAACGTATTGCAAAAAAAATGCAAGCGTAAGCCCCATTGGATTTTCATATATTGAAAACTAATATTTATACTATATATATACTGTACTATATATATTTTTTACTTTTTATACTAAATTCCTGCAAACTCACTTGAATGTAAAGTCATTGATGTCATGGCTAGTTCATACATTGCTTAACTCACTGGCTACCATTAACTACACGTGAAATGGGAGGGGTGGTGGCTTCTATTCTCCCACTTCAAATGTCTAATAGTGATTAATTCACTCCACTTAAAGCTGAAAAGATCATCAGCTGATCCTTACCTTCCTTGTTCGCCATCTACAACTCCCAGTGACTAGGAAGGGCAAAGAGTATCACAAAAGACAATACAAATCCCAGATTCCACCTCTTCAGCCTGCTAGGCAGCATGTAAGGTCTGGCAAGTAGGGCTATATCATCTCATTTTCTGAACGCCTCAATAGGGCCGCAGGAGGTGCGGGAGCATATCCCGGCTGACTCCGGGCCAGAGGCAGGGGACACCCTGAATCGCAGGGCACAAGCAGACGGATAACCATGCACACTCACACTCATACCTAGCGGCAATTTAGAGTGTCCACTCAGCCTATCATGCATGTTTTTTGGAATGTGGGAGGAAACCGGAGCACCTGGAGCAAACCCACGCAGGCCCGAAAAAAACATGCAAACTCCACACAGGTGATTGTGACCTGGATTTGAACCCAGGACCCCAGAGCTTTGAGGCTGACACGCAAACCACTCGCGCCGCTAGGCTGCCACTAAAGGACCATACCAGCCAAAACAAACTCAGAGACATTTTCTTCCCATAAAATGTCACCATGCTCAACTCGAGTTTTGCAACGAGGACCTAATCTAGACACAATTAAGTATGGTCACTGCATTGTATATGTAAAATGCATGTTCTCGAAATGTTATTTCAGTCTTAGCACTGCAAATCTTTATCTTGCACTTTGATACTTGCATGTAAAAAACACCACAGCTACCTAACGTGACGTAAACCACTTTATTCACCTTTTTTTTTTACCTCACTTCATTTTTATTGTATATAAATCATTTTATTTATGTGCACCTTATGGTGGAGCTCATTGTACTTGTATATAGACAATAAAGGCATTCAATTCAATTCAAAATGGATTGGACGTCTACCATTGATGAACTCATGAGAAATTCACAGGAAAGGATAATTGGAATATATAATAAGCTTTGGAAAAGGTGACAAGTGCTGCATTTTTTAAGAAAGCATGTGCAGCTAACACGTATCTGGGGTAGGGAGTCCGGCAGTTGGAAACCAGATATGTAACACTCCATTTTTAGTGCTGCATTGGTACCGATATATCGGTATTGGTATTATATTTTGTAGTTGCAATGTACATTCATTGTGGTTGTGCTAAATCCGGCTTCAGACTAAAATACGTTAATCTGCAAGTGTCTTTTGCTTATCCTCCCCCAAAAACAATGAAGATCTGTATGGTAATGGATGCTTAACTGATTGACTGCCATTCACAGCACTAGACGTCCTATCCAATTTAACTGAGCTAGGCTGACAGCAAATCATCACAGCCAGTCCACCCAGAATGGATTGGACTCTAGCCGCGTCAATAGAAGCCAATGAGTCGAGCAACCCGTATAGTGTCGAACAGCACACTACTTGCTATGACTCAACAATTAAACGAAAACAAAAAAATGCAACATTACCCTTCCAGATTGCTGTTGTTTGACTAAGACACTCTGATTTCACAGACATTATCAAAGGACGCATAATGTTCATTAAAACTGCCTCTCTAAACAAGCATAAAAGCATCTTTGCACTCGCCGACTGGGGGCTCATGGGTGCCGTCCTGTGCCGCCTTGTGCAGCTGGACAGCCAGGATTCTAAACAATACGTGCAACTCGGCACCAGTAACCAAGCAGGGAAAGACATGCTCGCTTCAAAACAATGCAGTCTGTTTCACCTGAAGGCGAACGATTCCACAACATCAATTTGCTCTGGAGGACAAAGACATGCTATGATATTCCCCAAAGGGTGTTTGCTAACGTCTGTCTCTCAGAGGACACTTACCACCTCGAGCGAAGAATAAGCATGAGCAGGTTGTCAACAGAGAGAATCCCTAATGAGGCCAAGGTTCCATGCAATAGGATTTTGTTCAGAACTGGTGGAACACTTCCAAACAGCTTCACTTAGTTTTTAAACATGAAACACCGATGATTAATTAGGATAACTCATCAACCATGAGTTCATTACATGAGTCGACCACACAGTTGACACTGAGAGGCTTAAGTGAGCCTCAGGACCTGTGCTTGTGTGACTCCTGAGGCATGCATGTTACTAAATGTGCACAGATGGAAAAGCTATCATGACCCACTTCCGCGCAGGGCTATGCTACGTATGTGATTCTACAGCAAATCCCACAGGTTGGCTTGCACAGACTAGTAAATACACGCTAGAAATATTACAGCGTCAGGTCACCATGCAACTAGGAGGCAAAGATGGAAAAGGAGGGTTCAATTCAAGCTTAAGCAGGTAAATATTCTATAACAATTCGATGGAATATATTTGTGTTAGAGTAGCATAATGTCAATGTTGAATAAAAGGAAATAGAATGGATCCATTATGTGTTCAGTCATAATTTTGTTGTGAAAAATAGTCCCAATATGTTTAAATCAGGAGGCAACAACCCTGTCCTTTACAGGGCATCTAACCACTCTGGTTTTCATACATTGCTTCTCCAACACACCTGAATCAAATAATCAAGATTGTTATCAGGCTTGTGGGGAGATTGTTGAGGAGTTGATCATTTGTTTCAAGTGAGTTTGAGGAGGGAGACTTGGTGACTCCATTCTAAATGGTCTGAACTGTTTTAAAGTTAGACTCGGAAATACAAGGAGCATTTTTGTTTCATTTTTTGTTGTTGTTGTTTTTTTGGTTGTTTTTCCCCCTTTGTTTTTTTTTGTCTGTTTTATTTCATATTACTTTTATTTATTCATTTATTTTATGAGAGAACTGTGGAATTTGTAAAATTCACAAATGGGTTCCAGGATGTTCAAAACAATGACAATGGATTTGTTGGAGAAATGCAGGAGTAGAAGCACAGAATATGAAATAATGACCTATAGTGTGTGAAAAAAACATTAGCCTTCATATACACAATAATTAAACATAATTGTTCCATTGTGTGTCGTTCTCAAACCTACCTTTTGAAAAAGGAAGTCTCAATCAAAATAACCCTTATTTTTTTGCACAAATATCCCAATTTTAAATGGTATTAAAACACATCTTTCTGTCTGTACAGTTTGTTAACCAGGGGCACCACCAAGCCCATTAAGTACACCATAACAGAGTATTCGTCCTGAAATGTGCATTTGTACAGCCCGTTGGCTGAGAACTAAGCAACCCGGGGTAAATTCCTTGCTTACTTTGATGCGACTCTCTTGAAAATAATGAGGAAATGGGGTACTATACAGGCATAGGTCAATGCAGTGTAATTCCAATTACGCACAGGATTCAAGCACAATCACTATTTACAATCGAAAAATAGAGGCTTCCGTTCAATATACAGTGTTTCTTTTTTGTTATTTTGTTGCTGATGTTGTTTATTTTTATTTTTTTCCCACTCACCTATCACATGCTGCGGGACAGCGGCGCTCACGCACAGGGCGATGGAGAGGAGGAGCGGTCCCATCCTGTCTCTCAGTGAGAAAGCACGAGCGTCTTCGTCAAAGATAGGAGCGAAAAAAATCACGACGAAATCAACAAAAGTTCTCCGCTCGCCGGCCTCAAAGAGAGTACTGGAGGTGATGAATATGTCCTGTTTAATTGGGTCCTGAAGTGGAGTGAAGAGACGGGTCGGGACAAGTGGAGCTTGGTTCCACGCTGTCTTCCCGTCTGGATGACCCGCTACTACCGCAGTGAGTGGAGCCAGAGGTGCGCGCTTGAGCGCAAATCTCATTGAAAAGCGTCAAGTTAGCTCGTATGTACTTCCGGTTGTCCCTCCACAATAAATGTAGAGAAGCAAAAGCACGATCAAGTGAAACAACCTTGACTGAGGACATTTTAAACAATAAGAATTAATGTTGCATTGATGCGATTTTTGGCCTCCAAAACTGATGAAGGCTTTCTGTTTTTCATCTTGATGTTGTTTTTTAAAAATATATTTTTTGTTCTGCATGTAAAATGATTCAGCGATAACACATTATCTTCCATTTACAGTCCTAGAAGGCCAATCGATTTTAAGTGGGTGGGCTAGCAGGAATTAAAAAACATTAATTAAATCAATAATTTGTTCCATCAAAGTGGCCCACCGGCTGAGTGGTGCACCTGTGTGGAGTCTGCATGTTCTGTCCGGGCCCACGTGGGTTTCCTCCGGGTACTCCGGTTTCCATACCTGTCAACCTCGAACCATTTGTGATCTTACCAAATTTTGTTTTCGCCCTTACATATATGTATAAATACATGGAAAATCTTACCACTTTACTTTTTTGTAAAAAATCACGAACATGAAAGTAAACATAAACAAGGGAACAGGAAACGGAAATCACATGGTGAAAGTGTTACAAAACGAAATGTTTATCATGATCTTTTTTTTTTAGCCAATCAGAGGCGCCGGTACATATATCACTTGGCAGACATGCGTTTCCGGGAAGAAACAATGGCGGATGGTGAAAAATGGCTAGAAAGTGCCTTAATTTATTTTTTTTTCTCAAAATCACCGTTTAGCGTACCATTTTCATGTGTACAGCGTACCAATATAAAAATGGGCTTTCAGTTGTACCAATTACGGCGAGAACGTACCAGTTGACAGGTATGGGTTTCCATCCCCCATGGTAAACTAGTTGGACACTAAATTGCCTTTAGGTATGAGTGTGATCTTTTTTTAGGAATCAGTTTTATCTCAGTACAGTTATTTTTGTTTCCTGGGAAAATTCAAATTTAATTTTAAAAAATGCATGTTTTCGTGTATGGAAACTCCCCTTCAGATTCTATAATAGTTTTTTTATTGCCCCATGCAGGTACACTTACAATAATTATTGTTTTTAAAAAATAGACATTTGTTTTGAAGGTTTAGGCATCTTAATCTTACTGTGATATGCATAATTTTATAATGTTTGCCAAAGCCAGTTTTTACTTAACTTAGTCAGAATGTACTCCAGCTGTCCAAGAAAAGACACTAGAATCACATAGCTAGAGTAAAATGGACATATTTAGGGTTAGAGTGATCCAGTAACCTTAACAATTCAAAATGTGCAGATTTGTGTTAAGATTTTCTTTCTACCACTTTGCATCATGCATTACTATTTATACTATACATACAGCATCAGTAATTCAGCCGCTCTGTGACCTTTTTTAATAACCTGCAGTTCCATGGTTAAACCTGAAGTGCCTAGATGAGTGAAAATTGTTCCTTAGAACACACATACTTGGTCAAAATCGATCCTCATTTTAAAAAATATGACTTTATAGTAGAGCATCAGCTCTAATAAAATTGCACGCTGTTAGCAAATGAAGTACAATTGAACTGGCTCAAGCAAGGGGTGTGCTGACAGAATTTGTCATGGTTAAATTTGATCTAACCGAGAAGATAAGTCTCGCAACCTTATCAGTAGAATTTGCATCTACCTCCATATTCTTAAAACATCCATTTCAGGGTAAATGAAGACTCTAAATTGTACAAAAGTGGTTGCTTAAAGTATACTTTGGACTGTCACTATTAATTAACTAATTAGTCCAGACTTGAGGCACTTTGAAGGTTCCTAATTGATGAAAAATATGACATATATGCTTCATTTGTATTATAATCTGCATCTGTAGACAGAGTTGCTTCTGTATAGACCACAATATTAGCACAATATGGAAAATGATTCAGACTATTTTGCTGTTTCACATTTCCATGTTCATTAACAGGCGCTGTAATTGCAGTTTAGGTAAAGCATAACAATTACAGATAGAGTTATTGTTTTCATTAGCGTTCATTACCTACCTGTATTATTTAAAGGCTGCGATGAATTGAAAGTTCACAAGGGTTTACTTACAAGAGAACAAACTGAAACAGTTGCTTTTCATCACACGAACAATCATACTTCATCCATTTTGCATCCAGTGCATCCATTTGATCAAATTTGCCATTCATTTATTCATCTCGCTCATAGTAAATGCCAAGGCTTAGAATGGATGTGAGTAAAGCGTTGACTTTAGAGGACATCATCTACCATCACATAGTTATCTGTCTGACCTTGAATTGTTCGCAACCTCGTCTTCATGAATCATGAAAGATATCGGGTGTCCTTTTGTTTAATGTAGATATAGACCTCTAACTTTATGCACTTAGTCAAGTCTAATAAATCATCCCAGTTGGCCAGTTACAATCCCTATCACCTTGATGAGATAGCACCTTTATTCCTATAACCCTACCTTGAAATGTTTAAGATTTTCCTGCCTTTGCTTTCACTGGAAACGGGGTAATTTGCTCTCGCTAAGCAGGATTAATAATTACAAATAACTTTCAAATAACCTTCCTTTAATGGGATTGGTTACAATTCATGGATCCGCAAAGGATATGCTAAAAATGGAGTGTTGCTTCAGTGTGCCGACTCTTTGTTAAGACTTGGATTAAGGGTGTATTGTTTACCCTACGTAAACATTTGTTGACTCCGCAGTTACAAGCAATAAAACAATCCCCATTGGACGCTTGTTTCTGTCAGAGCAACAATGAAGACCCTTAACGTCCTTCCACTTCATAAACCGAGTTTAGTCCCTTATGTATCCGCACTAAATCCTTCATGGTCGTTTATCTGAAACATCAGTCCCTCCTCTAACTCAACTTTCCTCATCTTGTTTGCCCTTCGCTTGTTTTTTTTTTACGTCACTGGCTGAACTCAGACCAGAGTCCTGTGCAGTGCACATGCATCCTCATTAAGATCCACGGGGAACCGTTTAGGATGAGCAACGGGCTGGAAAACACAGTGACCTTCTCATATTTGATTCATTTACCATTTGTTCTTTCTTATTTCAGCCACTCAGATGAGGCACCAAATTTTCATTTCTCAAAAAGTTTAACTTGCACGGCACTAAAGCTTTATTTTTTTTTTTGCATAAGTGAGGTGTGCAAATTTTTGACATGCAATGTTTTCACAGCTTTTCACAGCTCAGATATAATACTTTTAGACATAAAGATTTGTCCAAATCCTATTTTTGAGCATCTTAAAAGGGCATATTCTCTTATATTTTTTATTTATTTACATTTGAGGATGAGTGGAAAAGAAAATGAATGAATCTAGTGCCATGGCCACCATTTTGACACCTGTATCCTAAATCAACCGCAAAGCCACATGCACGCACACTACAGCATACATCACGTGTTGCAATGTTTATGGAGCTAAAAATTGTCCCTTCAGGAGTACAACGCCTCGTCTACTGTAACATACCCACTCACTGCTGATCTGGCATCACAAATGCCTCAGAACCACTTCATAGGCTTATCACAATGTCTGGTTGTCATGCTGCTTAATGTGACATGTCGTATATGTTGCTACTATTTGTTGAGGAATACTAGCCAATAGCGTAACTTCGTGACCAGCATACGTACTCTTAGTGGCGCGCTCTTGCTTTCACTTTTTTTTACTGGCGGCGTGTGACACCTACACGTTGACTGCGGATCAGGACACACATTTATTTGTGTTTTTCCAGCCCACACAGGCAAAATAAAAAGTGAATCCAATTTTTCCATCATGTACAGAGCAAATGTGTTGATACAAGCAGAGAGAGCAGACGACCATCAATATTATGATACAAAGTGCGTCTTTTTCCATTACTGATTGACAGCTGCTTGACCGGCTTCACCACGACAGCAGCTGTCATACTGCGCTCTTCACGCCAGTCCGCAATGATCTGGCAGGGTCTGGTCTTGGAGGGTGTCAACACACACCCGTTGTAAGAATATTAACAGTATCATGACATCATGCTGTTTAATATGATAGTGTGATCACCAGGAACGACAAAAAAGATACATTTTAAATAATCATGTAATATGGCTGAAGCATAAGACTTCACGCTATCAATTGGTTTCTACTGTTAGGCAGAAATGTTTCCAGTATAGAACCCATTTGGAAAATTCTGACCTGATCTCCCCCATTCAAATCAAGGTTTTATTTGGAACAGGCAAAAGGGATATAGCCATGTTTTGACGCTCGCTGGGCGTCTTCTGCCTTTATTTACTCTTGCAAGAAAATTTGTTCAATCTGTGCATGTGAAATTAATTTGTTCCAATCAAAACTCTGATGCATGAATGCACAAGTCCAAATCCGATCCATATTTGCAGGGTCCATTAAAAAAGTGCATCCGACCATAATTTAATCCAAAATGATCGGATTACAAAAATGTTATCAATGTTAATTTAGCCAGTATTAATAATGGTTTTTCACTCAAGTTTCTCATAACTATCCAGTCTCAGTCTAATTTTCCATGTCGTCCTCCCCAATCAAACTTCCTGACTTGAGTCTTGTTTCTTTCCATGGACTCGCCACAAATACAGTCTAACAAAAGCCTGAGGCGAAAGGAAAGTGTGTTGCTCCTCCCGCTGCTGCTTGTGGTGGTGAGTTAGATGGAAACAGAGGAGATGGATGGAGAAAGTAGGAGGACAGAAAAAGCGTGGGTAAGGAAGGCAAGCAACACTCAATCAGATGCTCTTGGAGAAAAGACAGTGCATTAATTCCAAAGAGAATATTGCTTTGTATCACACAGTGGAGTTATTTTACCCTCTGTAAGCATCTATATTTCTCTCTCTCATCGAGCTCATGCCAGACTGCTACTTGGCATTAACATAGACATTTCATATCTCACATTTTCAAAACGCTCTCTGCCATTTCATACTGGCTGGCAGGATTTCCATCTTTGAAAGGCAGCAACGACAAAACTCGAGCTTTGTAGATATGTTTTAAAAGCATTCTGCAAATTGAAGTGGAACATTTTCCAGAATCTGCAATACTAATAGAGGTATTACCCCTAAGTGTGACCAATACAATGTTTCCACCACTGGCATGACTAAGTAAGAATCTGGTAGACACCACAAACTGTGGAAACTTTTAATAATTGTCTGGAAATGCTGAATAGTCTGTTTTTCTCTTCTTAACTCCCACTTTTCTGAATTGTATCAGTTCAGTTGTCAACAAAAGTCCATGTTTTCTTAAACTTAGTGAATTGGCCATTTGACTGTGATAGACGTCCAATCCATTTGAACATGAAAGTCTGGCAGTGAATCGTGATAATTTATTAGCAGTTTATTTTCAATTACTTTTGTCTTTTTTAAACTTCGGGATTAACTGTATTATTTACATTGGGGGCAATTTAGAGTGACCAATCAGCCTACCATGCATGTCTTTGGAATGTGGGAGGAAAGTGGAGTACCCGCAGAAAACCCAAGCAGGCTCAGGGAGAACATGGAAAACTTCACACAGGTGGACCGACTTAAATTTGAACACAGGACCCCAGAGCTGTGAGGACGGCGTTCCAAACCACTCGAGCCGCCAGGCCGCCACACTAAGATATTAAATTTAAAAAGAAAAAAATATATTAAAGCAAAATTGGGTCTCCTAACTGTAGTTCAGGGAAATGCTCCAAGATCAACTGGGAGTGATTTTGAAATGCTCGAACAATCCAAGATTAATATGAGGTGACCAAAAATGAACAGGGAGTCGTCCAGAAAGCTCCTAAATCAACAGAAAAATTGACTGGCTAGTAAAGGAATGTATTACCACACAATGCTTAAGGGTTAAGTTTGAAGGCATGTCCTGCTTCCATAAACGCTACAAGGTTAGAAAATGAGCAAATTTTGAGCAAAGTGACCCCTTATAGCCACATTTTCATGAGTAGAAAGAAAAACAATTGTGTACAGTTTTGTTTCTGGTCTGTAGAAAATTGACAAGCTTTTAATGACTATACGGCTGGAAAATACC
The DNA here is from genome assembly GCF_051989575.1 of Stigmatopora nigra. Lineage (NCBI taxonomy): Eukaryota > Metazoa > Chordata > Actinopteri > Syngnathiformes > Syngnathidae > Stigmatopora > Stigmatopora nigra. The sequence goes on along the minus strand of NC_135511.1, from coordinate 6,406,093 downwards.
ATTAAAATAATTACTTCCTTCACAAATACAACTTGCTGTGCAATTGTATGGGCTTGACCTAACACTTCACAAATTCATAAAATTAAAAAAAAATGGAAACTGAATATCTACTATAACTGTGTTGAGGTCAAATAAAATGTGCAGGATTTTCACATTTAACTTTTAATATGTTACTGTCAGGTAATAATTCCAGTATATTTTCAAGGCCACTTATCTTTATCGTAGCAGCTTTCTGGAGCCTATCGCACGTTGCTTTGGCGAACTATACCCTAAACTGGTTGTCGGCCAGTCGTAGGGCACACACAGATTGACAATATTCATGCCATCTGGTACTATTCATACAAAAATATAGTGGGAAAAAGCAATCTAAAGAAACTGCTTGCAATTGCTGAACAATTCAATGCCTTTGTTTATTTGGACGATACAGAGGCATCGCTTTAACTGGTGTTGATATTGCATGTTCCCCCAAAGAGAAGCATTTGAGGAGCTGCCTTTTCATTGAAGTAAATCAGCTGAAGCAGAACTAATCTAACATGTATCATTTTCAGTATGACTTCAGAGGTGAGAGCCTTGTGAGATAAATTTTCATTTAAGCCCGGAAAATATAGCCAAGATGAATCGCTCTCCATTATCAAGTACTTGGGTATAACTATTGATCAATCAATAGGTTAAGCAGAGCTTTAGGTGGCCACTGACATGACACTTTCATTGGCCTGTGTATTTGGATCAGTAAATTGACAGCGATTTGAAAATTACCTTGTGGGATTTTGGTTTTTCAACCAGCTATTTGTTATACTTTAATAGGGAGAGTGTTATGATCGCTGTCATCATTTTTTGGTGTATTCTTACCAAGGACGGCCTGTAACAGTAATATTTAAGTGTTACAATATATACATATAACTCAGGCGCTGTCTATGAACTGTGTGAATTACAGGCAATGATAAGACAGACGTAAATATTATCACCGTCATCTTTAACATCACAGTTGTCACAAATGCTTTGCAATTATATTTTAGGATCCTTCTAAAAATGAGCTATCTTATTTTTTTTCTGCTGTGACCCAGTAACTGTCTCACTGCAATATCATGAACAAGCTCCATGTTTGTAACTGCCTTTGACGAGTGATCATGTTTCAGTACCATTGACGATGATGGATGTACAATACGTTTGAACTGGGAAAGGCTACCAGCAAATGATTGCAAACAACTCTCCCAGTTGAAACGAATAGAACGTCCATTGCCATTAATGCCAGGCAATTAGTAACAGATGACATAGTTATGACGTGTGCACAATATTGTTTAAAAAAAGTTTTATTTAGTTGTTTGTTGCTGGCATTAAACATTGCACACATGTTCAAGCAAAAGCTAGTGTTACAGTCATGGGCAGACGACCCTGGGCGGAGCAGGGAATCAATGATGCTACACACAATAGTGGGGCAAGCTTGGACATAAGCACAAAGTGTGGGTCAGGCCGGACAGTAAACGGGCTTAGAGGTCGAAAGCCGCGCAGTCTGCAATGCGTTGGCGAAATCGGAGATCAGGTAACCAGCAGAGTATACAAAAAAAAAAAAAACACGAGAAGGCACTAACGGTGAACTGAGAGCCGATCAAACAACGTGAAACTCCAGCTGGCTTAAATAATAGGTGATAATGACTAGCGCCACCTGCCGCTGATCCATTCGTCTGATGCTGGGATTGTGATTAGATAGCACATTCATCCACTTTGGCTTGACAACTAGTACTGTAAATTCAAAATGTGTTTCGCAGATTTGGATCAAATTTTCCAAAATTGTATTATAATTTTCTTTCATTTGGATGGAAAGTTCACTGTTTCTCAGAAAAGGTCATTTTTATTTCTGTCAAAAACATTCCTAAGCATGATCAACAAATGTTAAAAATTATAGTTAGGTTTTATTTTAGTGGCTCTTAAAAAATAAAACTTTCATTGTATCATGACTGCTCACAGCAAAAAAATGAATTTACATAATTTCATACATGGTTGGCTGGTTGAACTTTTAAAATCGCCCTATAAGTATGAGAATGAAAGGGTGTCCCATTTGCTGCCCAAATAAATGTTTGCTGGGATAGGCTCCAGCACCCCTAGGGACCCATGTCAGGATAAGTTATATGGAAAATGAATGAATGAATATACACATAAGCTTAATGTAACTAAATGTCTGTAAGCATGTACATTTTATACATTCCATAAAGCTAAGTGCATTCCAAAGTAGTATAATAGGTAACATTATAACCAAAGTCTGTATATTAATGTAAAAGCAGGCAGCAATTGATTTCAATAGCAAAGACTGCTTTTAAATTAATAAAATGATAAAAGTACAACACTTTCAAACATTTTTTTAAATAAAATAAAATCCTACGGTGGCTGGATTTTGAATCACCATCTTTAGACTGTAAATGATCACCCTTTCCAAGAACAGCACCACAACTGCAATGGTGAACGTACGCCCTTAATGCAACAGAACCCGAGTAAGAAAAAGGTCTCCCTTGAGTCCCCAACAGCAGCACCCACGTTCGTATCCATGGAAACGAAAACATTCCGGGGGTGAGCAAATGGCACTAACCAGACAAACAAAAGCTCCAGACGTTGTGTTGAGCATCTCAAGTATTTTTTTAAATGTACCTGCATACTTGAATAATTAACGATGACCATTTGCATGCTTTATAAGAAATACATGTCGGTGAAAGAAGCATTTTAAACATTTGTCAGAGAATGATTTATGGTATTTTCCATAGTAGTTTAACCTGCACTCCTTGTATAAACGTATGTTAACAAAAATATTTGAACTGTCTACTTCATAACATTTGGAGGGCCAACTTAGTTTTTTCTCATGAAACTTTGTAGCCACCTAGGACTGCTCCAAAAAATGTACTAATCAATAACCATCAATGTGCACAAATCCAAATCCTATAGTTAAGTAGTTAACTTACTTTAATATTGTAAAAAAAAAAGATACATGTATTTCATGCTGATAACATTATTTTTTGTGTAAATTTCCACAGAATGTAGTAAATAATCAGATGTAGGAGGGCCTGGCAAAAGAGTGGTTAGCACATCTGCCTCAAGACAGTCAACTATGGGCAGCAGGCCGGGGACACCGTGAACTAGTTGCCAGCCAATCACACACAGATGACCATTCACAGCCGTTTTAGAGTAGGACTCAAGCCCGCACCTGTTCGAACCGAAGCCAGGCAAGTGAACCACTACAACATCAGGCGGCTGAAAATATTCCTAATAATAAAAATAGAATAGACAACCTGCCAGCTGCTCCGCTTCCTTCTGTTGACTTACTAAATTCATCCTTCAGTTGAATGGGAAAAAAATAGGCTTATACCGGCATTTTCTACTAAAACAATTTAATTTGTTGGTGCGAAAAAAATACTAGTATTTAACCAAGTAGAATTACAATTTTCTGGGCAACAACGAAATGGGATGAAAACTGTGTCTTGCTCTTTTTATTTATTTTATTTTACAAAGAAAAGGGCCTCAGTATGAGTCCAATCTATCGAATTCTTAAAAGTAATAGCCCCACGCCCCCATGTAATAGATTAAATGAAATACTATAGTTTTAAGACACTTTAGTCAAATTAATATTATGGTACAAGGTACAGAGCTCTGCTGCTACATCTTTGTACTATAAGGTTTTTGTCTCCACTCATTCACATTTGTGGGATGTTAACAAACACCAGAGAGAAAGTGTCACAACGTATAATTGGCATGACATGAATGAAGAACACATGCCATGGTGACCTATGGATAATCACAGTGTTGGGGTTTGTTGGGAATGATTGAAACGGCCTGAGCATGTTAGGTCGCCTGTTTGTGATTCAGTGGTATCCTTGTGCTACATTTAATCACTTGTTTGCATTTCAATGACATTGGAAGAGAGGCAGTGGTCTGGGTGCCCATCCAAAATGTCCCAGCCATCTGTTAGTTAACAGGACTTGGGTTCATATTGATGTCCAGAGTCTACAAATACAAATTATTGCTCTGATACAGGTTTTCCAGGAGAATTAAAATCAAATATTTCTAAAATAAGAAACCATGAACAAATGTTCAGAGGAATATTTGGATTTAAGAATAGATTTTCTTTTACGGTCTTTTTGCTCACTGTTGTATAATAGATTGTTTTGTCAATTATAGCATGTAAAATGTCACATCTCTATTGTGATAATTCAACTAAAATTTCATATCACTGCAGTTAGAGTTTAAGAAAATTAAAATGCATCCCTGTTTGAAGATGACCTATCAAAAATGTCCAATTTAATTCCAGCAGCCATAATATGTGAAGATGAAAGCAAGCAGTGGTTTGACATTTTGAGAAATACAATCAGTCCTGTATAAAAGTAGATGGAGCTAGCTTTGGGTCTTTTTTTCAGTAACTATTACTTATAAGAACAGATATCCTATTCAGTAAAACTACTGTTCAGGAATGGTAGTATTTGGAGATCTCAATGTCACCAATAAAAAGTAGCAGTGTTTTGCAAATGGTATCTCTACTTTCAACCCTTCTAATCTACTGTAAAAATGCAGCCCATCGTGCAAAGTTAAAGTGCTGAGTCTCAAACCCTGCATTGCCTTTTGTGCTTACAATCACACATTCAGCACCCAATATTTACACAGGACACCGGCCTTCAATTTGCAGACAAGAAAACGCAACCATTTGTTTCTAAATTCTAGACCGGGGCTAGGTTAATATCACTTATATATTTTTTAAAAAGTGAGGCTGTCTTTAAAGATGAATGTGAGTCAGGCAAACAGGAGATGTGGGATATGCAAATGACTCCATCTTTTCAGGGCTGTGAAGTCCCATGATATCATATGAGGCTTCATATGTTCAATCCAGAAAAGAGGGGGCTTCTTATGAAAGAGCTTCCTAGGGGTTGGTGCTCACACAAACATGTTTCAGGGGAATTTGCCTACCAACAGGCACATGCAGTGCTATTAAAGGGGATTTTGAAATTACATGTTTAAATGGTACAACTGGATCATCATGTATCATTTGGAGCAGGTCGGTTTTTATTATAATGTAGAATCTGCTCTTTCTTGAAATTCATGCATCATTTATTGCAAAATGAGGGGGCGTAACAAGAAGGAGAAAGTCTAAAAAAAATCAGCATGTCCAAATTTAACAGATAGCTTTAACTTTGAGCTAATGTGTTTTTTCGTGTTTCAACAAAACAATCACTGCATTTACTCCACTTAACTCTTTGGCTGCCATTGAGAGTGATGCACGAATCAGATCTAAAAATGAACAGTTTTTGCACTGACCACTAACAGTAACATATGACCAACCTTATAACTAATAATGGAACAACAACCTTCCTAGAGTTTTATCTGCTTTGATATTATCTCATGAATTAATTTGTTAGCTACCATTGACAGCGAGAGACATCCAATATATCATTTGGAATGTCATCCCAGTCCAAATATATTGGCTGTCGATCACTGTTTTTGTTTTTGCATAAAGGTTGGCGTTCTTTTGATACTAATTCCCACAATAAATATCTTATGAAAACTGTACTTGTAGATACACAGGCGGTGAATAAGTTTAGAAGTGTTGCCAATCACAATGAATGCGGATGTCTATGGCCGTCAATGGTTGTTTTTAATACAAATGCTAATACTAACTACCATGCACTAAACAACATGGTTACACTATTTAAACTATCAACAAATGAGGATATAAAAAGACTTCACGAAGAGGCAGATAAAGGGACACATTTTACAGGACCCCCACCCCCTTATTGGAAGAGAACATTTGCAAAAGTGATGTGCTGCCGTAATCCTCAACGAGCCCCTAAAAAATATTAACAACAATATAGTGTCAGAAGTGGGATAAAGACATGTTCATAATTGATGAATTTGCATATTGTTCTCTAAATATGCCAAAGCAATGGTGCACTAACGGCCCCTAACATCTCTTTTGATAACAAAGGGTGTGAGTCGAAGAGGATCGGGAAGTTAATTAAGGCATGAAAATGAGCAAAGATTGTATTTATATGCTGTCTATAGCATGTCATACTGTTCTGGGAAAAAAGAAACATCCATAAAACAAGCTCTGATTGACTGGTGGGTGTCAAGCGGTCAAGATGAAAAAGTGTCTTGATGGAGAAAATGAGCTGAGTTGGTAAAAGTGGCAAGAAAAGTAAATGTTTTATGTACATGCTTATGCAGGCTACATGGATATATATCAAAGGAAACACAAGTACAAGGGGAAATACACTTGTGCATTGACAATCACTGTAAATCTTCAGATACTAGTTGGTATTCTTGCAATGTTTTTGAACTGGTTGACACATTTTATGAACTCACAGGGAATATATAGAAACAGAAAACGACATAGCGATTAATTAGTTAACTTTAAATCTTCATTGTTTGTTTATATCGTTTATTTTCTTGCCATGATCAATGTTGTTCTTTTCTTAATTAATAAATGTATTTTGTATACGTGAGGATGTTTTTCTTTCAGACTCACTACACTAACATTCACTACATACTGTACCACACAGCCTCCCTGATTATTAAAGAATCCTGAATTTGTACATAATTTTCTTTAATGTATTCAGTATTACAATGTGTTAGGTTCATCATTATTATATATTTGCTTAAAATATAGTCAATATTATATATGTGCTTGCAATGAAGTACGCTTTGTGTTATTTCAGATATTAAACAGTACATATATGAACGCTTTGCTTATTAGGAATGTTAGGTTCATCATTATTATAATTGTGACATTAATACAAGGCATATTAATACATCTCTTGCAAAAGAAATGCTCGCTCTAAAGTTAACCAAAACACCTTTGTAGGTCTCTTCTCCATAACACCTGGACTTCTCGAGACTATGCTTCACAGCAAGAGAACGGAAAATTATTATCGGCTTCTGATTATGGTTTAAAAAAAAGCTTTTGGGAACTGTGGATTTGTTTTGGAAAGCATAGCTTCTCAAGATGGTCCACATCAAATCTCTCTTGGGAAGATTCGACAGACCTACAATAGTTTTGAGAACTGAGACAAATTGTTATGAGACTCTAAATAATGTTTAGACTTCTGTGATGCATGTTGTTTAAATCTTATGAATATATTAGCATAAGAGACATAGGGGTCTTCAGAATCATCTGACCAGAGGCGCGTGTGGATCGATTCTCTTTTTGCAAGAATAAATTGATATTCTCCATTATTGAAAGGTGAATATGGGAATACTTATTGGTTAACCTATCACAATGTCATTATTGAGACTTTTCACATGACATAGAAACTTTGCTTCCAACCCAGATATCAGCAGTGGCCAAGGCTGGAATACATCACTATGCCTTTAAACAGCAGCATTATTACATTGACGGCAAACACTTTGTATGTAAATGCAAGAAGTGAGTGTTATTGTCATCAAAACAGACCTTTAATATTTTATATGTTGTAGGCGGAAGCAGGCATCCAACTGCGATTCAGCACTCCACCTCATTGTTTAATACCCGCTGTGAGAACTGGTGCAACGTGCGCACAATATTATAAGCTGTTGACTTGCCTTTGGTTCCACATAATTGTCGGTTACCCTCCCATGAATTACCATGTTTATTGCTTGCTGTTGTCTGGTCACACATGTTTGCATATTAACACCTAGTATACTGTTTGAAGTTGTCCAATTGTCTATTCAAGATACTTTTCTTGCGTCGAACGTGACAGTTGTCCTTCACTGATTTCAAAGTCTGACGTCATAAAGGCCCGATCTTTGCTATGTGCAATGTGGGTGAACGCCCAAGAAACAAATTATTTGGGGACACACAAGATTACCCCCTTAGTTGTCTAGGCTATTATCCCTCAAGAGTTAATATTTAGAGTTTTGCCATTTGTAAGACAATGAGGACTAAAGAAATTTAAATGAAATTGAATTTTAGCAAGCCAAAAGAAAAAAGGTTAATTCCAATGGCCAAAGAAAAAATTAAAACATTTAGCATGCTGGATCCAGCCTTGATCTTGTCACCTGTTTTTTTTACACTATTCTCACCTTGATTTGGTGATTTCAGCATAACACATCTACACTAAATAAAAGTATCATTATAGTATAGAAATATATCAAAAATAACCTAGCACCTCCTACCCCAATCAAGCAAGTCTTGGCAGTGTGTTGAAAAAAGATGTTGCAAAGGGTAAAAAAAAATCTAATCATCAAAGATGACACCTCCCAAGCATTACCTAATAGCTTAATAAATGATTTCCTGATATAGCCTGAAATAAGCCCTTAAGATGTAAGCCTAAAAACCTTGTTAATGTGTGTAACAAGTATATTACAAACCCAGATAAGCACTCAGGCATTCTGTCTAATGCACAGAAAATTCTAAAGGCATGCTAATGTTACCTCACTACAAAAATCTCTACTGACCTGCCTTTTCCCTCATCGTTTTCATGCGTTCTGCTGCTGCACGTTCCGTTGCGCAGATGTTGAAATATGACATTGTAAGTGGGGTATTCAAGATGCTGCCAAATCCCTTCGGAATAAAAAATAGGACACGTTATTGAGAGAAATGAAGAAATTTGGCTGTACAATGTAGTGTAGTAATTCATGCTGAATCTTAGTACCGCACACTTGGGTGTTCTTTTTTTGGCAGAGTTGTGATGCAGTTAATTAAAGGCAGAGCACAGAAATCATTCTTTTTCTAAGTTATTCACACAGGTCTTATAAATATTATTACAACACCTTTATCATGTTAATTCCAGCAGAAAGAGATTTTAACAATCCTGAAAAACTCAATTTAATTTTTCTAATATTGGACAACAATATAAAGAATTGGCAGGACTACCAGATTACCAGGATACCAGTATATTAATTATTTTATTTGTACTTATTTTTGCAATTTTGGTCCAATTCTTTTTTTTTTTTAATTTCATGTTTGTTTTTTTAAATTCTGTATTTTCCAATGCATTTTCATCCTCACGTTTTATATCACTTAATATGTATCTGCTAAGTGTTAATTATTTAGCAATTTGAAAACAACACCAAAGGTGATATATTCTGTAGGTGTTGGTGTATATTCATTAGTTCCGCGTTTATCTTCTCACCCACTTGTTAAAGCTGCTATTTCTAAGGAATAGGTGTTTTAAAAAATCGGTGCGATTATCTTTCTTTAACATTAACATGACATCACTATGGCTTCAGTCAATTATGTTGAAGAATTTACAAAATGAAGGCAATTTATATCAATTTGTTCCGGATTAAGTAGGATCAATGAGATTGGTAATATAAAATTTCACTTTAATTAGTCTGTGTTGCATCTGCCTTTACATTTTTTAAGGACTTACTTCCTGTACTTGTACTCTCGTACTACTCCCCACTAAATTACTCCCCTCAGGCAAAACACGTGTTCTAAGCCAGCCAACCCTGAAATTGCTTAAGATCTCCCAGACAAAGAATAGAAAAAGCAAATCCATGACTGGATGACGTAGTCCAATAGCTTCAGGGAATGATAAATGATTGGGGTTGTGCACTTTTGCTATGGGAGCAGTTGCTTTTGTCTCACAAGGTTCTATTCCGATGTGGAGTGTAAATGGCAACAAGTTGGTCGCTCTTAAAGGTGATAGATGTCTAGTTTATTTTTACTGTATATATATATATATATATATATATATATATATATATATATATATATATATATATATATATATATATATATATATATATATATATATATATATATATATATATATATATATATATATATATATATATATATATATATATATATATATATACAATGGCAATATTTATTACCATCACTGGCAGCCGTTGAGTCTGAAATAATTGTTGCATGCTTTTGGAGTATATGCTACCCATTTGGTAAGCTAATTGACAAAATGAATCATCAGCACTAAATGAGGGGTTGGAGTATAGTGAGAAATGAAATTCCTATTAGCTCTAATTATGTCTCTCTTTTATCCTTGGCAATGACATGAAGATTAATGACACCTTCCACTATTTTAAGCAAGGTTATTTAAATGTGCGATATTACTTTTTCTAGATACTCTCTCATGGTATGGATGTTGTGCAAATTGGCGTGTTTTCCTGTTGTATCATTAAACTCCCATCTAGGACGTCCATACCTTTATACCTTTGGCTGCTATGGTGGTGATAGATGTCGAATCCATCCATTCACATCAGTAGTAATTAAATGTACCTATTTGCTAATATTTCCTCCCAAAAGCAAACGGGAAGAAAAAGCAATCTGTTCACTGCCATACACAATAATGTTGTCCTGTTAGATTACACATTACAGTCTGTTGGCAATGACACACAACTCATTGAACCTAGAGCCCTGATGAAGAGCAACCAAAACACTAATGGTGTTTACCTACTGAGTTCAATTTTACAGTTCCTGAGAAGTGTGACATAACATCGTCACCTGCCTAAAAGGTGTTCTCTATTGTACTTGTTGGTGGAGCTGCTACCAAGAACTTTCTTTGATATTTTTCCTTCCAACAATAAAATCAAATGATGAATATGCAATACAGAGGACAATTTAGGCAGCCATTTTTTAATAAGCCACCATTTATTTTAGAATTTTTAAAATTATTTTTTGGATAAAATTAGGTGTCAGGTTCATCACAAATGAAATTCATAAAAACAAGAGTATTAAGAAAGGAGATACTTTTTACTTACAAGGTAAACAATCGCCGTGATCAGTTAGTCACCGTTCCAAATCTCTGTTCTCAGATCTCTGACCTTATATTTCTTTTTGTCCATTTTGGCTCTCATTACATGGGTTTTCCTTTCTGGAAAATTTTGCCCACTAGCCTTTTACATGTGGACCAAAAGAGATTTAGAAAAGTCTAAACTGATGAGGAACAAGCGTCAGGCAGCCTCTTGGAGTGTCCATGGTGGAGAGCATATGGCGCAGTTGGAGTGTTTACGGCAGGTCTGTGAAACAGCCTTTGCTTAGGTTCAAGTACTCCGAGGTGTCCTGGCTCCTCTTTGTATATACATCCTTGCAAGCAAGTATAATAATAATAATGTACGCATAACTAACGGTGAACAAAGCATTCTTTAATAGTAAGTCTAATGTCATTACTATACTTTGTTGCAGGCAAATGTATGATAAAATGAAATATTGACGAAACTGCCAGACTCCATGCTGCTGGCTTGCCTTGGTCAATGAGAGTATTATAACATGTTTTGCCTGGCTGGGTCCATGTCCGTGTTACAAAACAAAAAGTGCATCCCCTCCAAATAAATAAATAAATAAATATATATGTGTGTGTGTGTGTGTACATGATTGAGTCAGAGATGTTTCCCTTTTTTAAGCTTATCAATCGGAGGCACCTTGCGAGAACACGAATCAGAGCGCAACCATACCTCTTGCACTCATATACCGGAACAATACAAGATTCTCCTACAGGTATCAGATTGATGTGTCAATCCACAAAGAAGAAAGCAGAGCGGTGAAGGAATAAGGCCGTTATTCAGAATTTGGCTGCATGTAATCATATTGTGGATGACACTTAGTAGATGAAAGCAAGCCAATGACAAGTTTGTCAAGAAAAGTAAAAAATATACATAAATTCTTGTTGCTACATGGATTAAATATGTCAATTCAGTTTCATAAATGAACTGATGGAATAAAACTGATTTATAGTTTTATTATTAATATAGTTGATGTGTCCCATGGAATTGTGACTCACCGTACCACCTCTTGTTTGACACATTTTACGACGCAGGCCATTTCTAAACCTAACCTACACAGCATACTGAAATGTATTCAAATTATTTGTTCTTTTAAGGAAACATTAACCATGTCCTCCCACTTATTCATTCATTGTTTTTCTGAACCCCTTATCCTCACACGGGTCAGGCCAGCCAATACCATGTTTTTGAGAGTTAGTAGCAAACCGAAATACTCAGAAAAAACACTGCACAATCCCAGGGAGAACATTTAACTCATTCCAGAAATGGCCAAGTGGGTGAAGGTTTTCCTTCCGACCCAACAAGACAACACATTTTCGCCAATCTGTTCTCTTCCAACTGTAATCAGTTGTTTGCAGTCAGATGATGTTTCTTACAGCCGACCTCCTCATTGGCCCATTTCTCTGAGCTGTCTCAGTAGGGAGGCAAAATATTCTAATACTATGAATTTATTTGTATGACAAACTAAAGAAGGTATCGGGGAATACTGTCATGATAACAAAATAACTATTCAACAGAAGTTGTTTTCATGTACTCAGTGTAACTGTATCATTCCCTTCATAATTTTTACATTACTTTATAACCAAAGATTTGACAACAATCTAACATTCTCTATGAGAACAGATGGATCTTTAGTTATAAAGAACAAAGCTCATTTAGGACCAAACAGTTAAACGGTTTAGTGTAATCTGCATATAATGCATTCCATCCCCTTCTTTATTTCCAGCATAATCCCACATAATCCCATTTAATTGTATTGGCCGACAGATTATTCTGTTTTTTTACGGAATTTAATTTTCTGGCTTTAACCATGCAGATTACATTACATATGTTTAAAAAATGAAATATATTTGTAGTTTGACATATACATTAAAAAAAATCCAATAATGGAAAGCAAAAATAATTTTAAGAAGAGAGGCATTTTCTGGCATTCGCAACCTTTTTGTTTAGCTGGAAAAAACAGAGCAATTACTTTCAATATTGAGACAGATATGAAAAATGTAGTCTAGTTAATATGTTAATTACCCTAACCTCAGACATGCTCATTAAGCATAGCAGACATTTGAGTTACTATCCATACCATGTAATTAAGATGTGTCCCACTCATCATTTAATTCAATTTAGTACAGAGCACTGTCCTTTTGAAATGACAGCAATGTTGTGTCACACTCCTCATTCTGTCTCGCCTAATAATCTTATTTTTCTCCCTTGTAAAGTGTTAATTTATAAAAATAATAATAATACTTTAGAATATGCCTCTGGAAGTGGTTCTATTGGCTTTTTTTGTTAATAATTTTCTTAAAGCTATAAAATAATAACACAAAAGTAATTTCTCATGCCATTTTTTATTATTAACGAGAGAACTTTAATATAATGTAACGTTATATGGTTCTTTACAAACCACTTATCCCCACAGTAGTCGGAGGGGGTGTTTTTTTGTAGCTAAATTCCCAAACGACACTAACTGAAATGAAAATATACATGGTTACCCAATTATATGTATTTTTTTTTCAAATTCTATCATTCCCAATTTGAAGAAAAGCAGGAGCCAGAATATTTTTAGCTGAGTAAGGAGCATCACGACCCCAATGAGTGCTATATGTGCTAAGTTGCAGTGCTCCAGAATTACAAGATAAGTGATTATATCGTATTATTATTCAACTACAAAGTAGACATGCTGAGGAAAATGTAAAATAGTAGCAAGAAGAGGGAATGAAGCGCGCCAATCTTTTTCATGTTCGGAGGAGATATTCATGTATTTCACTCATAATCATAAAAATGAAATAGACTGAATTATATAGCCCTTTTTTGGAATACTTAAAAAAAACCTTTTTTGTGGAATACTTAATGCAACCCACACTCATCCAGACTCTATGTTCTACACTACAGGCTCCATATAAATTGAGTGTGAGACCCCTGATCTAAGTGTATAATATGGATTTAAAGTTGTGAGTCTTCTCATTCAAATGAATGGTAAAAGGGCTCAAATGATCATGAGTGTACATTCATAAATCAGGGTTGAACCACGTTCATAGTTTATATAGGACTCTATATAAACGACAGCAAAATTAGATAACATTTCCAAAGAAAAATCATGTCTGCTATTTTTATCATTTTTCCGCTGCGTTATTTTAAGAATATTCCTTTTTTTTTTTGTCATAGCCCCATGTGAATTCATGAAGTGTATCTTCTGCTTTTTAGATATCACAGTAGTGAACTTAGCAAACCTGAAATGATAAGATAGGGCCACAAGATGATTGCAATAAGTATCTTTTGGATGTTTACAGGTTACACTTTGTAGGGAATCAGAAAGTAGGGACTGAAAAAAGAATGGTGTAGCTCTGTACATATTAATGATAACTCAATAGCTGCCATTGACGCAGTCAAAATCCGTTTCATTTCAACTGGAAATCTTGGCAGCGATCATTTGAGGTCAGCTTCTCCCAGCTTGATTGGATTTGATGTCTTTTTTTTCGTCAATGGCACTGGGATACTCATCCTTGAGCAGGATTGAATTACATTTGAAATGTATAAACAGAAAACATACAAGTTAAAGGAATCAGAAAGTTTGTTCACCACCGATCTGCAAAGAAAGAAAACCAAAACAAGTATAATTTTGAAATCCATTCATTTTTTTATAAAATTATATTTTTCACTCATTTGGAAAATGATAGAGACATTCTAACTCCAATTACAAAAATTGCTTGGCATATAAATGGGAAATGTCACGCACAATTTCATCTTTGTGTTAATGTGCCACTATCTTGTAATTTGCCCATTTGTGTTCAATTATGTGAGTTGTTATTGCACTCTTTTCAACATATTTTAATATAAAGGGAGAAGAAGGAAATGATCCAGTGACACTGACACTAATCATTTTACACAAAATGTGATAAACAAAGTCGTAGTTGATGAGATTATGTTCAAGTTTCCATTGACCTTGTTCCAACTCCATTAGAGATGGTGCTATTACAACAAACTAGACCCTGAAAATGTCAAACCTACATCCATTAATCTCTCAGGTACGTTTTAAAAAAAAATTAAAAATCTACTTAGCTTTATATAAATCACTATGACCTTTTAAAAAGAATATACAGTTCCAAATTCAAGCCGTTTTGCAGAAAATTCATAAATATTTACAAATGATGACAAATTAACAATACCTCATTCAATACTTGACAAATCTTTATAGATTGTGTTTATAAAAACTTCATGTTCAAGTCTTGCGAGTTAAAACACTCTATAGAAGTGCCTTATGAATTCTGTATATAAATACACCTCTGGAAAAAACAAAACAAATGCTGACTCCAGACTACTGAAGAGTGGAGGCAATTTAAATTTAAATCTTGACCTACTTTGTTATTCTTGGGAAATCCCATTACCATTTGTTATATAATAGTAATCATAGTATAACGGATCATGTCACTATGAATATCTTAGCTGACTTCGAATGATGGCTTGGCAATATTTAAATATATGTTTTAACAACACGGACCCTGGTTATTGAGAGATTTTTTCAAAATGGTAAAAGGACATTAAATTACAAAACTATCATGTTGCGATCGGTCAAATGTAGCATTTAAAATTAAATATGGGCACCATACCTTAGCACTATCACAAAATATATGATGGAGCGTTAAGTGTTTGACACCATTACACTGCACTAAAACTTCCATCTTCCTTTGACAGTAAACCTTAGTGTTTTACACGCTCTGTTTCAGATGAGTTGGCGTTACACAGTCCGACTTTCTGCACCTAATTACACCAATCATTTGCAAAAGCAGGCTGTAATGCAAAAACATATAATTTTCTCTTGAAGTATTTTTGGGAGAGATTTGTTCTTTTAGCACGATTAAATCCATACACCAGCAATGCGGAAAAGGAAAGGTTAGCTTTTGAATTGTGCACATTTGGCTTTATCAACACTTGCTAACATGACCTTTGTATCCAGTTATGTTCACATTGGCTGGTTCAAAATATAAGTCTCATTTGTATCTAGTCAAATTCTAGTAACTTTTGATTGGTGCCACTAACGTGTTTGTCAACCTGTGTTTTATTTTTTCCCTAAACTTTAATAGCAAGTGTTGTAACTCATTCATTCATTAATCTTCCACACCGCACATCCCGGTAATGATTGCGGGGATTGCTGCAACCTAACCCAGCTGACTTTGGGCGAAAGGCAGGCTATAACCTAGACTGGTCGCCAGTCAGACATCGGGCACACCGAGAATCAGATGACCATTCACAATCATACCACCATCATTAGGCGGCCAAGTTTTTTTTTCTCCCATCCACCCTTGTGTAGATAAGTGGCAGAGAAAATTAATGAATGATTTAATATATCTTCTTCTTGTCTACTACTATGCCCCCCAAAAAATAACGGAATGGAATTATTATATCCAATGCCTGAATAGAAAACAAAATCATTACAAAGTGATGTACTCATTAACGATAGTATTTTATCATCTACAAATTCAAAATCTTTGTCTGTAATAGTCCAAGATCCGAGACCTGTGGATTTTTTTTCATTAACTGATTTCACAGTGGATGTTAGAAATTTATTCTTTCACACTTAATTGAGTTTTCAGTACACCTGTTAAAACACAAATTGATGTTGATCCTTATTTTGAAATGTAGCAAATGGGACTGTTCATTCATTCATTTTCCAAGCACTCATCCTCATGAAGACCACGGGGGTGCTGGATCCTAACTCAGTCAACAACGTGCAGTAGACTCGGGACATTCTGAATAGTTGCCCGCTAATCACAGACCAAAAGCAGACTAACAACTATACCCGCACACACCCAGAAAAAACTCATGCAGGTATACAACTCCACACAGGTCAAAACCAACCTGGGATTTAACCCTCGATCTCAGAACTGTGTGGCGAGTGTGCAAACCACACTTGCTGCTGAAGAGGGAAGGCAAATCTAAATAAATGAAAGTGCATTCTTTGTTTCCTTTTTGTTTTTCTACAAATGAATAATTTCCACTACTTTTAAAATGCTTACCAAGGGTGTAAGAATCAATACTTTGCATTTTAGGCACTTCATCTGCAAATATTAAAGTTGTTCCAATAACATTTACACCCAATGTCTCCGGTCAATAGTTTGTTTCAACTATTAAGTACTGAGAAGAAAAACAAACAATAACATCCGTGCGCACAAATTCATGCATAAAAAAAGTGAGTGATGAATTATAGACCTGAATAATTACACAGAAAAAAAATCAAAGGCAAATGCTCTTGTTAAATGTATAAATCAATACAGAGAAGGAGAAATACAGTTGCACTGTGGAGTAAAATTCAAGCAGCTAGACATACTATAAATACACTTATTTATCTGGTGCTCTTCGAGTGGAGTTTTATTGCATCAATGAGAAATTTAAGAGTTTAAATGTTTTAACAAGCTATAAAAGTGTAAAATATTAGTATGGACTTCTTTTCCCAAGACATAAGATTCCATAACAATTCAAATAAATGAGATTTAACTCATTTAATCTTTTGGCTGCAACTGTGGCATTGAAAGATGAACATTCAAAGCCAGACTTTCCGGTTTAAATGAATTGGACATCTAATGTTGTGATAACAATAACAGACTTAAAAGTACTTGCAGGAGCATCACCAAAGTTTATTTCTGTTTTTAACCAATTTAAATTGTGTCAGCCACCTGATTTGTGGAGTCACTACATGTGTGCAATACATGTGTGCAATACAATGCGATGTAGATGGCCTTTCACCCAAACTCAGCTTAGATAGTCTTCAATGACCCTGACAAGTTTATGGCTGTAAAAAAATGAATGGATTTTTTAGGAATTAATCCATTCATAAAAAAAGAATACGCTAATGATGAACTCATTTAAATCCACATCATAAAGACGAAAAAACCCACCTGATTGGATCAATCCACATACTAAATGCCTATCCAAACTCCAAAATAAGTGGAAAAAATGGTAACAGGAATCAATTTATCACAGCACAGGCATGAGGCTGCAAATATCTCCTCTTACCTGCGTTTTGTAACATTGTCATTGCCCAGCGCAAGACCTGATGGATCTCCTCTGGGCAACGGGGACACGCTACAGCTGGCAGCTGTGGCATGTCAGCCATCGCTCAAATCTGAGCTCAGTTCCTGCTCTCTGCCACCAATCCAAGCCTCTGTCCCACAACACAAGACTGGACCATTTAAATATTAAGCAGAAGCAAACAGAGGAAAGAGCACAGCTTTTCACCATTATGCATGTCAAATCAAGTAAATGTTTCAGACCAGTGCCATTTGTCAGCTGTAGGCAAACACAATAATGCATGAGATCGGACTAAAGGGAGACGGCCCAACAATGCATGTGCAATGATGGGAGTTACTAAATATAAACCATCACATTGTTCACAATTGCATTAGCTCACACAAGCGCTTTTGTGAGGCAATGTCCATTATTGTGTTTCTTCTATGGACGGCAGTATCACTGTTTTAACTGGACACAGCAAAAAGAAATACAGCTTTAGTTCACTAGGGGATTGCTTCGAGGACGAAAAGAATTGTGCTCATCACTCTGGTTCCAAAGGCTTGTGGTGGAGAATATATTTTGAACTTGTGCAAAAAGTCCTGATATTGGTCATGGGCCTTCTGGGAGATTTGTTTTTTTTTTAAGGAGGAACTCTGTGTTTTTCTTACTCAAGTTTTAAGCAATCCTACTTTTATCCTTGTATAACTTTTTAGGTTCACCCAAGCCAGCCAGCTCCTTGCATTCATATTAGTATTCTTGCCATTGACGGTGATGGATGTCTAATCCAGAAAATTCAGAAAATGAATGAATGAGTTAATAGGAAAACCAAGTTTCCACTATCTTTCTTAATTTAAAATAACAGTTATAAATATTTTAAGCAATTTCTATACTGGATGAGGCTCTTCACTAACAGTAAACACTGTACTGCCATGTTCTTTAATTGTAATATTATGTAGGCACAGTGAATCATATCTGTGTGCAGAATGGCCTATGCAAACAAAGTTTTCTTGATTTATGTGGATCTGTGACATCCAGAAGCTGTACATTAAACCGCAATAATCTATCTGTGCATGCCGTAAGCTACGCCGCCTGTTTCTACCCACACACTCCCAGTGGTGCTGGGATTGTGGTGCTCCAGGTGCTCTAAAGCACAGATAGCACAAAGCCCATAATCCATAAAAGGAGCTCGCAGGACCAACAGGTCTGTTTACAGGCCTTGGGCAAATTAGACATTTACTTTGGCTAACCCTTCTGTATACAGTCGTAAACACAGCGGCACAGGGAAAATGGCTTTCGTGCCAATTGGTTCTTTGGATTACTCTACTTTAATAAAGTCATATTAAGTGTGGTCTTTTTTTATGATGAAGTGGCGAGAAACTCGATTGGGAAAAGAGGAATTGATTTTATGGAGGGGAGGATTATATGTACCGTATTTTCTGGACTATAAGTAGCCTTTTGCTAAGTCTACGACTAATACTCAAGTACGACTTTTGTATGTTTTTTTCTCTGACCACGACAGTATGATATGTTGTTTTTTAGGATAGTTATCTGAAAAACTGTTATACTAACCGTTGCCTATTCAGCCCTTTTTTTCACCGTTTTATTTTTGGTACTTTAATGTTTTTTTTCTTGGTTTCTGAATTTTTTTTTGTTTTTATTGTGTTTTCTTTGGATGGTGCAATTTGTAGTCAAAAAATACGGTAAATGTGGTATTGACAGTGATAGACGTCCATTTAATTTTCAACAACACTGCAAAAAATGATCATCCAATTCTCGCCGGCCCAAAGGAAAACTTCAATACATGAGCTCCAAAACACACTGGAGCATTGTCGGGCTAAATTATAACCATGACATAGAAAAATGGCTTGACAAATTGTTCCCAGGCCAACCAACAAGTAAACAACAGATCAGATGGACTCCGAGGAGATCTGCAATCTGGCTCAGCTTATAGAGGAGATGGACAGATATTTCTATTTCAAGCTCTCTTTGTTGTTTGTACGCTTGTTGCTACTCCTTAGAAGTTTTACTTCCCTCATTTCCTAGGTGAAAATGTAGGGCAAGCTGAGAATTACTGTTTCTCCAACTTTAATAAAACTAGTTCTCTATAAACTTAAAACATTTGTACTATTATTTTACCTCGAAACAATGTATTAAATTTAGTGAACTGCGAATCAGCTTTTTGAATTTCCGTTATTTTCTTATGACTGCTGCACTAACAGAAAAAGAATACTATGAAGAATACTTATAATAATATTTTAGGTGATATTTTGATATGTTCTTCATTCATTTGGCATTGTAAAGTGTTCATCTTTTTCTTTTTTTTTTTTTGATAGTGAACAACCATTTCAAAATAAGAGTCTTTTCCCCTTATCCATAATTTTGCTTTTTGCTGTATATTCTCTGTCTAAGATTGCCGGTGCTGTGAGTCAGAAGATCAGCATGGTTGTTATGACCTAAGGCTGTGTGCTTTCTTTTTCTTTTTGCTCCTGTATTCTTTACTGTTGCTTTCTGTGTCAAGTAATGTCTTCTTTGAAGCTACATTTGTTCATTTTTATAATGACTTCAGCCTTGAGTAAAGATTCTCCTCCTCCTTTTCCCTTCTGTATTTAAAAGATATTCTTGTCATTTTATTCTTTCCCAAATGACCAATTTTATCCTAAATCTCATCATCCGCCTCCCTTTCTATTATGGAAAGTGTTTTATATGCTGTCAATAAAGTTGAACTTTCCTGCATAAAATAAATAAATGAATAATAATAATAAGGCCGGCCAAGCGGCTGAGTAGTTAGTACGTCGGCCACACAGGTCTGGGTTTGAGGTTTCGATCCCAGGTAGGTCCTAACTGAGTGGAATTTTGCACATTCACCTTCGGTTTGAGTGGGATTTATCAAGGTAATCTGGCTTTCTCCCACATTCCCAATACATGCATGGTAGGCTGGTTGGACACTATAAATTGCTCCTAGGTTTGATGTGAGTATGAATGATTGTTTGTCTTCTCCTGCCCTGCGATTGGCTGGCCACCAATTCAGGGTGTCCCCTGCCAAATACTCCCATAATAAATAAAAAACAAAGGGTGTATTATTAATACAACAATAAAAACCTTTCCTGCAGTCCACTAAATTGAAAAATGTCTTCACTGACTCAAACATCTATTTTATTGTGTTACATTTTGTATGTTATTGAACAACGATTGAACAAACAACGAGTAAGAAAATTAGAATCAAACTGCAAATTAGAAAAATTCCTGTGTGTGCATTGCTGACACCGCTCACCTGAAGCACCTTGATTTTTATCACTAAATATTTAAATTGAGCCTGACTAAATTTTACTTCATTTAGTGAATCCTATTATCACTAAAATTGCATATGCTTCTGCCAGAGTCATTGTTGAACATTTCTTTGCTATCTTGTCAATGCCAATCATTGCTGCTGTGCAAAGAAAAATGAAATTTAATGAGTTGGTGGCAATAGTTACTTCATTTGATAAAATGGCAAGAGAAGGAGGTTTGTAACTCCCATTCACTTCAGTAGAGCTCATTTTAGATCAATTAATTTAACTGGGCAGAAATGCATTCACAGGGGGGTCAGACAGTGAAAAAAAACCAATTCTGGAGCACAGAGCAAGTGTTGGATGCAATTGTTCAAATAAGTCTGTAAAGTGAGCGTTGGCCATCTTGAACGATTTAAATTATTTAGAGTTGCTAGTTTTACAAATGTCAGTGCCCTTTATTCCCAATGTTCTTTGTTATGAAATCAGACAAGCAGTCCAAACGATACCTCTCATGTTTTGTTTACTTAAAGTGGTTTAATTGTCTCCCTGTGTGTGTCTGGTGCTTGCTCTGTGCTGATTAAGTTGTCTCTTCTATCTGTGGTTGTCAGCCTTTCCTTGTGTTTGACCCAATCAGCTTCCCTCATGAGCTATGTATGACATTTATAGACAACCATTCATCTGCAACCAATACCTGCATTGTTTAGGTATTGAGTGGCTTGTTATCATTTTTTTTTTGTACTTGTACAATTCTCTTGCGGCACTCATCGACTCAATTACTCTCCATGGTTTTAGATCACTGTTGAGCCTTTTTTCAGAGATCCTTTTTATTACTTCCTTTTTTTGTGTTTGCGTGTGTATTTGAGTTTAATAAATATTGTAACACACATCCTGGGTTTGCGTTGTCTGCTTGGGTGGCCAAAAATACCGCAGACCATAACAGAACTAACACGGAACAAAGGCAGAGAATTTATCCTTGACAAGCTCATAATGGCTCTGTTATTTATCTTCCATGACCTTAGCAGTCCTCGTCAACTCAGTAATATTTTTATTCTGTGAAAAAACTGTTTTTCATTTAGTTATTTGCCAAAATCACTTTTTTTTACACAAATAAAACCTGAGCAAAATGGTTAGCAATGATTTATTTGCTCAACTACTACTCTGAAATAAGATCCAAATTTGTAGGAGCAATTTCACTTACAAAGGGAACCTATTAGACAGATCCAGAGAAAAGACTTGGGTTTTTTTGTTTGTTTTTTTTGTCCTGGAGTTGTTTATACCTTTATGTGTGAAACAGCATAGCATTCGGACAAATATACTCAATATCTTTACATCAAGAACACAGAGAAATCCCCTGAATTACGAATACACATCTTGGAATAGCTCTGATATATTTATCTCCAGAAACTTAAAAAAAAACTTTTGAGAAATTAAATAGTATAAGAAACTATTTTAATTAATACATGAATTAATGTTATGCTTCAAATGGCCGAGATGCACTGCCAAAAATGTTCACCAAATGTGTAACTTTATTTCATTTTCTTCGTCCTACTTTTAAAAGAAGACAGTAAAACAAAAATCAGAGAACACTCAAAATAAGTTGTATTTATCAACTGCCATTGAAGGTGAGTCCATTTTGAAAGGAAGGGATTATGATCAGCCCTCCCAGTTAAAATTGATTGAACTTCTAGCACAATCAATTGCATTTAAAAGGTCAGCATTCATTCAATGTATTGAAATAAATTGGATGTTTATCTTTGTCAATGGCTTGCAATTTGTTAAATATTATGAAAACACAAAGAAAATAAAACAGCTTTTAATGGATGGTATAAGCAGAATAGTATACTTTTAAAATTATGTTCTAAACAGGAGTTTTACACCCTGAAAGAAGGTAAATGCATGTGGACTGATGTGGAAGGTATCTGTAAAGTTAAGGATCGAGTTTTGAGTAATTTATGCAGAATAAAAAGTCACAAAAGAGTCATAAAAGTTCAAATCCCCATCAAAACCAATGTCCAAGAATTTTTATTTATTTTTTGATAAAAGCACTGAATAGAGGATGAGCTATAATTTTACAACATTTATCCATTCAATAGAAAAAAAAGATAATGGAGCACAAGTTAGCCCCCTATGCCTAAAAACCAACATAATTTGTTGTAGGAAAATCATGAATATTGCATGTTTGAAAACCGGAAAATGTTTTCAATCACCCAAACAGCAATTATGCTTTTGTATGTGTTTGAGAAAAGTGAGCCAGTTTTGGAGCTTTGCATTTCACTGAAACATTTTATTAATTGTTGTTGGTCGATAGAGCCAGGCACATTTTGGATGTGGATGTTATTATGTTGTTTTTTCATTTAGAGATAATTTCTATTTTCGTAGTGGTGGGTTGGTAAAATGATACAATCTGCAGTCTCTATATGCTAATCACAACATGTAGTTTTACATCATCAGAACACAGATGACAGCCGCATGCAAGGAAAGTTAATGAGTCTCTGGGCTTCAATTGTATCCTGCACGGGATTCTCATGCAGAATTCAGAAATATGCCCGCTTTGGTCACTAGGCTTTTAATGAATAGATCCTTTCATCATCAGCATACTTTTTGTAGTTAAGCCACATTCTGACATTTGGATTAATGTCTGGGGAGATTTGACTTACCTATAATGACCAGTGGCCTGTCCCATACCAATATTTTTAGGTTCAGAAATTGATACATAGGATATATGCAGCTACCCAGAAACGTATAACAATTTTCATTAGGCGTCGAGAACCTTTTTGATTGAGAAAAATAAAAGATGTTCATTCATTCATTCACTTTTTAAGCAATTTTAATAAGGACACTGCATAATAAATTTGGGTCAATACACCCAACTTTGGGGTCATTCCACAAAGGATGATGTTGTAAGAATTACTTATTCTTATTTTTTAAGTTCTATAGTTGATTGATATTCAAATGTAGATACATTACTATATATGTGGATCTTAATTTGGGATTCAAATTGTTGCAAATTGACCAATTAAAATTAGTGTATTATATCACTAAAAAAAGTGTACGCTGAAAAGAATTTTGGTCAAGAGTGTATTTATGTTAAGTTTACATATAAACAGACATGAATATAAAAAGAAAGGAATCATCTTTAGTTACCTCTGTGCAAAAACATCTAAATGGGAACCTGTTTTCTTGGCTATATAAATTGTGATTCATATAATCTCTCTGTCTTTGGGTTCCAACTGACATGTCTAAGTGGAAGCATGTCCAAAGGAGCATGAATGGCTAGCAAACAGGATTATATTTTCTGTTCGGGCTTCAGAGGGTTCCAAGCCCATGTGCAGCTGTTACGACAGCTCTTAGAACAGCGATGTTTCAATCACTACACAAGATCTACACAGTCCCATGGGATGTAGACCTGCTTCATGTCATGATCCTAGCAGGGGGGTTTCTTTTACTGTACTGCAAGCCAAGTAACTGCTTGACTGGATATTTCTGCAATAGTTATTTCTGCTTGTTTTGTGTTTTTTTTTAATTATTTTTTTTATATGAACAATTGTCCAACGGTCATATTTAGCATAAATTGGGTGTTATGGTTAATGTTTACTGAATTAATTCCGATTGACTTAGATGAAAAACTTGGTGAGGCGCTCATATCACCAAAATCCAGTCCAGCCTATATATATATTTCTTCAGATATTGAAAATATTTAGGCAAGCCATCAATTTCAAGTTTAAGCCCACACAGTCAGACAGACAGTGAATCCATTTTAACTGGCTGGGTTTGTAAGTTTGCTTTGTTTTTTCAGCCAAATGTGTTAGACCACTGAATCACTAACCTAACTTTTGCAATGTTTCAAGCTCTATAAAGTATCAAAGCCTCATGGGTGGTGATCCCTCTTCAGGTTGTGATTCTACACAGCAAATGTATTTTCAAAGGTAAAGGGGAAATCTCATCAAAACCCACTAGACCCCTGCCATGAAGAGAAGCAATAACACTCCTTGCTCCATGCATCGACCTTTAACTAGACATAACGGTCATCAAAAAGACAAGGTATGGTAGGTGTCGTTCAAATGTCATTTGATGGTTCTGTCAAGCCTTTTAAACACACTGGAATTAACCTTTTTAACATCCATCTTTGCAGAAGCTATAATCTTGGAAGTCATTTATGAAGTGTGCATGTGCTCAGGTTAATGTGCCTTACTCATATGCTGAATTAATTTAACAAAATAACTTGGATTGTGATGAATTAATTCTATTTCTGAACCACTTATCCTCACAAGGGTGGCGGAGGTGCCGGAGCCTATCCTACCTGACTTCGAGCCAGAGTTGGGGGACACCCTGAATCGGTGACCAGCCGATCGTAGGGCACAAGGAGACGGTTAACCATGCACACTCACACCCATAGGGGCAATTTTGAGTGTCCATTCAGCCAAATTTGCATGTTTTAGGAAGGAAACCGGAGTAGTTTGGAGAAAACCCACGTATGCCCAGAGAAAACGCAAACTCCACAAACAAGAACCGACTGGGATTTGAACCCAGGTGCCCAGAACTGTGAGGCCAACGTGCTAACTACTCTCCACCAGGCTGCCCGGATTTGGATTTGTCCCTATTTTACTTAGACATCCTGTCCATATGAACTAGGAAGGGTAGTGGTAATCATTCGCTGCCAGCCTCTCCCAGTTTATTTGGATTGAACATCTAGCCCCGTCAATGGCACTTAAACATGATTATTCACTGCAATCCCTCACAGTTTTAATGGATTGAATGTCTATCATGTACAATTGAAAAGCTTGACAGTCGAGGAAGAGAAAACTTTTAATGGCTTCTCAGGAAAAGACAAGGAAGTTGCGGTATTCCACTTCATCTTATTGAACAAGTTTGCTGCCGCTAGCAGCTGTCAGCTAAGATGCAAGATGTTTAACAAGCTTAGTTGTTTACACGTTCCTTTCCTTAAACTTTCCACTTAGATGTTCTTTCTTTAGTTTCCTCCTACGTTTTATCCCACAACACTGCCACGATCAAGTTGTTTGCTGTCTTCTAGTTGGCTTCCAAGGAATATGGCGGCTCGTGTAGTTTCTATCAGTCGATATCAGCAGCTAGAGTAACAAAAGGTTTCAGCACAACCTAGAAAAATCAATTGTTTTGTCTTTTGGTGAGACACGAATTATGAGATGAGATGAATGATATGTGTCGTTCCGTACAAAGAAAAAGTGGAAGGCCAATGTGAACTACAAGCACACACTTTAATTTAATCTTCGAAAATGTATATGTTATAAGATTAACTTGGAAAACAAAATGGAAAATTCCAATATCACTGACATATATTCACAATAATTTAAGAATAAATAAAGGAATTATTATCTAAGTGGGATAAGTTTGGAATATGAATTGAAAGAGGTGTTTAATGCATTTTTTTTATTCAGGTCAATAATTTTGGAGGTCAGAAAAATAATTTGGCAATCATTTGATTCATACGTAAAGGGAGTTGCCACTATAACAACTATGGTGAGGCAAAGGTATTAGTGTATTTTATTACAATAGTCTTTAGTTATTTTTCAAACACATTTCCTTTATTTATTCATTTCAATTATAGCATTGTCCATTACTGTTAACTTCTATTTTTGTCATATATTGTTTCATTTTGTAAGCACTGATAAACTTGGCTTGGAACGCAGAGTATTTGTTCTTTTAAAGACTACTGTGTAATGCACTATTCATATCCCACATTTCTTTTATTGTTATTTGATGCAACACCAATAAACAGCAGCAGTGGTTCATAAACCAATTTTGTGGTATCCTACAATGGAGAGTAAGTACTGGTTCTTATTGTCTCTCAGTGTGAATAACACGTGTTGAGTATGTTAAATTAAAAATTGCCATCCAACATAACTAGTCATTATACCAACAATATGTAGAATTATTGCACACTCTATTTTATACTCTTTATTCCCTTTACACAGGCAGAGCCTTTATTTGCTTGAATTTTATAATACTTGTGTTGAGCTCAGCTCCTGTTTTTCAGAGGCAACAGCCCAAAATGCACATGAGGATTCCTGGCAGAACACCAGTTTACTGTTTGTAATCACTGTATGGAACAGCATCAAGCTGGCTTTGGTTCCCCGGATAAGAAAAAAACTGCAATCTCTCGGGAGGTCTTCATGACAGAAGAGGAGAATTTTTAAAGAAGAGTCCTACAGAGTCAGTGTTAAGAACAAACTCAAGGAATTAAAGTATATCAATGTCGAGCTTATGCTGTATTTAACCTCTAGTTGACTACTTCAAATGGTTAGTTACCTTAGTTTTCTGACAAAAGAATGATAAAATGTAAGAACATGTTGTTTCTTTCAGACTAAATAACAATAATAACACAGAGAAAATGTCAATTTCCATCACATCTATTTTCATGCCCAGTAAGTAAATTGCAGGGATAAGATAGAAAAGTTACCTTGGATTTGGATTAATCAAAGAACTAGATGATGTCAAATCTCCTTTTGCGTCCAGACGACAATTTTGAAAGGTCTGAACCCCTAAAAATGAACAAATTGGAATGTCTGAGTGAAGTACAAATATAATGCTTTTGTATAATAATAGTTTGACATCCCTAGTGAATGTCTGGAACAATAGTTGAAAAAGGTTACCACAATACACTCTGAAAGGTCTGACTTTGATATTGAGGAAATAGCATACAATGATTTCTATAAGGGAAAAACAAACCATTGTCTAACCCTAACCCTAACCCTAACCCTAACCCTAACCATTGCCTTTTATTTATTTCCAGGATTAAATTTTCTAAATATGTATAGGACATCAACAATTATATACTACAGGTGTGTCTTGTGATTTTGTGATAGAATTGGTTTCATTCATTCATCGTATCCCTTCACACAAGTGGATGGGGTGCTGGAGCCTAACCCAGCCAGCTCATGGGGGACACCCTTAATTGGTTTCCAGCCTAATGAAGGGGACAATGAAACAGACAACCACACATGCTCACAATCACACTGTCACTAAGTGGGAATCAAATCCAGACTGTATGCTCCAAAGTAGGCGGTGAACTACTGCACCATTGTGTAACATGACCATATCTATTTAGAGTTTTTTTTTTTAAATGTATTTCTGACATTTGATCTTTTCTTTTTGCTTAGATTTGAATGTGCAAAATAAATAAATACAAGCTCAACTGGAAACAACTGGAACAGTATCGCAAATTGTCAAAATTTCATCAAAAAAAATAAACATCTAGTAATGTTACAGCACTGAGTGTAAACTAGATGTAAGAAATAGTTTGTGTATCACATTTTGCCTAAAGTTATCCTGCAACTATTTAACCGTACATAAACATATGCATGAAACAGAACATTCATACAATTTTATCACTTGAAGGTAATGTGAATGATTAATTCAAGGAACTTGGGCAATTATTCAAATTGAATATCTAAACCTTTTGATAGCACTTATTAAGAGACAACTGCAAGGCAATCTTTAAATGAAGCGTATTAGAATTCACTTAGCAAACTTAGGGAATTCACATTCTCCTGCTGGAAATGCTAGCAGTAAATGATCACGTTTCAGTGCCTTTTACAGCGAAAGACGTCCAATCCATTTTTATGTAGATCAATCGCTATCAGTCCTCCTAGAAAAAATGGGATTGGACATCTGTCACTGTCAATGGCAGTTGAACCTGAATTAAATCTCATCTAAAATAGATATTAAACACATGAGTCACTTAAACCTTTAAAGTCCAGCTGCCACTGCTCATTTTAAACCTTCACATGGGTTCATGCCAAGTGCTTATATTGTTCAGATAGGCGCTATGCCCATCTGTGCATCCATATGCACTGCTTATTTTAACTAGGGTAATCATTTGGTCGGCTCATTCCAGTCTTAATGTAGTGCAGAGCATTTGCTCCGCTGACCAACAACACACATCTACAGTTTATGATCCATTATATTACCGTTAGACCAGTAGGAAAAGGTCTGAAAGTTTCCCTCGCTACAGCGCATCAAGTGAAATTGGAGGTTCTAGTATATCGTAATGGATGAAACTATACCATCAAAGTATAAAACTTAAAAGCCCACTATCCCCCTAGGGACACTTTTCTGAATAGATTTGACTTCAGAGAGCGACAACCCATTTGTTTACTACGACTTATTTATTATGTTTACTACTAATTATGTATTATGCTGACTACCTTTTTATTTACTACGTATTTATTGATTATGTATTTGTTATGTATATGTCTGTTTGTTTTTGTGTTGACACCTCATTTATTCATTTTTGTTACTTGTTTATTGATTATTTATTTATTTGTTTGTTGTTGTTATATGTGAACTTCGCGATGAAGCTCTAAATCGCATTAAAATCGATTCAATTCCTCCGGTATCATGCATGGGACATGCAGTGGGTTGAACACTTTAAATTGACCCCAGGTATGAATGTGAGCATGAATGGTTGTCCGGCTCCTTGTTCCATGCAATTGTCAGTGTGCCTCACACCTGATTCACGAAGTTAGCTGGGATAGGTTCCAGCACCCCCTGAGATCTTTGCAAAGGATAAGCCATACAGAAAATGAATGTATGAATGAATTTTAATAGCCATAGAGCTCTGCAAGTTCTTGATCATTTATTTTTTTTATACTGTTTGATAGATCCTATCTTAATGTGTAATCTTGAATTGCTATTGTGTGACTTGAGCATTAGTTAAAACATGATCTGTTTCGTTTAGAACGTTTTTTAAAAGATGCATTTTTTCTTTCTCTTTCTGGAACTGCTGGTTTTATGAAAATAATTTGTACATCTTTCTTCACCGTTAAACATCTGAAATGTATAATTTCTGTTTGTTTAGTTTTTTTAATTGCTAAAACAAAATTGTAACCACTGGCATCCACATTACCCATACAGCCACAAACTGAAAAATTAAGATGGGGGAATAAATGTAAAGAAACATGATTGCATATATATGCCACCAAAATATATATTGCATTACATCCAATGAGGAGGCTATACCATTCATCTTCAGTACTGACAGTGCATATTCTCTGCTTACAAACATTGACATAAGAGCGACCATGCAGTATTCGGTTTGCCATCCGGTGTTTGGCGCCATACTGTTTAGACGACAACACATGATCTGTCTCTAACTCTCCCAAGCATCTGGCTATAACAAAGATTAATAGTGTAAGTTACAGCAGTCATTTGGGTCCTGATCTACAGCACTGTTTCTCTAGGGATGAAGCCATCAAGCTGACTGCCGGCATCGAGATTGCAGCGAATGCTCAACGTAATCGCTTGGAGATGTATTAATAAAGTGCTCTGCTCAGGAAACCCTTCTCCAGTCCACTAAATCGGAGAGGGAACTAAAACGGGAAAATGTCACAACCCAAGGACACCACGAGGATCTCGCCCTGACACTGCAGGGAGATAATTGGGGTGTGAGTGTGTGAAGGAAAGCTCACCCCTCCTGTTTTTTGTTTTCCTTATTTTATTTTCAAAAGAGAGAAATGAGACTGTATAAAATAGAAATCTTCCAGACAGAATGTATTAGACTTGCAGAGCAAAGCCAAATTGCCAGGATTGGTAGAACAAATAAACTTTTTTTTAGTAAGTGCAGGGTTGTAACATTTTAATCATGAAGAATTGATAAATTAAAAGAACAAAAAACAACATGTTTTTAAACACAATTTGCATTCCAAGCAATGTTTCCACATTTTGTCATTGATTTAACAGTTCCTAGTAAAAAGTTATGTATACATGGAGTCGAGTTCATTTAATTTTTTTGAATGTATTAATTATTTTTTTCACCAAAAATAGAGTCTACACATGTTATTGCACTTACTAAACACATAACTAGGAAAATGATATACCTTGAGGATTAATTTACACTAATATTCGATGAAATACACTATTCTTTCACTAATAAAAGGTATGCACGTATGTGTGCACAGCTGCCACTTGCGATACCACCCCATTAAAAAAGGTTTGCATTTCTTATTCTTTAAGGCTTAATAAAAAAGTGTATTATTTATGTACATATATGCATTCAGATACATATTTCATTCAGATTTTGGTATACATTTATAATTGTCAAAGGATTTAGGGTGTATTAATAAAGATTGTGGAATGAATTATGCTAATTCAATGTAAAATATCTTTACTTAAAATGTTGTAAAAATGTTTTTTTTAGTGGAGTCCCACTAGTAGAAAGCAATATATTCATTTATTCTCAAGGACTTTATTTCCTTGGCAAATTGCAAAAGCTGAGCAGCAAAGCACAAATCTTACATGAAGCTATTGATTGGGCTTTATGACAAAATCTATATGAAATGCATTCAAGTATTAAAAAGGTGAGCTGTTAAAAAGAAAGCCAATGCCTTGCTAGGCAATACATATCATTTGCAGTGTACAGATGCTCCCTCATTGTGTGGTTGCGGTTGATACATTTACACAAGAAATTCATTTTCATGACCTACAAATTATGAGGATGCATTGTAAAATTAAAAGCCCATATGCGTAGTTGTAGTGATAGCTCAATGGGAGCTCAGAAGACCATCTGAATGTCCCTTGGGGTGTGTTGTGCGGAAAAAGTTACATGGATGTCTTTTTTATTAACATATATATATATATATATATATATATATATATATATATATATATATATATATATATATATATATATATATATATATATATATATATATATATATATATATATATATATATATATATATATATATATATATATGTATATATATATATATATATATATATATATATATATATATATATATATATATATATATATATATATATATATATATATATATATATATATATATGTATATGTATATATGTATATATATATATATATATATATATATATATATATATATATATATATATATATATATATATATATATATATATATATATATATATATATATATATAAATGTGATCCTCTCCTAGGCAACCAATGAGTTGAACAGGTACCCCAAAAAAATGGAGAAATCACATATCCAAACTGCTCTTAAATGAGCATATTTTACCCAAAGTTTTCTTGCATAGCCTCCAGCATCCTTGTGACCCTTGTGAGTATAAGTGGGGCAGAAAATGAATCATTAAATGAATGAATGTAATTTTTGTTTTGTGACCAACAAAATTCTGTTCCACACTTTAAAACTAGTTGTTGGCAATAATGCAAGAATGAGCTGCTAAAGTTATGTTTATCAATGATAACAGTGAAATTTATTGGAAATGAAAAAAAAATACATTGGGTGTCAATCTACATCGAGAGTCACAAAGCCTCAGTATCATACATGTTCTTGTGTACATTATGCATAATAATATAGGATATAATCATGTGAGTTGGTTATTATGTCTTCTAAATTCATATCCTAAAGAATACCCATCATAATTTACATCGCAGAGGGGGGAAAAAAGATACATTCCTGATGTTCATACTCAGGATATGTATCAAAGCAAGAGTGCTTTTAGACTAATTTGATTGTAGAGTTGATCTCAATGGAGTCGCTCTGTCAAGCACAAAGAGCAGAAGACTTTCAACCTCTCCTATCGTTTCTTGGCTAGATCATTAAGATCTCTTTTGGTCATGGTAAGTAGGCTTTCTTCCCCGGGGTCCAACTAATCATTCCATTCCTGCAGATTGGCAAAGAGACAAGTTAAATCATAGCACTGAGCAGCACACTATTGTGGACGGATGCACCATGTCCCGGTATATCAGTCACGGATCTCTTTTGAATAGCTTTATCTCTGAACGGGGGGCCTAATCTCGTGTTTAAAATGGTTGAATAAAAGATATAAAAAATGAAATCCATAGCTATTTAAAGTACAAAGTAAGGGTTTGGTTAATTGAAGTCGGTATTAACCGACTAAAAAAAATGAAGGGGTGTTGAGTAAAGGCCATGTACATTGCTATTTTATCCTCCAATGTGAACTAAACTGTATTTGAGACTTCAAATTGTTCCCCTCATTGAATATTGCTTTTGTTTTCCCCTCTAGGTCTTTGATGAGAATATATTTGTGGAACAAATGAAGGACTGACACAAGTACACCTCACGATAAGCAACAATATAAGGTTGAAGAAGCACCAAGCACTCGGAAGAACTTAACCCAACATTGACTTTATTTAGCTTAACCTGAAGCTCATCTCCAATCTTGTACATGTCATTCTCCTATGTATTTCAATGAAATATAACTTTAAAGTTCATTCTCCCTTTAAATAAATGATTCATTCATTCATTTTCTGAACTGTTTATCCTCACAAGGGTGCTGGAGAATATCCCAGCTGACTTCGGGCTGGAGGCAGGGGACACCCTGAATCGATAAGGAGCCAATCGGAGGGCCCAAGCAGACTGACAACCAATCATGCTCACACTCATGCCTAGGGGCAATTTAGAGTGCCCAGTCAGTCTATAGTCTATACCGTGACTGTTTTTGAAATGTGGAAACAAACCGGAGTACCCGAAGAAAACCTGCACATTGAGAACATGCAAACTCCACACAGTTGGAGCGACCTGGATTTGAAGACCCCAAAATCGTGAGGCTGACACGCTAACCACTTAGCCGCCGGCCCACCAACTAAATAAATTATAATTGAAGATAAAATAATCCACTGCTTGGCCATTTTCTACTTCAGCCTACATAAAATTTATAATTTATGCACATATCTTACTGCAGTACATTAAATCCATAACTTACAAATATTTACAAGATTTGTAATAAATGTATTCAAATTATGCAATTTAGATTAAGTTGAATATGATGAATAATCAACAATAAATTAATATACCAGCTACACCAATTTCATGTAACAATGTCAAATGTTGTAGTCTCGTAATGGAACATTAATAAAGTGATTGATAGTGAGTCAAAATGTGGGTCTCATTAGCGAGTTCAACTGAGGTACAGTATCTTGTGCATTTCACATGATGACCAATCTCCAAGGTATTTCAGCTTCCAAATTGTGCGAGTTATAACATTCTGAGGTGCCATGGTAATTCTTACCTTGCTTATGTATTAGGGAGCCTCACGCCTACTGGGGGTGTAAAAAAAATGACAGTGCACATGTCAAGAAAATGTTCAAACTGTATGAATAGCATTTGCCAAAGCTGAAAATTGCAAACCAACTTTTATAATATATGATCAACATGCCTAAAAAAACTCTTTTTTATTAAATGTCAAAGACAAGTGTTCTGAAGCTTGAGGGAGGAGTAAGAATCTCAATGCCACCAATTTTTAGGGGAAGTGCTTCAAAAAAAACGAAAAAAATTCAGCATCTCCACAAGTCATATTCATGCAACGTCTCCAGAGGTATGAAATAAAACTGGGCTGACTTCCTCTTTCACAGTCTCCTCTATGCCACAGAGGAATAAGTGAAAAGGGAGTGTTATATAGAGCTGCAGGTGCCGAATTGTAGAAACATTTTCTTAACTGAGGCTGAGCTGAAAATCCAGGGAGTGACTCCTAAGACACTATTTCAGCTGTATTTCTCCACTCGTGAAAATATTCTTTTATAAGACAGCCGCTTCTTCACATGCCAGGGATTGCAATATGTCTATCTGGCTTATTCTGGGAAATATATAAACATCTCAAAGGTTAAAATTAAAGGCAAACACATGATATAAAGTCAATTCAACGTGTATTCATAAAATGCTTTTCAAACAATATTACATACAGTGCTTTAGAAGTTAGAATTACCCATCCACCATCTCACTCCTCATAGTTGGAATAGGCTCCGGCACCCCCTGAATCTTGCGACGATAAGCGGGACGGGAAAAGAATAATTTACTGTAGTTTTTTTATACTCTATGGAGGAAAAAAACTAAAAATGAGCACTGTATCAGCTCTTTACCTTGCATTAGAGGTATTTTGTCATTAATGGCACTTAAGCATTATCTTTCACTCGTGAAGGTAGTGGCAAAAAGCAGCCTTCCTTCTGATAATCGCATATTGTTCACTAATTGCCTCATTATGTTTTGTACTTCTTTTTTCTATGTAGACTATTCATCCTCTGGCACAGTGCTTTATATTCTCAATGTTCCCTCTATGTTGACAAAAAACCTCAAAAATCTCTTGCAGGCTTCACTCTTATGTGAGCAATCTGAAGATGATTTTTTTTTTTTTAAAGAAGGCGTCTTACTCTTGTATTTTGTGCACACTTATCAGCCATTCATTGCTTTCCTGAGGTGTACTCAATGATTTATTCAGAGTTGGCTGGCAGCGGTGGGTGATGCCACGCAAAGCAACGACAAATTCCCAAAAAATAATAAAGGGGCCGCCCCAAGAAAAACAAAGAAACCACATAGAGCGAGATGAATGAAATTGTTGCAATCAAAAAGACAATTTTAAATGTTCCATTTTATCATATTTAAGACTAAAAGACCAAACCTATATAAAACCTATTGATATGCGTTATGTACTTGACAATCTTCAAAAAATCACATTTATAATATGCCATGTTTATTTGTTCACTTGGTTTCAAGGGGAACTTTTAATATCAGAAAAATATGCTGTACCATCTCAGGTTACCTTTTTAAATATATTCATTTTCACTTTTATTACTTTTCCTATAATAATCCATAGTTACATTTTGTTTTGATTCCGGGGTTAGTTTGGCTTAGTCAAAAAAAGGATGAATAGTGCGGTTACCAGCAATGATAATTAAAAATAAATCACAATGGCTTTCACAATTCTCGAAAACTTTGCTGTGATGAATTAAATTCCTTCACATTGTTCACCTGTGATGTGAGCATGCCTTCTCCTGAAAAAATGCCACCTTACTCTCTTTGGCTTTTCTAACTCAACCCATAATTTCCCACCCATTAATTCCAGCAACTCGTCTTCAGTGTTTGTTCTATATGTCCGCTGGCAGGCTAACATTTAGTTTATGTTCCACTGCAATCAAGGCATAGGGGGACAGGGTATGTTTAGAGAGAAAGAAAGAAAGAAAGAAGGCAAATGGGCTGAAAAAATTACTTGCAAAATTGTCACTGATAATAGAGTGGACTCTCAGTTTTGGCCAGGCATAGCAATTACTAAGAATCTGTAACTTTTATTTGAAAAAATCTGTGATAGTTTTCAACAATTCAAGGGTTCTTAGTCAAAACACCAATTGGAAAGTAGGGCTAAAAATTATATATATATATATATATATATATATATATATATATATATATATATATATATATATATATATAT
The DNA here is from genome assembly GCF_051989575.1 of Stigmatopora nigra. Classification (NCBI taxonomy): domain Eukaryota; kingdom Metazoa; phylum Chordata; class Actinopteri; order Syngnathiformes; family Syngnathidae; genus Stigmatopora; species Stigmatopora nigra. The sequence goes on along the minus strand of NC_135511.1, from coordinate 6,369,921 downwards.
ATATATATATATATATATATATATATATATATATATATATATATATATATATATATATATATATATATATATATATATATATATATATATATATATATATATATATATATATATATATATATATATATATATATATATATATATATATATATATATATATATATATATATATATATATATATATATATATATATATATATTTTTTTTTTTTTTTTTTTTAATTAGCTTTTTAGACTAAACATTTGTCTTTGTTTTGTTTTTCACCTTCCGTTGGTAAAACCCACTATGGGTGGTAATGTATTCCATACCATATGTTTCCTGTTATCAAACCTGCAGGACATGTTTGTAGCAGGAAAGAGAGGAGTTGATTTGGGGGTAATTAGGTCAAAGACATCGTTAAAAGAGTTTCGTGATAACGCAAGGACAAACAATTATGATTTATTATGAAAACGTGTAAGTTTGCAATATGAAACAGTAATGATCTTCCTCAAGGTTACTTTGACATCGTCCTCAGGACATGGAATTCACCTTTTGAGGGGAGACGTGACTAAGCTGTGATTAGGTTGCTCTGGCAGAAGTCTGCCAAATATTACTTTTGCTATTATTAGTTTTTTTTTTTTTATTTAAAAAAAGATCTATCTACACACCTATATATGCACATTTCCAGCTAAAATATGCAGCTTACAGTAATAGCACGTGATTCAAATATGAGCTAATGAGTTGACTAAATGTGGCCTGGGGTTAGCATATCCACCTCACAGGTCTGAGATCAAAGGTTCAATCCTCGGTGGGTTGTGACCTTCCTGTGTGATGTTTGCATATTACCCTCTGGGTCTGTGTGGGTTTTCTCCAAGTAATCCTCCCAAATCCCCAAAACATGCAGGGTAGGCTGGTTGGGATCTCTAAATTGCCCCTAGGTGTGTGTGTGCATGAATGGTTGTCTGTCTCCCTGTGCCGTGCGAATGCTGGGTAACCAATTCAGGCTTTCCTCTTCCGGTGCCCATTGTGGGCTGGAATAGGATCCAGCATCCCCTGTGACACTTGTGGAGATATACACAAATGAATGAATAGTCCACTAAACAATGAGCAATTGACTTTCAAAATAATGGTTTGTGGTAGCACTTGATTGAAAGATGGGAAAACACAAAAATGTTCTGTATAACTTTTCAATTAACAAAGGAATGAATTCAATTAACTAAATAACTGCCATTCACAGCGATAGACTTTTTATCCATTTGCTATTATTTTTTGGTAAATCCTTCTAGTTCAAATGGTTGGGCCCTCTATCACTGCCAGTTCTAAGTGCAACTGATGCACAATTAATCTTTTGACTGATCCGCAGTTTTCCATAGTTTTTCAAAAATCACCTTTGTGTCCTTTCTGGAAGGTTATTGACACCATTGAAACTTTTATCCTGACACTGATAAATGTCAGTGTGAATTCTGGTTTGTTGCTCTGCTTTTAAACACGGTGTTCTGAAACCACTATCAAAAGGAAGAATCATGATCCCACAAACCTCTGTCATTATCAGCCTATTTCTCAACTGCATTTTTATCCACGGCTTTAGAGAAAGGAGTTTATATCCAGCTGCAGTCATTTCTTGCCCAGCATAACATTTATGAGAAGTTTCAGTCGGCTTTTAAGACAGGATGCAGAACAGTCAATTGCCTCTAGCTTGTCCATAAGGCAGTTCACTGTCTGTTTACTGGTATAAGAAAGTAAGATCACATCATACCGATTGTAGATTCCTTTTTTAATGGCCTTGCGCCTTCATAGCACTCTGAGCTCCTTACATCCCTACTCTCCAACCACATTTTTAAGGTTTTCTAATCAGCTACTGTTGAAGTTCCCCAAAACTAGGCTCAACACCAGAGGTGACGGAGAGCAGCTGCTCCTAGACTCTGGAACAGTCTTTACCTCTCAGTAAGGACCTCGCAAGACTCTAAAGGCTTTTAAAACCTCTTTGAAATCTCACCTCTTTCTCCGGTGTATCATGATTAAAAACACACACAAACTGTCAGTTGCACCAAAAACCAGCACCTACCTGTGGAATAGTATGGATTGATCCCTGTCATTGTTTCTCTCAGTTGTTATTGAATTGGCTATGAACAAGGCTGTCAGTTTTAAGCGGGTGTGTTGAAAATAAATGTGGTGGAGAAATATATTGGTTGAATCCCCATAAATGGAATAATGAGAAACAGAAAGCCGAGCAGAGAGAGAGAAAATAATGATCGGATGAATAATTGATGACACCACATTTTCCAAAATAGTAATGAAAAATAAACACATTGAGCAACAGTCTGCAGAGATCTTTAGCAGTTTATTAATACATAGTTACTGTGAATCTCACCATATTTAAACGCAATGATTTTGTGTGCAACATAAACATAACCAAATAACAATCAATACCAGGGAATAATTCAAGAATTGTGAGGTGGGGGTAAGACTGCTGGGCATCTTGGCATTCAAGACGCAAACTTGCTCCAGATATGAGTTTTCCTATAGTGATCCATCAATGTAAAATATCCACATATTTTGACCTTGGTGTAGATGCATCAATAAGTCAGAGAAGGGTGAAGAAAAACATACCGGTCTCTCTGCTGGCTCTATTCATAAATTTCTCACAGAGCCAGAGGACGGGCATCAATTATTTACCTTTCCAGACAAGGCAAAGATGGAAAGGAAACAAAATGAGAGCCAAAGGGCATAAAGAATAAGAACAGGGTTGATTGAGTCTTGAAAATGTTCGATTAGTATACAAATAAAATAGGTAGCATTTCCCAGTGTCTATTTACCTACACTCCATTGGTGTTAGTTTTGTGGCTTTGAGTGTGTGGACACTTTGGAACAAACCAGGTTAGAATTGAGATGCCTTCCCTCCCAGTTCAAACGGGTTGGCTTTCTAAAACAGGGTAGCACAGCCAATGACTTAAAGATAACTTAACATTGAGTATGACTAACCTTCATGTAGGAGAAGATTACTCAAAATATTTAAGTGTGCAAATCATGAATTCCATAGCTCTCTAGTAAAAGCGAGAAAATGGTTTAATCACCAAAAAATGATTTTCACTGACGGATATTTTGAGAGATTAGTTTCACCTACTCATCTCAACTCATTTTCTGAACCTCTTCATCCTCATTAGGGTTGCGGGGGTGCTGGAGCCAATCCCAGCTGTCTCCGGGCCAGAGGCAGGGGACACCCTGAATCGGTGGCCAGCCGATTACAGAGAACACAAAAACTCCACAAAGGTGGGCCAACCTGTATAATTTGAACACAGAATCAAAGAGCTCTGAGGCTGACGTGCTAACTACTCAAGCTGCCGGGCCGCTTTGCTTCTTCACAGTGTATAAAGTAAATTAAATTAAATTAATATTTCACCATCTTGGATCCGCTTGACAATTGATGCCACTATAATTTTCCCCACAGTATGTGATATACAACTGCTGAAAACAAAAGAAGCCCATCAAGGTTAATGGACATGAGCAAAAGCTAACCCTTGTTATTCACTCCATTTATACTCCCTACTTAGCTATGAACTTGAAACCAAACGACATGGGGTCTGAAGTTTATCGAGTTTGCAAGAATTATAGCTGCTTGAGTCTTACCCAAAAATACAAATGTTAGGAAATTCTTTCCTTTACAATGTCAGCCTGAGCCTGATGTTCCTGGTAAAGCATTTTGTTTCTTTTGATTGAGGTCCTTGGGTTAAAAAAATGTCATGTGCCCACAAGTTAGCCTACAGGGGCAACCTTTAAACAATTAATTCTCACTGTGCTTCTGACAGTGACAAAATACCCACAGAGTCCACTAATAACTCTGAGCTCATTTGGAATGAGAATATGCGCCACCCTCATCTGCTACAGAGATAAATGACTGTGGAACGGCGCTTGTCGTTCCTTCCTTTTTCTCCTTCCCCACAGAGCAAGGTCTTGGGGAAATGGGTGATATGACAGAATCTTTTTTTCCAGGAAAGTGATTTCTAAGACGCCTCGTGAGACCGAATCGAGCGCCTCCCGGGCGGCTCTTACAGGGAGATTGGGAAAAGGCTGCCCAGTTAATGACATCACCTGGAGTAATTGCAATTAATCCACTTTTAAGGTCGCTTGTCAGTTCACCAGTTGATTGATGTGTCTCATCTTCTACCTTCGGACTTGTCTCGTTTTGTCAATGACAGACAAATCAACATAGAGACGTGAATAGCTGCAAAAAAATGAGGTTGTTTATCAAAATAGCAAAGCAGAATGAAATTAAAGTGTCTGTTTTGAATGGTTATGAGAGATTTTATCAAGTTTGCTAGGGTCCTAATTTCCTCTCTCTGTTACCTCGGTGTAGCACCCTGGGTTTATTGCTACTCACTTTGAAGACTATTTGGCATGAATACAATATATAGTTTATATGTGGAGACAAGACTGTCAGAGTTTTATGACCATATTTAGATAACATTGGAATATAAACTCAGCATTATTTGTTAATGGTGTTTTTTAATGTGATTCCCTCAACTAGTCTCGGCACACTATCGCATGAAAATTTGATTTGAAAAAGAATGCAGCACTGTACAGTAGTTCACCATTTGTCCACCAGTTTTCTATTGCAATGGAGTCAAACTCAAGGCCTATGACATGAATTTGTATGGTATGCAAAATGTAAATTATGTGCATCACTTTTAAAAAATTAACTAATTTTAAAAGGCACTTTTGGATTGGATATCGGTTGTCCTCAGTATGGTTACCAATGAGTTGGATCTCCTAGACCTGGTCTGGTCTCCATCCAATTCCAGGGTTTATGTAGGCAAGCAACTATTCACACTCACACCAAAGAACTGGTTAGCAATGTAGGACCTAGTAAAAATTATATCTACTTTCCATGTAATTTACCTTTCTCACATGACACATGAGCACATATCTTGATTTATGTACCTTTTCTTCCAAAGTCACCTATTGCAATTCATCTTCATACTCCATGCTCGCAGATGCAAAATCACCTCTCTCACCTCTCTTGTATTGCACCTAATTCAAATGCCGATTTCACTGTTTTGGACATTCCTTACTGGCCTTCGGATCAACAAATGACACCATAGATCCTTGCCCTAAGTCTTTCCTGGGCTGTTCTCTGCCCATCGTGTCGACCCCAACTATTCACACACAGACACTATATTTCTCTCATTTCCTGGAATTCTGAAAAGAGTAGACTGTCTCTCTTCTGCCCCCCTATCCTGTTAACCCCTCCCCTCTGGTGCCGGCAGCTTTGCAAATAGATTGCCAATAGGTTTTGTGGCAGGCACCACCAACTCACTTGCCCTTCTCTCTATTCCCTCCAAGCCCCACCACCCCACCCTCAGTAATGGCTTTCCTCAAGGGAGGGAGTTCCTACCTGTCACTGATCATGCTGCTCCCATGACCCTACCTTGCCACTTCTTCCTATTTTCTGTCACACCATTTGCCTGCTGTGAGGTAATTTGAGCCCATCTTCAGTGACTAGCAGCCATACATTAATTTGGTAATTCCACTTGGACAAGCACATAATTCAAATAAATTCAGTCTAATTTGCATAAATATGCATAAATTAAGTGTCAATATCAATGTAGGAGAGGCAGAAACTAAATCAAGAATATCCATTTTCATCAGAACCATGTTTACATTTCCGAAAGCTGCACTTTTATAGTTATGATATAATTACTTAGATTATAAGGAGTTCTTCAACGAAATAAGTCTCATGTTTTAATCCTTATTTTGAGTGTGGTAAGTAATATATCAAAGTTACTGGATAGTCAAGGTAAAATGAGCTCATTTTTGGAGCAACTCAGGTTTGTCTTTTGCTACCAAATGTCTTATATGCCATTATTTCATTTTAATTTTAACTGAATACCACCATAAACAAACTGATATTCTAAAGGCAAATTTATTGTGAATGTATATGGGATATATTTACATTTTGTGTTGTGACTTACATCTTACTGGAGTCAATAGGTTCTCTTCATAGTTTCATATGTTGATATTGATTGTACATCTTGTCTGGGTTATTACAGAAATGCACTTAAATGTCCTCTAACCTTTAACATTTTCTTCCTGCCTCTCACTTGCACTGTCTATACTGATTGAATCATCTCGCTTACCCTTTTGCCAGAATGTGTCAGAAACCAGCTCGGGGTGTAAAGTAACTGTGTGTGAGCACTTTTCTATGTAAGAGAAGATTGGTTTTCTGAGGCTGAAAAAATCAGTTCTAAATTCACTGTGTGAATTGCCTTGTTTATTTTTGCATAAATAGGTGTTGAAGCAACTTTACAAAGTCTTTTAAAAAAGTATCAAATGGTGACATTTTTAAGGCTTCTGTGTTGAATGAATGTATTGGGGTCTTTCTGCTGTCATCATTTCCAAACAAATCAACATCAAACAGCTGGGCTTTCTCGTCCTCACAGAGATTAAGCAGCCAGGCACCTGACATCTACAGAGGTATTAAAGGGCAAGTGTTCATTTATGTTTCAGCAGTTTCAGCAGCTTATCTTGAATTGCCTCGGAGTGTCGCTGCGTTCTTTTTTTTTGTGTACATGGATCGGTGTTCATTTGTAAATCCATCAAGGGGACAGGTGTGCTGTGGCTCTTGCCCTACTTCTGGATGGGATCTGTAACTAATTCAATGCTCAACGTGGCGTAAAACAAAACAAACAAAAAAGGCAACAGAAAGTTTTCTCTGCACAATGAAAATTGTTATTATAACTATAACTTGTCATGCTCAGATACAGGCAATCGTCAACTATATTCATTTAGCTCTCATCCCATGACTCTTTTTCTCAAACTCCCACTCATAGCCTATTTTTCACCGTTGCATCACTTGTTTTTTTTCAGTTCTTACCCTGCACTAACAATTGGTGCAATTAACCAGAAATATCTTGAAATGGCAGGTGGCTTGCCAACATAACAGAGGAGCCCAATTTCACTCCCTCACGACAAAAAAATAATTGCTCTAGAAAAACACCCATTAACAAATTCTTGTGGTAGTAATTTCAGGCAAAAACTGGCAACTTCAGTTTTTATTAATGATCTGTATTAGCAAAATAGAAAAGCTACATCTCTTCAAATTAACCAAAGTTATAAATTATGGAAGTCTAATTTGGCATAGGTGCAGAGTGAGAGTACTTCAACATCCTGTTTTGGGGTTTTTTTTCAGTGGATTGGAACGAATTAATGTTTTTATTTCATTTCAATGTGAAACGTTCGTTCGAGTTACGAGAAGCTCGACATACGAACTCAGTCCCAGAACGAATTGAGCTCGTATGGAGAGGTACCACTGTACTAGTGTCGATAGGGGAAGGTTGTTTTTTCTTTTTTTTTTGTAATTCCTCAAACCTCTCATCTTCTCGGTAGTGCTAACCAGCCCTCAAGGCGTCTCAATTCCCCCGTCTCATCCTTTTTTCTCCCCGATTATGGGTTCTACCCCCAAGGTCTTGTTGACCTCAAGAGGGCTCTCAGGATCAGACAGCTCCTGCTTGGCTTGCATTTCACCCCCAGTAACTTGGATAGCTTATCTGTTTCATTTTTTATTGAATGGATGTAAGTTTCCTTATACCCTTGGGCTCCAAGGGGAGACGCCCACATGCTGGCGATGGGAAGATTTTTATGCTGACTGAAAGAACATAAAAGAACCCTTACAATAAACATGACATGGCCACATGCTGTACCTGAAAGCAAAGTACATTACATATTGTCGCAGGCAACCTCTTTGTGAAAAAAAGAAGCAGGGGTGACACTTACAGTTAGAGTACAATTTGAGAAAGGGGAAACTTGGCTTGATAGGCACCAAAAAGGATTTCAAATCAAACATTTAAGGAGATGTGGAAACTGAAGGGTGTATTTGGAAGCATTTCGGACTCAACTAGTCATGCTGACAATTTGATCATTTTAACAAAACTCTAAAACGAAAGCTCGGCCTATAACAATGGTTGTATGAATCCTGAAAGACCACCACACGCTATGGTGAAAGACATGAGACCCAAGGCAGAAGTAAAGAGGCAAAGATTAATGAAAACCTGCTATAGTGTTCACATGCATCCACAGAGCCCTGACTGAGAACAACAGATCAGGTCAACCCTCACCCTCACCAGGACAATACTATGCAAGCCATTTACTTCTAACAGGCCTTTGCTTTCCATATAAAGTGAGTCCAGCCGTCATCATGAGCTCAGTGGCAGCTCCACAGCTGTGCCCTGTTTAGTCCTAATGAGCTGGAGTTTCCTCTGAGGGTGATATCCATTAATAATCTAAAATAAACCATTACATGCATAACAAATGAGGTAGATTCACATTGGCAACTGTATATATTCAGCGCATTTAAGCATCGGCAGCAAGCCTTTATCTGCCATTGGGCATCTGTTGTTTGTTTTGTCGAACAGTGGTGCCGTATTTCACTTATGGATACATGTAGTCATGTAGACGTATATGAATGTGTTCATTGTCTTGAATATTTCTCCCATATCCCAAAAACATGCATAGTAGGCTAGTTGGAAACTCTAAATTGCTCCTAGGTTTGAAGGAAATCATGAATGGTTGTTGGTCACTGTAAATCCATTGTATGAGCGGGATTGACAACCACAGTCTCAGTGCCTCACTGTCAGGCTCCACATTGGCAATAGAAAGTGTACTTTGCATGTTCTGTTTTTTTTTTGTTTTGTTTACAGTTTTCTCGGATGTCCTGTGTCAGGTAAATTAAGATCATTTACTTGATCTCTAATTTGTGCTGTAGTTTTGTAACCATTTCTTTCAAGCAAATACAATTACAAACTCTATCTTCTTAAGTTACTTGACATGGCCACTAAACTAATATCAAGCTTTCATGAAGACTTAAATTGAACTCAATCAAAATGAAATTATTTTTTTATGGACATAAATTGTGTTTCATTTGGTTGCCACACCTCAGTAAACCGACAGCATTATAAACGGCAACATCTTAAATGGACCAACACCGCCGGTCAAATGTATGGCGAGTAATAAAGCTGTGCAGGAGCATGTTAGGCTAACGCTCAGAGTTCTGTGCTTACATTAATCAACATGGACATGACTAAATGGACCATGATACCGTTTCCTGCATCGAGCTGCAAACAAATCTAAGTTACAAAATGCCTGCAGCTGCTGACCTGATCTGAGAAGGCAGAGCCAGTGAGAAGAAAATGAGAAGGCAACATGACAAATTTAATGTTTATTAGAACACACACAAACACATAATGTAGGTTTCCTGGCATAGCAGTGTGTGCGTGTATGTGCAGACACAATCCTTAATAATTTATAAAATCTTTTAATGCATCTAAATGTGTCAAAAAGCTCCTACTATAGTTGAGGCTGTTTTCAGTTTTAGCAGTTGAAGCAGCACCTCACTATTGACCTGCTTGCTAATGATGTGCAATACCTGTCATGAGTGACGGTTTCAAAGCACTGCAAAAATACAATAACTAATGACCCATAAGGAGGGAATTACACTTGCAGGGAACAAAGGGTCCAAGGTCATTTTCAGCCAGAATGTCTCATAATTATACATAATATTTTCTCCAATTTCAGAGACATTTGGCAGTTTGGCCACAACATGGTTTCATAATAGCAGCAATAAAACACAATATTAGCAAGACAGCATTTTACTGTCAGAACGTGAGATTTATTTGCCTGCTTGTTTTGTACTTATAATGAATCTCCAATATCAGCCATTCCAAGTACAAATACCGTGACTAAAGAATAATAAGTGATGATCTCCAAAAATCATTTCAATCCTCTGATCTGTTCCTCATTATGTTATGATTTTTTTAGGCACTAAAGCCCACCTATGTCTTTTCTCCTGGCCTTAACATTACTAAGATCTCTGATGTTAATTGATTAACTTTCAATAGATCTGACGTAGCGGTCCGGCGGGTCGAGTGGTTAGCGTGTCGGCCTCACAGCTCTGGGGTCCTTGGTTCAAATCCAAGTCCACCTGTTTGGAGTTTGATTGTTCTCTCCGGGCCTGTGTGGGTTTGTCCCGGGTACTTCAGTTTCCTCCCACATTCCAAGAATATGCATGGTAGGCTGATTGGACACTGTAAATTGCGCCTAGGTATGGAGTGGTGTGTGAGTGTGCATAGTTGTCTGTCTTCTTGTGTCCTGCGATTGGCTGGCCACCGATTCAGGGTGTCCTACGCCTTTGGCCCAGAGTCTGCTAGGATGAGCTCCAGCACCCCCCATGACCCTAATGAGAAAAAAATGAATAGATCTGAAATAATATATCTGAATCTAGGTTGTGCGATTCTCTTTGGGTCTATGTTCCAAAGGTTTTAGTCCGGTTTCAGACTTTATGTGTGCATTATGACCACTCAAGATTCCTTACCTTATGATGCAATGCTTTTCACTGCCACATTGTAACATTTTTAAAAGCTTCAACCTGGTCTCTGTTCCTTCTTCTTGAAGCTGATGTCTATACTGTGTCGGCCAGATGTCTGCCTTCTGGAAAAATGTGATGAAACTATGTGTCTAGATGTGATAATCACATACTCAGGCTTAAAGATGAGGAAAACTCAAAAAGGTCACAACTAATTAACGGCTTATGTGAGAGCTCTGAACTTTTTCCAATTCAACCCTTTTTGTGGGGGGTATTCCAATCAATTTGCACATGAAGGCTGTCACGTTTCATCAGATTAGGCCTCTCAAATGGCCACGTTCTCCGCTGAGACATCTTCTCCCAGTGTTTCATTGCAATACATGATAGTAACTTAATCCACAATATTCTCTAAAGACCATTAAAATCATTACAGTGAAGACAAACTAAATGCTTAATTGTCTCCATGGAACACGGTCATCAAGACACTTAAAAATGGGCTACAACAGATTATGGTCCTGTACCAGTTAATTTGATTTCTATGCTTGCTATTACTTTGATTGCTCAAAGGTCTACTCACACAGGGATTTTCCTCATGATGAGATTGCAGACATGACCAAACAGAACCGTAATTGTCACTATGGAAAATCTCCCGTTCTCATCGTTTCTTTTTTCCTCAGGTGTTATCTGCATAACAAAGAACACAGCAACGATGCATACATCATCACATTTATTAGCATGTAAAATGCGTGCACATGCAGAGACTTAATGGAATATTCTAATACCTCAGGAGACTGTGGATCGACTTATGTGGAGCTGAATTAACCCTGATGTATTTATAATGGGTAGACAGTGTTCAGAAGATTGCATTAACTCCCCATGTGTTCACAAGGTAAGTTATTGAAATTGTACATGAAAACTATGTCAATAAAAGAGACACTTTTCCAATTTCAAACATGGAAAACTCCCAATTGATTTTGATGTGCATATTGTCAACGAGGCCCTGGTGACTGAATACAGCCGCCGTGTTAATGGATTATCTTAAAAGGACGTGTACCCTTGATATTGGTCGCTTCGTGGTGGTGTCAAATGTTCACAGATACCTCTCCAAGTACTTAACGTGGAAAGCTGTTCAATTGTCTCTTAATCCTTCTGCTCATGGACTTGGATTTGCGAAAAAAAATAAGAATGTTGTAATGCTGGATTGTGTGGTAAGTAATAATAGAAAAAGCATAACTAAAGATAAGTTTCTCTTCATTCAAAGTAGTTGATGAAATAGACACATCACACCACTACACGTGTTTTTTTTTGTTCGCATGGTTGCCAGATGAAAAAGACAGTCTCAACCTAACTATAAGGAAAACCTACCCAATTCGATGGGAACCTGAATCTGTCAACACTGCTGCACCTACGCACCCAGATGCTCACCCTTGCTCTCTTCATGCAACAAAGATGGATGGCGGTGCACTGTGATTGTGCCACGTTTCACGTTTTTTATTTTTTTTTAGCTCCAGCACTCCACGCGACCCTAATGAGGATAAAGCGGTTCAGTAAATGAATACGTGAACTTCCCCACGTCCACCCGGTTAAGTCCTGATGAATGCCTCTGCCCACTTTTGTCTTACAACAGTGCAGATTGTAGCACAGAAACCCATTCAATGTGTATGTTGGTTGGGCGTAAAAACTGGCCCTCAAATCATGTTTTGGTAGAAAATTGTAGAGCCATTTCAATCTCATCCTCCTCCTTGAAAGGAGAAAAACTTGCATTTCTTGTACAACAATGAAAAAAACAATGTGTGGCTGTTCGTATTATTTTGCAATGAATTTAAAATGAGTTTGTCTCTTGGAGACATTGGGTTGACAGCAAATGAACAGTCGTCTATGGCAGTCAACGGCTGACAATGATAATATTGTGGACTAATTGTTACTTTTTGGTTTGCCTGTACAGTGCATTGTCATAAACACATCTTTGGACATATAATCAAATGAGGGCATCAAGCGGTCATAGGTCATTTAAACTTGATACATAAACATTTTTTACTATATTGAATTTCCTGTTGTGCTATCCTAGCAGTTAAAGCCATATAGATTGGACTGACACTTTCATTTAGCTCAAGTTTAAATGTTAATTTTCATCGGTGATTGATATTTTTAAGGGGGGGTCAGGTTAATGTAGCCACAATTAGATATATGTTAGTATAATGGCGTGTTTATAAATATCCCTTATCTTTCAGTAATAAAAAGGGACAAGATTTGGCATGGTGAGTGAGGGTAGTCTACCTTAAAGTTCTGCACATATGGACAATTAGAGTGGCAAACAGTGACATCTCATTTAACATTCAAAAGAACCAAAATGTTTTATCCCACTACATGTATCTTTGCAATTGACTGGCAACCAATCTAGGCTGTGGCCATCATGCTAAATGTATCCAACATTGAATATCTCTACGACCTAAATTTAGTGCAAAGTAGTGGAATAAAAACAACTTGACACAAACCAGACACAGTTTGAATTCTGCCAGATGATATTGAGGAGCTAATCATTTTTTCTAATTGTGAATTATTCCATCACACAGCTAAACGGTAATTGTGAGTAAATAAGTAAGGCTACTATGCAATCAAATGCAATCAGGATTACAGTGCATCAACAAAGTTGAAATCAGCTCAAATTACAAATATAGGCATAGATGCCAGCTATGAACGCTAAACTGTCCTCGACACTAATTTAGATGACCAGCTGTGCATCTGATTGTAGTTGCTGAAGTAATGAGGCTGATTGCTGAGCGTGTTGAGAGAGCCACCTGCAGAGCAGAAAACTTTAAGAACATCTTTTATGCAGCCATTACCTTTGGGAATATATAAGGCAGTCTGTGTTGTGTCAAAGCCTGTGCAATATTAATCTATTTTTTAGATTTATAGCAGAATGAAAATCCATAACACATAAGGAAGGAGGTTGTGTTTGACTTTGTGAATTGGATTTTTCAAGAATGTTGTACTGGTTATGTCATCATGTATTGATGCTATCGTGATCAGGGTTACAATTCAGCAACAACGTGCATGCGTTGCTGTCATGCTTTCTTGCATGTATGATCGAGACCACGGGTGGCAGATTAATCAACGTCGTGGGCTGCATTGTAATTATGGTTTTTGGATAGTCTTTAGATAAATTAGGCTACCACAATTACTCAGATTACCAAATGACTTGACAAAATTCCTCTTTATTCATGAACAATTCATCTTATTATTCATTTAGAGCCTTTTTTAAATGAAATTGTGTCCTAATTCTCTGTTGTGAGTCTCAGAAAAAAAATGATTCTCTAGTATACAGATTTTAATTGACCTTTTTTTATATAAAAAAAACCTAAAATGTTCTTTATTACATATATTTGTTCATGTAAAGAGTTGGAACTGTAAATAGTGTTTTTTATATTTATTTTATTTTATTGAGTACTACAGAAGTAGAATATCTTTTAGGGAGGAACACGAAGTCGATCCACATGATATACTTTGGCACGCTCAGGTCAGCACGAATCATTAGTGAGAAAACAGGCAATATAGTGTCTGTGTGTGCGTATGAATGTGTGATTTTATTTAGAAGGACTCACAAAGGACTATCCATGGAGGGCTGAGGGCAAGGCAGGTGGTCACCTGTCAAATGCCACCATGCGGGCAATGAGAAACAGCAGGTGTGATACACAAAAGCAGCTTCGAAAAATCACCTACTATGCGCTATGTATTCTTCATAAAATTCTGAATACCTTTGCCCAAAACCTCATGGCAGGCAAAGTAGCAAGACTGACCTGTAAATTGAAAAGCAGCAAGAACACGATTATGTGAAAGGTGAGGTGTGATTCAAAGCTCAAACCTGGCCGGCAGCAGTGACTCAATGGTAACGAAGGAAGTATGTATTTCTTTTGCAAACTGGAAATTAAATGCTGTTGACAGTTTATTGTGTCATACTTGCAGAGTCAATTGAACAGGAAATAGCTTTTAGGGAGAGAATATTACTATTGTAAAACTTGATGATGAGTGGTCTTCTCATACACAAAACTAAGGCTTGGCAAATCAGTGGACTGTTTCCAAAGGTGCCTTTTTAATTGGATATCAGGCTAGTTTATGAATGTGCTGTTCCTTGCGCCATTTCTGCCATATGTTTGATTGTTCTGCGTTTATTGTCCGGGCTTCATGCTTACTTTTTCTCTGCGTAAAGGTCGAGTTGACCAACCATGAATAATTTGGAATTCCACATAAAGTCAACTTTTTTTATGATAAATTTAAGAATTGTAGTGTGAAGGGCAGTCTATGGAACTATCAATAATTTGTAGTTTTAAAAGGCATCACCAGACATGTTTGACAGGTAAAGTAGAGTGCAATTCTTCTCCTTTTTACATCCTTGGGCAAAGAATTCAATAATCCACACGTCATCCCTGTTCCCAACAGCATCCAGTCAACCATTTATACAGTAAGTATGTATTAGAAAGAAATCCCATTTCCCAACTCAGCCTCTTCTGAAAGTGCACTTCTCTATTTGTAATGGCAGTGGTTTGATTGGCAGGACTGTGGACCCAACTTCTTTATTGATCTGATTGCCTTCCGAGTAAATTTACACCACGTCATCTCAGCAAGGTTAGAGGCTACAAATTTTAAAGTATTTCCGTTCCTTGAGGGAATCTCATAGGAATGGTGAAGTCTGCCACAGGCAATTTCCCCAAAATATGGCGGGTTTCCTTTTTTCACTGACCTTGATAGTGCTCTGAGAATTCTTGTTGAAATACTAAAAGTAACCTTTATCAGTATCTTGTTGAATAATTTCTTTAAGTAAAGTTGCAATTTAAAAGAATATTCTACTCTAAAATGTGGAAGAGTGCTTAGCGCATCTGCCTAACAGTTCTGATAGCAAGGGTTCGATCTCAGGTGAGTCCTCACTGTATGGAGTTTGTATGTTCTCACTGGGCTTGTGTGGGTTTTCTATGGGTACTCCAGTTTCCTCCCACATCCACAAAACATGTGTGGTAGGCTGGTTGATAACTCTAAATTGCCCCTAGTTAGGAATATCAGCATAAACGGTTGTCCCTTTACTTGAGTCTCGTGATTGGCTGGCCACCAATTCTGGAATAGCTTGTCTACCCCTAATCTACACATTCACCCAATGAGATGATGAGATGATAGAGGTCAGTTGTTTGGAAAAGCTTCCATAGGAAAATAAACAAATATATCAGGTGTCAAATATCCCTAAAAACCGATGGAAATGACAGCGTTCATTTGAGAAACTGCAACAAAGACCTGCTGTGTTGGCTTACTCAGGGGTCACCTGGGGAATTAAAGGATAAGCACATTTAAATTATCCTACATCAGTTAGTTAGAGTGATGATGTTACCTTTCATTTTATAGACTGAAGTGAATCATATTAAACAAAGGGCACTCCCCTCCCTGCAGGCCAGTGCTCTGGGTTCCTGCACAGTACGAAACCATTAATGATTCTGTTCATTGCACCAGTACGGCTAAACAGTAACTTGTTGGTTAAGCATCTTTACATCCAGCCTTGTTGCTTTTGGACACTCCCAAGGTTTATGTTTGTGTTTAATTTAGGAACGCGACTGACTAACCTGGGCGGCCCAGCATGTTCATGTCTATTCAAATATTAGGGCCATTTAATGAATAATTTATTTGCAAATCTTACTTAATACACCTTTAATTGAAAGTGTGAAATTTTACAGATGTATATATCCATTGGAGTATTATCAGAGTGGAATTCCAAAGTCTTTTAAATTTTCTAGCAGTTGAACATAGAAAAAAGAAAAATGCACAAAAAGCAGCAACATTTTGAGCTGATGTCAGCAGTAAATATCAACTAATGATGCTAATTTGAAAAGCATGATTCCTCCGTCAACCCAATCGTGAATGATTCTGATTGGTTCTCTGATTCTGCAATGGAATGATACAGTATTTTATCATTTTAAGACATTTAATGTAATCTATTGTCTGCACATCTTGCGTTAAACTGTGAATCTCCTTCTTTAGTATAATATATAAAACAGTGGTGAATTCCCTAACTAAGTAACTTCAAAATAAATTAATCCCTAAGTATATTATTAAAGGAACAAATATCAACGTAAACCCATTTTTTTAGATGTCATGTCTGAGCGGGGAGCTGAATTAAGGAGGTGGAGCTGATATGAGGTGGCATTGTGGTGAGTACGACGAGTAATAATTAAAAAATCTGACAGAAAGAGTTCATGACATAATTCTGAGATTTATAACTGACTTGTTCGCTGCTTGCACCCATGTTTTCAGCACTTATTTTCAAACAGATATCCTGTATTTAATTAGTAAATCTTCAAAATCGGCCTACGGCATCTTTAAGTTATTGGTTGCCAGCATCCATCTTACTAACAACCGTTCATGTTAAAATGGTGATTACAGGAACAGTCACCCAAGGGTTGTGTTGAGCATCTCTGAATCATTAATGTTAAGACCAAAAGAGGGTTCCATTAAGTCAAAAGGAAGCCTGAACTTCACATGAACCAGACAGGTTTGGTTTTACAAAGGCTTTGACAGACGACAGGTGACAAGGGAGAGCTGTTTCCTCGGGCATATTGCAAATGAGTGCATCAGACTGTGAATCGATGCAGTGTGTCGCATTTGAATATAGTCGGCTCATACAACGATGGGGGAAAACGCAAGCCGATTGTGATTGGTCCCGATGGACCATAAGGAGAAAGACTACTTGACACTTGTCTTCTTTTAAGCTCACCTCAGTGTGTTAAAGACAAATGACAAGGCTTTACACGTGCTTTACTTTTCACAGGAATGGTGTCAAAATCAAGAGAAAATACGAAAATGAACAAAGTGTTCGACATCTGCGTGGCTCTTCATGTCTTATCTGCTTATAACATGCCTGTCCAATTTACCTAAATAAGAAAAGACACAGTATGGGATTCTTGTTATTAGTTTATGATCTCATATTGTAAAAACAGTCTATTTATTACTTTACTCCCTGAAGTCGAAACACATTCCTGTTTGTGCAAATAAGCATTTAAATAAAATGATCCTATCATTCAGCAATAAAAAATTGTGTTTTTCCTCCCACAACATCAGCAATAAATCTAATTCCGCCAACCGTGCAGTTTATTGCCAGCAGTAAATGTTTTTTTTTTTTTTTCCGTACCTTGATAGTGGCCTGCAGTGAATATTGGCTCAGGCGCATTTATTAAATGAGTGGGAAAGGTTGGTAAATTACAAAGTTCTGTTATATTGTCACAGTAGCAACATAAACATGCTCCCTAATTATTTTAGAAAATTTTACTTATACAATTGATAGCACAGAGCATGAAGTGTTAAAAAAAGTCATTATTTCAGATCAGAACAGGTTTTTGTTGAAGAAACACATAGTTTTATTCATTCATTTTTTGATCAACCTTTCACAATGGTTGCACGGGGTGCTGGAGCCCATACTAGCCAACTACAGAGAGTAGGCAGAGGACACCCTGAATCGGTTGCCAGACAAGTAATGTTGACAATGTGCCTCCGCAATTCATTGATTAAAATAATTGTTGACAGTTCATTTGATAAGTGATTAGTTGTTGACTGGTAAATTAAAATGATGCCACGGTTGGCAAACCAAAACATTGGCACGTATCTAAAAGAGATTCACTACTCCGCTATGATTTTATGTAAAAAGTTTTCAATTAATTATTCCTAACAGTAAAAGTTGGCTAAGAAAATAGTTTTCCAACTAAAAATACCATCTAAGAAGATGATTCAATGAGCGTGTGTCATCCTTCATCATTTTTAGGGACGACACATGTATTTTCTTTTGTTAACTTCAGACCGATTTTTATTCCAATTGCACTTTGAACCTAATTTCTTACTGGAAATGATTTAACCGATTGTCTCAAACCTAAAAGAATTTAATCTCTCACAGAAAGTCACTCATTAAAGATTTAGACATTAAAATGCTCCACACTAAAAGGCACCTCGATTAAGACAGTAGAAGAAATTAGCATTGTTATTTTCCGCCTTAAAAATCAGCCTAGTTCCACATGATTGGATTTCAGCGTTAAGGTAGAGCGTGTCATCTAACTGCCAAATATAAATTAGGATTGTAAAGAAAAACGGTTCCATTTTCTAATCAGAATTTTTCACAGTGGCTGAAAAAGGGCCGACATTTCTCCAGGGAATGATTTTTCACTTTAAATTACTCACTGTGTCCATTCATCTCCTAGCCAATAAAGTCCTAAGTCCTGCACACACCTTGTCATCTTGGAGATTTGGTGTCAGTCCAGATGAATTATATTTGATCCCCATTCTACTAGGCTTCTAGTGGCCACAGCAGGCTAAAGCCTTTTGCTAAAGGAACCCCAAAGTGTTGAAAAAATTCAATTTCCTCCGTACAATATGATTTTTTTCCTTATAAGAATTAAAGAGGAGGAGATATAAATCCAAGCCACCTATTTTTGATACTTTCCTCTAGATTTAATGGCATTCACAGTTCACATTTTGCATCATTTTTGATTGATTTTGGTTCATTTCTAGGTAATTTCCCATTTTGGGTTACTTCCTGTTGATTCAGAAGCATTTGTAGGGTAGTTCCTGTTGATTGTGGGTCAGTTCCTTTTGATTTAAGGTTATATCTGGCTCACTTTCTATTTATTTTGGGGCATTTGGGACTTCTAGATGCTAGTAAATCAGTGCAGAGTAGAAAAGAAAAGGAAAGGAAAGGCCTACTAATAGTAATTCTGTTTGTGATCATTTTTCTCCAATCCAGCTATCTTTTTATCACGACAAACCCCAAAGTAGCCATAATCTTATGTTCAACTGTTCAATAAATGTCAAAGTCAACCGATTTTGTGCAATGAACATTTTTCGCGGTGCAGCTGATTCGTTTTATTTGTTTTTCTCAAGTTCTCTTGCGCATTCCCGGGAGATATCAGTATTAAATTGCTTTTTAGTTCAGAAGCTTCTCTGATGCATTCCAACGTGTAATGGACTTTGCCTTGGTGAAGGCGTCACACGCTTTAATGATTGTGCCTATTGGGTACAGCACAAGCTTTTTCATTGTGATGAATAATTCATTAGTGCATTAAGTTTATTGTCCTAATTGTTCCAATGTTTTGATGGTAAACTGCTCGGGAGGAAACAAGGCTGATTCAGTTGCACTCTGTATAATTTGAAAATGTGAATGGTAATATGATCATTTTATTTTTTGATATATGAAGATGCAAACCTACATTGGCTGCAAGGCAAACAACGTTTCAGAAGGGTAACGCCTCCAAGTTTTAATTAAAAACCACAGACAACCTAATTGTGGTGCAGTTGTGCTCTGCTGGGCCGTGATTGCTTTAGACACGAAAAATGAAATTGCAAGAGTTGCTGGCACAGATATTGCATTCCATGGTGTCAACCTCACGTCTGGACGTTAAGCAATTTATCTCTGAAACTTTATTTTGGGGTAATGAAGTCCCTTTAGATTTGTTCATTTGTTTGCAGATAGGTGGAAACCTCAGGGATGAAATGTCACTTAACTTGTTCTCTATGCACATGAAAGTCAAGTGAAGCAATTAAATATAGTTTGCCCTATTTGCATCTTACAAAGTTAGTCACTTTGAGAAACTACTTTGGCATGATATACTTGTTCCATACAGATATGTATGGGCTATAATTTGGGACAAGCTCTATGGACGATAGCTTGCATATTTATGAATATGGCAGCCCTTGGCATACTTTTAGCTGATTTTGCAAATGCACATGGAGCCGCATTTAGTTATAATCCATCATTATGCCATGAGGTAGTACTTGTCTTAGCATCGCACTTTGTTGTCTGTCAATTAAATTATTCCCTAATGCACATTTAGAAAGACACGTGTAGTTATGACATTGTTTAAAATTAGTTTGGAAAATACTATAAAGTAGCATGTGAATGTATTCACTGTTCAAATCAGTTGGACGTCTGTTTCCATCAATGGTAGGCAAGAGTTAAATAGTATATTTAGACACTTTAGACATGCATTCCAAACAAGAAATATACTTACTATACTGCATGGTAAGCCGCCTGATGGTGTAGCCCAAGGGTGTCAGACTAGGGTTGGTTCGCGGGCTGCTTTTGCGTCAACTTGATTTCATGTATGCTGGACCATTTTAGATATAACATTTAGATTTTTATTTATTTTATATAAATGGATTAAAAGAACTGGATTAAAAGCCCTGAATATTCAGTTTGTTATAGATCTAAAACAATGTTTATTTTAGCTTTTTTATATATATTTGTAGATTTTACTAAATTATTTTTGAACTAAAGACATAAAAAAATGATTAAAAATTACAATTATTGATTTAAAAGGGGGAAAATCAGGAAATGTAATATACATCTATACTCTTCATTTGAATTTGATCCTAAAACAGAAACTTGTGATTTACTTTCCCTGGCCACACAAAATGATGTGGCGGGCCAGATTTGCCCCCAGGCCACCACTTTGGCACATAGTGTATGTAGACTGTAGACGTTCACTCGCCTGACTTCGATGCAGGCAAGCGCAGACTCAATTCCCGCTGGTGTCAGTATCATTGTGGATGTGGTTGGTCGTTTGTCTCTCTGTGTGCCTTACAGGGTGACTGGTGACCAGTCTTGGGTGTAGTCTGCCTTTTCGCCGGAAGACAGCTGGGTTACACTCCAGGAAACCCCACGCCCCTTTTGGGGATGGGTGGCATGGAAGATGAATGAATGGATTAATGAATGAATTATACAAGTGACACAACTGTATACTGCTCTATTCTATTCTCCAATACCAAATAAGTTCAATATATTTAGCATTTGCAAAGATGCAAATAGGTGTATCCATTGGTCTCCAATCAGAAATTTGCGTCAACACCTCAGTTAGTATTGCCACACAAAGTAGTTTGGTGACACCTGACATGCCTGCTTATCTCTCCTCCGGGTCAGCGCAAAAGTTAAGCTACAAAACTTTATTCAAGGCCATTACAAAGTGGCTAAAATCCGAGTGAGTCAGCTGTTTCACTCCACCTAAAAATGCTGCCTGAAAATGTTGGCTTTAGCCCCAAATGAATTCCATTTGAATGAATTTGTATGAATACAAGACAAAGTACCCGCATATAAGATTTAGAGTGCCACTCACTCTATGATAACAAGATAAAGTCTCTTAGCTGCATTCTCCTCTGAATACGTATTAGGAGCCCCGCTTTCCAACATTATACATGCAAAGTGCTTACAGTATTTGAACGTTATCTTTGCGACATAGTCAAAAGTCAGGTTGCAAACACATCCCCCATAAGTGAGGGATGTCAGGCGGCTGCTCCAATGCACATGGCAAACTTTGAGTGTTAGGAGAACTGAATTGTCAGGGCGAGGATTAATAAAGAATGACTTTCTTTAATGTTTCGCCTGAGCAAGCTCATAAAAGCTGACATGTGGCAAAGTCAGAGATGCAATACAAATAACACGAGAACCAATAAATGTCACTGCGTTCTTGTGTTTGCAAGGCATGCAGAAAATGGGAGTGTTGGCTGCTAGGTGATACAGAAAATGTAATTTTTACAGAGCGTTTGCAATTGGCTGGCTCCTCTCAGAAGGAGGTGCGTTGTCATGTGTGCTCTATCCTTTATCTGATTGTGTTGCTTGAATGACCTTTTGAAAATGTGTTCCTTCAACCATCCTCACATCGCCCATTCCTTGTGGCTTTTCTTCACCATGTACCTATTCACACATTCAGAGTCATTTCATTTCCGATTTTCCAGGTAGTTCAATCTGGAAGTTTTTAGCCCCTCAACAATCGTTTGCCTTTGCTTGAATGAATGTTTAATAAAGAAACCACTTCCTTGTTAGACTGCAATTGTCATGTCAGTCAAATGACAGGCTTGTTTGCAAAAAAAAAAAACATGTTGGGGATGTCGGCAATGCACTGTTGCTGAACAACATTGGCTGACAAAGTTGTTCACTTTTACCTGGAGTGTTTCTGTGTAGGGTGGAATACATTGATTTGCAACACAATTTATGTCTAGTGGGGAGTTTGCGTGCTTTTTATTGTAGTTACTTACTCACTTATCCTGGTCAGGCTTGTGGGGCGCTGGAGCCTGTCTCAGCTAATTTCTGGCCAAAGTTGGATTACACCCTACATTGGTCGTCAGTCAGTCATACGGCACAAACTGACGGACAACCATTGGCAGTCCCAATCACACCACCACAGAGGAATTCGATCCCATGCTGCAGGCAATGTCAGGCAAATGAAGCACCATACTATCAGGTAGCTAAGTATTCACTGCTGCTTTTTTCTTAAAACATTAACTTCACATTCAAACAAAATGTCATAGTTTCATTCATTGTTGCAGATTCATTGAAACTTAGCTGAAAAAAAACAAAAAGATTGGAAAACAAAAAATGGTCAAACCAATTATCTCAGGTGATATAAGAAAGATTTAAAAAAAACTTTTTATTGGCTAGTTTGACTTCTATGTTTATTCAATTACAGCTACATAAGAGAAAAAAATGTGGTATATGGTATTTGTTCAGGTATCTTAATGTGTACCTCATGAAGGCTTAATCAATGTTAATCGGCAAATCAATTTTATACACACTTGGTTCTTTTCCAACACCGAATGAGCTGTACAGTGATAACAATTTACACAAAGAGTAATCAAACCATTGGTTTTTCCACTGACTTCTGCTAAAATGCTCACATTAAGGGAACATAAAGCAAAACATTCAGGTCTCGGGAAAAATAATAGCTGTAACACCCACACAAGTGTAAATGCACAGGCATTGATCGTGTCTGAGCCTTAAACTAAAGTCCCGTGGAGGCACACAAGACAGGCAGAGCCCATGGGCTGGAAGAGCCGAAGGCGAAAGAGAAACTTAAATCAATTCAACTTGATTAGGTGCCTCAGTATACACTACATCATTATAATTCCATTAACACAGGCATGGATTTTTCATTGAATGTAACTGCAGGCAAACGCTTGGGCATAATTGTATGAAATGAAATAGAACTGTGGTTTAGAATACGAGCGTGAATTTTTCCACTTCTTCGCCCTTTTCAGATAAGTACTTGGCTCATCCTTATCCTGCATGCTTGATCTTTTCCCTTTTTTGCAAAGCTACATCCTGATACGCCAGTGGAATTCTTAATTTCTTTTTCTCTGGCAACCCATCATATCAGTTTCAGCTCAGTGGGCCTGGGTTAGCAGGGCAAAACTGCCGTGCTATTGCATAATAATGTTGTGATAAATAAAATGAATGTGTGCCATTAATTACAGTGCAGGGAGGTTAAGCACTCCAACGACGCTTATTATATTATTCACCGACTTTGATATTGTGTTTTTATATCAGTCAAATAACAGTAGAAATGCTTTAGGTCAAACGGGGAGATGGTTGAAAAGGCTCTTTGACAACAGAAAGAGGCTGATTCTGAGTGGCGGGAGTGTGAGAAAGCCATTCCTGAATGTAATGCTCTGGATTTCAGGCAGTGAAACTTAATGATGATTCTTTTGTCTATTAAATCAGTTTTCCTTCATAAGTTGGTAAAGCACTGAACAAGCATACATTCGTTTCCTTTTTAATTGCACGATTACCACCAATGACCAGCCAATCACACTCATTAAATTAGCCTACTGTGCATGTTTTTGGTATGTGGGAGGAACCGGAGTACCAGGTAGCATAGGTAGAATATGCAAACTCAGCCCAGAAACTCCCCAGCGTGGACTTGAACCACTGATCCCAGAACAGTAAGAACGATGTGATAACCACTCTGCCGCCGTGCCACCATTAGTTAAAGAAAATTGCCGCACTGTAAGTTTGTGATTAAATCACAGTGGGTTGCTTTGCCTCTCCGCACCCGAGCCACGCCGCCTTGAGGGGTCACACGCTTCACCCTTGTCAATTACCACCACTGGGTAGCAGTGACCTAGTTTAAGTCCAAAGACCAAGTTTGGTAATATGATATTTTACCATGTGTATGTTGTTCATCTGCTTATAAGCAGCACTGAACTTTACTGCCTTTGATTTCTCTATGAATAGTTAACCTACTTTTCTTCTGTTAAGACCATTGATCAGAGGCAACCACTCCTTGAGCAACGTTGGCACACTATGCTGCAACTTTAATGCAGCATACTCATAAAATATTTGTGCCTCTCTCCTCTAAGCAACACAGCACTGACTGATCGCCCACTTGCACTCTCTCGGAGATTTGCCCTGTGCCGAACGGACATTGCATACATTCCCACACTCGCAAAGTCACAGAAGAAGGTCATAGTCAATTTGACTGTGAAAGTCTAGACTACTGAATCAACTTTTGAAATGATGGATGTTCTATATATTATCAGATAAACTTTAAGTTCCATTAGATATTGTCAGGCTTTCAGGGTTATGCAAGGAATATGTTGTGATTTACAGAAACAGTGGACAGAAAGTGTGCATGAATAATTTTAATGTTTTTAAATTTCTTCACAATAATGAAATTCATGGCGGCCCAATAGCCGAGTGGTTAACGTTTCGATCTCACAGTTCTGGAGTTGAGGGTT
Source organism: Stigmatopora nigra (assembly GCF_051989575.1). NCBI lineage: Eukaryota > Metazoa > Chordata > Actinopteri > Syngnathiformes > Syngnathidae > Stigmatopora > Stigmatopora nigra. The sequence continues at coordinate 6,345,062 of NC_135511.1, read as the reverse complement.
CAAATACTGGTCATGTCCACCTGTGTGGAGCATGCATGTTCTCCCTGGGCCTGCATGGGTTTCCTCCAGGTACTCCGGTTTCTTCCCACATTCCAAAACATGCAGGGTAGCCTGATTGAACACTCTAAATTGCTCCTAGGTGTGGTTGTGAGTGTGCATGGTTGTCCATCCCCTGGTGTCCTGCGATTGGCTGGTCACTTATCATCAATCTCCCCAAAAGCTAAAAGCTTAAAGATCCTGATTATTTGATTTGGGTGTGTTGGAGAAGGAATATATGGAAAACAGACTGGATAGGTGCCCTCGACGACCCCTGATTGTCTTCTTACTTTTGTGCCATATTTTTTCCACTATACATTCCTACAGTCGCACCGGACTATAATTTTTGGAGTGGAGATCTTATGTCTAGCAGCTACTGTGTTCATATAAACAGTACTTGACTTTAAACCCAGCTTGAAAACCATCAGTTTGAACTGTACTGCTGTATTAATTTTAAGATAACATTTTGGGGGAATTAGCAAACTATGTTACAGCCTTTCTTCAACAACAGTCATTTCAGGAATTTTTTTCAGGGGCTTTTCTCACAGTCTTGGACAATAGCCTGCTCACAACTGTCTTGTTAGTTTACTTGGGCTGTAGAAGCAATCTCTGCATTATTTCCGGGCTTCGGTTACATATTTACAATGACCAAGGTGTCATCCAGCTTGCCTCCAAAACTATTTATAATAAAAATAGAAAAATACTGTATATTGCTTGACCTATGGAAAAAAAACAAAAGAAACTTGTGTAGGTTCAACAACTGACACTCACCCAATGTATAAAATCTCATATTTCTGCATCTGGTAAATTGAAACTTGGAATAATGCACTTGTGAAAATAAATAGTAGATCAAAGTGTATTTGTCAAATATTTCTATCCTAGATTAGTTTTTCACCTATATCAACAATCATTCCTCCCCTGACCTTGTCTCGAGTTCCCCAGTGGGTAGTCAGATAAACCTTCAAATCCACTTGTGTAAATAATCATGTTTTTCACGTCCTACAACCATTGCAAGGATGAGCACAATTTTATTCCAATCTCTGCATATTTCTTTGTAAGTCATAAAAAATTTCCTAATTCCCCAATTTTCCCAATGAAAGCAAATGTGCCAGTTATATTGCGCAAGGGGAAATCAAGGAAAGATTTATGGGCATAATAATGAATCGAGTGTCTGCTTTAATTACAACAATCCTTGGCTCTTTGAAGTACGCTGTAAACCACTTGCCTTATGTCTTAGCCCTTAACACAGAATAGATTAATGTGCATCAAAAATTGAATTTGCATGTTATTGAGATGTGGTTAACAAACTGTAGCAAAAGAGGCTTAATAGCTAACTCTGCCTTCATAAATACTTCACGTGGATTCCTCTCAACGTTTAAGATGACATTTCATTGTCTGTTCATGAAATGACGGCCGAACAAAGCAGCCAGTGTTCAGTGTTGCTGAAATCCAATCCACTGGAAGCCACTTGTGATTCATGTGCACCGCTGATGTCTTCCAAGCATCCTTAGAGTGGCAAAATGAGGAGCCAACACAGATGCTTTTTACTCACATGGCCTTTCCTGCACCTGTCCCTGCCGTATGTTGAGAAGTCTGATCACTCCAAAGCAGGCGGAACAATGTGAGTAGGTCAAGATGACCTGCCAAAAAAGGTGTGTGACAGTTCCACCTGTGTCTCAGTAGGCATTAGCTTCATCCTACTCTCAGAGTGATAATGAGTTTCTTTCCCTGCTGGTTCAAAAAAAATATCTGTCATTTGTTTGGAATTTGAAGGTCTCCAAAAAACCAAACCTCCCAAATAGTCACCTCTTCTCTCTTAGAGGTTTAACTGCGATATAAACTGTAGTTCTTAAATTAACGTGCCATGATTTTATTTCATATTATTATATATTTGCTTGTAACGAAAAATGCATGCAACAAAGTTAAAGCTTTACTCCTGAAAACCTTGGTTAGACTAAATAAAGAGAAGCCAAAACGAACTCCTGGCAGCTGTACCTGCGTCATCTGCCTTCACCACGGACACTGCCAGAAGTTTGGTTTTGCTACTAAATTGACTCCTGGAATACAAAACAAAGAGAAGTCAGAACGCCCTGTCGTGCTGGGAATCTGGTCAGGGAACTGCACCTGCGCCTACCACAAACACTCCAAAAGACTGCCTGATACTTTAGTCCTCATCTGTTTTGACTTTTGACTATTGATGTCTCACTTGTGTTCTCAACCGTCCCCTTAGAGTTGAGATGTCCAGGCAATCATGCGTAAGGTCAGAATGCAGTGAGAAGCTGTCTCAATGGTCATTTTCTTTGCAAAATTTCAATAAAAAATGTCCTTTCCTCTTTATTTGTGCGTGAATTTGGGAATGTCTAATGACAAACCTTACACAAAACAACAGACAAGTTTACTGAGAGCATTTCATTCTAGCTTCTTCTTTGGGATTGAGGGGGTGTTTAGAACATACAGTAAAACAAGGTCAGAACCCAGGATACTGCATGAGGAGAGCACGTAAAGTGAGATGAGAGGAGGCGGAATGTGTTTGATGGATGCTTGGCAGCTTGACAGCAAAGCATGCTCGCAAAGTGTTGGCCTTCTACTAGTGAACGCCGCTCTTTTTGTGGGCTTGGGGGGAAGGCGCAGCTTGGCAGATGGCATCAATGGATAGTGTTTATTTGAAATTTGGAATCAACGGATGTTATTCTTTACTGTCTCTTATATTCTAACTACGCTGGTTTTACCCAACTAGGGTTGTCTCACTAGGGTCGCAGGAGTGATGGAGCCCATCTCAGCTGACTTCAGGCCAAAGGCGGGAGACACCCGGAATCGGGGCCAGCCGATCGCAGGGCACAAGGAGACAGACAACCATTTACACTCACATTCATACCTAGGGGCAATTTAGAGTGTCTAATTAGCCTACTATGCATACCTTTTGGAATGTGGGAGGAAACCGTAGTTCCCAGAAAAACCCACACAAAGCATGCAAACTTCCCATAGGTGGACAAATATGGATTTGAACCCAGGACCCCAGAGCTGTGCGGCTGACACACTAACCACTCAAGCAGACAGGATGCATCACTTGTCAAACGATAAAAAATAAGGTTTGCTTTGTTTTGTTAACCCGGTGGCCAGGCCTCACACACGTAACATGACGTTTTTTTGTGGAATTGTGTTTTACCATTATCTATAGAAAGTTACAGCAGTTTTTTAGCAAGCTACTTCAGCCTCCCCTCTCTGAGGAAAAAACCTTCACACTCTGAAATCTGCCATCGCTCAAATCACGGACTGGAATAAAAAAAATATTAAAAGTCTCTCTCCTTTTTTGTTTATAATTCAATGTGTGGTTAACATGCTTGTAAGCAGTTTTTGTTGACACATGCCTTGCGTTCTAGCAGCTACACATTTGTTAATGTCACTTCCAACAGCCAAACGGAAGGAGACGTTCTTAGCACAAGAGGGTGACGGTGGAGAATATGACAGCTTGACAGCTCTCATTAGTGTATTAGATGCAAACAGTAGCACAGATGCTACCGGTCATTTCTTGGTCAGCCCGGAGCTTTGCATAACAGCCTACTGACAGGTGGCTTTGTGGCCTTGTCTTATGGTTGACAGGGTGGTAAAAAAGAAGCTCATTTTTAATGGACTACTGGGATTAACCAAGACAAGTGCTTTTTTCCACACGTTAACCCTCAAGCTCAATAAACAAAAGTCACAAGAAAAGGATTTCACCTATTAAGGTTGGATTTTAATTAACTACTTAACTACTAAACCATTGCAACCTATAAGGTTGTATGTGATTCATGTCAAACATTTGCGGACAGGCCTGACTTCCCTCGCCTGATTTTTGGCATCGATTCTCGCTGGTGGCTCTATGGTTGTGAGTGCGAATGGTCATCTGTCTCTTTGTGTGCCCTACAGCGGACTGACAAATAGTCTTGGGTGTAGTCTGCCATTCGCCCGAAGTCAGCTGGGATAGGCTCCAGCAACCCCTGCAACCGTTCCAAGGATACACAGTTCGGAAGATGAATAAATGAATATAGAAAATCTAAAATACCTGTAAAGTTAGGCAAAAATGTAAGTGACACCATGTCGAAGGCATACATTAAGGTGTTTAGAAGGTGTTCTTAGCTAGTGTATACCCAACAGAGGCAGAATCTTAACTTTAAAGTAACTTTTCTCTTTAACATTTCTCACAGAAAAGAGACCAAAAGTTCACTTCTTACATTCCCAGCAGAAGTTGAAAAAAAAGAAAAAGCAAAGCTAGAGGCACTGGTGTTTTGTAAGTCAGAACAAAAAAATTACATTATTTTTCCATCACACCTTTTAGAAGTTTTTCTGTAAGCCTCAAGGGTGAGACAGAATGGCTCTAAAATGTAATAGAGTCACTGGGAAGAATGTCAAGAAGCTCGAGAGAAAGGGACAGTCTAAGCGAGAGTGAGAGAGAAAAAGAGAAAAGACAAGGCCAAAAATCTGAGTGACCCTTACATGGAACTTTATTTGTTATTTGCTCAGCTTGACATTTCTGTCACTGAATCTTCTTATAGATCACTTGCTCTGTGTGAAGCTTAAATGTTCTCAGCTTCCCCAGCTTGAGTCAGCATGATAGAATTCTTCTCAAGCTACCAATTCTTTTTTTGACCGAAGAGATTGTTTCCTCACCCCACTTTTATGACTTCAAGAAAACAAGTCTACACTAAAAGCGAAACAGACAACAGTCATTGAACTTGGCAGTTGTGATCCAGACCAGAATACCAGATGTTTGATGACAGTTGTTATAAATGATCTGTTATAAAAATTAACTTATGAGTTTGAGCAATATTAGAATTTTCTCACCATGAACTCACCATGTGATTGCTTCTATTTGATCATTGGTTTGTGTTGCCTGGTCACAGTAATGTGTGTCCACAGTATATGGCACTTGTGTTTGCTTTATAACAAATTATTCCTGTGTTCTGGCAGTCACAGCAAAGCAAAAAAATATAGTAAAACTTTTCCTGACCTGTATCCAAACAACCTGCTCTTATAGTTCAGAGAGAAGAGTTACATCTTGAGATATCTGCCCTAACCGTTGTTTACAAAAAAATCCACTGGTATTTGTTTTATAAAAAAAACAGTTGCTAAATCTGGCAGTTGTTCAGATGGTTCAGTATCAAAAACTCTCCTTCCCGCAAGCCAGAGCGTTGACTGAATTGATCAAACTAGCTAAGGACATTCTTCTGTAACTGAAACACTAATATTCAAATTATTGCTCAATTCTGTGTGCTGGAAAACAAGTTTATAAACAAGAGTTAGAGGAGGAGAGGTCGCCGTTTCTCTTTGTAAATAAAGGATGTTGTTTTGAGAACTGACCAAGAACCACCACTATGTCTGTCCTGTCTATAATTTTACAAAGTCCTTCAGAACAAAATTAAGAATACTAACACAGTACATAAGGTGTACGTACAATGACTGAAAACATTAACCCTAATAGTCAGGATAATTTAATTAAAAGGAATCTGCACTGGTTTGAATATACTTTTTCTGGAGGAAAAAATGTTAATATGGCAAATTACAGTAATTTGTAAATTCCAAATGTCTCCTTAGTAAGAAAAATCACAAAAATTAATAGCCACAACACTAATTCAAAATGACCAAACCAACCAAGACAAGTTACACCGCTACATTTGGTAGATATTGATTTGTGACAGTCTACGCCTTTGGGTTTTTTCAGAAGTAATCATCTCATAGAGATCATCGATGACACCGCTCGTTTTAGCCGAATGTTGTCATCATTGAGCACACAGATTTGACTTGTTGATTGTTGCAACCAGTGAGTCACTGGTCGGCTATTTCGTGGAGTGCCATTTGAAAAAAACAACATGGTCAATGGAAGGTGTCATTGAAACAAAAAGATTGCTCAATTTTTGAACAATTTTCAAACAGGTATGTTTGTCAGAAATGTCAGATATGAAGTAATCTGACAGCATACTTAACTCATCACCTACAAATAAACAGTGCCAGATGTCATCTTATCCATTTGAAGTGAAAGGACGGAAGTGAATGAATGAACTTCAAATGGATTGGATGTCTACTAGTGATAAACTCATTTAAATTCCCATAAGACGATGAAAAGAACCTTGTCACACTATTATTGTCAACAGCACAAAAAGAGTTACGAATATTATTTTTACCGTAGCAACTACAGTACTCACATTCAGAGCCGAGGAAATGAAATGGCCTTATTGCCTTTCATCCTGATACTATAAATGCGGGTAGAATACAGTAATCGGTGTGTCTTTGCTGAAGATGAGTAATACGAGGAGGGTCAAGGTAATATGTCAAACTAAGCGGTATTGAAATAACATTGTGTGTTAGTGGACTGCACAGGGCATGAACTCCAATCTAGGTGAGGAGTTGTGCTATTTTAAGAAGCCTAACCCAAAATACAGGAGGCCACAAGGTTGGTCAAATGCAATTCCCCTGCTAATCCGCAATAAAGATTAATGCCAAATCAAAGTGCAGTGTGCATGCAGTGAACTCCTCTGTTGATTTAACTGCTGGCCGGCTTGGTGTCACAGCATAATGTGTCTATATTTCTATATTTTTGTGCGCTCATTCCCTCACGTTTCCAAAAATGTTCTGGGTACAATGTTCTGGCATGCTAAGGAAAGTGAAGCCTTAAACCTGTTTGACAGTCTTCTTATTACATGTTCTTTTATTGACTTCACGAATGCGACCACTCAACAGGAAATCAATACTCATAACAATTCACTTTTTGTGCACCTAAAGATGCTGTAATTGTCTAAGTCAGGTCCCATCAATGGCAATTATGGCAGACCTTAAACACATGCATAAAATGAACTGTCCCCATTCACTTCATTGATTATCATTATTCACCCATCATCTTCTATCTCACTGTTTTCAACATGTTTGTTTACCTAGACAGGTCAACATACTATTTTTCAAACCTGCAATTTGAACATCAAATTCCATTTATAGTTAAATCTAGCATATTTAATGCATATGGCCCTTTTTTGTGGTGACTACGTGGATCAAACTGGAAATGTTAAATGTTCTAAGATAATGAACAGGGTCCACATAATCATTGCAAGGCTATCTCATTAATTGTTTGATTTTCTATTAATTAATCATCTCAAATTCATATGCAGGATATTATTTTATATGACTGATTAGTTCAAATCCCCCTGATGGTTCACTTGTATGACTTTGGTGCATCCTCGATTCACGAGCTCTCTCTGTGTGTTCTACGGCTAACTGGCGACCAGTCTAGGGTGTAGTCTGTCTTTCACCCGAACTCAGCTGGGATAGGCCCTAGCAACCCCCGCAACCCTTACGAAGATCCGCGGTACGGAAGATGAATGAATGATTCGTTCAATTGTTTGTTTTGTATTTGTTCCCGTTGTCTCTCCGCCCACATAACCTCTGACAAAGCACAGTGTGCAATATAGAAAACAAATACCCAACAAATCAATAGTAAACCCAGAATTGAATGGCTTTATATAAAGAATAAAGTAAATTCAAATAATTCAATTTCAGGTGGCAGATAGAAATGTTTTATTTATTCAAGGCATTGCAGCAGAGGGAATAAAAGTGCAGGAACATGGCAGCCGGCCAGAGCATAAAAGGTATTTTACTTTGGTTAACCTATGCCACTTATATTTTTTCACACTTCAGGGATGCATTCTAAATGAAAACTTCACTTCAAATCAGCTCTTTTCTTTTTAGGCTCACATTGATGTCATCATAATCATAAGAGGGAGTCTTCAGGTTAGGATGTCATCGACCAATAATATTTTGACGTTATGGCCCATGTGCCACATCCGCCATTTAGTCCCCAAACTAGTTTTTCTACTTAGCCATTGCATAGAGCTTGACTCTGTTTGTGTGCAATGTGAATAATTCCCCTTTTCCCAGTTTTTTTTTACATTATGGCCCCTAAGAAGAAAGCTGGCCCAGCCAAAATGAAAAGCAATTACCATTGAAACGAAGCTTAACATGAAAAAAAGATGGGCGACAGGAGAGACACCGACAAATTTCAATAAATGTCCTTACTGATATACGACTAAGGAACAGCTTTAATATAATAATTTTATGACTTTTTGTTGTGATATTAATGGATTCTTCTAATATTACGCCAAAAGCAAAATGTGCAGCGGTGCACACAGCTTTCCCAGTCTCCCCCTTATTTTTTCTCCTTCAACCTCTCAACAGTAATGATAGGTACAACATCCTTTTTAATGCATGTTAGTTTATTACGTGTTTTCACATCAATTTCACCTTTAATAGCAAAATCCGACTTATGCGGAATTTCAGGTTACACAGCCAACATATGGATAAAATTGTATGAAATTCACCCAATTTCAACTCAATTTAGGTAATGAACTTTAAAGTCTATTGCAGAACTGTGAGAGACAAAGTATAAACAAAACATTAGAAAAGGCAAAGAGCCACATTTATTTTTTCCGGAAGCCACATGAGGCTCGAGAGCCGTGTGTTCGCCACCCACAGTCTATTGCAAACAGTGGCATTTAAATATGATTGCATCATTTTCATCATTAAATGCAAGCATTGGGCATTTTTGTTGAAGAAATGTAAACCATCTAAAGGCTAATTTGAAAAGTTTTTGCCCCAACATTTCCAAACAATGGCTTGGATATTTAAAAAAAATAACCCTATATAGTTGAATTTAAAGAATATATTTGTATTTATTTATTTTTATAATAATTTGGTACAATAATTCTCTATAACAAATAATTGACTCTGGGTTGCCAGAAATAGTGCAGCCTGTCGGGTAGGATGAGCATTCTCATTTAAACTACATTTCCCATAAGCCCCAATCTTTCCCAGCATCCTTTGCGTTACAGCCCATCTCTCTCCGCTCAGAAACAAGAAGGTCGCCGCGGCGTACGACTGAAATCAACCGCTCACCATGTTGGGACAAGCTGTAAGGCGATTCACGACATCTGCTGTTCGTTCTTCACATTATGCTGAAGGACCAGGAAAGGTACATAAATATATAGAGCATGACTCGTTTAAATATTGATCATTTTAATTTGCGGCCTTGTATTATGTCCCGATCTTGCTAGCTAAGGTAACCTGGAGGTCATGGCGAACAGTTCTAAATAGTGTTCCTGTCATGGTTCTTAAAGCCCATTAGACTGCAAAGCAAACCCCTGTAAAGAGCTGTAAAAGTGTTTAAGTCGTAACGTAGTAATTGAAATTATTCGAAGCAGTACAACGTTTGTCTTTGACAGGCTACATTCATTTAGCTTCGTGGCTAATCAACCTGCACAACCCTATGCACGACGAGTAAAACGTATAAAATAATTTAGAAGCGGCTCTCTAAATGTTCATTAATCTATCCTGGTGTATCTTCTATTAGTTGGGTTAGATGTGTATAAATATTTTAGTCATGCCCGTTTCTTATTCCATGTCTATGTTCATGTTTCTAAATAAATGCACATGTTTTGACAAATTGGCTTACATTTTTGGTGGTAGACTTCCAGTCCATTTAAAGTGGGAGTGTTGTTTACAAATTGTTTGTGTATTTTCTGCAAACATCCCCAGTTCAAATTCACAGCACAAGCATAGAAGGAAACAACTAAATTGACCTCTATCATTGTCAATTGTGGTGTCTGGGCTGTAAACAGTTTGTTTCCCAAGCTCACGTAATAATGTTCAGCCCATAAAATGTTTCAATGTATTATTTGCACCCACCTATTAAAACCGGTTGAAAATAAAGTAATTCACATGTGGCAACACATCTTTTTAGAACCTTCCATTTTCCGTGGACAACAAGTGGCGTCTGCTGGGAATGATGGTTCTGTTCTTTGGCAGTGGCTTTGCATTCCCCTTTGTTGTGGTCAGACATCAGATTCTGAAGAAGTAAAATGTACTTTGAGGTAAGTTTCACGATCTCGTTATTTGTAAATTCTTGCAAACAAGTCATATTTATCATTGTACTCATTAAGTTGGTTGTTTTATCTTTTTGCAGACCAGCATCAGGAGCATATTCTCACCATCAAACTTCTCCACATGCAGAACAGTGGGACTCTCTTCAATCTTTGTAAATAAAATTATCTGAAATGTCCTCATACCTGTGTTTTTCCTCTTTCTTGACAAATTTGCAATCTTATTTATCTATAGCTAAACCTTCTCATTAATTCTATACATTTGTTTTGGTATGAGGGAAAAATGCATACCTTAGGATATTCCTTTGTGGAAAGTATGTTCCTTCTAATCCTTTATCACAATGACAAATTAAATACAGTTACCAGCCAAATACAAAATGTAGTTGAATTTAAGAAAAACACCAAAGGGAAAACGGCTTACCAAAAAACTAGTTCAAGTTTTTTTAATGTATTTATTAAAAAATGTACTTTTCTTCTCAACCTGAGCCAAAATGTTTTCTAAATTTTTGTGGGCATGATGACCATGTTTTTTTAACCAAAAAAAGCTAACATAGGTTATAATTGAAGATTCAACTCCATTTTAAAAGCTCGATTTGCCTTGCACTTTATATACAAGAAGTCTTAACATACCTTAACACCTCATGCATATAAGCCACTTAACTTTTCATTCCAAATCTGCATTAATCAAGTCCTGTACAACATCCTTGATCTAAACTAGCTTGAAACATTAAACATTTAAGCCTTAGAGGTACATTTAGACTTGCTTCCTGTTAATACAGCTCACTTCATTTGAACTCTCAGGGACTTATTTCCATTCAATTAACCCTGTGACAAATAATTATCCGAGGGCAAAATATTCCATAAGTATGCATAGTCATTTTAGTTCTCTGTACAGTGTGTGAAAGGTAGATTTGATGTGAATGTTGAAAAACAACCTGCCACCCTTGTACGACTCACAAATTCCAAATGGGAACTTGTAACCCTGCCAGTTGCTTGTGTGTGTGTGTGTGTGATATGTAATATATTGCGTGCCTTTGGCCCGCTGGATTGTGCAGCAAGCCGGTGTTTCAGCGCTAGTAAAGAATCAGACATCTAATGGGGTCAACGAGTAGAGAGTGTTTTATGTGTCTCACTTAGAATAGATTGTCCTTTGTGTATAGCTCAAGGGGAGAGAGGATGTGTGGTCTTAAAGTACAATTTTGCAGTATTCTAAATCTCCATAGCCTTTTCACTTCAGGCCACGTTTAACTCTGATAGCAACCTTTAATTTTTTTCCTGTTTCCACACGTGAGGAAACAACAGTAGCGTCTCATGAGAAATTGTCAACACTCCATAATGCATGACATTGAAATTTGGCTCTGTGATCTTGCAATATCTTTCTGTACTTTTACAGACGACAGCATTGAGCCTGCCGCCGACAACAACAATCTCTTTTCAGAATTTTCCCTCATATCAGCGCGTAATGAGCCATCCTTCATGTCACTCATTCTTTTTGCAGACACCTCTTAAGAGCTCTCCAGGCATCAGAGACAAATATGCCTCTCTCAAGTCATGTTTCATCTGGGCGCCCTCCTCTGAATGCTACACAAGAGGCTGTGAATACGCGACTTTTCATGATGCTATTTGTCAGACAAGAAATACAGCAGCCAGTCCATTAACTCCATATGCACAATCTTCGAAAGATGAACTTTTGTTCCCTGAACTTTTGACAATGTATTGCTTGGTAATAACTCAATTTCCATATGCAATGCTTGGCTTTATGGGATTTTTTCTTTTGCCATTTGACATCATGTCTTTCCTGGCAGTTGGTTAAATTTAGGGTCAATTAATGAATGACTTCCGCCATAAGTTTCAATGATCCCTGCCATTTCTCTATGTCAAAAGGAATTGAATGTCTAGTACATTCAATGGTACTGAATGGTTGTTCATCTTTTGAGTCTGCAATTAGCCTGGCCACCGATTCAGGGTGTCCCACACCTAGGCCAAAGGCTTGCGACCCATGTGAGATTAATTGGTTCAGAAAACGAATGCAAAAAATACTGGAATTCTATAAAAACACACAAGTAATAAGAACTGTTACCTCCAGGCCATTTCTTCATTAACTTCCTGATGGCCAATCACAGTCCGTTATTCTTTCAGCCAATCAAAAGTATACAGATAATGGGCTCTGCACTAAGAAGGTTATGTTGCTTGCATTCAATTAATTTTAAATGAAACTAATGCTTGTGAAATTTCACGTTTGTGTACATGATCTTGCAAACCTGCCATCTAAGAAAATTGGAAACTGTTCTATGGTTTTGTTGATTGACAAAATCCATGCGAGAACATTGACCGGCCCGGTTTTCATGTCCACAGTCCGCACTTTTTCATTATGGGGGACCACATTTTTTTTAGCGGTGTGCAACTGGCAAATACTTTACGATACATCACGGCATGATTTCTGTGATATAAATAAAAAAAAGTGGCATGGGATTTATTTTCCATTGACTATCCTATACATATTTATATGCATATGTATATACATGCAAACTCCACACAGATGGACCGACCTGGACTTGAACCCAGGACCCAAAGCCGTGAGGCCGACACCCTAACCACTCGCTCCATCGGGCCCCTCTTTCCATATTTGGACACCTAAAAATGACGACAAATTATGATATTCGAGGATTAAATGAAGTGGGAAATACATTTTTTTCTGCATCTGCGAGAGAAAAGTGCACTCTTTGTGCAATCATGTTATAAATGTTTGATCTATTATCTACCATTATGCTCCTGAGTGTAGCTTTTTTTAGAATTCTAAGTGACTCCTCACTCTGTCACTGAGGAAAAATTAGGCACTGTGGTGTAATCCGCCATATAGGGGATGGGCTGCAGTGCATTGCAGGCGATTTAGCAAAAGTCGGCAGGAGGGCACGTTGCAGCTGGCGTTCCTATGGAGCCTCCAATAGCCACCATGACACTTTTCAGCTTGGAGAAGTGTAGCACCAAATGCACAGTTGGCTTGCTAGACTTCTTCATAGTACATTCATGCATTCGATTGTACATTTCTACAGTTTTTTTGCCAGGTTATCCCAGCATTTGCATCTTCATTAAAGCAAGTAAACTCATTATTGTAATTGTGGCGAATGCTCTGCATTCCCAAGCGTCCGGGCTCTAATTAAAACAAAGTATAGTCATTAAAGATCAATTCCATGGCAGTTTATTCTCATTCACTGATTGCTTAATGCCATGCATTCTAATAAAATAAGTAGGTTATCCTCATTACTGCAGCAAGCAAAAAAAAGGTAAGGCTTCACACCGTAATCTCTCGGTTGCAGCAATTACTTCAAATCTTTGTCCAAGTGGCTAAATGCACTTTCATGTGCCCTTCCTGATAAGTCACCATATTCGTACCATCTGGGCCATTCATTGTGGAGAGTTCAGCACTAGCCTTTTTCCACATCACACATGTGCAATCTAATTATAGGACTCATTTGCACTTCAGAGCACAATACACAGAGCTTGGCTCAGTGCAGCCATCGAACACAAAGACTCAATATTATACGATTCGCTTCCTCTCTCATGTAGCCAGAAGGATTATAGGACAGAATTTAGTTTTTCTTTTTTTTTTTTTTCAGTGGCCAATTCGCTGCAGATTGGATTCACACAGTGAATGAGTTAGGAAAACTCTAATGTGTAGTCATTTTGAAAGGAAATCAATTGATTGTTTAATTTAATGTCGGGACAGCTGATGGCGTCATATGTAAAGGTGAGCTATAACAGTCTGAACAGTCTCATAGGATTTTGTGTCAGTCCATCTAAGTTTCAAGGACACACTCAAGTTTCTTGTTAATCACATCCACTTATCCGTTATTGTCTTTGTTTACCAAGCAAAAATGCTGATTCACGTGGAAGTGCAGAGTATCCCTTGCAGAAACATGAAGACACCTGCATCCTTCTACTTTAGCTCAGAAGCCTAAGCCGAGGAGACTGTCATGGTACATCAAGACTCTGCTTGTAAAATGGATGCATAACGATGCAGTGTTTGGTGTTGGCCAAAATGTTCTAAAAAAAAAAAAGCTGAAGTTTGAGAATTACCAGTGTGCTTCAATTTTGAAGGATAAAAAGGATTGTTATCTCACTAAAAAAAACTCACATAAAATGTTTCCAAATGTTTGTCCTTTATTTTTGGTAGCTCAAATGAATCAGTTCAATATTAAGATGAATCTAACAAAATCTACACTTAATACTTCTTACATTTCAGATTTTTCTTTGTATTCTACTTCTTCATTATTTGTCACTGATGGCTGTTTTGCAGTGCTATTATCAGGACCCCTTTTAATACTACGACCGGTGCAAACATGTATATATATTGTTGGGAGAACAATTGTTTACTAAGCCAAAATGTAGGTATACTTTAATGTACTGTACTGAACAAGAGGCCCACTAGGAATGTGATTGTTTACTTCCACGCCACTTGCACAGACGATAAAAAACCCAACAGCGAGTTATATTATTTTCTCAAGAGAAACATACTTTCAGTAACCGTCAGATGTAAAGGAACAGCATGCATGCGGTGTGGGAATGGGGTCTAAAAATGTAAGGTCACTGCAGATGGCGAATGAAAATAAAAGGCAGAAAAGCTCAACGGCTGTTTTTTTTTTTCACTGCCACTTATTTTTTTACTAACATTTAGTGAGGAAAAATTTGAAAGATTGGAACTGTCTCCAGCTTTCCACTTTTTACCACCCTCCTCGTTAGTGGAGCCTACTGTCTTCTTGCCCTCACTGCCACGCACCTCCATATTCACATCTGTGTTTGCACATATTTAAGCCTCCAAACAAATGCACAAACACTACTCTAGTACATCCACAGAAACGCCACTAAAATGGTGTGTTTTTTATGCTGAAACAAACAGAAACAGCCCACTATAATCTGTCACATTTATGCCAAGGCCATGTGTTTGTGAACACTTCTATTTATGCATCGGTGCATAAATTAACGAGTCATTCGGGCATTGACAACAATCAGAAATTGGTGTTGAATCGGTGTACAGGTGCCAAATATTCCAATGTGCCTAAGGTGCTCAAACTCTTAAACCTTTACAATGCACTCATTCAAGTCATTTGACTACCATTGACGTTGTAAAATGTCCAATCGATAGCATTTATAGACATTACAGTAAATAGTTTTAAAAAAAAAATTAAATGTTTTTTTTTACTTTTTTAAACTAATACAAAACTGTAAATGTAATATCTTATTGCTTATTTTATTACATAAAAATATCACTAAATATTGTCTTAATTTTTACTATTTGAAATGGTTAATATAAAAAAATAGTCAATTTTTACTTATTTTGCAAAATATGTTTAAAACTGCAGCAGTTAGCATGTTCGCCTCAAAGTTTTGAGGTCAAGGGTTCAAACCCCAGTGGTTTCCTACCTTCCTGCATTGTGTTTGCATTTTCTCACCATGCATGGATGGGTTTTCTCTGCGGTACTCCATTTTCCTCCCACATGCCAAAGACATACATACAAGGCTATTGAACACTATAAATTGTCCCTAGGTGTGACTGTGAGCGTGAATGGTTGTTCGTCCCATTGTGCCCTGCGATTGGCTGGCAAACAATTGACAGTATCCCTTGCCTCCAGCCAACAGTTGCCTGAGATACGCTCTGGCACCCCCCAAGACACTTGTGTAAATAAGAGCTGTGTATAACGACAATAAAGGCATTCAATTCAGTTCAATTTAAAATTTTATTAGGTTGGAACAGGATTCTTCCTTCTTCTAAATCCCCAAAATCCTATTCCATAAAGATCACAACAGGGATTGAGTTTACAGAAAGGCAGTAAAATCTCAGTTATTTATCTCCAAATGTCGTGAGTGAAAGAAAGCACGAAGGGTGAGAAAATACAAACCCAAATAAAGTATAGATCTCTTCAACCGTGGTGTCATTGCCCTCTATTTGTTCCAACTTTTGTGAAGTGTGAGACTCAGCACTTTTATGATTGTAGCAACTGAGTTGACCATTTATTCAGTCTAAGGATCTTTGAAAGAGCTCAACTGTGATCTGTCTGGAGCCAGAGAGGTTAAGAAGTATTCCTTTACTCTTGTCGAACAGCTCAATAGCATCCCCGTTTGGACAGTGTATGGAATGAATTATGAATTCTGAATGATTTGGAACACTGTTAAATATTTACTATATCTGATTAAATCATTGGTTTTCTTTCATACAGATAAGATATGAAAATGGGACCAATTTCTGTTGTGAATTCTGTACTTGATTTGAAAGAAAAGACAGTTTAGGAAATGTCGAGAGATACATAGTGTTCTGGTTTTGATGCCTATAATTTCACTGTTATATGTCGCCTGTTTGTGTAGGTGTGTGTGCTTGTTTGTTATCTGCTTTAGACACTCTTTACTCTTGTTGAAGAGGTTGTGATATCCAATTAATAAGTAAGGTTAAAGTTGGCTTTCCACAGGCTGATCCCAATCACAGGAGGTGCCCGAGTTAATTTGGTGAACAAAGTCATGGCAGGGGTGGCCAGCGACTCAGGGAAAAGTGAAGTAAAGAGAATGGGATGGATGAGAGGAAGCACGATAAGGACTGAAGGAAAGATTGCGAGTCTCCTCCTGACAGCTCAGCCTGCATGGCAAATGAGGAAGCCGACCGAAGAGAAACATCTGCTGAATTTCTAATGGGAATGCTGCAAACGGGTGTGATGGTGAGAAAACAAAGGCCCAAACACAACCCCCAATGACATGATCACTGATTTTCTCAAATTAAGATTTGTCAGCCTATTTTACTTTGTTGAAAACTGCATTTCTGTCCTTCTTTGACATACAATGTCTGCATATAATTTGATGATTGACAAAAGTAATGACCTACATACTATGGACCAGATAGCAACCTTGCACAATGCAATAAAACCTTGAGTTTGCATCAGTTTTATTTCATGGCATAGTAGTATTGTACAAGTTATTGTGTTTGTTTTAGGAATAAATGTAATTTCTTATATATATATATATATATATATATATATATATATATATATATATATATATATATATATATATATATATATATATATATATATATATATATATATATATATATATATATATATATATATATATATATATATATATATATATATATATATATATATATATATATATATATATATATATATATATATATATATATATATATATATATATATATATATATATATATATATATATATATATAATATATATATATATATTATATATATATATATATATATATATATATATATATATATATATATATATATATATATATATATATATATATATATATATATATATATATATATATATATATATATATATATATATATATATATATATATATATATATATATATATATATATATATATATATATATATATATATATATATATATATATATATATATATATATATATATATATATATATATATATATATATATATATATATATATATATATATATATATATATATATATATATATATATATATATATATATATATATATATATATATATATATATATATATATATATATATATATATATATATATATATATATATATATATATATATATATATATATATATATATATATATATATATATATATATATATATATATATATATATATATATATATATATATATATATATATATATATATATATATATATATATATATATATATATATATATATATATATATATATATATATATATATATATATATATATATATATATATATATATATATATATATATATATATATATATATATATATATATATATATATATATATATATATATATATATATATATATATATATATATATATATATATATATATATATATATATATATATATATATATATATATATATATATATATATATGAAGTTAGCGAATCAGTAAAGAGAGGAAGCAATAGTATTTGTAAGAACATTTTACCCCATATTTTTATTATTGCTTTGTAATTTTCAGTGGTAGTATTATCTCAATGCGATCCAATTTTAGAGTGGAGTCCCTTTAATGTCAGTGATTGTTTTCATCCATTCTTCAAAGCTCACCTTTTGCTGTATCAAAAGTGTTTCGATACTTTGGCGTCATTTTCACTGGACACGTCCAAGCAAGATTTAATGCAATACTCTCTGTTCTTTTCTACTTTGAAATTGCATTTCACCTATTCTTCAAAGTTAGGCAAATGCAATTAAGCAAACTTCTTTTACTTTAATTGTGATTTTGGTCTGAAGTGCCTTTGTTCTTAATGTCTATTCTCATAAGTTAATTTATTTCTCAGCAGGAGTTGTTCAGCAGTATGTAATGGGTATTTATTGGGGAGCATGTATATTGCTATTCACAAGCTGCTCTCTCGGCAAATACCTTTGCTGCAAGGTGAAATTAATCCCCCTATTGTACAATGAGCTTGTTATTTATGTTTCTTTTAATAAAAAGTTAGTTAAAAAGTCATGGGCTGCCGCTGATGGTGATCCATTTGAAGTATGAGTGGCAGTTAGCCAGTTCTCCTTCTACTTTTTAATCCATTTGCCTCAAAAAATATAAATTGTGGTCTGCCTTTACAACAATTTATCCCTGGTATCATCTTTTTGTTGGATATATCAAACATGCAGTCAGACTACAACTGTAGAGAAGAAGCTCAATTGTTTGGACGTCCATTGGCGTCAATGCTTGCTTCGTCACTACCCATAATTAACACTGCTTAAGCAATTACCCTCCTTTTTCACATATTCCTGATATGTCCAATCAGCCCGCTTCCCCTCCTTTTGCTTATTAGGGGCATCCTCTCCCATCATGGTGTCACATCAGCAAGGGAAATCGTAATGAGTCCATTGAGATGCTGTGGCACGATCTCAAAAGAGCATACAAGAGACCATGCACACCAGATAAACAAAAATATTGCGGTACTGAAACTAGATTTCTCCTGGCTGTTGTGCAGGTCAGATCTGCAATTAAAGGAAATGTTTAGTTGAGGTTATTTGTGCAAAAGGCGGCTCAACCAGTTACTAAATCATTAGTGTAACACTGTAAAGTCTATTTTTTTGTTGTTGTTGTTGTCTTGTTTTTTGGTTGGTGTTTTACACTTCATCCAAATTAGGAGTTTAATGTTAAAGCCCAAATAGTTTGATTTATTTAATAAGGAACATCACATATTCATATTCATGTCTATATATATATATATATATATATATATATATATATATATATATATATATATATATATATATATATATATATATATATATATATATATATATATATATATATATATATATATATATATATATATATATATATATATATATATATATATATATATATATATATATATATATATATATATATATATATATATATATATATTTGACAATCTTGCTCTTGCTAGTCTCTTACAAACAAAAAGAATGGGAAATCTAGCGCCACCAATGCCTTAAATGAGGATTGAATTTTGTTTTTTCATTGCATTTTGTGATTAAAGGGCTAAATATTCTTGTGGTAGTTATTACTTGCCCGATAAAAGACTCCAGCTAGAGTTAGCCAAAGAGGATACAAACTGAGCTATGGGAATGTTTTGTGTTTGTGAAGTACTTACTACAACAGAGGATGCAACCCTGCAAAGATTCCCTAGCTATGGGATTCCTTTTAGCTGCCATCCTTGAACGAAGCAGGGAAGGATGAGCATTTGGAAATTTTGAGACTCTGGAAATGTTGAATCCAATCTGTGGCAGCAGTGGCAAACAACTAAAAGAATTGTGTTGGCTAGGGAGCAAAGCGAATAAAAGAATAGTGCAAGTAGAAGAGAAATCTCGACTTAGACAAACACTGGCACATTTCCAGGTGTAACGCGACAAGACAAACATTCGGGAATGTGGCCTCAACTTAACTCTTTCAGTGCCATATGATGCAATGGTGTACTCTAACTTTTGTGTGCGTGAGTGGTGATTTTTTTCAATGTGCTCTGCGATTGGCTGGCAACCATTTAAGGGTGTCTCTCACCTGGTTGGCTGCGATTGGCTCCAGCATCCCCCCCGAACATTCGTTCATTTGCTTCCACCACTCCTAGTTCAAATCGTTTGGACGTCCATTGGCGTCAATGGTGAGACATATTAGTCACAAATGTGCTTTGTGACTTCACATTATTTGGCATAAGAAAAAATAAGAAAAGAAGAAAAAAATGAATGAGAAAAAAAGAGGAAGTATAGTGAGGGAAAGCTACTCTATCATCCCTGCCCAGACACAATTGAGATTCCGAGTGGTAGAGAGACTAATCGCCTCTCTTGACCTTTGAGAGAATAGCAACATACAATCATAATCCACTGAATGGAGAAGCTGAGCAGGTCTTAATATTGAGGGTTTGGGCTGAAGTGAACAGAATGCTGAGGAAGATAAGCCTAGGAAGGATGTAGTCCTCATCACCCCTACGGAGTTCTGCTCTTGTAACCCATGTTTCTCTTAGTCTTGGAGCTTGGGTGATTATGTTGGAATTCATTTACGTATTTTCTCCCTTAAAAGAAGCCAAGATGCCTCGGCTCACCAAGAATGCTCAAATCAGTTTAAAGATTTGTTCCAGCTTCTTTGCTTTGGGCTGTACTTTTTCTATCCCAGCCAGCAGTGAGTTAAGGTTTTCCAATACGGCCATTCCTACTTAACTTGCCCTCATTGCACGTTTTCTTTTTTCTTTTTCTTTGCCGCACAGTGAATGTGAGATATAGCCTGTGGCGTTGTGAAATCGGTGTTGCAAAGGTTTCATCTGCTAATAAAGAGCACTGACTAGTTAATGTACGTGTCTGCCACTGTAGTGTTTATTGAAATTTGATCTACATTGTTCTAGGCTTCTTCTTCTATTAGCAACAATAGAGACAAAAAAATGAATTAAGGGAAAGCTATAATATTCTTGGATGTGAATTATTCATCATTTACATGACAAAAAAATGATCCATATACATTTCTGGATCGCCCAAATCCTTTTATGTGCTATTTAAAACAGCCCACTCTCAATTTGAATTAAAGTATAATGCTGTAAAAAAGGTTTTTTAGTGCTCTTATTTTTATCTGCCTTTGCTTTTCAGGGTTATGGTGAGGTTACATATACGTAATGATTTTATTTATTCAACCACGGACCACAATGTTAGGTATACTCGCATGTTCTGTTAGGATTCAAAAACGGCCCTGGTACTGCTAAAATATGCAAAAAATTTATGTGATTTTATTAGTATCGGAAGTACCCTACTGTGATGTTCATAACCTAACTAAAATACAGTAAATAAAAATCATTTATTAAAGTTATTCATCATTTTAAGTTGCATAATTACTGTCACACAGGTTGATGAAGGTTTTACCTATAAACTTTTATATCCCAAGGGACTATTTTTGGTTATTTAACAAATGTAACTTTAATATGATTAATTATTATTACATTTGTATGGTATCATAATTTATTATTGTATTTTTTAAAAATATTTTTAATGAATAAATACCTGCAAATGACTGCAGTAGGTTCTGTATTCCATTCTAACTGAACAAGAGGAATCCTTTTCTCCAATCAGGTGTCATAAAAAATAATAATAATAACTTGATTGCATTCAGAGGCTGAAACCTTATTTGGTATATATCTCTGTGGGGGGTGGGGGGAGTCTGGGACACATAGTGGCCCTCAAGGACTGGTTTGGAGACCCCTGCGTTAAAGGTTTAGTCTGCTGCCAACCCTGCTTCCCAAAATGGATTGGACGTCTATTGCCACCAGTAGCAGTCAATGAGTTATGATAGCTTTTCATCATTAAAATTTAAAAACGACTGGCATGTGCAGTGTGAATGTTCTATATATCATTACAAATTGTGAGACATGCACACACTTTTTTCCAAATTTTATTATGACAAATAACATTGGAATATGAGATGACTGGTAAGGTAACCAATTTGTCTCTTTTGGAATCGTTAATGAAGCAAAACAGCATTGCATGAACTTACCAAACAGAAACTTTGGATTGTTTTCATTAAAAATTGAAGGCCAATCAGTATTCTAATGGTCCTGAAACAACAGTACAATCGATCATTTAATCATCTCATATCGCTAAATCATTAGTAGTGCTGAGTTGGGAAAATGCTGAGATTGTATATATATAAAGTGCTGTTTTGCTGAACAATGCTTTCAAGTAGAGCAGACACTGTCTTCTGCACTTGCTCAGCAAGTTCTTGTTGGGTTGCAGGGGTCATGAGATCAGGTCATAACACCTTCAGCCCTGATATAACTTGGCAATTTAACGCCATTGTGTAAAAGTGCAGCTTTAAAAAAAGGCCTACAGTGAAAATTATGTCAGTGGAGGAAAGAGATTGATGCACTTTAACACCTAAATCCTGCAACCCCTTTTACAATCTATAGATCACTAAATCACAGGCATTGTAAAAAGAATTTATGCCATTTAATGAAAGTGTGCGCAATTATCTTTATTTACAGTTGCGACAGCAGGCAAAAGAGAAACAGTTTCAGTGGGCGTAAAATAAAAAGGTTGCGATTTCTATCATTTTCTTCTCATTGTACAAGATATGAGAAGTGCATTGTTTGGGTGACAAATTGTCATTTATGTGGCTGCAGCCATTGACGTGGAAAAAACGCAGGCTCAAAATGTTTGCGTCTTCATGGTTTCTTTAAAGAAACAAAATATTTGTTCTCTAAAAGTTTCGCATGTACCAAAAAAAAGCCCAAAATTGCACTTTTTGAAAATAAAAAACAGTTAGAAATATCGATTTTTTTAAAAACTGGGGCCCAAATTCAAAAGTTGAGTGAGGTAACATCCCAGAGCCGTATATTTGCCATTTTTGGTTCAAAATCACATTCAAATCGGATGCTCACATTCTCAGAAATAGTAATATGTATAGATTATTTATCTTTAATGGGTCCTGGTGAATTTGTATGTGTTTTAAGTCAGAATAAAAATAAAAGAAACACGAGAAGAGGTGAAGAGCCACAGAATATATACAATATATGACAAGAAGCAACGGGCCGCATGCAGCTCGAGAGCCGGGTGTTTGCCTCCATTACAGTAATGGGGGGCGGGCATGTGTTATACTACAGCAAATTATCTTGGCATTGCAGCATGAGCTAATGAAATCATTTAAGATGCAGCAGTGCCGTCTACTGGTTAGTGCAAATGTTCATGCTCGTTTATTTAGATACTACGGAAGCTTATTGCAATTCACCTTAAAAAAATTAAAATACAAAAAAAAATGTTACACATAATACACTTTTTTTCAAATTATGTATTAATATAAATTTTCAGTATTGGTCTTTTCTTTTTTGTCAAACGGGGCAATGTAGTTGTAGTAGTAGTAATAGTTTTCATGTTAGTTCCAAATATAACCAGAGGAGGACGCTGTATTACTGTTTTTCCGTGAGCGTCAGGCGCTAGAAAAAACACAAAGCCCATTTCAGATCAAGGTTTTGAATGGATTCTTTTTTCAATAACCAGATCATCTCATCTGGCCAATGCCTCTTTTGTGTTGGAACAACAACAACAACAACAACAACAACAACAACAACAAATGCATCAATTCAATTGTTTGATTTTTTTCTTTGCGTGTAATGAAAATCTGTCTTTATATTTGGACACCTGATCAAGGCTTGTCCTTTTAATAACTCTACATTTGGAATAGTTTGTGGTCATAAAGACAGAATGTATTGTAAAATCGCATTATGTAACGTTTAAATATTGAAGACGTACAAAAACATCCCAATTTGAGTCATGTCTACAATATGAACATTTCTGACTTAATGTGCACATATGTGATTTTCCCCCCACTATTATGGTAATCATATTTTTTTATATTTTAAAGAATTTATAAAATTTCCAAATCAGTCATTCTATTTCCCCCCAGGATTCTCAAACTGGTGCATAAGATATAAAAACAGCATTAATAACAAAACATGTTTTTAATTCAAATTCTAATGTTTTTTTAATTTCAAATGAATATAGTTAAAAATAAATTCTAATGTATGTACTATGTACTATTTAGCTGCCATTGACAATGATAGAATTCAATTTTATTTAAGGACTGGCTCAGAATGCCCATCTTTCGGGGCCATTGATGCTGTTAAAAATCCTATCCATTTTGACGTTCCTCATTCGCCCTTCCCACTCAAAATAGATTGGACTTTCATGGAAGTTAATGATTTAAATGACTGCCATATAAAGGGTTAAAGTATTTTTTCTGTTAGTGTATGATCAACTCTAATTATGGAAGACATTGGATATGAAAAAGTACTCAGAAACCCCTAAGACATAGTGACTTAATGCACAGCTTTAGTTTTCATTGTATGCATTATGATGAGGTTTGTTTGTTTAGGTAGATAGATATAGATATAGAATGTACATAAGAGCAACGAACGTTACATATAATAAGTAATTTAGCTAGTTACAGTTAAACAGAGCAGTGAAATAATGAATGCAGAAAACAGGATTAATGTCCTCTTCATGAATCAGTTAAATTAAAATCCTCTTCTGGAGCATGGAGATGCTCTGAGAATATTACTGCAGGTAAAAATATAAGCGGTATTTCTCATCTCAAGGCTTGTCCTAGATTTCTCCACCTGCGGTGATCTTTATTTCCAACTTATATCTACCATTGCTCCTGTTAGAGAGGAAAAAAACAACATCATCATCAAAACAGATTCTTTAGAGCTTGAGGGTGCTATAAGTACATACTTTAAGCTATAGTATATTGACATACCAAGAAAAGAATTTGTAAATGAAACAATAGCCAGTGAGTCAGGCGGTACACTGATTTTCATAATTTAGTTGATGCATAATGTGATTTAGGCACATGGCTTTTTATCGCTATGACCTAATTTAAGCATAAATGTGCAGCATAAGTGAAGTCATATTAAAATTAAATATTAATAATGAATGATCAACGATTCAGCTACAGCTCCTGTTCCTAGTTGCTCTCTGACCTACTTTTTGAAGGCTCCTCTTGCTGCTTCAGTTGAGAATTAACAAAATGCACAAAAGAGCCAGGTTTTAGGCTTTAATCTTCATGTATTGTGGGAGCAAAATGAGAGGGATTAAGATGAATGAACTTTAATATTAAACTTGACATTTATAAAGCACATATAGAAACATATTACTGGTCAAAAGTGAAGCAACAAGTCATTATCAAGCAGTTGTAATAGAATACACAGCAGACTTGCACAAGTGATAATAAAATATATTATATATAAGTGATGAATTTACTAAAAGGCTCTACTGATCTATGAAAAGGATGTTCTGTTGAACAGATTGTTGCTTGTTAAGGCAGATGACTCCAAACTGTTCCTTGTGGCCCTACTTTTTCTTCCAACCAGACGTTTCTACAGAAAAAACACCCGACTCTAGTTTGGTAAAAAGGCCTGTTGGAATGAAATCATGCCTCCAAATCGGCCCTTACTGGAATAGATTGGAGACCCCTGCTCAAAGAGACCTCATCAAAACACTGATTGACATTATATGGACATTCAAAACAGAATAAGTTGCCATTAAAACAGAAAGACATTCCATCTGTTTTTACTGTGAGAGTTGGCAGTGAATGATCATGTTTTGGTGTCAATCCATTTCGACTGGGAGGTTCTGGCAGAGATCCTCCCATCATTACCATTTAGAGAAGCCCCAAATGTTTTACGTCTTGGTTGAGTGGACCGCTGGGCTGAAGGTTGTGTCAATGTGACATTGTCATTGTCCAAAGTTGTTGTTCGGCTGGTATTTTTGTTGTTGTTGTTGTTGTTGTTGTTGTTGTTGTATACATATATTTAAAGATGTCTCTTGGGCCTGATGATTTCATTCTCAGATATAAGGAGGGGAAAAAATGGATAAACTAGAGCTGCACCCTCAGAGAGTATATTCATCCTAAACAGCCAAATTCAAACTTCAGACTCCTGTGGCCTTTGACGCTTTTCTCTATTAATCATCATATTTCCTGCCTTGCAAATTTGAGTTATAGGCTGCTATTAGTATTGGAATTAGCGATGTAATCTTTTTAGTTAGCTGTTCATTGATTGATTGATTGACTTTAAAAGGTATGCTACATATTGATCAATATATTTATATTATCTCTCTATATATATGTATATGTAAATATGTAAGATTGTAGCCATGATTCTCTTATGTAATACATGCCAATACGGGACTCATTTACCCACATTCCCAAAACATGCAAAGTAGGCTAGTGGAACCCCCTAAATTGACCCTAGGTATGAGTGTGAGTATGAATAATTGTCTGTCTCCTTATGAATGGATGAATGCAAATCAATATTCTCAGCATCCCATTGTGTTGAGTGGATCTATGGAGAGCTTCAATAGATTTTACCTTTGTATTGAATAGAGTGAATAAAAATTCTAAAAATCATGAGCAATAGTAATGAAAATATACTATTTATACTTGAGTACCTTAGCAATGCTTTGTGAGTCCCACATTAGAACATATTTTGGGTATGACATATGTGTGAAGGTAAGTAATGCAACACGGAGCTGCATGTCCTCTCCATGGGAGTGCACGTTGCAACTGTGACTGTCAGCACGTCTTTGGGGAACCTCCATTATTTACAGTGTCTTCCTGTGACCCCGATGAGACATGACAGGAGCTACAGGAAGCTCATAAATTAAACAGAGGGGCCTAAAAGCACAAGAGGGGGAAGGTACCGTGTGATGGCAAAGCCTGACGGAGACAGCAGAGAAGCGGGGCTACAGATTGCAATGCGCCAACCACATGGCCCTAGGGGCTACGGGGAGGTGAGACAGGAAGGAAAGGCTGCAGGGACAGGAGGAAGAAGGAAAAAAAAGAGAGGATGTGAGAGAAAGGAGATGGTAAGACATTCAAATACTGTACACACTCTTTCATTAAAAGGCTACAATGAATCAGACAGGGAAGAGTAATGGTCCTACCAGCAACAGCAGCCTTAATTTAGCTAGAGAGACATTAATCCCTTCCTGATGCACATAAAATACAGCAGTGGAGATGATGTCATACATAGAGCCGACAGTCAGCAGGGAGTGTGGTGTCTCAGCTGTTGCTCAAATTGGCCGGCACCGGGCGGCTTCTGGTGTCATCCAGCATGCTCAGACGGGATGGATGGATGGGATAACCTCATTTAGACTCCTACTCACTGATGCAGCAAACCGGAATGTAGAAACTAAGGCTCATAAAAAGGAGGGGAAAAGCTATCCCTGCTTTAAGTGAAGTAATACAATTTGACTAATGGGTATTGAGGTCACTTGCAATTTGATGGATGCTGACTTTTTCTCCCCGCTTTGTGTCCACACACCAGTGGGTTTCTAATACAAATGCATGTCTATTATGAAGCTGAATGTTTCTTTTGTGATGGACTCGTGATTCCTGTAAAACTCATACAATGTGTACTTGCTTGGGAGATTTTTTCTATTGGTTTAACAGGAAATATAAAATAGAAGCGATGAGGGAAACTGAAGTACATACTATTACCAGTGTGTAAAAATAACCTAACCACTAGCATGCAAACAGAAAGAACAAAAGGTGGATTTACCCTATAGTATAGGGCACTCGTTTACCTCATTAGCTGCCACTGACAGTGCTAGATGTGCCCACTAAAAGGCCTGAAATGTATCTAAGTATAGTG
Organism: Stigmatopora nigra; assembly: GCF_051989575.1. Taxonomy (NCBI): domain Eukaryota; kingdom Metazoa; phylum Chordata; class Actinopteri; order Syngnathiformes; family Syngnathidae; genus Stigmatopora; species Stigmatopora nigra. The sequence continues at coordinate 6,317,452 of NC_135511.1, read as the reverse complement.
TTAAAGGAACATAATATACTTGATAGTTTACATTCTATAAAAATATCTTTGATATTATATTGAGGTAAACTTGGCTTTTACCAAAAATTATAAACAAAACTCTAAGACTGAAGATATTAATACTTAGACTTATGCTTTAATACTAAAACTTATACTTACATATACTCTTTAGTATGCTAAAAGTGAATGGTCTGCAGTATACTTGCTATACTTATAATAGAGCATACTTAAAAAATACTTAAGTATACTACTTTTTGAAAGGGAGGTTCACTCGCCTAACTTCGGTTCAGGCAGCCGCAGGCTCAATTCCCGGTGCTGGCAGTATGATTGGGAGTGTGGGTAGTCTTTGTCTCTCTGTGCCCTACGACTGACTGGCGACCAGTCTAGGGTGTAGTCTCCCTTTCGCCCAAAGAGAGCTGGGTTAGGGTCCAGCAACCCTGCAACCCTTTCGAAGATGGGCAGTATGGAAGATGAAGGATGAATAGTACAATTTGCTAAGGGTTTACTAAAGTCGGAGATCTTGATGGGTGGAGAGGGTCATATCAGGACTGGGAGTGAATAATTCACAGTATTTACATGAAAGTTTAAAAACGCAGTAAGTGACAAATCCATCAATGGCGTGAGCGAAGATCCTCGGGATTAAGGGTGTCATTGCTCGCATGGGATTGTGGAAATCTGCCCATGCCGTGTATACTGTGTACAATGTCATGCAGATTGTTAAAGTTTAATGTAATCTGGGATTGTTCAAATAGGACATGCAATGGTGCATGTAATCCACCAAAAATGACACTTCGATTGTTTCAAACTGTATTTTCAATCATACAAAGACAATTTCTTGTTAAAGTTACAGTACAAATCAAAATTTGACATAAATGCTATGTGAGTGTTAATTGTTGTTCGTCTCCTTGTATCCTGTGATTGGCTGGCCACTAATTGACGCTGTCACCTGCTTGGTGCCTGTAGTTAGCTGGGATAGGATCCAGCAACTTTGGTGAGCATAAGCGATTCAGAAAATAAATTAATGTTTGTAGGCGTGGTCATTTATATACAGGTTCCTCATTTCAAAATTTCAGCAAAGACAGCAGTTCCTTACTCTCTTTCCTTACTTTTTTCTTAGTTTTGCTTTTTTAAGGTTGCAAATTAGGAAGTTTGCAGCTGCTACTTGAGTGGACAAATGGGCAGTGTGGTAGTGGTTGTACTGTGGTTGGGGGTTGGGGATTGGCCACGCACATGTCCTGTTCTGTCAGAAAGGGGTGGTGGCTGTCCAAGCATAATTTTCTCACAGGAAGAGAGTGTCTTTAGGGGAACAACCTTGATACAAGTCATGATGATGTCATTCATGATGCCATTGGACTTCCGAGTCATCTTTTACTCAAAAGTAATGGCTGTTTTCTTAATGTCCAAACTAGCACCAAGAGAGTTTCTACTGTCATTCTTTCATCTTTCTGTTTTAACAATTAGTAATTTCATTTTTTAACATTTACCAAGCTATCTAAAAGTCATTGTGGTGTCTGTCTTTGCTGATAAAGACAATCACATATAGTTTTGCATTGTGGTTTGATGTTGAAAAAATAAAACAAAACGGAAATTAAACAGAAACTAAGTGTCATCTTAATTATTATTTTTTGACGGACAAGATCATGATTTTTCTTCTCACCAGAACCACCTATCACAATTTTATTGTTTCTATAGACCATGCTTATCAAATCAATATATTGTCCATATAAAGCTAAAATAACATTCTATTAGAAAAAAGCTTGGATTTGGTCCATATTTGCACAATTATGCTTTGTCATACTTCTCAGAAAATGTCTTGTCAAGATGAATTCAAGGGGGGATTAAACACACTCACGCACAAATAGATGGACAAGTGATACACCAAAAGAGTGACTACAATTACAACTAATGGACAAAATCGATATGACAAGCTCTCTGAAGCTTTATGGGGTTGAAGTAATACTATTGTATTATTAAAGTTGGTAAGCCTAATTTACTTTAAGATTTATAACACTGCCAAATTCCCATTTCATAAGACAATGTAAAATCATTTGCCATTTGGATCAATACTTGAAGGGGGGAAAATTTCCTGATTACATGAGGTCTTTCCCTTTATTTGATAATGTACAGTGTGGCTCTATGCCCATATTTGAAGTTCATGATTGGATGATATCATAATGCCACCACAGTTGAGAAATGGACCTTAAAAGCAATTCTTCAAAAAGTTACTTTCAAATATAAGGAAACACAAAAATGCTGTGTGTGTAAATCAATGAACAAGAGAGCAAAAATCTCTTCCGATGGTGCATAGATCAATCAAAATCAAAAATAAAATCCTAAATAAATCCCTCGCAGTCAAAATGAATAGTTTTCTCGCGGTGTCAATACCACTCCAACATAAGCATTGAAAGCCATTCCTACCAATTTAAATAATCAGGACGTCTATTGTTGTCAATGAGCTAAGGCAGACAAATGCAACAATATTATGCTGTTGCAGTATATATATATATATATATATATATATATATATATATATATATATATATATATATATATATATATATATATATATATATATATATATATATATATATATATATATATATATATATATATATATATATATATATATATATATATATATATATATATATATATATATATATATATATATATATATATATATATATATATATATATATATATATATATATATATATATATATATATATATATATATATATATATATATATATATATATATATATATATATATATATATATATATATATATATATATATATATAATATATTATATATATATATATATATATTATATATATATATATATATATATATATATATATATATATATATATATATATATATATATATATATATATATATATATATATATATATATATATATATATATATATATATATATATATATATATATATATATATATATATATATATATATATATATATATATATATATATATATATATATATATATATATATATATATATATATATATATATATATATATATATATTTATAGCATATGTTTACATACATTGTAGAAACTTTCAAGAAATAATATAACTTTGACTAAAACAAATGTCCTAGTTATAGTGAAACAAACTTAAACAGAGGCACAGCTGTTCTCCTTGAAATGCCTTTCATTCTTTGGCAACAAGTCAACACAAGATTTCCTTATCGAGGAAACTTACTGGGAAAAAAACACGATGATGCTTGTAAATACAGAAAAAAAAGTGTGAAGGGCGACATGTAACAAAAAGGAAAACATCTAGAAATGTCTATTGGCTAGAATTGCTATTTGTGTTCATTTGAGTTTTCCACGATACAGTTTATTTATATGTTCATGAGACTAAATGAGATATGATCTGATCATAAGACTTAAATAATCAGTTTTGGTGCTGCTCCTGATTAAGGAGTGAGCATAATAACACGCCAAAGCAGTGTGTATGTGTGACCCATATCATGCTTGTGGGTGTCCTGTTTATTGAAAGAATACATAAAAAAATGAATCATCATTTTTTTATTCGGTTTTCAACCCATCAATCCACAAAAGCATTTTCTCCCATCATCAAACAGTATTACAATAGGAAAAACCAGTTATTGCAAAATTTCTTTTCCCATCTGACCTTTGACTTCCTTACCCATTTTTAAACAGCTCTTCTTTTTTCAGATTCTTTTCATCCTGCAAATTTGATCACAATTCTTTTGTTGTTCTTGGGTTATCCTACCCACTAGTGGAAATAAAAATCTCGATGCAATTTATATTGAAAAGATTTTGTTCAAGGGAGCATTCTGGGAAATACTTGTCTAAGTCAAAAACATTTTTTCATAGTTAAATAGAAATTCAATTTGATGTGAAGTCCGCTGTTTTTATTCTTTGGTCAGTCAGGGAAAACCAATTATCTGCATCCTGTCTAAAATCTTATTACCTTCAGTTTAAGAATCTGCAGCAGGACACTGTCATATTCAGAGAGAAGATGGTGACTAACATGGCAAGAAGCAGTAAGGCTTCAGTGTCATTTTAATGGTAGCGCATGTCTGTATGCATATTTGACATTCACAATGTATTTCTATGGGGAGAGGCTGGCAGCGAATAATTGTCAGCTCCAAAAACCCAAGGACACAGGTGTCAAAGTGGCGGCCCGAGGGCCAAATCTGGCATTTTGTGCGGCCCGAGAAAGTAAATCATGAGTGCCGACTTTCTGTTGTAGGATCAAATTAAAATGAAGATTATACATGTATATTAAATTTCCTAATTTTCACCCTTTTAAATCAATAATTGTCTTGGACTTCTGATTCCAAGTTTGGGAGAAAAGGAAGAACTACGTTTTTTGGTGGGAAAGTGGATTTTATTTATTCACAATATTTCTATTTTGTCTATGTATGCATATTGCAAAGTAAAGCACAATAACACTGAAAATGTATGCTTTTACTCTGAAAATAGATAAATGCAAAGACAGAAATTGCAAATTTTCAACTAATTGATAGCCATTGACATGCATAGACGTCAATTCCTTATTAATATGTTGATTGACAGTGCATGAATGAAAGTTCTTTTATTCAAAATTATTTTACGTCTACTAGTCTACGGGTCCGGCGGCGGGTGAGTGGGTAGGGTGTCGGCCTCACAGTTATGTGGCCCTGGGTTTGAATCCAAGTCCGTCCCACTTTGCATGTTTTTCCTTGGCCTGCGTGGATTTCCTTGGGGTACTCCGGTTTCATCCCACATTCAAAACACATGCATGTTCAGCTGATTGGATACTCTAAATTGCCCCCAGGTATGTGTGAATGTGTTGACCGTCTCCTTGTGTCCTGCCATCGGCTGACCATCCATTCAGGGTGTGTCCCGCCTCGAACCCAAAGTCAGTTGGGATGTGCTTCAGCACCAACCACGACCCTAGTGAGGATAAAGCAGTTCAGAAAATGAGAGAGATTCCCTTGCCCCATTGAGGGTCAATATATGACTACCCTGCCTAAATCAGGCTGTACCACCACCCTAATTTGAGGGCTTCTGTTTAGATGTGGCCATCACATTTGTCACTGTTGAAATTACATTTATTTTGCAGTGAAGAGTGTCTGGAGAAAAACAAAATCATCATCAACAACAACAAAACATTTCAGGCCTTCCAGTGATTGTAGAAGGCATGGATCGAGGGGTAAGGCTACAATCTCTGTGCTCGCTTGCCTTTGTCTGCTCGGTGTGTGAAGGGGAGTGGGAGAGGGAGGGCAGAGGGAGTGAGAGAGCGAGTAAGCCACTAGCACAGAAACCTGCAAACAACGTAAACTTAGATCGGAACGGGTAAAAATGTCTACTTTGACATAGCGATATGCACGGGGTCGCTCGACAACGCACCACGCCGTGGGTGTAGGCGACACGAGCGGGTCGTGTCTACACAAAGCTCGGGACGAACCGGACTCCCGAAAACAACAACAGTGGTAAAAAAGAAAGAGGAAAAGAGGAGGATTATACACTACAGTGACAATAAAACAACAGATCGAGTGAGCGAAGGTGAGCAGTGAGGAAGGAAGTAAAGAGTATTGAGATGTGCTATGCTGTTTTGGAGTATTCAACATGTGCTTTCTTGCTGTGAACTTTAAGATCGGGAAACAATGAGGAGGTAGCGAAGAGAAAAGTCATCAAGTGTCTGTGGACCTGCTACCGTTAGCTTGGCTATTCCTGCCTTAGAACGAATGCGAGGGAAAGCTAACGCGTGCTAGTTAGCTTAGGGGCTAACAGCGTTGCGCTCAACTTTTGCGATTGTTTCCCGGGAGCCCAAACACTGACGGAGTGTTCTGAGAAGGGAGGGGAAGGGCGGGCTCCCTTCTGGACTTTTCCCCCTCGACACCCCTCAATAGTCACCCCCGGAACCATGGCAGCGGAGGTGAGCAGCGAGGAGACAGCCTCGGTTACAACAGGGACAGGCGGCGGAGGCCTGGAGACGGCCCCTTTCCCCGTCTATGCCAGGCCAAATAGACAGAGAGTGTCGGATTTGGGAGCGGTGCCGGTCCTCCGTCAACACTCCAACACATCACCCGACTCGCTCCCGGACATGAGTCTGATTTATCCAATATCGAGTGGGGATGTCAGCGTAACAACCCTGTGCACAGTAGGGAGTGGCGGTGGTGGACATTCGCTTTTCCAAGGAACAAGCTCAGGGAACGTGGGCGGCATGTGCGGATCTCCCACATCGGATGGACCAGCATGCCGGATTTCGCCCTCATCGGACACGGGGGTGACCGAGTTCCCCCCACTACCTCCACCTCCGCCTCCTCCTCCAGGTTGTGGAGGTACCGCGGATGAAAGTGACCTGCAAGATGGACCAGAGTACGAGGAGGAAGAGGTGGCCTTTCCCCTCTCTGCACCACCCTCAAACCAGTGAGTACAACAATTAGAAAGTTTCAGAACTGGAATCTTAAAACTGGATTGCAAAAAGTATCAGTTGTCATGCATTTGATGGCAATGGAGGATAGTTTCCCTGTTAACTTGGTGGCTGCTATTGACAGTGCTGCAGGGTAGGCAGCAAATAAGTGAAAATTCACTTGGTGCCAACCTCCCACTTCGAATGGATTGAATGTCGATTACTTGTTTAAACTAAGTGGTGGACATTTTGCTTGAGGAAATCAGATTGACTGCCATTGATGGTGTTAGACATCCAATTCATTTTAAGTGGGAGTGTTGCACAAGTTGGCATTGGTTCATTTTCTCCCACCCTGCTAGGTTAAATAGATAAGACATACATTCATTCATTCATCCATCTCCCATACCGTGAATCCTTGTAAGGGTGTGCAAAAGGCAGACTGCACCCGAGACAGGTCGCCAGTCAGCTGTAGGACACACAGGGAGACAATTCACACTCACAATCATACGCCTGCAGCTGGAATCGAGCTCGAACAGAACCACTACAACATCAGGCGGCCTGGATCTCCTAGTGCTAAACTTATTTAAAGTGTTAAAATATATATATATATATATATATATATATATATATATATATATATATATATATATATATATATATATATATATATATATATATATATATATATATATATATATATATATATATATATATATATATATATATATTTTTAGATCCACAAAAATTGTTCCTTTCTCCACCAACACTTTTGAATGAAATTATCATTAAATGTATATATAGATATGTAAAAATATTTAACGCATAGCAGTAATTACATCAGTCACTTGAGTGATGATGAAAGATGTCCAATCATGTCTCTGTTCATCCTTCTGCTGTAAAATCAGAATGTAGTTAGTCACCACCACATGATTTGTTTGTTAGATATTGAATTGTGGCAAAATGTTTTGCAATATAGTGATCAATCATTTTACCCTCCCTAGGTACTAGTACTTTTTTCCAGCCAGTATGAAATTGGTAAAGTTTTATGAGTAACAAGTTCAGGAATCATTTTAACAATATTTTTAAGGGTGGCATTTTTTGCTACTACAGTACTTTAGTCACTCCTGATGACTTTGAAGTTTATCATGTGAGAAAGCATCATCCCTTTCATTTGAAGCATTATGATCATATGCTGACAGTACCCAATTATTTTTGGGTCAGTGTTGAAATGGTAAGCAGACATTGCTTAGAGCCTCAAGACTTAAACTAATAGCAAATGGGTAACAACCATGTTAGTAAAGGTAATTGCAGCCACATGTTGTTTTGACCTACAAACTAACAGGGAGCTGCTCATTTTTTGGTGTAGTTTTTTTTTTTCAAATGACTGATGGACCATTTAATATTAATCAAACCATTAAACAAGTTCTCTGGACCCTTGAACTTTACATGAAATATATGTGTTGTTATACGGTACGGTTTTCAATAGAGGATTCATACACAAAATATTTTATGCCTTAGAATTTTCTTAAATTAATAAGCGGTACGGCAAATGAATGAGTTTATCCTGCAGCGTGATAGTTTATATAATCTTTGCCCGCTGCTCTCTTTAGTTCTGCTCAGTCTCTGTGATGTCATGGGAACATGACAGCATCAGTGATTTTTAGAACGCTTGTAAATTGTAATAGTACCACAATTTATTTTTATGATTGAGCTGCACTCTGTACTTTGACCGAAATTCTCCATTAGAATAGTGTTAAGTCATTGGCTGCCATTGACGACATTAGATCCTCAAATTCTGAACATTAATCATGAAATAATGCACTGTGAGGAAGACGGATGTTTTTGACAGACTGTCTGCGACAGTGCAAAAAAAATCAACATTGCTTATTGTTCATAGAAATGTTTTAATAGGCCACCAAGAATTATTCTCTCAACAGTCGTAGCACCTTTTCTCACTCACCATGTTTTGAATGTCTTCTCTAATTTGTACCAGGACAGTGGGATATTCAATTAATTTGAGCTAGCAGTTCGTAAAATGCAATTGACATGAGTGGACAACGTAAAATATTTGGACTGGTATTAGTGGTCTTAACTGCATGTTGCACCCTGACCCTGAATGCTGAACTCAGCAAATTGTGCTCTGAGTGCAAATATGTGCAAAAGAGCAAGGTTGGATGTGTGTATTAAAAAAAAAAGTCATCATTTGCCATTCATAAACTTGAAGTGTGCAGTACGAATATCATACTGATGGTTAACAATGTGAAGTTACGATTTGTCCCACAAAAGTTCTCTACTTTATGGCGAAAGTGAGCGCTTAATGCCTGGGCTTAAACAAACAACACTGGGAAATGAGTGGTAGATTTCAAGTTTCCACGAAGATTAAAGCCTGCCTAATTCAGAAAGGGTTTCCCACAGTTGTTAGTCAAGGAGAAAGGTTTGGTGGATTTGATGATTATTCCCCAATAGTGTGAATGAGTTACCTGACTTTTCTAACTGCATGTAGAAAAGGCATTTGCGCTGGATACAGTGTGACAGAAAAAATACCAGCCTTATAAGATATTTGTTTTAATTAGTTTGTCTACATTTTACATTTTCAACAAAAGTCAATTTATTTAATCTGTATACTGCACATTGATAAGGATGAAACCTATAGTTTCCATATATTTTCATGACATTATGCAATGTCCTGTGCCCTTCCAATACCCACTCTGCCCTGCGTTCTTTCTAACATCCTGTTTTTCAACACTTCTGAGCCATTCATAACCTTAATAGAGTTTCACTTACATTTGACTTTTTAAGAGCTTCTCACGTGGGTGCGGTTTGCTGCATCATAATCAGCATAACTAAGTGTTGTCTTACTGTAAAGGGATAATGGGTCCTATTACATTCTAACATTGTTCTCAGGTTTATTGAATGATTTGCAGTGTCACAGTACACCTTTTTTGCAACCTAATAGTCAACACAATGTGACAATTCTTTTTGACGGGAAACAATCTTTTTTTTTCTCTCTTTTCGCAAAAATAATAGTGGTTTAATGTGGATTGGTCGGTAGTGAATGTGAGCGGAAGAGCCATCGGCATCCATATTTTTGGTATGTAAAGTTCCGCAAATGAAAAGGGTCTTCTTAGGAGTTCTCCCTAGATTGATTTAGCATACCAGGTCAGCTATCTTCCAAAATATATAAGTTTGTACACATAAGCATAATTAAATATCTACATACTTGCTCAAACATTCACGTTAACCTGACTGTTATTCATTAATTTACTCAAAGTGGTTTCCATTGCTATTGGCACAGAAAATAGAAGGATGACAAGCCCATCATTCACACTATAATCAAAGTATATGTTCAATCGCCTGGATATTGCTACCCATGTCATTATAAACATGTTCTCTTAGATGTTTAGGGCAAAGCTGAAGCTATGTTAAATGCTATCTGCGTTATCAATGATCATCATATAAAGCAAAATGCGTATTCATACATATGTTTCAGTGCAGAGTTGCCACTCCCTGCTGCTTCTGTCTCACTGAGTCAGAAACCAATCGGCTTCACGCTCGTGGTTTTTATGAGGGGAACATGGGACGAGAAGTAGGCAGAAAGTCAGAGGAGAATAAGAGCAACAACTGCCGGACAACACTTTGCCTCCTTCTTGTTCTTGAGAGTGACCAACAATCTTTTAATAATATTGGATAACAGCCATTGTTTGTTTTAAAAAAATTAAAGAGTGACGACTTTCTGAGTCTGCATCCTCGTGCTATTTCTGCGGATGTTGATAGCGATGAATGCATCAAGGCGACAGCGGCAGCACATCATCATGGCTTGTTTAGATTTCAAGCTGCCTGGGCTCAGCTTTCTACGGCAAACGTCACATTTGGCCACGCGGTAGCCGCATCAGTGGAGTGGGCGCAGCTTGCGAGACCACGGGACGCAGTGGAGGGAGATGCAGCAGAGGGTAAACTCGGCGTAAGTGGGGCGTCTGTTAAATCCACAACCCATACTTCAACTCCAAAACAAGCGTATGACAGAGCCTGCTTATTAGGTCCACTGATGTTGGATTGAAAATGATACATGAATGGCAGCGTACCGGATTCAATACATTGATCAATTACTATGTATTCTTATGTATTAATCGGATTCAAATTATATTTTTGCCTATTGTTTAGTATAATTCTTATTACAGTTTCATTACTCTTTGATTTAATGATGTTTACATTCTTAACTTACTTACTTGTTGGACCTGCCTGTAGTTATGGAAGGGAAAAATATATTTAAATAGTTTGGAAACCCATTTTCTGCTAACCCAGGATATACCTGCAGGCATGATATCATCACACCATTAGGTTTTCTTTCTTGATTAGTTACATAGGTAGACTATTCAATTTTTTATCCATTCATTGGCAATTGCTGAATCGTTTTTTATTGGGCTGCATACAACTTGTCGATAATTCAAAAAATATGAATTAATGAATTCTGTGGATGTAATACTTGCACAATGAAAATTACTTGCTATTTTTGATATTTGAGGTTATAAATGTAAACATTTTGACATTATGTATATAGCAATGAAGTGACTCAAACAGAACAGATTTGTTTATTGTTTATTTATAACAATAACAATTAAAAATTAAAGTGGTATAGTTGGATTTTTTTTCTAGGTCAAGTCGACTTGCAAAGAGCAGTTTCCTCAAAATGTTCATTATAATTAATTAATGTTAAGCTCCTTTAAGCCCGTTGCACACCGAGGGATGTAGCCCAACCTGACTGAACTTTTTCACAGGGAGCGGGTTTAAGCAACTGTTTGAATGAATGAATGGCTGATCACTCAGTCACTGGTTTTGCTATGATGCGGAATTTGAGTGCGTGCGGTGGGTCTTTGACCACCCAGTGAGGGATCTCGTATTCAGTTTCAACAATCTTCAGTGAGAGTTTTACTTGCCAGTCGACAGTATCACACAAACTTGCTCACAGGAAATGCTAAAATGATCTTCTTTTTCATATTACCTCAAGATGACAGGACATTGTGGGCCATTTTGTGTATTTTGATGTTTCTGCAGCGGCAGCGATTTGCTATATCGGGGAAATGTCTTTTTTTTTAATGACCGAATACTTATCGTGTTATAGTTGTTCTTGATGTGCTTTTGTTTGGTGAGTAAGGGAAAATCCAGAATAATATTTTATCCTGAGTGCAGTGTCAGTCAAGTAAATAAACTGCGCATCACTGTACTGCTCGCTGTTCATGTTCAGACATGACTGGGAATTCCTCTACTTCATTGTTGAGCCTAATCCCATAATCACTGCTCGGTCATTGCTTAGGTGGCCAATATTAAGGAAAAATATAAATTTGACAATTTAAGTCGACATGTTTCAATAATTGTAATTACCTGTAATATATGGTCCAATGATTACACTTGCTCAAAGAAGTAATATAAGTAAGATTACCATTGTTATTATTTATTAAATGCTCAGAAAATATCAATAGACATTACAGAAAGAATATTTTTGGAAATACTTTTTAATGGTTATGCTGAGATTTCCCCATTTCAAAAGTTGATTTTCCCCAAAAGCATTTTTTTTTGCTTTGACGAAAGCTCGAACTTCAGTGCTCACCGGCACTTCAGCCAGAGCATTGACAATCCATTTCAAATGATCACGTAACTCATGCGAGGCTGCCTGCCACTCTTTGTCTGGAACTTGTTTGCCATCCGACATCCGTCACTCCCAAGGTGTTCGCAACACCCCTTCTCCCGGCTGTTATTTCGTGTTCGGTCCATGGGTCGAGTCCATCTTCCAAGCTTTCACACACATCCTGTTGTCATTCACGTTAGGCCCTTTCGTCTGTGTAGATTAGAGGTGGCGTTTCTTTGACTATTGAGGGTCAAAAGCACGAAGAGCATGTGGAGGTCAACTGCCTAACCACTTGTCTGAAATCTTTTGAATGGATTTACCATAATGCTTGGAGTACGCAAATAGGCTATTTTTAGGGTCTGCTCATTTGACCAAGAGAACATGAACGTCCACTTGGTTGACCGCAGTAAGTAGCGTGACGGCAAGAAATGAAACCGGTCAGTCAAGTGGTCAGTGTCGTACAAAATTTGGAACTTGGTGCTAACATAAGGCGCAGACCGACTGATTTGGCGCTGCGTCAATTTTAGAGGGAATTCTAGACTTTGAAGTGCGCTCTATAGGCGTAAAAATGCAGTACTTATTCACAGCAGTTTGAAGCTCCAAATTGGAAAGACAAAAAGTTATCTTGATAATTATCGATAACGACTGATAGTTTTTTTTTATAGTGATCATTTTTGTCATATCGCCTTGGCTTTCCTGCAAAACAAGGCTTATCATTTTTCGTCCAATATGGCTGTCAACAGTTTGGCTTGCAAACCCCTGGCGTAGGTAAACAAGTTTGCAAAATTCGTTTGGGCCCCCTGTGTCTTTTGACATCACACCAATAGTTGGATTGCACATAACAACACTTAAAAAGCACACCTATTGGGAAAAATTAATGTCCATGATTGGCTAGGACAAAAGCCATGAAATGTCATTTTAGAGAGTAAGAGTTGAGAGGGAAATGTGTGCACACGTTTCTTCTTTTATATAAAATTGATAATAAAATGTGTGGGTTTTTGTCACTCACTAGAATATAAGCATTTTTAAATGGGTACTTTGGCGAACACATTACGACTCTCAAGAACGACTGGCTCACTTTTTAACAGGCGTTTGATAGGCAACCATTGGCCAATAATATAGCGAGGGTAACGACACGTTACTGTTAAGCGCAAGTCCCTGAGCACATTTTGTCCACGTATTCAAGGCATTCAATCGCACAAGATCTTACTTAAAAAAGCATACAACATTTTCATCATAGCGTTGTTTCTGTAATTTTAAAATGCAACATAATTGAAATATTGGGAAAACAACAATAAAGTCTCACTTGCAATCAAACTTGCAGTATAATTTTTGGGCCACAAGTTTTTCATATTGCTCCTTTATGAAATGCTGATATACTGTGTTTGAGTGTATTCTAAGTTGGTGAACCTGTTTGGTTCCTGTTCGGGCCAGGAACAAAATTAACGGCTTGTGTGAAGGTTACAGCCAAGGATTTGTTGGTTTTCATGTCACAAAGCAGATTGACTATTAAATGAGCCTCAAATGAAAAGTATATAATTAGTGTTCTATAATTCCTACATTTGTAATTATTTGTGGGCAGTGTATGCACAACTCTGGGATAGTAAGTGCTTAAACTTTATCATGTGGTCATAATTGTTGCCAAAATACTCGTAAAATGATGTGCCGAGCTATGCTTTCTGACACTTTGATTTTGTCTCTTCGTCTGCACGTGTAGATCTTCCTTCAGCATTATTTCCCACCATTGCCTCGGCTCCTTGATGTGGCTTGCCCAAGCTTTAAAGCTGCACTGTATCTCCTTCAATGCTCTTATCACACAAAGCCCTTGGAGACACTTCACTTTCCTGCTTCTAGCTTCTTCTTTGCAAACTCTTCTTGGTGGGAGGTTTAACACCCTTTTCCCACCAAAGAATAAACCCACTAGTTCATAAACTACACAGGGGTCAGTCTAGCTTTACTGTTTCAAAAAGTATGTATTGGTCAACCCCTGCCACATGTTATTATTTTTTACCTCAGTTGGGTAAGGAACATCAACATTCAGCCTCAACTGATGAACATTTTGAGACAGCTAGGTTAGCAATAAAGTCTAACTGCATGAACGCAAAATGACAATAACATGGCCAAAATTAGCGTTTATGAGATGCAGGACAACACAGAGCCAATCCATTAAAAGATTCAAGTGAATTATCCCTGGCATTTTCTTACTTTTTAAAAAAATGCCCCTTTTATACCTGAGCAAAGAGCAGCCTTATTGAAAATATCCTTAACCCACTATCCTCATTTAAGGACAGCCTGTAATATTTTTCTTACTTGAGATCAAGGGGTTTATGTAAATGTCTATCTTGGGTTAAAATCGGTTAAGTTCATCCAACTTTTTTATTTTATTTATTATTATTTTTATCTATTTATTTCATATTGCACAGCAACTTTTGGTTTGAAGGCAAATTAAAAAAAATGACGCCTTGCAAAATTTGTGCAGGTTTTATTCTTTACTTTTCATAATGTAAGCAATGATTTGTCTTGTCTTTATTGCACAACTGAACTTAAATTTTAAAATCATATTTCATATTCTCTTTTCTTATAAAGCTAGGTAACAGTTACCTTCATATTTGAATAAGGAAGAAAGTAATCATATTATTATAGAATTTCAAAGTTTCAAATTTGAAACAAAGATGTTATAGTTATTGTGATAATTTTCGATAACGGCTGATAATTTTATTTTTATTGTGATGACATTTTTTTTCATATCGTCCACCTCTAGTTGCTGGTAAAATGTAGTGGAAACCATGTGCAATTGTGTTTTGTTTTGGAACAACCTTGAATTCCACTGGTACAATTGGAATTGCAAACATTTTATCTTAATCAAGTTTTTTTTGATTTCTTGCGATCATCTCAGGTGGTACCATGGCAAGCTAGACAGAACCATTGCTGAAGAGCGGCTGCGCCAGGCCCGGACCCATGGCAGCTATCTCATCAGGGAGAGTGACCGCCGGCCCGGTTCTTTTGTTCTGTCTTTTCTCAGCATGACCAACGTGGTCAACCACTTCAGGTAATTTAAGACCCATTTTATTTATCGATGTGTTATTGTGTCAGTAATATAAACATGTCCGATTGGTCTAATTTTTGTTGTTGATGTATTGTTTACTCTTTCAAGGATAATTGCCATGTGTGGAGATTATTACATAGGAGGGAGACGGTTCTCTTCCTTATCAGACCTGATTGGTTACTATAGCTATGTGTCTTGCCTGCTCAAAGGAGAAAAGCTGCAGTGGCCTGTGGCCCCTCCTGAGGTTAGATGACATATTTTTGGCATTTTATACCAATGTTGTACTATTTGTGATCAACTCCAGTCAAACACATTTCTATTTGTGTGATACTAAACATGTTAGTGTCATAGTGCCCATTCTGAAGGTGAGAAAATAACATCTTATTTTTTTAATATCTTTTCACAGCCAGTAGAGGACAGGAGGAGAGTAAGGGCCATACTGCCATACACCAAAGTGCCAGATACTGATGAGATCAGGTAAATGTTCATCTTGTAATATGACAGACCCTAAATGTAGCGCAATTCTGTCCTCTGCTGGTTAGTCTTTGTTATTTCAGTAACACCAGTAAATGATTTGTTAGTGATCCACTTCTAATAGTAATTATAACAGGAATTAGTCCCTCTTACAACATGCTGACTAAACGTGCCTGCAGCTTCTTGAAGGGAGACATGTTCATCGTCCACAATGAACTGGACGACGGCTGGATGTGGGTGACCAATGTCCGAACGGAGGAACAGGGTCTGATCGTGGAGGATCTGGTGGAGGAGGTGGTAAGCGCATCCTACTTTGAATTTAGTTTAAGATATTTTGTCTTATTAACCTTACTGAAATAATTTGTGTTTGTAGTTTTTAAATTTGTTTTTACACACATGAAGAAATTGCATTATTGGTTCTCATTCCCAAGCAAACATATAAAAACATGTGTTGATGAATAACTTTCTATGAATATGTTTCTAGTGCCGGGAAGAGGATCCACATGAGGGAAAAATGTAAGTTTTGTTGTTTTTGCTGTTATTTGGTTGACATTTTGACAAAATGCTATCAACTAATGCCATTGACAGTTATAGATGTCCAATCCATTTTATCTGGGAAGCCTTCAAAATGGTTTGGACATCTACCAGCATCAATGGAAGCTAAAGCGTTCACAAAGAGACTAATTGAATTAATTTTGGATCTTGTACAGCTGGTATCATGGAAAAATCACCAAACAAGAGGCCTATAATTTGCTGATGACAGGTAGCACACTTGACTTATTCATAAAGTATAAAAGATTTGAGCACTAATGCTCACCTTTTTTTTCAACTAATACGTAGTTGGCCAGGTGTCCAGTTTCCTTGTCCGGCCATCCGATAACACACCCGGGGACTACTCCCTCTTTTTCCGCACCAATGAAAACATCCAAAGGTTTAAGATCTCTCCCACCCCCAACAACCAATACATGATGGGAGGGAGGTACTACAACAGGTTTGTGTTAACTTGCTTACAAACATCCTAAACCATAAGTGTATTAAAACATGTCTTGTGCTCTAACCTGGTAGCGTTGACGACATCATCGAGCATTATAAGAAAGAGCAGATTGTCGAGGGTTACAACTTAAAAGATCCTGTTTCAATACAGGTAATGTTCGAAAAGATGTCACCTACATTCCTTCATTACTAAAATTACAAAGCTTGTGTTTGCATTCATTTAGCACCAAGAACAAGTTATTACTGACACTGTGGATGGGCGAGAAATTTACAACACAATCAGACGAAAACCAAAGGATGCATTCTACAAAAACATTGTCAAGAAAGGCTACCTCCTCTTTAACAAAGGTACGTCACCTGATTAGTCTTACTCTGTATTCTAGCATTTTTCTTCGTATTGTCATGTATTTTCTATAATCTTATTGGGTTTAGGCAAAGGCAAACGCTGGAAGAACCTTTACTTCATTCTAGAGGGTAACGATGCCCAGCTTATCTACTTTGAGAGTGAGAAAAGAGCCACCAAGCCCAAAGGGCTCATCGACCTCAGTGTGTGCTCGGTTTATGGTGTGCATGACAGTCTCTTTGGCAGGTAAGGGGTAAAAAAATATATATACTACTCAATATTAGGCTATCAGGCTTTTGCACTGCTAAAAAGAAACCTTTTAATAAGTGATGATAACTTAAGCCGTGAAAACTCAAATATTTAAATTTTCTTAAAAACGTTATTGAGTTAACGCTTAATTTAATAACATACATTGCTAATTTTAATATGTTTGGACAAATTTTATTCTTTTTTGTTTTCTGAGGTCATTTGACTTTACAAGTTTCCATTAAAACTTGTAAGGTCAAGTGAAAATAGTTTATTTGCAATTGCAAGTACCGTTTTTTTTTTATCATGTGAGTAGATATAACATTTTATTGATTCTTCTTTATTTTTAATTATCCCATTTAGGCCAAACTGTTTCCAGGTTGTTGTCCAGCACTTTAGTGAGGAACAATACATTTTCTACTTTGCTGGCGAGGTTCCAGAGCAGGCACAGGTATGACAGCAAGTGATTGATACAAGTCTTCAATTTTCAGGGGAATGCAGTCATAAGTGTATTTGATCACTTCTTATGACACGGTTGGCATCTATGCTAATTTTGTTTGATGTCTTTTTGATAGGATTGGATGAAATGCCTTCAAACATTCTGCAGTAATTTACGAAAAACAACTCAGCCTACCTCCAACAAAAGGCTGAGACAGGTATGCGTCAATAAACACTAAATTAGTGGGAACTCATCTTTGATGTGGGTCATATCGTATTTGCTATTTTCTACGGAGGGCCAACAAGGGCTAACACAATCGACACGAACACTAAGTCATTAGCATATGAAACAACTATTTAAAATATTCAATTAATTGTTTTAATTTATTTTTCATCTCAAAATTATCCGCATCCTCTTTCTTGAGCCATACCAGCATATATTACAAGAGGAGCACTGGAGAACAAGACCTGAGCATGACCTAGTAGACGATTGCAGACAGTCCGACAGGGCAGGCTATCATTAAAAAAATGTTTAAATAGACAGACAGACAGACAGACGGTTTGACAAGACAATGAGGAGCAGGTCGGTGATCCGAGAGACAACGAATAAGGAGAGACACAAAGGGCAAGTAACAACAAATTAAATCAATGGGGTAAACATGCGGACAGGTTACACAAAGGGAAAAAGTCAAGAATCCTCAAAATCACCACAATAAACCCTATGAGAATGCGTTTTTATCAAAAGAATCCCAATCTATTAATTGCGCTCATAATTTATAATTGTTGCGTAGCCTTAATTTACTCTTAAAGCAGCAAAATGAAAGTAAAATATTGTCATAGTCCTTGATATTTCATTGATGATGGCCAGCATTTTAAGTTTACAGATATAATTATTCTCACAAAACACACAAAATGATGTGGCCGGCCGGATCTGGACTCCAATATATTTTGTTGAGAAAAGGCTACATTTTTGTCTTAGGCACCCAATGAGTTAACTCCACCATTAGTTTTTCAAAACCAACATGGATGGATTTTGTATTCATTTTTCAGGTGAGCAGTCTGGTGCTGTATGTGGAGGAGGCCCATAAGCTACCAGTGAAATACTTCACCAACCCCTACTGTAATATCTACCTGAACAACGTCCAGGTAGCCAAAACGCACCCAAGGGAAGGCCCAAACCCCGTCTTCACCGAGGAGTTTATTTTTGAGTAAGTCTCCATTCAAACTTCATTTTTTGACAATTTGATTCCTTGTTTATTCAATTAAAATTCACGTCTGTCTTTTTCTAGTGACCTGTCGTGTGAGATCAACAGATTTGAGATCAGCCTTAGCAACAAAACAAAAAAAAGCAAAGAAAGTGACATCTGTATGTTCATTTTTAATATGACATTTATTCTTAGATTTGGGGGAATTCTTATCTTTTGAACATTTTGCTATTTTGGTAGTATTCATGCGCTGCCAGCTGAGCCGTCTGCAGAAGGGCCAGATGATTGACGAGTGGTTTCCGCTCAGCTCCCACGTACCTTTAAAGGGCATTGAGCCAGGGTCCCTGCGGGTACGCGCACGCTATTCGATGGAGAAAATTATGCCTGAAGAAGAATACAGCGAATTTAAAGAGGTCAGACTATTACAAATTAACATTTACTTATTCATACAATATGAATTTGGACTAACACAAATTCAATGGCTCATCCACAACTGTTCATCATCTCGAGACAAGGTTGACTTTTATTTATCATTGATATTTCTGATTAAAAACTGTAAATATTGCATTTTTATTGATTTATTTAGAAGTATATTAAAGTAAAACGTATTTTTGGTGAAATTGTGTGGGGATTCTCTGTTCCCATGGGTCACTTTCTATTAATTTTGGGGCATTTTCATCCAATCTGGTTTAGCAGCATTCTAGAGTCCCTTTCTTGTACATTTTGAAGTCTTCAGTTTACTTGAGGGCATTGCTGGGTCGCTTTTTGTTAAGTTTGGGGCATTTCTGGAAAAATTCAATTCGAGTGAATGGAAATTTTTTTGAGGGAGATGAAATTTTCTATTGGAAATTAAAGGAACACTTTGTTTTAATTTAGCTATTGACCCTGCAATCCTTGAAGTTCCATGTATGAGCTTGTAGTTGATAACTTTAATGCTTGTTATTTCTTTCTTACTTCTACAAATGTTACTTCCCTTTAAAATCAATAGGAAAGATTTTGTCAAATTGTTTACGTAATTGTACGTCTTGCCAAAAACTTGCTATAAACGTTTTAGCGCCATGATTTTGCGTCAATGGACATTATTCGCAATTGCACATATTGCAATTTGAGGTTTTCACACTAAAAGATAGCAACTCAAAAATCCGTTTTATCGCCTGAAAATTACGGTCGTCAACTAACTTCCAGAAATAAGCAGTGCTTAATCAAAACAATCATTTGTGGCAGCCCAACTCTCAACAATAATCTTATGTCTTTGTTTCCTCGTGTAGATGATACTGCAGAAAGAGTTCCATGTCGTTTATGCTCTGGCCCACGTGTGCGGTCAGGACCGCACTTTACTGGCGAGTCTGCTATTGAGGATATTCAGACACGAAAAGGCTGAAGCCCCACTTCTCAGGACTCTCAATGACAGGGAGATTAACATGGAGGGTAAGAAAATGAAATAGAATCACAGTTAGATTAAGTCTAATCTCTACATCTAAATCTCTCTTCTTGTGGACAGATGAAGCTACAACGTTGTTCAGGGCCACCACGCTGGCCAGCACGCTAATGGAGCAGTACATGAAAGCCACGGCTACACCTTTCGTCCATCATGCACTAAAGGACACCATTCTCAAGATCATGGAGAGTAAACAGTCCTGTGAGGTAAACTCTTAACTTCTTTGAAACATATATCCATTCAGTTCAGAAAAACTCAGGCGGGAAGTTAATATAGCACTATAACAGCTAGGTTTCATACAAGTGAATTGCCTTTGTCCCCTGTTGTTACAAGCAAACCTACCACATAACATGACATTTCCATTAATCTGTTTCATTTTTAAGTTGAATCCTTCCAAACTGGAAAAAAATGAGGACGTCAACCTCAACCTGGCTCACCTCCTCAACATCCTGTCAGAACTGGTTGAAAAGATTTTCATGGCTGCTGAGATCCTGCCACCGTAAGCAAGCAGCATTGGATTTGTTTTTGTTCCTTCGAGGCAATCCAATAAAGCTGCATGTGTTATTGTTTCAGGACACTTAGATTCATTTATGGCTGTTTGCAAAAATCAGTGCAGCAGAAATGGCCGGCGAATACCACCATGCGGACCAGAGTTGTAAGGTAATCGAAACAAGATTATTGGTGCTGATTGACCTCGCTAAGCTGAATATAGGTCTGGGCAATGACAAAAATTATGCTGACTTAAAATAAAAATTTAAAAAATGATACTTTTCATGATAACCATCACATCTTTTGTCTTTCAAATTTGTAACTTCAAAATTCAGTAAATAAGTAGTGAATAAGTTACTTTACCCACTATTTTCAGCCTCATAAAAAGAAATGATGTAAATTGTTGACCATACTTGTGGCAATTTAAAAAAAATAAAATTTAAATTTTAGATGACCTTAACCCAAGTTAACAAAGTTTTAAATTTTTGCAATGTTTTCATAACATTTGCATAAATTCAATTGAATTCACTGTCTTTCAGTGGCTTTGTCTTTCTAAGACTCATCGGTCCTGCAATCCTCAATCCTAGAATGTTCAATATCATTGCTGGTAAGCATTCATCCAAAGCTACATACAAATAATTTATGCAGTAGCTATTTACAAGATAAAACATAAACTTACATATTAATTAATTATCTGTCTTTCTGCAGACCCTCCATCTTCAACGGCCGGTAGGACTCTCACACTGGTGGCAAAGTCTGTTCAGAATCTCGCCAACCTGGTTGAATTCGGTGCTAAGGTAACTCCAACCTTTACAATGACGATTTTGGGGTGATAGTCTGACAAGATTGCTTCCATATGCAGGAACCTTATATGGAGGGTGTAAACCCTTTCATCAAAAACAATAAGCATAGGATGATCATGTTTCTGGACGAGTTGGGGGTGAGTACACTTTTTGATTCGTTGTGAATCACCAATTTTGAAAACGACTGAAATTTGGACCAACCTTTTTGCAGAATGTTCGTGATCTTCCCGAAACCACAGAGCACTTTAGGACAGATCTGTCCCGAGACTTGGCCGCATTGCACGAGCTCTGCGCCGCGCACTCCGACGAACTTCGGACGCTCAGTAACGAGAGGGGGGCTCAGCAGGTGGGTGACATCAGTGGCGCTGCGGGTTTAACAGCTGTTTCATATTCAATCGGACGTGACATGGCGTTGATGGAAACTGACAAATTTGCAAGATTTTCTTTTAAGAGTCTAATCCAATGTTGATGGTGTTTTAGCCATTTATAACACTTGTGTTTAGGTGAATTGTAACACTAAACAAGAGATTTTGCATGTACGTAATGTAAATTTGGTACGCCGTTTAACGTACGGGTTCATATTGAACTGCAACGTTATTGACACAAATGTAGAAAAGAAGTGGTGACTTGTTAGCCAATCAGAATGCAGAACACAATGCAAATCCATGAAGTAGCGAAGCCGTCAAAAGTAAACCTTGTTACAGCGAGGGATCACTATCTTCCCACTGCTGGCATTTTTCTGTGAAGTACCACCCCCCAGTGGCCGAGGTGCACTTGCGCTCGTGTAGTTCATTTACAAATTTACTGCAATATTGAGGGATGACTATTAAATTTATTAAGAAATGTGTCAATTTTTTTTTTTTTTTTACAATTGACTTGATATGTTAGTGTCACTCACTAGTTATATGAGGAAAATACACATCAAATGAATAGTAAGAAGAAATATATTTTTAAATCACCCGAGTTTCTCTAACTTTCAAGCCCCGTGCCTATGTTATCCGTGAACCGATCATATGGCATTACCCAGAAGTCCAACTTATTCATTCATTTGTGTTTCAGGGCAGAAAAATCAATTGTCAAATTATTGTTGCCTCTAGTTTAAGAGTAAGCCAGCATGCTGTAGCACACTTGTCTGTTTCCATTGTACATACCTCCTAAAATGTCTTGATTTGCGATCTATAGTTATCTATAGCCATTCTTGCATTTTTGAACAAACATTTTTTAAGCTTTTTTCTTACTTTCTGCAAGGGGCGTGGTATTCATTACTGCTAATTTTACTTCATATTGGGTAAAAAAAAGGGACTATTCTCTAGTTTCTCAAATTTACATTGGATTATTTTCAAAATTACCAGTTTAAATAACAATAAACAAACTAAAAATAAAATGTCAAAAGAATCGGAAAAAATATATAATGGTGGTTCCTTTTTCTTTGTGTTCCAGCATGTATTAAAAAAGCTGCTGGCCATCACGGAGCTCCTCCAGCAGAAGCAAGCTCAGTATGCAATGTCCAACAGCAACAGGTAGTACTGCACCCATCCTTCTTCACTCCCATCTCCATCCCCCAATGGGGGCGCCACACTGTGGAGACCTCGCATGTTCTACCCTCATCTCCATGGCAACCCCATCCCACACCACCACGCCTCATCATATCGTCCGGTAGCTCCGCCCGGTGACTATCCATGTAGACCACAAGAGCTATGCAACATGAAACTGACAGCTGCCTGCACAGTAATAACTGACTGACCTTTTTACAAACTGTGTGAGTGATTCCAACTTTGGGTATATATACACATGCCTTGCTCATGAGGGACAATGCTTGGATTTTAAATGGTTTGTCAGTACCTGCCACGCAGCACAAATTGCCAAAGTGTACCCCCGTTCCTGCTTGGTTTGAGGAAACTGACATGAAGAAGCTAGTTGTCTCTTTTATTGTAACTGGATTGCAAGCGAGGATGCTTTTATACTGTAAGTAGTGACTGACTTCAAGTTTGTGACAATATCTGCCAAGTGCTGAACTAGCATGTTTTTTTTTTGTTGTTGTTTTTTTTTTAGATTGAAAGAATATGGTTATTTTATATAAGATAAAATTCTCTTGCTGGAATCATGAGTATAGGGGTGCGGCGAAATGAATTCCTCCCAGTCTGATTGTATGGGCTGTTTTGATTCTTTTTTTTTGGTTAAGCTTCCCCACCCACAAGAGTTTGCAATTGTGGCGAAAAGCATTATCTCAGAATTTAAATATGATGCAAAAGTGTTTACAGCTGGGGTTTTTTTGGAAATAGATTGTATCAAACGTGCATGCACTTATTAAACAGTTTTTGTAAAATAGTTGGAGTTGTTTATTCTAAACTTGATCATATTTTTCAGTGCTATTGATGGGGAAGGACATCCAGTCAATGATAGCCAATGTGTTAACACAGCATGTAGAAAAAAATACCTTTTATTTTTAAAGCAAGAGGAAGGAAAATATTTGACAAGGAATGATTTTAACAGTTACATTAGGTCTTCATCAGTCCAGTCCTATAAAACATATTTAAAGAAAATGATTTAATGTTTAACAAGAAAATAATTGAAGACGGTCTCACCTCTTCTTTTATTCTCGGCTCCTTTGACACATGGCCATCCTCTTCATATCCTCGCTTGCGTTTGCTGTAACACAAACAATACATGATTTGTTTGGGAGATGTGTGAGTGTTTTAGACCAAGAATCTGAAACATCATGAGCATGCTAGAATTGTAGAAGTCTGAGCAAACCTTTCATTTCATTGAAACAATAAGGGGATCTTTGTTGACGTATTTTCGGTGCATGACTAAGTTGTTGGGTAACAAGAAGTCACAAAGATGACAGCCGGCAATAATGACACGATAGACAGTTGGCGAGCAAAATCTCAGATATAAAAACTTGATGTGAAATATTGGTTCTTGCCACCCGCTATCAAGATGCAACGCAAGAAATAATGTCATAAAAGATCCTCCCTTTAAATGTGTAGTTTTCATTAGGTGTAGTTGCACCTCCCACTTCATATCACTCCATCAAGTGAGTACCGCTTTGTGTTACAAAAACTAAACTCCACGCATCTACCTTTGCTCAACAAGTCTACTTTATCTTCCAGGACAGAGTGCACCATCATGTCACTGGCAGCTGCCATCCAGGTAATGTGAATCCCCCGGAATCCCACCTGAGATTCAAAAGTGCCAGCCAGAAAGAGTAAGGCCTTGAGTTCGCTGGTCTCTCTCAGCATGTGGCCTACTATCTTTATACTTCAAATGCAATATGGCCACCCTCAATAGGTTGGAAACACATTTGCTGCATATGTGAACGTTGTCCTTCCAAAGCTTTTCCCAAATATGCTTTAGACACCGTGTTGGAACGATTAATGATGGACCTGAGCTGCCGCCAGCCGCAAATCTCTACGACCTCCTTTTACTATGGATTTGGGGGGCAACCAAAGCGCTGAAGTAGCATTACCTGCAGTGATCAGGGTATGTGAACACGACCACATAAACCGCCTTAAGCCCATTTTCTACACACCATCCTTGTCACAACACTAGTTCTATTTCTTTTGTATGCTGCTTTGTCGATAGAGGATTGAAATGTATTTGTATGATGTAGTAAAATGGCAGAAAGTTAGTCTTGTTTAGGAAATGTGAGTGTGTAACCGGTCTTTTGCATGTGTTCATCACTGCTCTTTCACTTAAGCGGGGTACACGCAGAGAATAATTTATCAGCATAACCAAATTAAGTATGCTTGCTATTTCTACAGTAGGAGTAATTCAGATAACTAACATATTAAAACTAACTTAACTAACCTGGAATGAAGAAATAAAGCGGTGGTTAATTAAATTCAATTGTGTTCTACATCAGTCCAACAATCATAATCAAATATAATCATTTTAACCAACATTATGTTAGGGTATATATAATGTGTTAAATATGCATGGAGTTCTTTCACTTGGGTTCGCTTTAATATATTTTGAAAATCAGTATGCGTGTACTCCGCTTTAGTCGCAATCTCACCCTTTTTATATTAATCAGTACACCACCAAATTCTTTTGGCAGGTGTCCTTTTGACAAGTAATCGTGCTACATTGCAAAGTGTGAGCGCAGTGAGGAATTTCCACTAGATAGTTTTCAAAATACTAAAATGCAAATTGGAAACTTTTCATGGAATTGGTATTTCAAAAATCAAAATCTCCCGAGTTAAAATTAAATTAAAACAACAAAAATAAAGTCAACTGATTGCAAAAGACAAATCAAGGTACTGCTTGACTTGCAGGAAATGTTTTGTAGTGCAAGTTAGGATTTTGGGATTTCTTTTTTTTTTTTAACTCAAAGACCTGACCCAAAATGTGTCAAGTGTCAACTATAAATCAGACAATAGTCCATCATCCAAGCAGCCAAAATCCAAGCCTCACTATATTTATGATCTCTATGACCTTTGACGCTTTCTCTCATCATGTCACCTACTGTGCAAATATTTATAAAATAGGCTAATTTGTCATTGTAAAATGCCTTGTTTTAATCTCTCAGACCTGATGACCTCAAAATGTAATCACTTCATTCATTTTATATAACAAACATATCCTGCAGGTTTGATAATCTTTTATTTGCTCTTGAATTATCAAGAAATGCCTTTTCCATACTATGTTACCTTTGTAAATCCCCCTTTAAAGTGGGAGCCAGCATTTTTGTTTTTTTTGCCCAGGAAAATTGTAAAGGTGTTATACAACACAAACATTGCCGATGTAAGCCACTATTTATCCCGTCCAACCAAACAGTAAACTGAGTGAATTGAGCACTTAGAAGTGGGGCAGCTGATAAGTAGCCTATTCTGTTGTTTTTATCTAAACATTTGGGTAGTTTTGGGGGACTAAACTGCAGTAAAATGTGTTAGCTGGTTAGCATCCATACTTGCTGCTGTAGTTAACATTGGCGTGGGAATCAGAACAAGACTTTAGCCGGAATTTTTTTCCTGGCCCACATCGTCAAAAGTGCACCATTAAAAAAATTAAATTAAATTTTAAAAAAATCCATGATTTAATTCCCAATGAAAGACTATTAGATTTTCAATCGCCAGATTTGCAGAGATACTTACCATTCAGTAAATCCTATGTAAATGGAGCCCAATAAGCTTGTTATGGTGCTTTAGCCAACATATACATAGCAATCATGTTTTTGGGACCCATTTTTTCTACTTTTAATTTTGTTTTCCATGGTAAAACCAAAAGGAACCCTTCCATATACTGTTTTTTTCTTCCCATTGAGGCATACGGCCACTGCTGCTCCTGTCCTCCTATTACGCCATCGTTCGTTCCAAAATATTTTATAACCTATATTTTTTACAATGTCAATACTTATGATTCTGTGTGAGTCCTAATGGATCATTTTTGAAAACTCTTTGCCAAGATTCTATCATTTAATTAGTATGGAAAACCTGATAGTGAGACTTTACGAATATAAATACAATTTGATTATGAGCAGTAACACTCTAAAGCTAATTATTACTGTGAATTTATGTTTCAATAAATAAATGAGTGCCCCATAAAGGTTTAAGTGTTTAGCGATGAGAAATTTAAGGGTCTTGATGTTATATAGGGTATGTATGATTGATAATGATATTAGTCAAATTCCATTTTTGTACATTCATATTTTAGTCCCATGGAAATGTTCTACTTTTGAAAATTCCCACCTCGACAAGTCTGTTTTTTGTATCAATGCCTGTCATATAGGTAAAAAAGCAGTTTTACCTTCAAGGCACGTAATACCACGGACCTTGCCAAGCTCATTAAATGTCAACATCTGAGCTCAGCGGCATATCGTACTTTCCTGTTATTTTATATGTTGGATAATGTGTTCCTTTTTATTTTTCTACCTGGAACAAAACCTTGAACCTTTTTGCATCTTAGATACGACAACCTGGTACTAATAAAAGCAACTGTTGTGACACAGCTGTGTAGTGGTTCACTTGGCATGCTTTAACTGACACTGTCATGTAATTTGTAATTTTAAATTGAACGAGAAATGATCCTTACTTCTTTGAAGTTGAAGCAAATTCAGCGTGGATCCTCATCAGCTTCTGTTTGCAAGAATTCACCTCTTCAGGTGATGGAAGTTGATATCTTTTCAGGAGATTTTTAATCCCTACAAAGGAGGAAGCATGCAGGTTATCAGCCTTGAAAATCTATGCCACATCATTCTGTGTCAAGTTACTCACGTCTCATGGTGTCGTACATCTTGGACAGCGTTTCTTGGTCGTTTTTCCGTCCCATGCATCCAGTCAAGTAACTAGAAAACAAATCCAATAGAAAGACCTTTTCATAATGCTTGGAAAGACAATGCACCAGAGTTGTTTAGTAGTACTGCAACCCTCACATTTTCTTTAGTAACTTCTCATTGCTCATAACTCACCAAGTTAACCCCATTAAGTTTATTATGAATGCTGATCTAAGTTCATCTTACTCCAAATGTTATCACGTTTTCCATCAAACCTGCAAATGCTGGTGAAACAGGTCTACTTGAAATTCCAAGTGCTGGTCACATTTTTTTGACAGTGTAGGTATGATGTCATAGTTCAGAAAAAACAAAGTAAAACAATGCCTTACCTCTCCATGTTGAGGCCAGCCCTTGAGGCGCTGCTCATGATAGCGGTAAGCGCAATCTGTGATGGGGGAAAGAGCAGCCCAGCGTCCGTCATGGCCGCATATGCCAAAAAGTCATCCACATTCTTCCTAAGTGACTCTGGGTTCTCTAGTGTAGGATATCTGGTCTGAAGAATGAACGTTCAGTAGTGATTAGGTCAAATCTAACACTATGGCGTACGTAAAAGCACTCAACACACCTTTAGGTCAATCAGCAGCCCCTCCAAGGGTCGGTATGGGTTGTGGACCACCAAGTGGAAGTTGAGTTGCTGGACAAGTAGCAGCTCGTACTCTAGGATTTGTTCTAAATCTTGTTCTTGTTCCGCCGGACTCTGCTGAACTAGGTTTCCCCCGAACTGGATACTTGAGACGTTGAACTCGTCCACTTTGCAGGCTAGATACGCACAAGTCAGCCTGAAATACAAGGAAAAAAATCCAGCATAGTTTGAGGTATTGAGGGAAGAACACAATTCCATTGCAGTTCATTCTTTTTAGTCTTACATGATAATCCTGGGGTGATATTCCATGAGTGAATTGTTCATGTAGAATCTTCGGAAGTACATGATGGCCGTACCCTGCATGATAGATACTTTTTCTCATATCTACAGCATTGTTTTGAAGTCTACAAATGACGATACATACAATAACAGATTTAGGCATTGTTGGTTTGAATACATTGCAGAAGTCCAGAAGCCTTCTCTCATAGTTTCGGAAGAGAATATCTTCTTCCCGAGGGTCTAGCAAGCTAGACTCGTTGAACATATGCTGTGGAAGCACAAAAGAAGGGAGTGTGGGCATTCTGATTGGAGAAATACTGTTAGAATTATAATCATCATCTTTAACCTTTCCATTTTCTCTTATCTTTGTTCTGAACTTCTGGTTGGCTTCATGACGCAACTGTTCCAACTCAGCTTCGTTGTTAAATGTCCAATATTTTCTTTGGGAGCTGTCATGGAACATGTCTGCAAAAAAAGGACATTATCATTTTCTGTTTCTCTTACATCTTTCATACACAAATTGGGACACTTTGACGAATTTTCAAGGGTTTAGTTGGCAGTGATGTGAGAACATCTCATTTCATCTCATTTTCTGAACCACTTTAACCTCACTGGGGTTGCGAGGGGTGCTGGAGGCTATCCCAGCTGACTTTGGGCCAATTGGTAGCCAGCCAATCGCAGGGAACAAGGAGACAAACAACCATTCACACTCACACTCATACCTAGGGGCAATTTATTGTGTCCAATCAGCCTACCATGCATGTCTTTGGAATGTGGGGGGAAACTGGCGTACCCGGAAAAAAACACAGAGAACATGCAAACATCACTCAGGTGAACAGATCTGGATTTGAACCAGGTCTCCCAATGGGAGAAACGTGGATCAAAAACTAAATTAAAGAGGTACGACTGTATATATAGATTACCTTTCCACGAAAGTTTACAATATCTTTTTTTCAGATTTTGATTTCATCAATCTGCTTGATTAATACTGTAAATACAAGGTGATTGAAACCAGTACGGACGTGAGATCATGTATTATAAGCATTTAAAGAAGATATCGCGCATGTTAAATTACGTTGACTCTAAGCTATCTACCGAAGAAAATATGATAAGTACCAGATTTAAAATTAAAAAAACAAATACCTTCGATGATCACAATAGTTTATAGATTAAAAAAACATCTGGGTCCGGGATACGCACGGAAAAAGATGCCATTAAATACTAGTCGCAGAAATGACGTCAGGTTTCAGCACGCCAGATCGTCGCTTTCTGATGACGCACAAGGTAACTGACAGCCCGTGCGTGAATATTTTTGAGCTTGCTTTCTGTATTAAACCATTCATTTTTCAGTTTGTAGTCCTTATTAAAAAAATAAAATCCGAACATATAAACATACGTGAGACGGTGCCCCCAAAAGGTGTCATGATCCATATTTTTTTAGACGGATTTACTTCTACTATGTATTTATTTAATTTCCGAACAATAACCTTTGCATTTCCTTATTGTTTAGACTTTTTAATATCCGCACATTTGATAGGGGTAACACAGGAGCTGACTCTTAATTAAAGGCAGTGTATTAGGAACGTTGCTCCTCAATGTACCCCACCCGTGTTTCCGTAGACCATAATTTGCATAAACAGGAATCATTTGTGAATAATGAATACACATGCGTTCAGCGAGAGCCTCTGATTTGCACATGAGCCTAGCTTTAGTTTGATTTCTTAGCTTGGTGCTTATTGTCCTTACAAGCCCCGCGAGCCAGCTAAAATCACAAGTAAGGAATTACATCTTAAACAGGTACGTGCGTCCGTTGTAGTGCATGTCAATAATACATTTAATGGGGGTGTCTGTTTGTGGTTGGATTGTTTGTGAGGATTGTTGCACCTTTGCCTCAACTCAGTTCTTTGCTCCAGCCTGCCATTGCGTAAACATATGGAAACATGCATTATTGATGAGTGTTTGTGTGTGTGTGCGCGCGCGTGTTATGTCCGCGTGTGTTTACGCGTGTGAGTGTGCGTGCGTGTGTGCGCGCGCGCGCGTTATGTCCGCGTGTGTTTGCGCGTGTGAGCGTGCGTGCGTGTGTGTGAGTGCGTGTGTGAGTGCGTGTGTGTGAGTGCGTGTGTGAGTGCGTGTGTGTGAGTGCGTGTGTGTGAGTGCGTGTGTGTGAGTGCGTGTGTGTGAGTGCGTGTGTGTGAGTGCGTGTGTGTGAGTGCGTGTGTGTGAGTGCGTGTGTGTGAGTGCGTGTGTGTGAGTGCGTGTGTGTGAGTGCGTGTGTGTGAGTGCGTGTGTGTGAGTGCGTGTGTGTGAGTGCGTGTGTGTGAGTGCGTGTGTGTGAGTGCGTGTGTGTGAGTGCGTGTGTGTGAGTGCGTGTGTGTGAGTGCGTGTGTGTGAGTGCGTGTGTGTGAGTGCGTGTGTGTGAGTGCGTGTGTGTGAGTGCGTGTGTGTGAGTGCGTGTGTGTGAGTGCGTGTGTGTGAGTGCGTGTGTGAGTGCGTGTGTGTGAGTGCGTGTGTGTGTGAGTGCGTGTGTGTGAGTGCGTGTGTGTGAGTGCGTGTGTGTGAGTGCGTGTGTGTGAGTGCGTGTGTGTGAGTGCGTGTGTGTGTGCGTGCGTGCGTGTGTGTGAGTGCGTGTGTGTGTGCGTGCGTGCGAGTGTGTGTGATAGTGAAAGAGTGGGCACTCTTTTCTAAAGTGTGTTCTCAAATCATTTACCATCATAATGGAGCCATATCCGCTATGATCACCCTAAAACAAACAAAACACATTGTCATGTACCAGTATATTGATAAAATATCTCAATTTTGTCTTTAAATTGAGGGATTTATATTTGTTTCAAATGGAAACTTGGGATAGTCACAATTTATTGGCTAAAATAGTAGCAGAATTGATCCAATGGTGACAGGTAGCTGGTTGTTTAGCGCTTTGGCCTCACAGTTGGCAACCTGGGTTCAAATCCGATGCTAAGAGAAATTAGTTACATGCCACAAGATGATGTGGCATATATTTTCAAAGGCTGATAACCTGCATGCTTCTTTTGTAGGGATTAAAAATCTCCTGAAAACATAGCTGAACACCTGAAGAGGGGAATTCTTGCAAATAGAAGCTGTTGTAGTTTTCATAACGCTCTTAGATTGCTATGTTTGGGGGATTTGAATCAATGATTCCTTTTTTTTGTTATTATACAGTATATTATGTGGGTTGAATGTGTTGGGTATTTTATAACAGTCTATCTGTGGTTTTATTTGTGTTTTAATTGCATGATTCTGCACTACCACAAGAGGAAATCAAATTCAGTTCTTTTGAATTCTTTTGGTAAAATATCAACCACAAGATGCTGTCATGGCACTTAAGATAAACTGCATTTATAAAACAGTGCAGCAAATATTTTCATTCATTTCACACATTGAGTGAATATAAATAAAATTCACTGCCAGGAAAAGTTTTATTTTTGTAGATTGATCCTCTATAACAGGGGTAGGGAACCTATGGCTTGGGAGCCATATGTGGCTCTTTTGATGGGTGTATATGACTTTTTAAATCATACGTTTTCTTCATTAGAGTCTTCTGCATGCATACTCTTATTGATACTCATTGATTAGCAACAGTGAAATAATGTTCTCAAAAGAATTCAGACTTATTATTTACTTTCAAAGTGGTGAAATGAATAATAAATGCTCACATTTTCATGTATTTTTACTTTTCAATTCTGAGTAAGGCTCCCAAGGAATAATGTTTGAAAATATGAATTGTTTATGGCTCTCCTCGTCAAAAAAGCTTCCCGACCCCTGCTCTATAATGTTGCCGTCCCTGATGTCAGATGTTTGACTTTTTTGCCCCTTTAATCAACTTAGACTTCCACACACATTGAACCGTGCCTTTTCTCAAATATCACAAGCCTTTTCCAGGCGTATACAGTGTAAAAGATTGCAATTCTTGGACACAATGTCACCTAAAATCCAAACACCGACTAATGGATCGGTACATAGTCACCTTGGCCGTACACATCTCAGGCGATAGTTATCATCTTGCCTCTCATGTATAAAAAGAAATCATTCTGAAATAACCTTGGCAGCTACGCAAATTATTTTTCTGACCAAGGATTTGTTCACTTAATCTCATTTGACGGTTTTCATTTTTGTTAAGCAGCTCGGCTTCACGTGTCAACAAGTACAATTAAAGCCTGATTTTTAAATCCCCTCATGTGCATATTAATTACAACGTGAGCCCCGTTCTCTTTCCATGCCTCCGTCGCTGTGGCAACCGCTGCTTGATTTCAGAGACATCTCCAAGGACACTGGCGCCGCACGAAATGTGGGCATCAAAACCAAGATGGCCACCTATCGCCTTTGCCATTTCATGTATTAAAACACATTGGGAAGTTTGTACTTACCCTGACACCTAAAAGAATTGCCTTTTAAAACCACATATTTGTTGACAAAAATGACAAATTTGCTTAAACGCATGTTTGCATTTGGTTTCCTCTGGTTGGCATTGTTTTCCCCTCCCATCCTCCACCCGTGTAGGCTCTTAACCCCACCCCCTTTCCCCCCATTCTCTAATTGAGCTTTGTGTCTACTTCCATTTTCATTCAAACACACCCTCATTTACATAGCACTGTAGCACCACGGACAGCTCCCCAGCTGTACAGTACAGAAGTAAATGAGGAACACAGCCCCACTTAACGTGAAGTGAATACTAAGTAGCCTTTGCATCCTGTCAGTGTTTTCTGAAAATATAACAAGCATTGAGAGATGAGCTTTCATACTGAGCCAACTGGAAAGACATGTACAATTTTGTATGTCAAACAAAACATTTCAGACCGTGTTGTCTATAAATTGATACGAAGGAGTCATAAAATGTGCTATTCAAGGGTGAATCTTAAATTCAAACTCAGGGGTACTTTTTAATCAGTTTGGCACAATGTCAAAACTATTTAGCACATTTGTTTAGTAAATCTATTAATACCTATCACTAATTCAACAACAATAACACAATCTTTCACTGTAGTATAGCATAATTCCATTTTAGGGAAGGGTCATTGGGTGGATTTGAAGCAATAATTTAAAATGGAGTTAACATGATTCTTATGAAAATATCAGTGTTTCTTAATGTGGTGATAAACTTTAATATAAAATGCAAATTCATTTAGGTCTATATTGGGCTCTCGTTTAGCTCACTGGCAGCGCTTAATGTCCAATCTATATTGACTATAACAGAAAATACAATAATGCATATGTTGACATGTCATTTTCTATCTTAATCATGAAGGCGTTATGACCACACATGTGGACGTCATGTTTTAATGTTTTTATTATTATTTTAAATGACCAGAAATGGTCATATGCCCCTTTTTAAAGAATTCAATATCATGTTAAATACTAAAGAACTGTAGATTTTAAATACCATACAAACTGTTAGCCGGTATTTTTTAAAGAAAATAATATACATCCAGAGGTTTTCTGATATGTATTTTTTAATATTGACGGCATGAAATAAAATCTGGATTCGATATTAATTGACAGTACTGAAATTTCTATGCCCACTTTGCTAAATATCCTCTTTGGATAAAGAATATTCTGGAGTCAAAATGAAAATGTATATCAAATGAATCAATCATAGGTAGTTTTTTTGCCCTTATAACAAAACTACAAAATACCAATAACTTTCCAAGTTAAAATTACTGTGTGTATGGAGGCCTAACCTTAGTACACGTTCGACATTAATATAGATATTTTTGGTATACACTATATGACTGGATGCTAAGATAAGCGGAAGAAAAATGAATGTTATGTTTTATTATGGGCATCAACCCAAGGACATTTTTTTCTGTACTTATTAAAAGACATTGGTGACATTTTCTTTGGTTTTAAGATTTATGGAGTAGGTGTGGCTCCATTTAGGGGGCAAATGCTCTTAGTGTAGAAAATCCATGGGAGAAATGGGAATTGAACTTAACGTTGCAAAGGTTTGAAATCTCAATAATTGATGCTCATATGTAAATGCTTGCCAGTGTGGTATAAAGACGGGGGTGGAAAACACATGCATGCACATATCGAGTGAACAAATACCGTATATACACTGTAAATGCTGTTACCCTTTTAAAATGGGGACATTAAGGTCAAATTGATCCGCGAAGGTTGCTAGTCTTTACTTTACATGTTAATTTTGTTTATCATCTTCAAGGCCCTGCAGTGTGTGTTGGAGTGTATGCATGTGAATGTGTATTGCAATACAACAAACACAGTATAATAGTACATAATGGCCCTAAATAATTCAGTTTTACTGCGTTGGCATTTGGCATTATAATGAGATGTCATGTAATTCTGACAAAAAATGTTCAGGTCTTACAGGAGATGATTTTTTTTTAACTGCTTGGATAGGAGATCAATGTAATGTCACATTTGCAATTTTTTTAATGGCAATATTTTATGTCACAAAAAGTATATGTTAATCATTCAACAATTAACTTATTGGTTGTCATTGACGCCGCTCGGTGTTCATTTTTTTTTCACTGGGAGGTTGGCAGCAATTAAATGATTGAATTGGACCTCTAGTGCCGTCAGTAGCAGTGAAACATGATCACTCAATGCCAACCATCCCATTTCTAATAGATTTGTCTATAGCTACCAATAGCAGTCATTTAGTTAAATAAGGCAAGCAGCTCTTTTTGGTCATTTAGAAATAATTTAACCTCATAAATACCTGGTGTCCACATTAGTGGACATCACATTTTGGGTCATGAGGGCCACAATTTTACAATTTGCTAAACAAATGTGGTCTAAATGTCCTCCTGTACACACTTAGTTAATATGAATTCTAGACAAAATGAACACAACCAAACAAAAATATATTTCAATAAGTCTAAAGTCTTTTTTAAAAATGTATAGTTATTATTTTTTGTTGGATAACCATATCCACACTGTTCATTTAAACTGGAATATTGGCACAAAAACAGTTAATGGAACAAGATGTCAATTTTGTCTTTAACTTTTGAAAATGAAATGAGTAAATGGGAAAGAAAAATACAATCTTAAGTGTAGCATTACTTTTTAAAATAAGTGTTTATTTCCTTCATTATTTTCTATATTCTAAATTTCCAAATTTGTAAATATGTGAAAGTTAACAAGTGTACACAACATTTGGATTCAATTTGAATTAGAAGCTTCACACTTGAATATTAAGATAACACCATTTAAAATGGGGGAGGGGGATCTGTTTGATCAAGTCTGGTTGCCTGGCAACCAAATTCATTTTTTTTTTACAGACAAAAAAAAACTGATTTAATAATCAGGTTGTGTGCATTAAAATGTAAAACGGGCTTGTCAGCCAGCACCTGAAGGACGACAGGAATTAGACCAGGGTAATTTTGCTGCTTCCTATTGAAAGGTTGACCTTCTCAGGAAGTGGGTGTCGTAATCACACACCAACACAACAAATTAGAATGGGCAGCTTTTAAATGTGTACACATTTCAGTGAATAAAATGAGACATATTTTTCTGTTCTGCAATAATTAGTTGTTGGAGTCCGTGTAAAAGTAAATGACAAAGTCAGAAATTCTTATTGACAAAGTGCATTTTTGTTGTGCTGCTACTATTGTCTTGCTGCTTTAATTCCCGTGTAATAGTTGGCAAGCTCTCATTTTTGTTTTCCTAATTGTCGCCATCCTTTTTTTTTTTTTTTTTCTTTTTCCCGGACACATTCTTGTAAGTGCTTGAGATTTTCCCGGGCCTCCTGTGGACTCGCCTCACAAAAAGCCCTGTCGGGTGGTCATGGCCATTAGTCATTCTGCTCTTTGTGTCTGGAAAATTTGACATTTAAAGCACACACATATTTTCAAAGCACTTACTCTCATTTTCTTTTTTTACCAGACAAATATTTGCCTCCAGGTCTTTAAACCATTATTTTATCTGCATTGGGCCACACTATTCATATGTTTCGGTGTACCATCACAAAAAATAATTATGAAGTAAAAGGTATTTGTAAGTATTTTCAAATGAGTTACATTTGATAGAAATGACAGCGGATTTAAAATTAAATGTGGTCATTTGAAGAGAGAACATTGAAACGATTGAAAGATACTTGAACTTCTCTTGGTCTTCACTAGATGGAGTAAGAACATCAGCCTGTATAAGAAGTGAAAACTGCGAGAATATTCTCTGATTTTTTTTAGTTTTTTTTCTTAAAATGGCCATAAATTCATGCATGACTGTCACTCTTAAAAATCTACTGAGGTAAGATTGATTTGATTTTTTTTGTTAGAAAAGGCTGTAAATGTTTAAATGATAGCTGGTCTATCAAGTAAATATTATTTTCTTTTCATTTTTTTAAAACAACAAACCCTTCAATCCTAATACAATAAGATTAAAATCTGCGAGATTTTTTTTCATGCAGATTTTTTCCCTCTCTCTTAAAGAGACCAAAACATACAAAAAACAGGGAAAGCTCAAAACAAGCTAAAAAGGATAACAATTGAACTTTATCTTTAAAAAAGTGCAAAGCCTTCATCTTAAATATGTTTCTCTCTCCCCATTTTGTGCTGTCACCCCCAAAACACAAATAACTCCACAAAAAAACATAGTACGAAAACAACAAAATACTAAATAACTACACAAAGAACATACTTATGGTAGAATTTATTGATTATCAGCCTCCTCATTTATAATTCAAAACAAAAACATCTACAAAAAACTCTAAATTATTATTGTCTGAATTTTTCACATAAAAAAAATCACATTATTGAATGAATTTGATTAATGGCTTAAACAATGTTATTAATTTTATTGCTTAAAAATAGCAGATGTAAAGATTTGGTTTTGTTGTTCATATTATCACAAATAAAAAGAAAAAGGCAATGCCTAGTTTTAGCAATTATTGAAAAGAAAAACATATGCTATGTATCGTTATGTCCAATTCGTTTTGACTGGGACCGACTGACAGTCAAAATTAATTGTACGTTTCATCTTACCACTTTATGATTGTAGAAGAAAAACTGAAAAAAACAACCAAAAATGTAATAAAAATGTAATAAAAAAATGTATATTTATATTAAGGAGGGAGCACTCTAAGAGAGTAGTTCGCATCCTAAGCAGCCAAATGCAAAGCATCACCATATTCCAAACATTATGCATTCCTCGTCTCACATACAAGTTAAATTAGCATATCCTTTATCAAATATGCATAAATTTCATTTTCTGACCTCATCTTGAAATTTATATTTTAACAAAGTATATATTGCTAGTTTGATAATAATAGTACCTGTATCTGTTCTTGAGTTATCATGAACACAAACATACAGACAAAAAAATAATCCACTTTCTATGGTTTTACTTTGTGGCAGCAACCAGAACCGACTGGGCCTGGTTCTAATAGGACCACTATTTTAATCGCAAAATGCCTGTTTTGGACAATGTTTATGGTGGGAAACATTATTTCTATACAAAATAGTGAAACTACATCCACCCACTCAATCAACACAAATTCTGGGTAAATACACCAACCAGAACCGATTGGACCTGGTTCTAATACAACCACTATTTCCATCGCAAAAAGCATGTTTTTGACACTATTTATGGTGGGAAATAGTCCCAGAACATCCCTGGATCTTTATTCTTACAGAGAATAGTGAAAATACGTCCACCCACACAATCAGACACTAACTGTGGGTAAAAGCACCAACCAGAACCGACTGGGCCTGGTTCTAAACCACCACTTGTAAATAAAGTGCCCAAATTGAGGTCATTGATTCGCAGTAATTGTAATTGACACCTTGCGTCCACGTGTGGACATCACACACAATATAGACATTTTTATCCAACTGTGGCCTACATTATCCAAAATGTGATGTCAACATATATAGACACCAGCCAGGCCTGTAAAGTGATAAAAAAATCAGCCAAAATATTCACTTGCCCTATAAACGAGCCCAAAGTCCGACTGAGCCCAGCCACACTTTTCCTGTGTTCTTTATTCATACACCCTTGTCCTTTTCTCCCAGAAAGAGAGCCAATAGGCCCCAGCAGGTGAATGTAAAGAAACGCGAGAGGAGCCCCCCCCCCTTGCTTGATCGGCCTTTCAGGGCCAGACAATAGGCCGGCCCACCTCCTGTATAGCTGCATTAGAAGACTGATTAAAGCTCTTCCTGTGAGCCATTGATTGAGGACGTAAAGCTAAAACCAACAAAACCCCACACTGCTGCTGTCTGATAATGATGGAGTCCCACCTACAAAGCATAGGCTTCAAATGATTAGCAGGGCTTTGTTTTCATAGTAGCCTTGCCCGTAGTGTGTGTGCTTTAAGACGGAGCAGTGCTCGTCTAAACATAGCAGGAGGTCTTCAAACAGATAGCTCCAATTAATCGCAGCTTTGCTCTAAATCTGTAATATCCATTCCTCGCTTTACTTACAAGCTCTGTCGTCCAATTAGCGGAGACAGCGTACGTGTTCCGTTTTTCAGATGTGTATGAGAAGTCTGTATTATATGTCTTGTAACGTAGAATTACAGAAATGTTTATTGCTCGCGTTCTCAGGTAAAACACATAGAATTAAAAGCCTTTTTTTGTCTTTGCATGGTCGGGCAGTTTGCACTTCAAGACTGAAATATCAATTGCATTTCTAAACTACTCATTTCCAGTTATACAGGAAATAATAATAATAATAATAATCTTTCAATATAGTGCAATTTTTAGCATTTTTTTTTATTAAAGATCCCCAAGTGTAACTATTACATTTTGTAGCAACACTGAAATTTGCGTCCAGGGAACACATGGTAAGTCTCAAGAGTGTTAGTATTATTTTTATGCTGACAACCATAGAAAATGAGGACCATATTTTTTATTTAAATCTCAACACCACTCGTGCAGTATCCTATGATGTACAGTTACTTTCACACGGTGCTTATTACGTTCCCTGGTTTAAAATATGGATTTTTAAACACTCCCCTCATTGTTATGCTAACGGCCCGTTCTGCATGTTAATCCTTTTATGAAGGAATGCTATAAGGGTCAAGATGTGGGAAAAGATTTGCAGACAAGCCGCCAAAAATACTTAAAGCCTGTATGTGTGTGTGTCTGCAAGAAGGATAGTTCTCAGATGATTCATAAATATTGCATTTCTTCTGGGGATGACACAATTTCATGTTTCTGCTACAAATTTCTGTGTTGCACGTCTGATTTTGTCACCCGTCTTGCAAACAGCGCAGGCTGACAATTATCCTCAAGAAGCTCCTGAAGAAAAAAAATCCAAACACACCCTTGTGCATATACTTCATCATACTCACTTCCCTTCCATATACTTTATTTGATTGCAACACTCTTTATGTTGTTGCTCATCCCTTCTCTTACTATAAATAGATTTATAGCATGTTCATTTACATTTTATACATTTTTTTCAAATGTTTGTTCTTTTTTTTAAGCATTGTAACAACATTTTTTGTTCACTTCCTTGACTGATGGGCTATTTTCTCACTATGCCTGGAATTATGGTTTTACAATGACAGTTAAAGCACTACTGTCTATTTCTCATATTGTTCAGGTCAAATTTGAACTTGTAACAATATATGTTGTTGGAAAGACCCAGCGATTCTCACTTACAAACAATTTTGATTTTTCATAGCAAGCAAAAATAATGTACTTTGAAATGTCAGTTTGGGACCAGTGTATTGTCTTTAAAAAAAATAGTGGTGACACAAAAAGACTGTTAAAGTCTGAATGCCTTTTGTGTGAGACTATTTCCTCTTTTCAAGACAAGAAAGTAATAATAACAGTGTTTGAAACTGTCGGATTATTCCCACTCTTGCCTTTTATATATTTGAGAAATCTCAAAACAGTCAAAATGTGAAAACGATGGATGATCATACTTCCAACAAGGTTAATTGAACGATTTATGGATGTCAGATATGATATTATTTTTCTTTTCAAATCGGAATTTCAGAACGTGGTGGTAATGATCAACCAATAATTCGACAGGGCTGATATCGGGGACAATTGACATATATCAGTATATATTTATAATATATAAATCTGAATGGGTAATATGAAGAACTCAATTTAATACTGGGTTATTTTGGCTTAGATATAGCCGCGCTTTTCCTCTATATATCTCTCTCTCCTGCCTGCCCTCTCTCTCTCTCTCTAACATAAACGACCAGCTGCTCATTAAGTCGAGGGCTTTGTCGTTGCTACTGCTATGCTTCAATTCGCGGCGGCCTTTATTGGTTATAAACACATGCATGCATACAAAGACACAGTAGCTCCAACGCAAATTCAACCCCTTAACCCTCTATTGCCATGCTGCCATAAAAAATAAGTTCAATTGTACATTCAATAACATACAAAATTCAAAAAATCCTTAATATACTATTTTTTAATGAATATAGGGCTAGAATAGATCATTTTGTTATTATTTAATATATATGCATTGTTATTATTTTTTTACACTTTTACTGCAAGTGAATATAAGCTCCATATATCAGATATCGGCCTGCGCCATCTACTATTAATCGGTTTCGGTCCTGAAAACCCCATAATGGACGATCAATAACTCTTAGCTTCTTATCTTTTGTTTTTTAATCTATATTTATATTTTCTTTATACTGTTGATGAAAGCTTTTATAGAGCTAGTGACTTTTTATATTTTAAGAATAAATAAAATGGTTAATTGCTAAAATGTTAATCAAAACAAAATTAATACAGTTTAAATAAATGAAATAAGAATTGTACTAAAGTTGATTTTTTAAATTAAGTATTTTAACGCTTCGCCTTCCATTGACAATGTTAGCCAGCCAATGTATTTGAACTAGGAAGGGTAAATGAAAACTAGTTCATTCCTTCCTCCCAGTCAAAAAAGATTGGATGTTTACTGCTTTCAATGGCAACCAATTAATTAATTGAGTGCCCTATACAAATTTAAGAAGAGAGAAAACCATCAGACATTTAATGTCTAATTTCTATGATAATATGTACATATGGGCGGCCTGCCGAGTGGTTAGTCCGTCGCCCTCACAGTTCTGGGATCCTGGGTTTGAATCCAGGTCTGTTCACCTGTGTGGAGTTTGCGTTTGTTTTGTCTGGGTACTCCGGTTTCCTCCCACATTCCAAAAACATGCATGGTAGGCTAATTGGACACTCTAAATTGCCTCCAGGTATGAGTGTGACTGTCAATGGTTGTTTGTCTCCCCTTGCCCTACGATCGACTGGCCACCGAACGATTCAGTGTCCCCCGCCTCTGGCCCAAAGTCAGCTAGGATAGGCTCCAGCACTGACCCTAATGAGGATAAAGCAGTTCAGAAAATGAATGAATGAATATGTACTATATTTGTCATTGTGAGGGCTTCATTTTGCCTCATTTCTAAGTACCACACAAAGCTCAAGGTATTTTTACAAATCAAGCCACAGAATTGGGAAAAAGCAGATCCACAAATGACTAAAAAAATACAATCAAAATACTTAAAAAAATGTTATAAAATCACTTTTTTAGACACTTATTTTACAGAAGTGGCGACAGAAATTGCTCTACACTGATCTTTATCACCTCACTCAGTGAAGGCTCATCACATTTAAAATCTAGATCTATCATCATAAAGTTTCCATAGTAGAGGTACACACTTATTTAAAGCCACTTACACACCTGCCTACACCCACTCTTTTCACCCTTTCAAACTCGGCGCACCTCATCCTCCCACTCTCCTATAATTAACCTTCAACACTCAGACTGACTGACTCCACCTACCAGCATGCATGAGTTTCAATGACCGCCGTTCTCATTTCACATGGGAGAATGTCATTGTTTCATTTAGATGCGGTGCATAAATTTAATAGCTAAACTTCATAAATATTGAGCTGAGAAATATTCTTGGCAACAATATGCTTTTGAATGGAATACCAGTCCTGTACTAGTGTTTTAAATAGTCACCATGCTACGTCAGTATCTAGTAGCATTTATAGTTAACATGTCTGACTCACATTTTTTTCGGTTTGGGTGGGAATCTATGAGGAGTTTGCATATTCCTACCGTGCTCATGAGGCTATTCTCCAACTATTACCCTCGACTAACAAAAACCAGCATGTATCTCCTGTAAGATAGATCAACCACAGCTCTAATGAGGACAAACAGTTTTTACTGATTCAATAATTCCCTGGTTGGAAATTGAAAATCAATGTGTTTTAGGGTGCAGTTGTGTGTTTCCCAATAACCACAGACGGGCACTCTCAACACAACCCTTGTCCTGAGTACCGGTTCGCCCCCCCCCCCCCCCCCCCCCCACGCACCCTTGTCCTTGCCCCCATCTCTTTGCACTCAACAAACCATGGTCCTTTGCCACACAAACAGTAGTACTTTGTCACATCCTCGACCCTTTGTGACAGCCGCAGGTCACCGAAACGACGACGGGTTGCGTGCGCTATTAAACACACACATCAGCGTGAAGGACTGCCACGTTGTCAGCGACTGTTAAAATTTCACACCTGCATACACACACCTGACCCTGCACGATGTGGCTCAACAGCTCTGACAACTATAAGAAATTAAAAGTGTGTTTCGTGTTTAAAAAGGCACTGGCTAAACTAATTTGACGCACTAACGTGATTTGAGTGGGCTCAGATAGAGTGCTGCGGCGTGTAACAGATCTTTGCCAGGGAAATCCGCTCATTCGACTTATAATGGAAGCAAATGCAGGCAAATGAAGCTTAAGGTTGAGCAGGCTGCTAATCTGTTTTCTTAACACATAGGCAGGTCTAGCTGCTATCATTAAATGTTCTTGTGCTTAACCTCATCAGGGCTATGAACAGACTGCCTGTACCATCTGACTTTGAGGCACTATAGACACTATAGCTGCCAGCCAATCGCATATTTTACACAGAAGAATCAAGATGATGTTTAGCATTTGAAATGTTTTTGAAAGATACATACAGAGGTCGTGACCCTGATGGAAGAGTGGATAGTGTGTCGGCCTCACACTTCTGAGAACGAGTTGCTGGAATAGGCTCCAGCACCCCCGCGAACTTTGTGAGGATAAGTGTGACAGAAAGTGAATGAATGAACATATAGATGTCATTTTTAGCATTTTTTTTGGACCATACTGTGACTACTTCTATCCGGAGGCAATCTCGGTTCGATAAAGATCATCAGATGAGTTCTTAACAAGGATTGGGGGAGGTCAAAAAGGGTGCAAGAACAAAGTGTTGATTGGATCAAAGTGTGTGGTTGCGCTTGGAAATTTGTGAAAAAACAAGGTTGGCCAAAAATGCATGAGATTCCCTGAAGAGATTTTGTTTTGTTTGTTTCTGTTTGTTCAGGACAATGCAAGCACTCTAATCTGTATGGCCTTTGCCAGTTTTTAAAATTATGCAGTATGTAGATGGAAAAATAATTATCTAAATATTTGCATTGTCAAAAGTCCTACTTGGCAGGAAATCAAGCCAAGTTAACTGTCAGTAGCTCTTAATGCTGACGGTCTGTGGACGGAAAAACATCAGAATTGGACCTTAGTCTCTTCTACCCACATATGGCCACACGATGACCCAAGTGAGAGCTTGCTTCTGTTGACAAACCCCTACTGGGCCCTCTAATCCTGTCTAAAAGAACCTGGAAGATGGCTTCACTGCACCATCTCTGAACTTTGGCCCTGTGACACCTCTCA
This sequence comes from Stigmatopora nigra, assembly GCF_051989575.1. Lineage (NCBI taxonomy): Eukaryota > Metazoa > Chordata > Actinopteri > Syngnathiformes > Syngnathidae > Stigmatopora > Stigmatopora nigra. Next base: position 6,273,188 of record NC_135511.1, on the reverse strand, counting down.
GCGGGTGAGGGGATTAGCAAAGCAGGCGTCAGGTCTCCCTGCTGATTCAATGTGGAGTTGACCCTGTCAGCCTATGTTCAGGTGGACCTCTGAGACAGAAGAACGGCAAAGCCCGAATTAGCTTCGTTTTAAATGAGGTGCCCCGAAGGGCACCAGGTAGGACAGGTCACGCAGAGTGGACGCCTCCCTGTGGTGGGATACAAAAGGAAGTGCAGGATCACCTGCCCATTGGCAGATCAAATGAGGGCTTAGAGAGGGGCGCTTCCCTTGTCAAAGCTCTACTTCTTTACGGCCTCCCACTGTCTCAACCTCCCATGGACCTCTCAGCCTGTCCTCTTTTAACGTCAATATATTGGAGCTGAGGTCCCCTCACAGTGGTCATCAAGATCTTAATTCGTACTCTCAGCCTTTCACTAAGTACCGCGTGCATAATGGAGCCATAATCAACCTGTGGCCAACGGAGTCTTTTCTCTCAGCGTGTCTGCACTCACGTGGATCCCGCATGTCGACTTGCAATGATATGCTAATTAGTACTCATATCTACCCGTCTAATCTGTGTGTTCACATTCAGGTACTTTTAATCCACTCCGTAGCCAAATGCTTCTCGCTAATTTGAGGGTATTAGGCCCGTCATCAAGAAGGCCCGGGCGAAACGGGTGAAATGATTTCATGAAACATGAAGAAAGCACTCTTTCAAAGCACATTTACAGTAGGCTGTGTGGCTTCAAAGCTAACGGTCAGATCCTGTTCTGGCTAGCAAATAACCTCATCATGCTATTCGGCATGACAGGGTAAGTGTGGGGTGTGGCAGTCTCGGTGCCCGACACAATGCCCCTTGTCAGTCAGTCTCATTCCTGGGGGGTGTCGAGGGGCGAGGGAGAGGTAGCCACAGGCCCTTGGGTCTCTGCAATTGGCCTTAATCCGCCAGATAATAAGTTCAGAAAGGGGCCATATGCTGCAGTGCAATGTGCGGGGAGGGGAGTGTTGCCTCATGTTACTTACACCAGGCCGCCGCTTTCTCAGGTACCGCCCTCCCACGGTCTGCGCCTTTGTACTCGGGGATCAGCCCTCTCCACGCTGTGAATGCTCCGAATTGATTAAACCCCACCGTATAATTGTCAGCAAATCCCAGCGAATCATTTCCCATCCATTTGAAAAGTACAATGTGCATTTCTTCTTTTCACCTCGACTCCTTTCTTCAACGCCCTCCCCACCCCTTCAATCGTCCTTGCCCTCCTGTTTTTCTTCTTCCCCTTATTCCAGGGACCAGGTTTGTCCCTGCGTGCCACCCTCAGGCCCCCAACGAGGGGAGGGATAAGAGGAGGCGTAGGGGTATGCTCGGCTGGACTGTTGGCTGAAGATGAAAGTGGAGATGTGATTTAATCTGCGGCCGGGTGGTTGATCTGAGCTAGTACCTGCCTGAAAATAGACACATAGTCACAGCATGAAGTCCAAAAACGCCATGAAAGAGATCAAATATTTTGCATTTATTTGTCCAATATTGTCAAATATAAATACTCAATACCATTTTACATAGGACATATATACAAACCTATTCATATATTCATTTATTGCTTTGCCATCGATAATGATACATGTCCAGTCATTTGGCACCCAATCTCCATTCTGTCACTAATTGAAACAATTACATTTTTTCTCTCTCGTAGAAGTCCAATCCATTTGAGCTGGAAGAGTTTCAGCCAATAAGGATTCATTCATTTGCTACCAACTGATTTGGTTAAGAATCAAAGACCATGTCTTTAAAAAAAATCCCTTGCTCATGCGGGTTATTTTTCCGTTATGTCTTGCCAGAATGTAACAAAGAACAATGTCCAAACTCTAGCATTAAAACGCATCTTTTATAATGCCTGCCATCTACATTTGTTTTAATTCTATGTTCTCATTTTTGGGGTTTCCTCTTTTAATTCATCTATTCACCCTGTCAACAATCTTCAAACTTGACATTGATCTCCACTATTGGCGCTCGTCCTTTCATTACCATCTTGAAGGGCGTTGTTTGTGAGAGTGATCTTCATGTAAAGTGCTCATAAATGCTCATAGGCCACGCGGGCAGATTTATTGGTGTGGGGTTACAAGGAGATTTGGGACAATGCACCATCTCATCTAAACTCACATAAACAGGACACTCGGCTAGGTTTGGGGTTTGTCTGCGGTCAGGACGATAACGATGATGAGGTGAGGAGGGCCCGTCTGTAATATAAGGGGCTTTGGTTATGATGATGTTGGCTTAATGACTGACTGATTTGGTGCTATTTCCTATGCAAAGTGCCTTGTGGATGCTCATGTGGAACACCCAACACACATTAGAATAACTAATGGTCAGGAAATGCTTCACCTTTTGGCCTTTTATTTCCGAGCAAGATAATTAATCTCCACATTAATGATGAAAACCGCTCTACTCAAAACTCTACCAGCCAAGGAAAGTAACACTTATTTTCCTCTCGCCAAAAAATTGATGATGATGATTTTCTGCATGGATGTCTCTTTGTACCTAGTGCATATCTGCCCTCCTATCCACTGTATCGTGATCTGTGATTCAGGTTTTGTCACATTTTAAGGTCAACACAAGTTCGGTACAACTACCGACGCAATGCAAATTTCTGGAAAGTGATTGTAGTAAATTGCATGTGGTTAATGTTGGCTTATTATTTTTAAGTCAGTATTGGAGGTCCCAGAAAAAATGTGACATTTTTGTAAAAATGTTTCAACTTTAAAATAGAGATGCTCATCCACAGTCATTAACTCATTGGGTGCCATTGATTGTAATAGATGCTCAATCTATTTTAACCTGTTTGTCTGTATACTAAAAGCCAAAGACAAACTAAAACCAAACTTCATGATATGTTTGTAATATGAAACGGGTGAAATTATTACATCTCCGGGTCATGTGGTCAAAGATCATCAGGGTCCAAAATGAATTTTCCAATTACTTGATAATGGTTTAGCCTATTAAACGCAAATTTCTACAGTAAATGATATAAAGATATTTTGGGTCATGAGGGCCAAAAGTAGGATGCCGATTTTCCCAAATATGCCAAAGCTTTGAATTTGGTTGCTTAAAGGGTCTACACTAAACTATCTCTCTGACTCACCCTCTAGTTTGAATTTTCATAATCGTTTTTAAAATTAACAAATACATATATGAATCAACAAAACATTACCACAAAACAAAAAATATATCAAACAAATGATCAATGTTTTGACAATATTAACACATTTTTTTAGATTGACAAGGATCCAATTATGTGGATTTCTTTTAAATCATTGAAATCAAATGATAATTATAATGAGAAGATTCATTAAAATTCATTTGCTGCCAATACCTCAATTTGAAAGAATTAGACGTTTAGCTGCATTAATGGAAACCAATGAGTTAAATGAATAATTTATCACATTGTATTAATTTATTACCAAAAACTTTTACTCGGAAAAGAAATTACATTTTTACTGCTTGATGATTCAACATTGGACCTTTAACACGGACACAAAACTACACAAAACTTTATAGAAGCTATGCAAGAAAATCACATTGGGTTTTCTTTGTGTATCTTGTGTCACTGTAGAAATCGTAAACACATTTTAGGGAGGAGAAATGGCATTATTTTATGCATTTATTTATTCTTCTTCCATGTCGCTTTTACTCCTGGGAGCCTTACCAGCTAACTGTGGGGAGTTGTCGGGAAAAAAAAACCCTAAATAGTCTTGCCAGCCAATCACGGGGCATTGTTTTACTGCTGTCAAATGTCAAAACAGGTCAGATTTGACCCGAACATGATGTAAAGGTTAATGATGTGTACTAAGCGACACAGGAGTCCATCAGTAGCATCCTTCTGGGAATGAGGTCGTGGTGTTGGGTTCGTGAACTTTGACCTGCAATGACCACAGTAGTTTGACCCACACATGTTGCTCGTGTAGCAATGAGGTCATCAATGGAACCTTGTCAAGGGCCTGGAGAAAACCGATTAAGTCCATTGTTTGTTAAATAGGATGACCAGCTGCCTCGTTGCCCATCGCTGTCATTCCGTGCGGAAAGGGAGCAGGCACATGCTGTTGTGTATTCATAAAAATGAATGAAAGAATATGGATTTTTGAATGAAAAGAAAAATTAAATATATATGAATACTACAAGAAAAAATCTGAGGATTTGCCAACTTAAAAAGAAAAAAATTGAGTTAAATTTGATGCGAGGATTTGTATTCTTACACAGATTCAAGGGAGATATGACATGTTTATAATAATAACTCATCCCATTGGACAGGCTGGTTAAATAATAGATTTTTTCAATGTGTAATAGTGGAGAAAAACATGATAAAAGCCAGTACTTTCAGGAAGTAATGACAACATCATCAATGCCACTATCATTTTAGCCAGCCAAATGCAACTATCCCAGATGAGCCATCTTTCGTTGTTACGTATTTAATACCCTTACGACATGAACCTATGTTAGTGTGTAATGTGCGCAGTTATTTTTTAGCTGTCTTTTTTGTGTTTTTGTTTAAGTGTTATTTGAGACATTATGAGTAGTTTAAATTTCAGAATTCGCATCCTTAAATTCTTCGAAAAACCATCTTTTACGAGGTAATGTAAGTATGTTTTCATTCGAATTACAATATAACAAGAAGAAACATATTATTTATTGCAGTATGCTTCCCTTAATATACCCACTTAAACGTCATAAAATAATGACGCTCTCCCACAATTTTATTTTCTCATACTTTTGAATGTCAAGGACACAGCGAGGAGAAATATAACAATTCTCTGAAAATGACAGGTTTGCAACATTTACATCGTAAACTGTTCACTGCTACATTTTGTAGCGTAATTGATAAGTACTGGTGAGAACAAAATGAAAACGTGTCCAGGCCAAACATTAACCAAGCAATGGTGGTCAATTGAGTCATGCTAATCATTACTGCATTAACCCCTTACTGCATAACAAATTGCACCTTGACCATCAGTAAGAAGGTTGACTGCGTGAATCGTGTGTGGCGCCCCTTGACCCTCCGGATGCCGTCGAGTATCCCCATTTGATCCCTACGACCCATATGGAGACTGGCCACGCTCCTATTGGTGTGGATAGTGGACAAGACGGGGTCAAAGGTTAATTGACCAGGCCTGTTTATTTAGTTAGTTATCCAGTGTTATATTAAACTCATACATTTTTACTTTTTGGGGGATTTTTTTTTCATCATATGATAAGGCTAGTTTTCATCTTAGCTAGTGTTCCCTTCATCACCATCTCTTCACATGGGTTATGAATCTGATTAAGGCGCGGTTTGCCTTTGTTTAGTGTTTACATAAAGAGGCCCAGTGGGACCAGGCCTGGGGGTTAGCAGGTCGAAACTAGCTTGTCAGAGAGCCTTGTGACATTTCTTTCCCACGTTTCTAGGCACCTATTGTCTGCTGCCTAGAGCCCCCTTTAACGTTTGGCCCTGGGAGGTAGTGTGGCGTGAGAGGGAGGCCTCGGGGCATCGGACCCTCAGCGGGTTCCTGGGAAACGGGCGTAACCAGGCGGGGTTGAGGCCACCGCAGACAGCATGGGGTCATTTTCCGGCTTGCTGCCCCTCTTAAGGGCTTTGGAGCCCTATATTGGCCCCTGGAGAAGAGATGGTGTGGAAGATGGTACAAAAGGCTTTGTTTGCACGTGTGTGTGTGCGTGTTTGGAATTCATGAATCAGTAATTGTCATTACTGCTGAGGAAGTAAAATAATACCATGGCAATAGTGAAGAACAAGGATATCAAGAGTTTAATTTATTCATGAGACAAATTTGAACAATTAGCAAAGGGGTGTTCATTAAAATTCCGATTATACCATGATGTTTTAAATACAAATGACTCAACTAACTTGACATGATTTTACTACTATTGATGTTGATAGACGAACCAGATTGTTTTAAAGGGTGCATCGATCAAAATTTTCTGTCTATTTAGCGATTTATGAAAAGCCCAATGATCTAGTTTTTTGCCAATTCCAGTTTTACATTTAACATTCCAATCCTGTGTTAGTGACAGTCAAACATTAAGTGTGAAACAGCACACACACTCACAATCCTGTTTTAAATTGCGAGTTGTCATACATTTTTTGCAGCGTCATTACAAAACAGAATCCGTAATGCTTTGATTACAAATTAAGTTTGATCAATGGTGCTTCAGTGTGTAATTTACACATAAAGCAAATGATACCTGTGTGTATTGTTCAATTTTCTCGCCACACTTATTTATAAGACAGCATTGTCTCCGAACACATATTTCATTTCTCTTTCCCTAAGTAGACATGCATTAACATTTTGCCAAGTGTAGTCCAAGGGTGTCACAGCATGCTGAAACACTGAGCTATTGAATATTAAATGGACGTCAGCAAAATGAATAAATAAAACATTTTATCCTCCCATTATCCAGCTTTTCAACATTTCCATGCAAAAGGAAAAAAAATGTTGGGTCCATATTCCAATTTCTAATGAGGCCATTCTTTTTTTAATAGTATTGCTTGTGTTCAGTAATGTTATACGCAGCTTTGCAAAAGTGAGACGAGTGGGTGTTCACAGGTTCTGACACAAGGCAGTGGGCAGTGGGAAACACTGAAATATTATGATAAAAAGTCTTCAACCTCTTTAGTTGAATGTTATTGTTTTATTGCATAAAATAAACATAGATGCTCACATAGTATTTACAGTAACATAAATCGGATTTTATTGCAAAATTGCTTTTATTGAGTAAAGAATGGCTTCTACTTGGTGGTATTTTAACCCTTAGATTCCCAATGATATAGTAGTAGGTGGGTGAATACCTACATGGCGCAACTCATTGCTACATTGTTGCAAAGTGACCTATTACCCAACATATGTTCATTGCGTGATTCTTTCATTGAATAATGAAAGTGATCATACAAAAATCAACGATCGTTTGGGCAGGTTTTTATTGAGATAAATAAAAACAACCATTTAACGTACAATTCAAAACATTTTCTATGATACGACAAATGGCTGGCTTGGAGAAGTAAAATGGTTAACGCTTTTTGTAAAAGGTTTTTGACCATGAATGTCATAGTAGAAGCCTGTATTCTTTATCATCTCTCAAAAATGACCAATACTATGACAAATCATGCAGCCCCTGTATTTCCCTAGTAGCAAATCTGCTTTGGCTTCGATTTGGCCCATATCAACAGCAAAGGTATCGTCCACCATAGTTCCCCTGAGTGATTGACGGCTCACATCTTGCCCATGGATATTTACATTTGTGTTCAAATAATTGCAGTCCAATCCATCCAAAATAACTAACTAACCAGATTAATACACATTTTGTGAACATTTTACATCTCTAAGATTTCTTACAATTCTACATGTCAAACAATTTACCAGTAGGTGCAGTAGACTTTCAGAAAACGAATAGTACCCAGCATCTATTACATACACACTCATAACACAGAGTAATTGGGCAATTTGTTGAAAGAGGTGGGTTCAATAAAACATTAGTGTGGGATTCAATAGGGTGGTTTATCAATTTTATGAAAAAACAGGTGTGAATCAGGTAGCCCCTGTTTTTCAGATAAAATAATCTCTAATGCCATGAAATGCAGCGCAAAACCAGACTCAGCCTCAGCCAAAGATCAGCTCCAGGATGATCAAAGTGAGTCTGGAGTTTCCTATAAGTAGTGTGACAATGAGAAGGCGTCTGTGTGAAGCTAATCTATTTGCAAGAATCCCCTGCAAAGTCCCTCCGTGGAAAAAAAAAGGCACGTGCAGAAGAGGCTACAATTTGCCAAACAACACATTTACTGGCCTAAGGAGAAATGGAGCAGCATTTTGTGGACTGATAAGAGTAGAAATGTTCCTTTTTGAGTTCAAGGCCCACAACAGTTTGTGAAATGACCTTCAAACTCTCAATTCAAACCACAGCATGCAGTGAAAAGCATGAAGGATAATGGTGTAAGCATCATCCCAAACTCAGGATCATGGATCGGTTAGATTATATGTCAAAATACTTGAAGAGGTCATGGTGCCTTATGCTGAAGAGGAAATGACAGTGAAATGGGTGTCCAGACAAGACAATGAATATAAACACTAGTAAATATGCAGTCTTGGTTATATACCAACAAAGTTAACATCATGGAGTTGTCCATCCAATCCCTAGCCATTAATCCAATTGAGAATTTTTGGGGTGACATGAAAGAAATCTTCATCAAAACAAGAAATGTAAATGTATTCTTGACTGCCATTACACAATCTTGTAGTGGAATAAACAGTAAATGTTGCTACAAGTTAGGTGACTCCATGCTAAGTTATAAAAAACTCGTCATACATTAAAATATTAGTTCAATGATTCAAAATTAAATCCTAGAAACGAAAAAAGTTTGTACAAAATAGTTTGTAGTTTGTAAAGTCAACAGGACACTGCTATTTTTTTTTATACACACCTCTTTCAACTAATTGCCAAATTCCATAGGCCTAAGACTGAGTATATCAGGAATGTTTGGTCTTGTTGGTTTTCTGAGAATTTACGACAGCATCGACTGGTAAATTGTTTGACATATAGTAATTATACAAAATATAAATGAATAAAAAACAGGCCTCTCCCACAGCTGTGCCAACCACAAATGATTTCATATTGCCTTGGGCATCATAGAGTTCTGATAAAAGATTGCTCTTATGTAGCTCACAAACCATTTTTAGTCCAAAATACAGATTTAACCCAGAAGCAAAAGTAGTTTATACCAAATTTCTTTTACCTGGCCAACATCTGAAGGAGATGGGCCACAAATAGTCCATTGGTTAATAGTGCCAACTAACCAGATATCTACCAGGAGTGCACTAAATAATCCTGATTAAAATGCTTGATTAGGAAGTAAAAATTCAATAACTGAGACTACTGGGGGAATGGAAACAGCCTTGTTCAGTTCTGGCAATTGCAGCCAAAGAGGTCATTGAGTACCCCATAAAAGGTTAAATCACTGTTCATTTTTTAAAATAATATCCAATCCTTCTAAATGCATACAATTCTCTTTTCATGCTAACAGAGCTACCATCTGAACATGGATAAAAAGGTGAAGATTCTTATGCATCTCTCTCCATTGATGATGGGATGAATCCACGCACAAATCTAAGGTACCCCCCTTCATTTCCGGCGCGGTGTGTGTTTGCCCAGCAGTTAAATTCTTAAACTATTGTTTGTTTAGCTGACAGCAACGAAACTACTGAAGGACACAGCAGTTCAGCAAACAAAAACCTTCTTGATTGGCTAAGGGACAACTCAGACCAATGAGCAAAGTTTTCATGGTACGTGGGTAGTTTTGGAATGGGGGAGGGAGGTTGGTGTTTGAGGACTGTCAATTAAAGTCGCTGCCAATGCCTGAGGTGAAATGCGCTCGCCATCATCTCTCTGGTCCCGTCGGATGTGTGGTGATAGCTGCGGTGTCGTTCCAGCTCAAACAGGAAGAGCCTGTCAATATTCATCTATTTAATAACCCCGAATATGGTGCTCACGCTGCCTTTTGAAGACTGTGCCGTCCGCGTGGCGCTTTGATGTAGTTTCATTGTCAGACTCTATCTAAAATCTTCCCAGATAGAATTGGTGACATTTTCTCGTTTTTCATTCATTTAATCCAACCTCAAAGGTTTCCAGCGCTACTTTTTTCCCGTCCAAAGTGCTTTTTTTGTGTGCAGGGTAGAATTCAAGTTGGTTTTAGTTACCCTGCAGGATTTCCATCACGGGGTAATGGAACACCAGGAGATTTTGGCAAGGATGTTACTCACCGAATCTGCATTTTTATGTCTACTGCATGATTTGTATACACTTTCATGCTGTGCATCACTTGACTTTCGCACCAAAATGACTGTTTTTTGACAGTGGCGCTTTCTCTCGACCACTGATTAAATCCTATATTATGAAGTGGTTGGGACGCTATAGCATAGTAAATAGCTGGGTTCCCACATGCGCCTTTGGGCTTTATAGAACTAAAAGCCATTTTCTTCTAAAACATTCTTTGAAAAATTTCCTTTACTTTTCTGTATTTTCACTTGTATTTAATGCCACTTATTACAAAGGTAGCAGAGGGTGCTGGAGCCTAACCCAGCTAGCTTAGAGCACCAGGCTCTAATTTGTCGTAAACAATCAAAGATTTATTATCGGATCTTACGTTTTCTTGATGTTAAAATGAAATTATATGATTCATTTAATAATTACAATATTGGGTATAATTACGATAACAGGGTTGCAAATCTGTGGTCATTTGTGTTTTTCTTAGGTACAAGCTCTTATGTTTTATTATTTTGTTCATTATGAGAAAGCAGCAGACTGAATATAATTGGAGGGCAGAGAGGAAGGAATGAAGAAAAAGAAAATGTATATTTCAAGTTGTTATACCCAGAAACTGCATGTTTTTGTGATTTTGGGATATTTTAAATGAAGGACCCATTTAATGACCAAGTCCAGCTGTCCACTGAGTAGTCCAATCTCTGAGTGAGAAGAGTGTTTTTTTCCCCCTTGCTGTTAAATATTTTTATTAAGAGGTTTAACTCTCTCGAGAGTAAGCCGTAATGTTGAACAACCCTCCCGTATTTAACTCACTTGCGTTTTCTCTTTTCTTAACGTGGCATCGCGTTCTCTTTACGTCTGTAGCGGCCATTCCCTCAGATTTTGACTCTATGCGTCCTGACTCTGAAGGGCCTTCACGCCAGTAGATAAGAGGAAATGAAGTCTCGTCGGCACAATTTGAAGCAGCGCTTTGAAGCTGAATGTGAAATAGGAGCGCTCTGGCTGGTAAAATAAGGACGCTCTCGTTAAAAGCACTTTACCTGTGCTCCCTCCACGGATCATTGTGCTCATTAAACCGATTTGGGGTTACATTCATTCCACAATTACTACTCCTAGCGCTGAGTGTTCATGGGCTCCAAGGTTGGAAGAGGAAGAGAAATGTTTTTGACATTTTCTTTTATATCTCTCTTGGAGTTGCCACTAGAATGCATCATAAGGTGGAGGGTAATGCATAAACTAACCTTAACCTTTTCCAAAGCACACCGTGCCATATTCATTTGTACTGGAAGACTTAAAAAAAGTCTAAAAGTACACTTTATATTTAGTGCTTCAGACAGCAGGAGGGTGAATATTTATAGGTGTGTCTACTGAGTTGCACTAGAATCTGTGTGTAAGTTCCTTCATTCATTCATTCGTTTTCTGAATCGCTTCATCCTCATTAAGGCCGTGTGGGTTTCCTCTGGGTGCTCTGGTTTCCTCCCACATTCCAAAAAACATGCATGGAAAGGCTGATTGGACTCTCTAAATAGCCCCGAGCTATGAGTGTGAACGTGTATGGTTTTGATTGTCTGTCTAATTGCGCCCTGGTGCTGGCCACCGATTCTGGGTGTCTGCCACCTCCGTCCCGGAGACAGCTGGGATTAGCTCCAGCACCCCCTGCGACCCTGATGAGAATAAAGTGGTTCAGAAAATGAGATGAGACAAACGTGCTTAGAAAAAGTCAGCAGTAACAACTATCTGTTTGTAGGGTATTTAGAAAGGTTGTTCATATGTTGTGTGTTTATGTTGGTGCCGTATGCGTAATGGTGTCTTGTGGTTACTGCCTCAGGCAATAACAGAATGTAATCCAGCATATGCCTCTGGTCGCTTAGCTGCCCGCATGGATGGGAAGAAGCGTTTTAGCCCCTGCAGTTTGCTGTAGGGCACAAGTTCTCACCCTTCAATATAGTTAAGAGGCAGTACGAACCTGGTGTGGGGCTGACACACTTTTTCTCTCTCTGTGGCGTCATATCTGTGGGGCCTGGTTCAATTTGCAGCAATGAGAGATGGCTCAAGGAGGGAGAAATTGACTTTTGACAGCCATTATAGTAAAGTATGCACACTTTTACAAATTTTTATCTGTGTCTGGAGGTGAGGGTGCCGCGCTTGGCAGGAAATCATTCATCTTGTGAATGTGCGGCCTTATCATGATTGACACTTACTTGTACAAAAAGCTAAGATCCTCTGGTGCTAAATTCAAGCTTCATGACAGGCAATCATCATTTTTTTGACAAAGGAAGCAGATTTATAAAAATATTATTTTTTAGTTTTATATATATATATATATATATTTATATATATATATATATATATATATATATATATATATATATATATATATATATATATATATATATATATATATATATATATATATATATATATATATATATATATATATATATATATATATATATATTATATTGAAGGCTTTTGATGAGTGACAGTCATGATGATTTTTTTTTAAATTTCACCTGGCAAAAAACTTTCTAATGATCTTTCCTTTGATATCTGTGCCTAGAACACAACACAGACGAAGGGTAGATCATTGGTCTTCAGAATCGATAGGTCAGGATTAGAAACAGCTCAGAGGTCATCGTTGATCAATTCCCACCTTATTGCACTACAACCTCTTTTGCTGAGTGTCGGTCATTATCTATGAGACGCGGCAGGGGTAGCGACACCCCGCCTGCTCTCGCTACCGTCAACTAATCCTACTTATTAGCTGAGCGCTTGGTGTAGAAGAGATGACAACATTTTCTACATCTGTATGCGATGTGATAGCTGTCTGGTCCTCACACCCTTGACCTTTCTCTCTATGAGACCGGTCCTTGTTAGAAAAAAGTCAGCTTGCCTCCCGCTGCGGGGATCTGTTGCGTTATGAGCATCAATACTGAATGTGATGTTGTACGTGCCTGGCACACCATGAAGCTGCGGGACCGAGCTCCAGGAGGCAATCCGGAGCCGATGGGGTTTCTAAATCAGAAGCTTATACGTAGATAAAAGCAACCATAGTGTAACATGTAGCAACGCGGTAAACCTACCCAACATCTGGATGACTGGTTGGCTGAGTCGAACTGAATGAGAATTCCATTTTTCCTAGTCAGCGTACACTTTTCACCAGTCTGACATAAACGTTATCCTTGCTAGCAATCTATAAAGACTTTTGGGAGTTTTGCAGGATGAGTAAAAACAGACTAGACTGAATTAGAAAAATTATTATCAAGTAGGTTAAAACAATCTTTTCTATGACCAAGCCACTCCCTTTTCCTTATTTTTGACACTTAAGGTCTATTTGATCCGCCACTACTTTGCTCAAACCACAATGAAGTAATTATGGTATGGAATTATGATTTCCCACTCTCATAGTTCTGCCTCCCTCTGGGTGTACTGGGTGTACAGAGTACTTCTCCAACCCAGGCCTTCGGTCCTTTCTTTGCTCTGTCCTTCTATTCAAAGAGAATGTGTAACTGAATTTCAAATGGAGGGCCTTTGCTTTCAAGGATTGCCACTAATGAGACACTTTTCCTTTAAATTTAGGCTCTGGTAGGTAAGGCCTGGAGATCATAACCTGCAGTGTACATCACATTCTCTGCTGAGATGTAAAAAGATGGTTTTGTAAGTGTGTCTACCTAAATCTTCATGCATGTAGCACCAAATTAGTGTGCTCCCGTTGTAGTATATTGATACTATTAGTGCAGTTATCACAGCCGTCAACCTGGGTGTATTGACAAAAGGACTATATATCCCAGCAGTCACTGCACACCGACGGTTATGTATAACATATATATGTACTATATATCTATATATCTATATATCTATATATCTATATATCTATATATCTATATATCTATATATCTATATATCTATATATTTATATATATTTATATATCTATATATCTATATATCTATATATATATATTTATATTTATATATCTATATAATAATCTATATATATAGAATATAGAATGTGAGAATTAGATTGAGAAAGTAAAAAGAACACAAGAGTAGATTCCGAGCTCATCACGGAAAGAGGCGCCGAAGGTAGTCAAAGGGAAACAGGTATAGTTGACAGTTTGAGGTTTGGGGATCATCTGAGGGACACTGCATGGGGGCATTGATGAAAGGAATCAAGTGTTTTCCTTCCTAGGGGGTTCCCTATTTAATCAGGGGCCCCCGAGGAGAGGACTGTGCAGCTTGTGGGCCTCTGGCTGCTGCTAAACACTGTCATGCTAATAAACAGGAATCAGGGTGTGAATGGAGAGGCTAGCTTGTTACCAGCAACCTAATTAATGCATGCGGCTTGAGCAAGCATGGACGTGTGATGGTCCTGTGCATCTTTAATGAGGAGTCTGAGTGTGTGTGTTTGAATGTCAAGATGGCAGGGTAGGCACACGAGTAGACGGATGTCTGACCGAGTTGGAAAGCAGGAGTACTAGGTGAGCAGCCATGAAAATAATTTGATAGAAATAATACTGATTTTATGAAAATTTAATTATATATAGTATAAAATCAGAAGAAAAATCCTAATGCAATTGAAAATGAAAAATAACGTAAATTGCCTTTATTTTTCCATTAATAACTTTGTAGTGGGGGAGAGACATATAGAAACAGAAAAAACAATAGTTTGTCACTGTGATAATTTTGTACTTACAGTTCAAAATAAATATGTTTTTACGTGTTGTATTTTAGATGTTTTGACTAAATATATTTATCAATTAATAAAACACAATAAAAATACAAAATGTATACCATCAACATTCATTTTAAAAGGAAATATACCAAAAATATCATTTTCAGAATATGGCTTTCCCCGTCAAAATAGATCAGCGTTTCGCTCGGTCAATGTCAGCCATTGAGGTGCTTGAGTGCCCTATAAAGGGTTAATTACGCCCATACCAGAAATAAAAAAAACTATAAATGATTTTCTAGACTAGAGCATTAAATCTCCCACAGGATGTGACCCAGTGTAAATGTGCAACATTAATATCACCGCTCCACTTTTTCCTGCCAATCATTTGAAATCCATTGGAAAAAAAAAATCCAATATGCATTTTAAGGCAGCTCTTTTAGAATGTGCTATAATAGAAGTGCCTTTATTTTGTTGTGCTAGAACAGTCACATGTATAGCAGCCCCCTTCCCCTCCCCCTACCTGACCTTGTTCTCCACTGTAAAGTACCATTATAAAATTGTCAAGGGGTCCTTCTCTCTTGTCCTGCTTGTCAAAATCATGTGCCATTATGCAAATCATGGTTGAACACACTCTCACCAACTCTTAGCCACAGTGAATTTTTATGACTACTAACCATGTATCCACTGTAAGCATTTATAGAACATACAATTCCTTTTAAAGTGAAGGGTTAAAAATGTTATTGTTTTAATGTGTCTACACCACAAATAAACACAGTATAGTGTGACATAAATCTGCTAGATTGATCTCATTCCTAAAAAAAAAAAAAAATTAAGAGGGGAATTTTAAAAAAATAATTAAACAATGGAACATCTCTAGAGTATTCAGTAACTTGATGTATTTGTAAGATGGGAAAATGCCTTCTTTACATTTTTAATGTCTGAATTATTAAGCCTTAAAATATGCATATACACCACCCAGTACACCTATTCATCCATTGATTCATTTTGAAAACCACTTTACCCTCACTAGGGTCGCGGGTGGTGCTGGAGCCTATCCCAGCTGACTCCGGGCCAGAGGCGGGGGACACCCTGAAACGGTGGCTATTCAATCGCAGGGCACAAGCAGACGGACAACTATTCACACTCACACCAACACCTAAGGGCAATTTACAGTGTCCGATCAGCCTACCATACATGTATTTGGAAAGTGGGAGGAAACCAGAATACCCAGAGAAAACCCACGCAAGCCCGGGCAAAAAATACAAACTCCCCACAGGTAACGAACGTGGATTTGAACGCAGAACTCCCAAGCTGTGAGGCCGACGTGCGAACCACTCAATCCGCCTGGCTGCACAGCACATCTATTTGGTTAAATTTGAATACATTTTTTAACTAAAGAGGATTTTTCTTTTCAGCTACTTGACTGATTGAGCAGATCTTACTAAACGGTCATATGTCAACAGCCCTTCAAATTGCATTTAAAGTGATTTTTCTCAGTGATGATGAATGCCTATTTTGCATTCCTTGACTTTCAAATCTTGTGAATGTTAGAAAACCGGCAAATGCACACATGAGGAAAAGTAGATGTGTAGAAAGGGTGTGTGAGGGACGGAAATATGTTGCATCTGAGGAGAAAAACAGAATGAATCTCATGTTGAGGTCAAACCTGTGATGTAGCCATTTGCAGGGAGTGTCATTAAACCCATTTACAGTTACTTTCACAGCATTACTTGGGTGTAATCACTATGGTCCTTGTGAGGAGAACCCTTGTATTGCATTATTCATCAAGAAAGGATGGATTCTATCCTGGGTTGGAGGTGAAAAATACAGTCACGCAAATTTTGAAGAACTTGGTCTTGTCTTGGTCTATTTTGAAGAACTTGGTCTTGTCTTGGTCTAGACCCCAAAAGGTATTGGTTATATATTTGTGTTGGTGGATTATACTTCGTGGATTGTCAAGACTTGAATTCAGATATTAGTCACTACATTTATTTTTGCGAGCAAAATCTGTGCGGTGGGGGATTTTTTTGTGGCAGTGTACTCAACTCCACAAAAAGCAACAGTTTAGCAGATGTAAACTTTTTTTAAACTAAAGCGGCTTCACTTGATCCATTCCGCTCCCATTTGCCAATTAGTGTCAAACAAAACATTTTTAAAAAACTAGACAAATAAAGATTGTGCATTTAAAAATAACCAACATTCCAACGTGTGTTTTTGGCATCCTTCTGAAGTGCACAAAAAGTGAATGCAAAGGCAACAAAGAATAAATCAACATCATCAGACAAGTGAAATATTCCTCATTCATGGCTTGCGAGTTAAAATGGATTGGATGTCAATCGCCCTTAGCGCCAGTGAAATATGATCTTTAGTGCCAAGCCCTCGGGTCTCTTGTTCTGACAGCCCTGATGCCGAATATGACTCGATGTTGCTTGTTTGTGCAGTCAGATAAGTCACGTGAGTGACAGCAAGTGCGAGCTGCCTCACATTTGCACTAATTGCCCCTTCCGCATCGCATGTACAGCATGCCAAGTTCGTGGTGAACATAGGTATGGCGTCCACAAAAACAAGGACGAAAAGGCTACGTGTTTCCACGTGTATTATTCTGGAAGGACAGAGGGCTGACGGCCTTGCTTGTAAACCTCTGTGGCATAATAATGTCGCGCTTCCATCTCTAGCCATTTAAAGAAGGAAAAGTAGCAGCGGGGTGAAATCGGGCCTCCCCAGCCAATCAGAGGTTAGCGATCCACGTTGTAGTTTTTGTTCAAAGCGGCAGCACACACCTCGAAACTGGAGGATATCCTTTGAAAGGCTGCAAAACGACCTGATATGCACTGATGCTGTTTTAATTAAATAGTTGCTAGGTTACACTGCACAGAGTGGAATTGCATAGGCGCCTCTGTTTGTGTGCGGTGTTATAGCACCGAACAATGCGACCACATTCCATCTTATGTAGAAAGCACGGGAAACCTCCAGCCCGCGGGCCGAATACAACTGACAAAGACAATATGACTCAATTTGTGATCGAAAAGAAAAGAAAACGTCAGAGCAATTGTAATAAAATCCACAGGTACTACACGAAAATATTGGTGAGTCACCCAATTAATGGAGCAAGTTTCCTAGACCTTAAAAAGAAGCTAAAACTCTACTTTCCATGCAAGCAATGCAACGCCACTAGGCTTGTGGTTTTTACTTTTTTTCCCCTTCTAAATCTCAAATCAATGTGAGGTTTTGTAAAGTCGACTTTTCACTGTTTCCTTTTATTGTTATGTGATTCTGCCGCCATTGACAGCGATAGACATCTGATCTATTAGAGCTGTGAGGAGGTTGCTGACTGCCGTCCCAGTTACAAGAGATAGGACACCTGTCGCTGCCAATAGAAATGAATGAGTTGGAGGATGGCTCTCGAGGGGATTAATGGAATTCCCATTCATTTCAGTTCGGAAAGTTAATGCTACATCTATGGGACTATACAGTTGTACCTCTAATTACAAAATTAATTGACGGTGGGCTTCATTTGACCCCCAGGCTTTAAGTTGGACACCACTGCTGCACTGGTTAATCTTGTCGACTGGCTTGAAGTTGAAGGGTGTGTGTGTGTGTACCATTTTCCTCCCCCACATTATCCTTTTTTATTTTCAACATCATTCCCCCTCAGTCTGCTTCCCTTTACCATCAGATATAATGCCGTCATTTAAGGCAGCTATGCATTGTGTGCGATGACTGATGCTTGCTTCTCTTGCTAATATGCGGCCGCCAATGCTGGATAATAGTCTTTTTGTCACAAGAAGAAAAGAAATGCCTTCAAAAGGAACCAGGCATTTAATGTTATATTCACTAATGTGCTAAGAGTGATAGATAATTCTGTCCTTTCATTAGAGGCTAAATTGATAATGATGAAAGACTTCTACATTTTCTTTTCCGGGCTGCAGGAAAAAAGAATATATGAATACAATTTCCAGACATTCTTTGACACTAAATCTTCTGTGTACCCCCAGATTATCACTTCAGCTAAGATACGTTCAACCAAACTGCAGGTCTTCCCGAAAGGGCCCACTTTCCCCGAGGGACTCATCTGAGATCAATCCGATGACCTGCTGCCCTCGTTGCTGGTCATCGTTGGATGACTAGTGTCATGTGCTGCCATTGACAGTAATAGACGACTATTAAATAGTAAAAGACAACTATGAAATTCATGTTATAACAAAAAAAAACTGTAAAATATGTTGTTTCAATGTAATATTTGTATTTTTTTCCAAAAAAAATCTGCGAAGCTCTGAGTCCGCGATAGCTGAACCGCGAAGTAGCGAGAGAACACTGTAGTTGTAACAGACAAAACAATAAATACTACTGCTTACTTTTGGGAACCTTTGGTCCAGTGAATAAGTCATTGGCCTCCCACTTCTGTGGACCTGGGTTCAAATCCTGTTTTGCTCTGCTTACCTAACTTTCCCCACTTGAAGGTACCATAAAGTACTAAGTATGATCTGGGAGTGGAAAGAGACAAGACAACAAATACTACTGCATAATCCTGTAGAGTGGTGGACCAGTGGATCAGTCATCAGTCTTCCACCTCTTTGGTTTTGGGTTCAAGTCCTAGTGCTTGCAAAGCTTTTCCCACTATTATTCAGGTAAATGAAAGAGGTAAAACTGCAGATACTACCACATACTCTCAGAGGGAGGTGGATCAGGGGTTAAGTCATCAGTCTACCACCTCTGTGGTCCTGGGTTCAAGTCCTAGTGCTTGCAAAGATTTTCCCACTATTATTCAGGTAAATGAAAGAGGTAAAACTGCAGATACTACCAAATTTTCTCATAGAGTGGTGGCTCAGTGGTTAAGTCATCAGTCTACCACCTCTGTGGTCCTGGGTTCAAATCCTAGTGCTGGCAAAGTTTTCCCAATATTATTCAGGTAAATGATTGAGACAAAACTACAAGTACTACTGCTCACTGTCATAGGATGGTGGCTCAGTGGTTAAGTCATCAGTCTACCACCTCTGTGGTCCTGGGTTCAAATCCTAGTGCTGGCAAAGTTTTCCCAATATTATTCAGGTAAATGATGGAGACAAAACTACAAGTACTACTGCTCACTGTCATAGGATGGTGGCTCAGTGGTTAAGTCATCAGTCTACCACCTCTGTGGTCCTGGGTTCAAATCCTAGTGCTTGCAAAGTTTTCTCAATATTATTCAGGTAAATGATGGAGACAAAACTACAAGTACTACTGCTTACTGTCATAGGGTGGTGGCTCAGTGGTTAAGTCATCAGTCTACCACCTCTGTGGTCCTGGGTTCAAATCCTAGTGCTGGCAAATTTTTCCCAATATTATTCAGGTAAATGATGGAGACAAAACTACAAGTACTACTGTTGACTCTCACAGGGTGGTGGCCCAGTGGTTAAGTCATCAGTCTACCACCTCTGTGGTCCTGGGTTCAAATCCCAGTGCATGCAAAGATTTTCCCAATATTATTCAGTTAAAAGAATAAGTCCTAATGCCTAAGTGTATAAGTCTTCAGTCGTGGATGAAGTATTTTGTCCAAAAAATGACTAAGTGTTTCACCCCATTTCCTTGGATAAAAGTATAAGTACTACTGCTTTCTCTTACAGGTTGGTGGCCCAGTGGCTAAGTCATCAGCCCGCCACCGGTGTGGTCCTTGGTTCAATTCCCAGTGCCGGCAAAGATTTTCCAAATTTTCAGATAAAATAATAAGTTAAAATGCCTAAGTGTTTAACTGAATAAGTATTCAGTGGTGGATGAAGCATTTTGTCCAAAAAAATGACTAAGTGTTTCACCCCATTTCCTTGGATAAAACGTTTCAACACCTATGTATAAGTGGGGCACGAGTTGGTGTAGTGGGTTGCACACTCGCCTTTGCACGGAGAGAACGTGAGTTCGCTTCCCGGTGTCGGCGGTTCACTGACCAAGCAAGCGGTCGAGGGTCGGCCGAAGGCCGACCCGAGAACGCCTTTTGCACAGACAGGTCCTTCAACTGTCTTCCGAACTGCCGAAGGCAGTTCGGAATATAACCTTTTGCTGAAAAGTATGACTAAGTGTTTAATATAAATTAAAAAGATCTTTCTTTTTTTTTTATTCTTCTTATTCCACTACTCCTTTTTCCACTACATGGTGTAGTGATCAGCCAAACGACAGCGGGATTCGAACCCTGGTCTCCCCGACGGGAGTCCAGTGAACTAACCTCTGCGCCAACCAAGTGACTACACTTCCCTTAGTAATCATTTGAGTGTCTTGACAAGAAGTACACAGAAACAATTAAGTGAAAAGGTGTGCCGACCGGGATTCGAACCCAGGTCTCCCCGACGGGAGTCCAGTGAACTAACCTCTGCGCCAACCAAGTGACTACACTTTCCTTAGTAATCATTTGAGTGTCTTGACAAGAAGTGCACAGAAACAATTAAGTGAAAATGTGTGCCAACCGGGAATCGAACCCAGGTCTCCCCGACGGGAGTCCAGTGAACTAACCTCTGCGCCAACCAAGTGACTACACTTTCCTTAGTAATCATTTGAGTGTCTTGACAAGTACACAGAAACAACTAAGAAGAAAATGTGTCCCAAGCGGGATTTGAAAACAGGTCTCCCAGACAGGAGTCCGGTGAGTTAACCACTACGCCACCAAGTACCTATACTTGCCTTTGTAATCACTTGAGTGTCTTGATTGCAAGAACACAGAAACAACTAAGTGAAAATGTGTCGCAACCGGGATTTGAACCCAGGTCTCCCACATGAAAGTCAAGTGATTTAACCCCTACGCCACAATTTGGCCACACTTGCTATTGTCATTATTGGAAGGTCTTGACCACAACTATATAGAAACAACTAAGGGAAAAAGTTTCCCATCTGGTAATCGAACCCCAGCCTCTCACATGGGAATCACGCAAGTTAACCTCTACACCACGAATCAGTCACACTTTATTTTGTTCATTATTGGAAGGTCTTGACTACAAATATATAGAAAGGTCTTAAAAAAAGAGCCTTATTATACAACAGAGAGGTGTAGGCCTTTTGATTTCAAGTGTCCCCTCTCTTTTTCACATCTTGTCATAGTTACGTTTTTTAGTCAACGCAGCGAAGCACTTCTCTCTAATTCAAGCATTAGAAAATCAATGCAGACAATTGCACTGTGCTTCCAATTCTTTAAAATCAGGTGTCATTCAAAGGCCGAGTGAGTGACACTGTGCTCAATCTTTCCATCCTCCAATTGTGGTTCATCATCATTATTGGGACTTGAAGGGAGCGTAACAATAGTCAAGAGGTGAGACCTTCATCTTTGACCAATTGCATTCATTGCCAAGACTTATAGACTCCATCCGTGAACACATTGCAGAGGTGCTCAGGTAATTGGATGACATGCTCTTGCATGCAATGTCACACATGGATGATGGCACCAGGGGGCACTCCACTGTTAGTGGATATTGTGAGTGGGAGGTTGATCATGCAACAACAGCAGATTATATTCATTCATTGATTTTCTGAACCGCTTATCCTCACAAGGGTCATAGAAGCTGCTGGAGCCTATCACAGCTAACCACAGGAAGGGGAGAGGGGACAACCATTCACGCTCAAACGCATACCTAGAGCCAATTTAGAGTGTCCAATCAGCCTACCATGTATGTTTTTGGAATTTGGGAGGAAAGCGGAGTACCAGGAAAAATCCACACAAGCCTGGGGAGAACATGCAAATTCCACACAGCAGGATCACCGAGTATATTTTATATACCAAGTCTTTGCCTGCAGTCAGTTTAGATAGGCTCCTGCACCCCCATGACACTTGTGAGGATAAGTGGTATGGAAAATGAATGATTATATACGGCATATGGCAGTTTGAGTGGTTTATCGTGTCGGCCTCACAGTTCTGGGGTTGAGGGTTCCACATACATGGACATCTTATCATATTTACATTTGTATACAAGTGTTGTCTAGCTTAATTCTAAATTTAAAAAAAATATGGATAAAAAACAAAATAAACTCATGTTAGAGCATTCCTATGGTACATAAAGTACCATAGGAATGCTCTAACATGAATTTTCTGTTCATAGTATTTAACATATTAACTGCCTTAAACAAGGATAGATTATTTCAACTGGGAGGATTGCTAGGAATATTCACATGATTCAAGTGCTATGAAACGTGCTAGATGTCCAATCCATTTTGACTGGTAAAGGCTGGCACCGAGTCACAAGTGAGTGCTTCTTAAAAGGTTTATGAATAATAGATTTACATGTATTTAGCACAACAATACAACATGATGGCTATTTTAAGGCAATTAGACAAATTAATCGTTTGGGTTGAATTTCCATTAAAATTTGATTGGTTGTAGAAGGTCTAATTCAGTGCTGGTTTGTGATTTATCAAAAGAAAACACTGGGATTGATTCTAACTGAAAAAATATCCACAACCATGAATAGGGTATTGTCAGACATCATGGCTTACAAGTGGATATTTCATTTAATGCTGCCATTTAGCACAGGCTCGGTCCACAATCTCTTCAAAATGATTATTTAGGTTTCAAAAGTCTCCAAAACACAGGAACTAAAGGGAGTGAGTAGAAGAACCTCTTCACTCGTCGAGTCTATTTAGAAAGCTTATAATCTTTTATTGATCTGTAGCAACCAATGAATGTAATGGCCCAGTTTGGCCACTTGGCCCAACAATGGCACTCAAGGCCTTGTATTATG
Source organism: Stigmatopora nigra (assembly GCF_051989575.1). Lineage (NCBI taxonomy): Eukaryota > Metazoa > Chordata > Actinopteri > Syngnathiformes > Syngnathidae > Stigmatopora > Stigmatopora nigra. The sequence goes on along the minus strand of NC_135511.1, from coordinate 6,250,054 downwards.
TTGCTTGATGTAATTCCCAGAGGTCAAGATTGCAAGCATTTGCCATTTTCTACTATGCCCATTCCTTAATTCTGACAAGGACACAGAAACAAAGAGAACTAAATTGATAGCCACAGACTGTCAAAATCAATAGCAGTTTACACAAGGACACATATCATGACTCCAGTGGTGTTCAATAAACAAATAAATAGCAAGAGCCATATAAATACTAGAACTAGGCACTGATCACAATTTTCTAACCTTTCTCTGATTTTGGAAAAGCCAGACCCTGATTTCTGTTGTTCATTAATAGATGCACCTTTAAAGCTTTCAGTGCCATTGACAATAACAGAGGTCCAATCATATGGAAATGTATCTTTCTTGCTTGGAATTTAGTTTTGTACTAGTGGAAATCCATTTCATTGAAAGTGGGAGGGCAAAAGGGTAAATGAATGTGTAATCCAATTAATCTTGCCTTTCTGTAAAACATTAAACATTACCCAGAAAGAAGACTCATTTTTTTAACTGCAGATACAATAGTTCCCTGACAAATAATTGAAAAATGATAGATTACTTTACCAAATATTCAGATGCAGCAGTATTTTACTTTACAAAAAAAAATCACAAAATGTAACTGAAAATCTCATTTCAGCTCATTTTCTGGGCGGATTTCCCGACCAAATGTGAGCAAAACAATGTGGATAAAAAATGACTTACTCTAGAGCAGGGGTGGCCAAGTCTGGTCTTCGAGAGCCCACATCCAGTCTGTTTCCCACGTCTCCCTTCACCAACACACCTGAATGAAATAATCAGGATTGATATGAAACTTCTGGACAGCTTGCTGATGAGTTGATCATTTGATTCGGGTGTGGCAGATGAAGGAGATACAAAAAGACTGAATAGGGACTGGACTTGGCCACCAATGCTTTAGAGTCTAGAGACTCTAGTGACTTGTGCCCAATATTGGCAGTCATATTTTTTTATGATGGACTTGTCACTGATCCCACAAATAAAGTGTCTTTGTGCGACTTTAACAAAAAGATATCCAGAAATTAAAGAACATAATTTATTTCATGACAAATTATGGTGCCAAAATAAATACATGGTCAACATCAGCACATTACTTTGTAAATCCATGAAACGGAATAAAAATAACATTTATTGAATTTTAATTAATGATTTGAAAAAATGTGAATTGTGAAAGTATCCCAGCTACTCCCCAACTAAACAGGTCAACCCGGTAGAATATGATTAAAATTGTCATTGATGTACAAAACTGATTGAAGTGACCAAGTTAGATCTTGAGTTAACCATTTATAGGGGCGCTCGTTTACAACATTGTCTGCCATGAACGGTGTTAGAGACCCAATCTATGTTGACTGGTGGATGAAAGAATTTGCCACATCCCAGTAGAAATGGATTGGATGCCTAGCTGGGACAATGACACTAAACAATGAGCATTCACAAGGAGTTAGACAATTTTGGAAAAGCCCCCAAAATTGTGTTGTTGGGGCCATAAACAGAGGGTAATTCTGTTATAAATTTTATTTAATTCCTAAACAAATCTGATTAATTTAGAATGGTATTTATTAATTATTTTTATAATTTTATGTATTTCTATATATATATATATATATATATATATATATATATATATATATATATATATATATATATATATATATATATATATATATATATATATATATATATATATATATATATATATATATATATATATATATATATATATATATATATATATATATATATATATATATATATATATATATATATATATATATATATATATATATATATATATATATATATATATATATATTACAGAATATAATAATAACCACTTGCCCTATAAAGGTTTAAAAACATGTTTACAGATGTAGAAATATTTAATAAATACAATGTAAAGATCAGTTAAAAGCAGTCATTAGAACAAATAAAATAGTGTTACCACAGTGTAGCAGAATGGCAAAATGGAAGTGTGGGGTGATTAGAGGTATAAAAAAAAAATCATTTCATGTTCACAAATTACGCAAGCTTTATACATTCAATTTGTTTCCCATTGTGTAAAGTAAAAACATGATATGAAGGGACTATCATTATAAAACTTGAAGGTGCTATAAACTCAAAACAAAAACAAATTGTTGGATTGAGCCAGAGCAAGGACTATTAGTAACTATTAGGAATAATTTTACTACCATATATATGGTAGGGGTGGGCCAAAAAGCAGTGTTAACAAGATCTGGCATTTAAACCCCACCTAAAAAAAACCTTTGAAAAACCATCAGACTAAAAGGGTCTTTGCCTACAAGTCAAATGTTTTCAGCACCTGTTTTCAAACAGATTACATGTATTATTTAGAAGAAAATTATCAAATTGAGTTTGCAGCATCTTTAAAAGTTTCACATAAAAGCAGTAACCAAACATGATAGCATACCAGTGTTGGATCTCTTAAAATATTTGGACCTTTCTACTCCCTTCATATAGGCAAACTAATCTTCATGAATACTGTAGTAAAAGAACTTGGAAGTCCTTTATGGTGTGGAAAGTGGTTTGAGACAGCCATGAGAATACTTGGCACCATTGATTATATGAACTCGATTTGTTAAAAAAAAGTTTAAAAAAAAAGAAGTGATTAGAATAAGTAAAACAATGAAGGCATTTTCATATCAACAGTAGTTACAGGCCGACCCTCCTGCCTGCCTTTTAAATCGTCACAGCTGCTAGGAAAGTTCTCAACACTTGTGTTTCAGGATGGCTCAGTCAAAAACACAAAAAACAATTCATGCTGCCTTTTTCCACATATTTGTTTTGAACTTCATTTGGACACACCCATACAATCTTATCAGTCGCACACATCCAATTTTCCCCATCACATTAAGACCTATTTTGTCACCATTGACAATTATCCAAGTAGGGCAGCTATTCTATGTGATTTTACGTGTATGCATCTCTGACACATACGCCCCCAAATTCAGTATTATATAAAATTAAATAAAAAAAAAATAAAAAGCTAAAACGTTTTTGTAACCATGTCCAGCATTAGATTTAGAATTTACTCACATAAGTCATATCTGGAAAAGGAAAAAGAACACATTTGTTACTTTGTCAGTCATGTGATTTTGATTGTTACTAAACAAGAAATGGTGTGAAACTTCAAAAATTACAGAATGCAAAAACACAGTTTTCATCTGCAAAGGAAGCACTAGGAAAAAAGATCCGAAGATAAAAATCAGTCAACGTGACAGGCCTTGTTTTACGCCGCCATGAGATACTGATGGTAAAAGAGGCCAAAGAGGGACGTGGAGAAGAGGCAGGCGGCAATCCACCACGTAAAGAAAGACAAGAGACCCCGGAAAAGTAAGGGGCTGAAGACGGCTTTCAGACCCACCAGGGCCACAGACAGTTGGGCGACGGAAGCCCGTGCTCCCACTTCTACCGCCGGGGGCACTATTGGCGCTGACGTCAGTACAGAGTCCGTCTGATGTGTGCAAGGCACCTCTTCGGAGCGAAACCCCCATGAGTGTCCACCTGATATTATGAGAGATGTTTTTAACAACACTTTTGACTTCTCTTATTTCCACTTTAAGATTTTGATACAGCTAATGTATTCGACTGTGCAGGTGTCTGCTTAGTTGTTAGGACAATCATAAAGAAGGCTCACCTAAGGTTTTTAGCAGCAAAGTTGTATGCAGCAGCATCACCAGAGGTGCCACATACTGGAGTGCGATTACACACAAGTAGTAAAAAACACGGGCAACCTGGAGGACAATAAACAGGGAGGGTGGAAGCACAGTCTTAACTCTCGGTTTGCCCTCCAGTTCAAGTGGATTGAACATCTATTGCACTCAATGATTAAACTTTTGCCGTCTGACGTTGCAAAAGTATTGGTATTTGTTTTAATTACATTTAAGCTAAAGTGGAAGTGCTTCATTTGAACTCCTCTACATCAATACAAACACAATGACTAACAACCCTAACAATGATTCAGGGTAAGGGTGTCAAATTCAGCATCTGTGGTTATGCCAGCTTGAAACTGCTTGACTCTAAATCAGTGGTCTCAAACCGGTGCTCAAAGGGCCGCAGTGGGTGCAGGTTTTCATTCCAACTCAACAAGGATACCTTTTGCAAGTGCAATCAGTTAATTAGACTCAGGTGCTACTTATTTTAAAGACACCCGATTGGTTAAAATGTCGGCACTGGATCGGTTGGAACAAAAACCAGGACCCACTGCGGCTCTATGTGGAACCGGTTTGAAACCACTGCTCTAAATCAAGCACACTTCCAAAGTGACAATGACCAAGAAGCAGTTTGACACACTGTCCTAGGGAATATCTAATGAGTATGATGTCAATCACCATTTTCTGCAGGTCGACGGTACTTATGCGCCCCGCCTCTTTCTTCATCTGCTCCACGGACTTCTTTGCCAGGTTGAGGTAGGCCTGCAAATGATGCCTCATCATCGCCAGCCGCAGTGCACACATCAGTATGATGGTCCATAAGCGAAGAGTGTCGTACGTCTGCTCAGCCATCCTGACACCGAGGTAGAGAGAGACACTTCGGTGAGTGACGGGAGAAGCAGACGCATGAAAAACTTTTCTTTGTTACCGCGATGTCAATGCATCATTTGAACTGTGGTCCACGAGGGAAATAAAGGCAATGAGAATGATGGGTTTTGTGCATGGACTAAAGTCACAATACACGGCTCTGACCAAATTAAAGAATATTTAAATCTTCCTTAAACATGGACATAGTTTTTACGAGTTAGCCACGTGCTTTGAATGAATATTCAGTTTAGTAGAAAGTCTTCTCAAAGGAGTAAAATAAGTTATTGTCTGTCCCAATAGTTGAAAGTTATGTAAGAAAATATTGTATTCAGCTTCATTCGTCTGTAAGTTCGTGTTCAAAATAATTTAAGAACGAATAAAAGGAATTATCACACTTACAGGATGTTTGTCATGCGAAATGGAAGTGATTCGTTTTTGAGGTTAAGAGGTCAAAGGTGACAAAGGTCTGTATGTTTTGTGTGTTTGGATAGATGAAAAATCGGGAAGGAATTAAGGGATTGTCTTTAAACTTTCAATACGTTTGTATCCTCCAACAGAAAATTACATTTTGGGGCAATGAGGTCGATAATCACACAAGTCAGGAAAGGAATTTTATGACAACCGAAGAAAAAATTATTATCAAACTTGCAGATTATGTTTGTAAAATGAAAGCGAAGGTTTTGATATTTAGAGGTCATAAGGTCGAAAAAGAAATTTCACAACAACCGTCTTCATATTCAAAGAAAATTCCCACTCTATCAAATGTGGCGAAGCCTTGAATTTGGCTGCAGTGGAAATTGTAGGGCAGGAATGTATACATGCTGAAAATATTGCATGACAACAAGAAAAATAAAAGGTTAAACAACAATATGTTTCGAAAGCGATGTGTATGGTTTAACCGTGGAACGGAATTTGTAAGTGCTTTACTCACAAAGGCAAGCCGTCTTTTCCCAGAGTGGGGTTCATGATGTAGTCCTTGGTAATGGGCTTCACCCAAAGCAGAACCATGATGAGTGGAGACAAGAAGTTGATATGAAGCAATGTTCTAAAGAGGGAAAGACATTACAAGTGCATATGTGGACAGAAATCCTAATTAAAAAAATGATTATACAATACAGTTAAATGATATCAAAGCATTTACATTTCCCACAAATGAACAAAAGAACAAACATGAAAACAAGGAAACACTGTTCCTCACTGTGTAAATTTGACTGTGGTCAAATTGAGGGCATCCAGATGCATCTGGGCTAATCGCAGGCCAGGGAAGGTTAAGAAAGCTCCAATCAGCGCGCAAAGAAAGGCAAGGATTAGCTTGAAGGTAAGTTTTGAAATTGGACCCCTGTGGAAAATATAAAACAACCTTAAAGCTGTGAATCAGGATCATTTTTGAAGAAAACCATTTTAGTAAAAAGAAACTCACTGCGACTCCAAGCCCTGGTGTTCCAGGAAATGTAGTGCGCCATCAGAGAAGTTGGCAAAACCTTGCAATGAAAACAAACATGCATTTTTACTTGAGACTCACAAGAGGATAAAAAAAAAGCACGGAGCGGTATTTCACCTGTTTCCAGACCAAACTCCAAGTAATTCTCAGTAACAATGAGAATGGCCATGGCTTTGACGAAGAAGAAGAAACCAAATGTAATACAGAGGGAGCGTTCACCGCCTTCCTCTAGTTTAAAGTAGTGAGTGGTTAGAGAGAATAGGATCTTTCTAAAACAACTGTCAAGGAAATCAGCAGAACATTCGACATGTTTGAGAAATAGCTGCTTTTGTTAATTGTTTTTCTAGAATACAAAGTTGGGGTAGTATTGAATGGAGAGCCTTGTCAAACCTTGGAGCAAATAATTTAATGCCATTGACAAAGACAGTTGAACCAAGGGGCCTGGCAATGATCATTCAGTATCTGTCAGTCTTCCTAATAGAAATCAGTATTGTCATTGTCAACGAGTTAAAATGAGAAAAAAAGATTTCCCCTTGAGCTGATCGAGCAATAATTGCTGTATATACAAAACTGTTTCTGACTTCACATGTTCATTTTATCATTAGGTTTCCTGTTTTTTATGTCACTAAAAATAAAAGTTAATTAAAAAAGCAACATTAAGATGTTTTTTTTCCAGTTTATCAACGATCTCTTTAGATTTTTTATTGGGTTTTTCCCCCTCCCTTGGATTCAGTTACTTTGGGTGGGCTTTTGAATTTATAGTTTAGAACAGGAATGGTCATTATGTAGATCGCAGTCTCCCGGTAGAACGCACGACAATAACATTTTGATCCCTTCCCTCTATCGATTGCCATAGCTATGAATTTGTCATGTCACCAGTAAACTTTAGCGTGCATCAAGAGTGGATTTCCACCTATTCCCGCTCCAATACATTTGGATAGTCTAATGAGAGGTATATAATTACATAATTGCTGAGTGGCCTGTAAAAAAGAATGATTATGGAAGGTTAATTCCTGGATAAGTAGTTGTTGGAGCAAGTTTGAACACCCTTGCAGTAAGTCATGTGTAATACCTTTCCACAAATGTGAAATGTGAGAGGTGCAATCAGTGGATTGTGGTCGGGTTCTTCTTGTTTCAGCACAATGTTGTTTAAAGTGTCTGGGGAACAAAAATCTGCACCCGCAGCGGCCCTCCAGGCCCACGTTGCCCATCCCTGAATTCTAACCCTCACAACAAAGTAGATCGCTGGAGGTCGGCTCATTGAAAAAAAAAAAAGTGAGTGCCACTGGTTTAGAAGGTAAGTTTATATTTTACTAGTGGTATTTTTTTTTTTTTAATTTTATAAACTACCTTATTTTTATCCCTCTGTTGTGAATTTAAATGTTTTTGTCACTAGCAGATGTCCCATCCAATAAAACCGGGAGGGCTAGCAGCGGATAAACGAACGTGGACGTCTATAACGTCAACGGCAGTGCAGTTTTTATTTCTACCCACAAGAAGGATTTTTCAATTCTAGTTTTCATCATTTCATTTGTTTTGGCTCACGATGATAACCTTGCAAAACAGCCCCTTCCAATCTTTGCAAAAGCAACATTTGACACGGCTCACCTATTCCTCCCAACACTGAACTTATCAACGTAGTTCTTATCAAAGTACTTATAAGAACACACAGCACTTTTGCAGAGGCTAACAGCACTGTATTGCCCAAAAGGTCTTAAACATTGTCATCATAGACGAAACAGGAAAACTGAGAATCGAGTGCTCCATTAGCACATATATTGAAGAAACACGCACCCTCATATTCTAAGTCATCTGCTCTCCGGTCTATCCTTTCCCACTGAGCACGTCAGGTGCCGCGCTGGGGAAATTTAGGTCTCCAATCTTTGACGTAGCCAGGAAATGACACACCATCTGACCGCGGCGCGCCGAGGTTGACCAGGAGCACCGGAAAAGATTGATTCCTGTGGTTGGCGGCACGGATAATGCATATTATTAGGCCATCATTCAGCGTAGCAAAATAGCAGGGAGCTGTGGACCATAAAGGTGCTGGCAGTCAAGCCTAGTAGGAGATCTCCACATCATTTTACATCCTTCACTGCTGCTTGGATCTACACAATCATGCTGAAATGATTTGGCCTCTCTAGCAGACAAAGAGACACTAACCTGTGGCATTTAATATAGGAGGTTTCAAGTTAAAATGATGGAAATGTGATTGCATGGGGGAAGAGCGCATAATGTCCTTTTGTTCAAACTACAGTTGATTCTATTTAAATGCAACCTCTTTTCAATGTGGCACAAACATTAAATTATTTTATATCTTCGCCTAAGAAAAATCTTAACCAGTTAGTTTTAGACAGAAGGTATCATAAGGGCTGCTTGTTTTTACGTACGTTTTATGTCATTATTATTGAGAAATAATAAAGATTTCAAATTAAGACTTTTTAAGATGTATTTTTAAATGTCAATTAGTGGGGAAAAATTCAAAGCTCATTTTCCCAACATAAAAAAAATCAATGCTTTCAGAAAATTGATCAAGATGGCAGTTTTTCTTTTTAAAGATAATTACATCTACATGCTATTTTATTCATAAGAAACCCAAAGGCTTGAATTTTTAGGGGAAGCATTAATGTCTCAAGCGGATAGCATACCAAATAACTGGAGTACACTGTCTGTTAGCTATGTCATGTATATAAATTATTTTATCATTCTGTTAGGCACTACTTAAACATCTTATATTAAAGGTTATTGATAAATGCTGTCACAGTAGTCCCGTGATAATTTTCTCTCTTTTCCAGCTGCTCTGAGAAACGTCGGAGTGCCAACTAGAGGGATTTGTCAAAGCTGCTTTTAAAAACGACCTTCTGGCATCATTTTAAAAGCATGGCTATACAAAACAGATCACTTCAAATGGTCTTTGGTTTCCATACGATAGACAGCACTGCATTCACTTGATTCTAATGCACCGTGCATGTTGTCCATTGAGAGAACATTTGGCGTGACATCTTGTAAGGACCAATCCAAGGATACACGACAAAGGCGAGCACGAGCATGGACCAGACCACACTGATGTTCATCTCTCCTGAGGGTTGAGCCACACTGTAGTAGAGCTCCGTGATTAGATAGACCACAGTTGCCGCTACTGTGAAATCAACAAGCCACTGGAACTCTGGGAAGTAGTGCAATGCTGAGGGTAAAAGAGGGATTTTAATTTTGCAAATGGTATCGATATTTGAAATGCACAACCAACAATCAATTCAGTACCTAATGTGTCGACTTCAGTGATATATTTTGTCTCCAGTTGCAGATCAATGTCCTTGGGTACCGTTAATGGTTTGTTGTCTATGTGACCATTGTACTTCCTGATGTAAAGAGCATCATTCAATTAAAATTCTACTTTCCACACAATTTTAAACATCAAAATTAGTCTTACATAAAACATTGAGCATAGTAAGACAATAGTTATCTTACTTCTTTTAGCCCTTCATAGGAAAAGTGAAATTTGGTTATTTTAACAAACCTACCCGATAAATTCTAGGACATGACATTTTGGGTCATGTAGTCCACAAAATTAACATTTGATATGTGGTTCAAACAATGTTATGTACCCTTGTATATGTGGACACCACCTCTCAATTATAATTACCGTAGTCTGCAAGTGAAAACTATGGAAGATTGCTTATTTGTTTCAGCATATTTTTGTCATTGTTGATTTTCTTTTTGAAGATAGCTCAGAATGAATAAAGCGATTATGATCAAACTTGCAGCATATGGTTGAAATATATTTAACGGAAGAGATGGTTCCACTTTGGGGTCATACGGTCAAAGTTCACATAAAAAATGGACTTGACTACAAATAAACGGGTTTATCCTTGAGGGTACAATTGTAAAATGAAATGGGAGAAATTACATCTGGGGATCATAAGCTCAAATGTCATAGAGGTTAAAAAAGGGATGATGTGATACTTTTATACTTCTCGGGAACTTTGCTAGCCTCTCCCAGGTGTTTAGCACCATCAATGTCAGCCAATGTGCTAAGTGAGTGTTTGTTCTATTAAGAGTTCATATGAAAGAAATGGGCAGAACTAAGTCACTCACAGCAGGTAATTGAGAGCTACTCTTTGAGCATGAGGAACTATCTGATGGGCCACCGCAGTTCTTCAGTTAAGCCCCGTATGTGCGCTACATTCATTGGACAATGCGACTGTCAGAGTCCTGGGTCAAAACACGGCCGAGACACATTTCTACTCTTTAGATTTTGCCTTTTGTAACTTGAATATCTTCCGTATTCAGAGACAAAATATTTGTGTGCCAAACAAAACTAGTGGTCAATTTCAAAGTGTCAACTTTTTACTTGCTTCTATAGCATATTTAAATTATGACAACCTCGGCATCATCAAGCATGCATACCTGTCTTTCCTCTTCTGGCCCTTCTGTTTCCCAGCAAGATTCCTTAACTCATCTTCCGTAGGGTGCTGATACCACCGAAGACTAGCACAAATAGACCAAGGGGGAACAAGGGTTAGAAATCAGGACACCTTCAAGTATTCATGTCATAAAAGAATCAGCTGGCTGGTGTAGGGAAAAAATAAAGTAATAATGATAAATTCACAATATGCTCACCCCATTTATTGTTATGTGTGTGTAAATCACCTTTCATTTAAAACAAGCAATACAAAAGAATGATATTGTATTCCCAAATTCTCTTTAATGTAAAGAGCCTTTTTCTGAAATTAGATTCAAAGAAATTTAAGATAAGCAGCTGTTTGTGATATTCGAGCCATTTATAAATATTTTTGACTCAAATATAAAAGGCACTTGAGTACAGTTATACAGTAACAAGTATCAAATTAAAATCTGTGGTTGTATTATTTGAAAAATATTGTATCACTTTGAGTCAACAAAACAAATTACAAAAGCATTGCAAATCTCTTTTTGTTATGAACACCAATAAATTCCGTTTTATTTGAAAAAAAAAAGAAATCTTTAATTAGAAAATGAGGTTTGTTAAAAAAAATCCGCTGTTGGTCTATTTTCTTTAATCTATTTTTTAAGATACTAAAATGGACAACAAACAATGCTGTGTGACAATGTGTATTACCTGCCACTGCAGAGTAGCCATCTTGCGAAGGAATAATGAGGTATGATTTTTTGTATAACACTGGCCATTACCATGGTAACCACCAGCTGCACACCGATCACACCCTGTGAAAATAAAATGGTTTAAATGGCATTTGAATGAAAATAACTCTTCACTTTAGCTACATGTGGCATAGCATAGCAGCATACAATATACTGAATATTGGTGAATATAGAGTTTTGGCCAACACCTAAATACCATCTAAGTTTTCACCATGGTAGAAAGTGTACATTATTATTTTTGCTTTAAATTTCAAACATAATACAAGTCCTAAATCATTTATATCACAACAAACAACAGGAAAAGCTATTTGAACTCAATTTGTGACAAAAGAGAAACACAAGTAGCTCAACAACAAAGCCACACAGACCAGGATCAATATTGCCTTAACATGGAATAATTCAATCATACTTCCCTCAAATGAGATTTGATGCAATTGCATTTATTGATGTCAGAACAATTGGATTAACTTTGTGTGAATACATAATTCAGTCCCACATCAAAAATGAACTAAATTTGTTTTAATGTGTATTAAACACAAGTCACACAATACAAAAGATGTGAATGACAGGTTACTAGACCTACCTGTAAAAATTGTCACAGAGTTCATGCCTATTTCACCTAGTTTAAGCTCCCAAATCCTGAGTCCATATGCCTTCCTCATCCAAAGAGAGAGAGAGAATTCCAATATTAAGGAATTATCGGTGCTCAAGAGTGGCCAAACAACATCTCTCGCTTAAGACCCCCGCCTCACATCATCCCAATGGGTGACGTGGTCATGGTATATGGGTCCAAAGCACACTAGTTCAAGTTCGCAAGTGGTAGCTGCTGACCAATGGTTATCAGAAACCTGCAAGGAACTTGCCCTCAGGGAAATTGAGCCAGCACGGCTTCTCTTATCTACCCTATCCTGCTTGACCTCCTCCACCTGACAACCAACTGAACTCTGTGGGAGTGGGCAGTGAGTTTTCCACCCATGAAGATGGACTTGGAATCTTATTAAAGTTTTTTTTTCCTTTTAAATCGCATGTGTGAATCTAGTGTGGTGGTTCATTCGCCTGACTTTGATGTGTGCAGCGTCGTGTCAATTCCCAGTCAGGTGCAATGTAATTGTGAGTGTGACTGGTTGCCTGTCTCTGTGTGTACCCTAAGACTGACTGGCAACCAGTTTAGGGAATAGTCCGCCTTTCCCATAAAGTCAGGGACACAGATAAGCGTTGTTGAAAATTAATAAATGAATGTAAGTCTGTGCAATTTGTTTATTTATAAAAAGGGACTAAAATTTTAAAATCGATATAATGGAATATAACAGTACGATGGTTAACCCATTGTCTGCCTTAGACACCGATAGACAAAACAGAGTAGCTCAACAAAACCTCTCAGAATATGGAAATGAAAGAAACAGATCAACAGCTCATCAATCAAGCAATCATTACAATAATTTGCTGTCATTGACAGCGATAGACAACGGATTAATTATGGTGTAATGACTGTCAGCCCTCACATTTAAAATGGATTGGGACTCTATCTTCAGCAATAACACTGAAAAATGATCATTGGTTGCCAGCAAACTTAGTTAAAAATAAGTTGGTGCTGTAAACACAAGTATTGGATTGGAACCGATCTCGTGACCCAGATTATAGCTCGACTGATTATCGGCGGCGATATTTGGCAATTTGACGCATCAGCCTTTTTTTAATTGATGGGGTATCGAAATGGGACATCATAAAAAACCTTCCCACATCTTTCACTGGCTACCACATGGATGTCCAAACCATTATAACTGGCAGGGATAACAAATTATCATTATACGGTGCCATTGACGACGATAGACATCTGATACATCTTGACTGGAAAAGACTGACAGCAAATGATTACAATTGGTAAAACACACTAACTACTCAATCTCCTCCAAAATCAGATGCAATTGAATCCCAATGAGAAGGAGCAGTTAAGAAAACAAATGATTAGATGGACAATATGCACAAAGGGACAAGATACACAATTTAACCTCATAGTCAGTTTAAAGTCATCCAGGGGTCACCCAAATGAGTCAGGTGCACTTTAAGGTTAACAGGTCAGCTAACAGCTAACTCATGCAGATTCCAAGGATCAGACAAAATTGACAGCCCCAACAATAATCACTAGTAACTTTAAATAGACCAAACCATTATTGACTTATTTAATTAAAACGTATTGTGTCTGTGCATGCAGAATAGAATGAATTGAAGAGAGGTGCGCCTCAGTTAGCCACATGTTAGCAAAGCAAGATGCTAAGTCAATAGCACTGGCACGAAATGAATTTAATACGGGGTAGTAATGGAAACACGGAAAATGAGAATAATACGTAATATGCATATCATGCAGCCAAGATAACACAACGCATATTGCTCGCTGTCATGCTTACCATGTTGATGCAGTGCAGCTGAAACAGGCACAACACCGACAACACTGAGCACTCCGACTCGGCGAAGACACAGCGAGGAGCACATATGCCCTTCTTGAGACGTTTGTATACAGAATGAATTGATTATTTTAACAGGGTAAATGTCACCGTTTGCGACGTAGATGCGGTTACATTTTTTTGAATCAGCCCTAATGATTGCCGCTCCGTTCCCAAGTAATATCAACTGCAGTAGAGGTCACAGTGAAACTCCGGGCAAGTAGGTGTTCAATGAGGCGCCTGAAAAGGGAGAATTAGATAATCTGCTTCAAAATATGTTTAAGTCTGTGTATACTATTGAAAAATTAATTATATACTAAAAATAACATTGCACATTTATATTTGTTTGAATTGGTGCAGTTATTAAAACAAAAATCATAATTTTGGACAGGCTGTATTTAAAGGCGCTAAACGTGAGTTTTGGATCAAAAGGACCGGCCGAGATGAACGGTTTATTTTGTTTTGCTTAATTTATAACAATAATTTTAAAAAAAACTATTTAATATAATAACTAATTTGTTTTTGATTGGCTTGTTGCTGTTTTTATTTCATATATTTATTTATTACTGTTTCATCATTTTAAAGTATGTGTTTTATTTTCGAATTATATTCCTGTATTATTCCTTGGATGTTTTGATTTCTATTAATTAAGTTTCTGAAAGAATTGGTGATTTATTCATTTTCTGTATGCTTTATCCTCAAAAGGTTCGCGGGGGGTGTCAGAGCCTAAAACAGCCAAGTATGGACACCCCAAATTGGTCGCCAGCCAGCCGAGGGTACAAGGAGACAGACAACCATTCATGCTCACACGCATGACGTCACATACGAGAAATAATGTGTCTAATGAGCGTTACTAAGGGTGTTGATTGTTATCTTTTTGCCAAAACAATTCTTAATGGTGGCCCGGTGTGGAGAGTGGTTCGCGCATCGACCTCACAGCTCTGGGTCCTGGGTTCAAATCCAGGTCATGTCCATCTGTGTGGATTTTGGATAAGCATTTTCTCCCCGAAACCCTGTGGGTTTCCTCCGGGTACTCCGGTTTCCTCCCATATTCCAAAGACATGCATGGTGGGTGTGCATGGTTGTCTGTCTCCTTGTGCTCTGCAATTGACTAGCCATTGCTGGGATAGGCTCTAGCACCCCCTGCGACCCTAATGATAAAACAGTTCAGAAAATGAGATAAAATGAGAGACAATACTTAAGAAACTGAGGTCCTACACAGAAAATGCTGTCATTACAATGCTGCTTAGTGTATGAAGCATATTTATACTTGTATAATGACAATAAAAGCATTCAATTCAATACTCTTGGTGAGTTTTCAACATCACTTGTCCTTGTCAGGGTGCTGAGGCCAATCCCGTCCGACTCCGGATGAAAGGCAGACTACACACTCGACGAGTTGGTGTGTGTGTGTTGACGACTGAAATATGTATCAATTTTGGATTCTGCTGAACTTGCTGCCATTGATGCTCCTAGACGTCAAAATCCATTTAATCCATCACCATCAATGGTGATGGAACACTACAACTTACTCATTTTGCTGGAGCCTATCCCAACCAACTGAACACACTAAATTGGTAGCCAGCCATTCATTCATCTTCCGTAAAGCATATCTCCGTAGTGGTTGTAGGGCAGGCTGAATCCTATCTCGGCTGACTTCAGCCGAAAGGCAGACTACACCCTAGACCGGTCACCAGTCAGCCGTATGGCCCACAGAAAGACAGAAGAAAATTCACACTGACAATCATACCACCACCAGCGGGAATCATGCCCGCACCAAAGTTGGGTGATAGAACCCCAACACTGTTCTGGTAGTCTTTAACGAGCCCACCATGAACATTTATGAGAGGAAGCCGGAGTACCCGTACAAACCATACAAGCCATGGAGAGTATGCAAACTGTACACATGAAGGTCATATAAGACATCCCTGATTCACAATTTTAGCCTCAATTTTCATGGTTTTAATAGGGAGGACAAATGTGTTACATTGAAGGGAAAATCATTGCACGATGTATTTCTGAGATACTGTATGAATCGAAAGGATCGTCTGCTGGATTGTACTTTCAGAAAGGGTGTTGCCAGCACATGAAAAAATTAAAAAAGGAAGTCATGTGAACAGTACAACCAGAGTCTCTGGATTCAATAATAGAATGGGATACACATTACATAGATATCAAGGCTGATATTTTAATGATCGACCGCAAGACCTTTGATCAGCCTTAACAACTACTGGGATGTGCTGACATCGTAAACATTACAAACATGTATCAAGGCTACTAGCGTCTTGGTCAGTCAGAGCACATTTAACTATTGGTTAAAGGTAAGATGGCGGCGCCCTAAGCGAGCAATGGCAGGCACAAGTAAGTGATTTTTTTTCACGTTTTAGGCATGGTTAATTTTTTTCTGGAATTTCATTCATAGACGTCAAAATACATTTCATTTAGTGTTTTATCTGTTTATCTTTTCTCTATTTTGAAATAAATGACCATATCAGTCAAGTCTGATTGTCTTGCGTTATGCCGTTTCATCTTTGTCACCTTGCAGTTTCGTGCATGTCAAGTCTAATTTGTGCATATAAAAGCCCTGATTCAGTCATCATTTTTTTAGAGTTGCAAATACGGCTTGTACGCGAGAATATATGGTAATATCAAATGAGGCATGGGCGTGTCAATGTCGAAATATCATAGGTTGAGGACATTTTAAGCCGAGGACTGCCTGTGTCTAAAAACTGTAACCAAATGGTTCCCTGAAGAAACAGAGACCTGCCTTTATTTGATAACTTTGGTTTTTCCATTCCTTCCGCCCTTATTTCAGTATTTTATCATTAAAGTTACCTCTTCTTACTGTACACTCTCTTTTATACCACACTTGGCACCATTACTACTATACTGCTTGAATGTGACTCTCTCTGGAGTTTTGGTTTTTTTCTTCTTGTCTTTTTAGTCGGCCTTGTTATTTTTAGATGAAACATAATAGCTCGAATCTTCAGAGTATATCTGAGACTTCCATACTTCTTGTGAGTGTTTAATCCATATGACATCTCCTCAGTGCCTGCTGCTGCTTTTGGCTCACACGTCTTACAATATAAATAAAGAGGTTGGGAATATTACAGTGAAAATCTCAGCCTAGTCAATCAAATAGATTCACTGTTGAATGTCATCATTCATTTTTTATGGCAAGGCTTCATTTATTTCGTGGGGGCGCATTGTACGTGGTTTCCTTCTTTTATTAATCAAACATCATTTTGAAATGTGTGTCACTGATCTCAGCAGTGCACTCGCTCCAAGCGCAGGAAGAAAATAGAACAAAAAGTCGACTCCTCAACAGCAGGACTAAAAATGGACGAGAATGTAATTCTCTTTGGTGCAGCGCCTCTTTCTCTAGTCTGTGTAATCTACTGTACAGAAATGCAAATTACAATGCAAATGCAAATACCACTGAATTATTTATTCGTTTTATACGCCCCCTTTACAGAATGCAGAGGAGCTTTTTGCTTGAAGTGGGGATTGTGCCATTTGAAACAGATGTTGACATAACAGGAAATAAAACTGTATTCAATGCACGCAAATTAGGAAGGAGTGTTCAAAAATCATTTTGTGTCTAACATGACTATGTTGCATTTTCATTTTTAATTCAAATGAATTTGTTCTATGAACAATATTAAACGTGAATGCCATTAACAGCGGCAAATAAATGTTCATTGTGTAGATTGATGTAGATGATATCTTTTAATATATTGTCAAGATACATTATCTTGTCATTGTTTTTGGAGGTGTGCCTAATAAAAGGGCTGTGGTATGTAAATTAGAACCATGAACATATATCTGTGTTTTTTTTTTCCCCTCTCAGTTTCCGCCTGGATTATTTAGTGTCTTCAGGCTTTGCCCTCAGTGGTTTTCTCATCTAGGAGTGTAATTAAACAAGAGCATTCATGAGTGGGTCTGCTCATTTAGCCTGCATTTCGGCTTAGGCAGCTTTGAGGCGACGGAAGAACAAACCCTGGTGGAACATGATGACAACACGGCAGCCAAAGTGAAACACACTGCAAACAAAATGACAACTACTTTGCAAGTTAGTGTGTTTTCTGATACTTCCAAATTGCAAGGTGCATGGACAATGGATGTAAAAAGCCTATTTGTCTCTGTTCAATGCCAGGGTGTTTTCACGATACATATGGGTGTTTTGACAATACATATGGTTGTTTTTCTTAAAACAGATTAGGGTTACTAATACCTAAAACCTTTGCTTGAAGGTAAAAAAAAAACATCTGTCATCAAAGAAATGTTGTGCTGATTCTCGTTTTATTGTAATTGGTTAAATCTGAAGCAAGCCAAAAACCCCAGTGAAAAGGCTCATGCAACTTTTTGCAATCTGATTTATATATTTCAGATCAAATTAATATATATTTTATGTACCTTCTAAAAAGATTTTCTCTTCAAAACACAGTCACATTGTTATTTTGGAAAATTATTTTTACTTTTCACAAATATATGACTGATGACCAGTGCTGTGTAGACTTCAACTTCAATAGGAAGCAAATGTCCATACCAGATGACGCATAACATGAAATATTTGAGGGTATTTTATTCATATTTATCAGCAGAAAGGATTTAATTATAATATCACGGCAGGCCCCCTTTTTTATGGATATACTGCTTCAACACATGCTTATGCTAATATATCATTTGTACATGAAGAAATATTTTCATTTTCTTACATACAGTACACGCTCAGCTTCTCAGCAGGGCATTACATTAGCAACCATTTGTCAATGCTATGTTTGCATTGCCACAATATCAAAAGATTAGTCTAAGCATTCATTTCCATGTCATCTATGTCATTTTAATGTATTGACGATTTATTCTACGTGCTGCGCTTTATCCAACACGGACTCACGTCATGATATATGAATGTATATTTCCCTTTATTCATATCAAGACTGATTTATTTGGCAAATAGGATACAGTGAGGGTGTGTGCACACAGAGAAATAAAGGCAGAGCCAGACAGAGGGGAGAGAGAGAGAGAAGCTCATTATAATCAGGCAATTATGCTGGCAGAATTAGAAGCATCCTTATTTTCTCTTGTGGCGGCGCGAGTGCGAAGACGCTTTGGTGACTACAGATTCAAAAACCAAGGATGTGGCTAACTCTGCGGTGTTAACATGGAGCATCTGTTGCGATGTGTGCAAACAAAACCTGTGATTTTTTTCCCCCCTCCTCTATTTTCGAAGAAGCAAGTCTGTCTTCCCTGCTTCTCATTTGCATTGAAGGGAGTTTTCGGGGGTTTTGAGCGGAAGTCAATGAAACAAGAGAAGTTATTCATTGATGCCTACAACTCAGGACGACATGGCTGTCCACAATGTGTCATCTAAACAGGTGTACATAATTGTGCTGCATGTTATTGTTTTTTTTTTTTTTTTAATCTATTCATGTTGATTATAAAAGTGCTAATGATTGTGCAGGCAATGGAAATGTCAGTACATGTAATTCTGTGGATAAACAATATACCAATATATGCTTGAATAGTAGACATACATTTCCAGTTCGATAAAAAAATATTATAAATTAAAGGGAAAGAAATGCTATTTTTGTCACATTTTGTCTAACTATTTTGATTGTATTGTGTTTATTTTTTATTTATTCTTTGATTAACTCTATTGTCTACAAATGTTGCAAATAATGCGTCGGCAAAGAACCAAAGGCACAATTACGTTAAAGACTTTGACCTCTGGTCAAGGGTGTTTGGCCAGAGTTTGACACTTGACCTTTACTACACGTTTTATAAAGATGCTCGCTAATGTGTATTGATTGTCCCTCCCTTGAGATTAAGCACCAATGTTGTGTGTGTGGAATGTAGCGAACCGTATTTTGCCGAACAAATATATAATAATTATAAGCATCCTCCATTTTGTATTGTACCGATATTTACGTGGTTATATGGTGCTGGTGCCGATCCCACTGACATGGGGGGAAAGCTATCCTGTCAATCACTGGTTAGAGACAGAGGAATATTTTAATCACATTCATAAAAGTGAGTGGGAACAGACTGGTGAACCACACCCACAATGACTTCTAATGAGTTTAAAATGTGATACAGAAATGTTATATTTATATAATAGTTGCATTTTATGATTCAAAATCAAAATCACCATATAATAATGTAATACCTAAACATGTTAAAATTGAGATTAGGTTTAAACAAAATATATTAATAACTAATCTAAAAAAAAATACTATATTAGCCCTTTTTCAAACTATCTATATACAAAAAAATATTTATATATTACTCAAGAATATTTAGCTGCGTGTTTTAAAAGAACAACCAATCCAAGCATTCACATGTTCCACCCTTTTTCTCTATAGGAAAAAAAAAAAAAAATCCAGACTGTGCATGAAATGTGTCAAGGGGGATTGTTTGTCTATGAGGTGCTAAGATGAACAGCGGAATGACGACTGGCTGAAAGTTCTCAGACAAGTGCTTGTGTCTGGCCACGAAGCCGGCAGCTGATTTGGGGACTGTTATTAGCATAACAAAGAAGCCGAGCCTGTGAACTTGGGGCACCTTTCGACCTTGGTGCTGTGGGGATGAATGGTGCGCGGGCCTCTCCATAGTTTCCTCTCCACGCACATGGCTCGCCTGATCGTGGCTAAATTGCTAATCAGGGTAATTTAATATAGTATTTCACCGTCTCTTGGCGGTTATTCCTTTTCCCGCCTTGAAAAAAAAGGACCCTTCATTGAACGAGACGAACAGCTGCATGGCAGTACACACACACACACACACACACACACACACACACACACACACACACACACACACACACACACACACACCATAATTGTTTAAGCATGGCGGCACATATTTACACTGACCCCACGTTGAGATGAGACACCGTCTGCTACAAGTAGACAATCACATACACATCAATGTGCACTATTCTAAAAAATAAATGAATAAAATAATAAAAATGAGTGAAACAGTACTGATGAAAGACAGTTTAACACTTAATCTCTACTATGTAAATTCAGACATGACACTTTTATCATCGCACGTTTGTGAATCTATTTGAAAAGTCTGTGAAACAAGAGTTGAAGATTCATAATAATTTTAACAAGCGTTGTATTTTTTTTTTTAAAGTTTTCATTATGCAGGCTGGATTAAAAGACCAAGGGTGATTGCTTTGTATGTTTGACACCTAGTCAGAGTGAAATCATTCATTCATCAACAAGTTTCAGCACCAATCCAGATGATGTCAGGTTTCCGAGTGACCATTTGTAAGGTGACAAAACAGAAAGAGAGGTGCAAGTTTTACACCACTCAAATTCTGATATAAGCTTACTGTGTCCTCATTCTTATTGAGAATGATTAAACAATTCATGGCACTGTCAAGGCTAACATTCGTCGTGAATAGAGCTAGCATGTCATCAAAATAAAAGGATTAAGCGATTAAAGATGTAGAATGAAAATATCTGAAAAGTCCTTGAAAGTGCATAGAAAACTCAAAGACAGTTTGGCCGTATTGCATTTATCATTTTTAATAATTTCTACAAGCAAATCCTTCTACGGCATATATGTAGAAATTAATATTTTTGCGCAACCAATTGAGGTTGCAAAAAATATTTTTAATCAAGCTTAAAAAAATAAGTATTTTATTGCAACAGTAAAATAAAATAAAATTCTACCTCTTCATGATTCTTTGATGGCTATAGTATGTGAGCATGAATATATACTGTTAATAACTGCTTTGTGTTTTAGTTGTTGGTATTTTTCATATCTAATTTGTTATTTTTTAATGAAGTTTTGTAATGTGTAAGCAGACCTATTAAAATTAAGTTTCATTTTTGGCATTGGATGGCAAACTTGGCAAATCACCTTTTTTGTAACCATAACAAACCCACAATCAGTGTGTGTGATGGACGTAGTATTAAAAGGTAATTAAACTAACAATGAGGGGTGACAATCCGGCAAAATGAAATGAAAAAAATCCCAGTAATTACAGCTTTGAAACTCACAATCTACAGAAAAGCAAATGAATATAGTTACTATACATACCATAATATCATAGCTATATCATACCTGTCAACCTCGGCCAATTGCTCTCCTTATTAATGATTGCAATTTCCCTTATTAAGCAATGAAAAAACATACTAATGCAACACGGCACATATTTACTAACAATAGGGCTCACTTAAATATCTAGAATTAGATGAGGTGCCTAATCAGTATGCACTAGATTCAAGATTCTGTAGATGTCACTGTATGATGCTGATAGCTTGACTGTCTTGGTACATTGCTTGCTGATGGTGAAAAGGCAGACGTATGAAAGTGTAATGCGCATATCATACTTAAAGCATGACTATTAGTAGCCGACGATGAAATTCTCATCTGCTATCAGTGGCCAAGACGGTCCGGTTTGGAGCCGAAATGGGTAGAATCAGATCGTTTTTTTTTACAAAAATTGTACTTAAAAAAATCCTGTGCAAAAGTTTAAATAAATATAAACTTATAAAATACGGGAAAACATATACGTTGACAAGTATGCTATATTTATTTATCTATTTACATATATATACATTTTAAATGTATAATTTCTATAAAAAATATATCTATTGTGTAGAATTAAGCACAGATGTGATGTGCAAACACTAGTTAATTAGCATATCATCTAGCCATGAGCTGCCCATTTAAGGCATTCATATCTGCCGTCTGAGCTTTTCCGTTAATTTATGCATGCGACCAGACGATAATTCATGCCCAAATCACCAGGCGCCCCCCCGCCCCCCGGAAACATCAATGCAGACGTGCAGTCAATGTGTGGGAACCGAGGGCCCAAAGTCAACTTCACACATTCATCACCAGAACAAAGACACTTCCACACTTGGTTAAGCAGCATTAAAAATTGGAAGAATACGATTCATATGATTTACTCCCATGATATGTTGGAGGAAATTACCTAAAATCTTTCTGAGTGTGTGATATATTTGTTTGGCAGTATTGTCTTTTGTAATGTCTTGAAAAAAATGTCAACTTTTACTTGAGTCACACAACAATGTGCAGTCCAAGTGGAGTTCAAGTTTAGATGTTACCATGTTTGAGGTCTGACTATAATGACAGAAAACAGAATTGATCAACATGCAAACAAAGGTATTATAAGACCCTTGGGAGTCGGGGGCTAACAGAGGTCATCAGGACTGAGGGGGTTTGTCTAGACGCTCTGCTTTGGTGGTTCCACAGTTGCTTTCTGGTTACACTCTCTCAATAGAACAACTTGACCTGTGTCTGAGAAGAAGGAATCGGGGAAAATACTGAGGAAAAAAAACATGTTCTCTGTAGCGTAGGTTAAGTTGACTCCAAAATATCTAATGGTGGGAATACAATAGAATATATCATCGCCATAAATCAGAAGCATATTTTAACAAAAGTTCTTATGATTTTTTTTTGTCACAAAAGAACTTAGCACATAGTAATTGTCCATGAATTGATGGGTGCAACGTTTTGGCAAGAAAAATGTATCTCCAATTTGCTTTTATCAATCTTTTAGGACATTAGTGACTTTTAGACGACCTTGTTTTTCTGTTCTACACTGCTAAATCAGTGGATTGCTAACCTGTGTTCAAGTACTTGACTGGAGGACGAGATTGCAATATGACCGGTATTTAGCTTGACCTCAATCTCTTTTTGGAATAAGTCACTTTGACCCTAAAAAAACCATCATTGATGGGGAATAAATACCGTATCTCTCTGCAGGTTACATCCTACTCCTCCGTTAAGAATAATAATCAATATAACATTTTTTTGAATAATATCCTCAAAACACTTCCAACAGAAGCCCTTGACATTGTAAAGAACTCCTTATACGTTCAGAGAGTATCTCGCGGAAAGAGGTTAAAGGCAACTATTGACAATGCCAATATACAGGAAAAGAACCCCACCCTACACCAAACACCAAATTCAGTCACTCCTCCCACTCTCTCAGCTCCAATCATGGCTGACGCAGTGTCGAGCAGAGAGGTGCTGCAGGGCATGGTATAATTGAAAGGCTGAAGAAGAATACGGCTTGTTTAAACCAAGCAGGCGGCAGCGAGGCCATGATGGGAAAACAAAGCGGGGGCCTCGGGAGCGGCTGACGCGACATCACTAATAGTAGAGCGCAGAGGAACATTGCTTCTGTTTTGTTTCCCTCAGTCATCATGATGAGCAGCAGGTTGATGATGTACTTCAAATATGAAGTTTGCACAGTTGAACAGACATGCTGGAGTTCTCTACAATCTAACGTGACTCTCATGGATGTTTCTTCCTAAATCAAACTTTCTTTGATTGGAAAATATAAGCATCCACTACTACTCTATTTTTAATACTATATCATGGCAAGTAGAGTACGCATTGAAAAACTGTTTTAAAAATCATGTGCACTCTGAACTCATTGGTACTTATATTAGTACTATTTTACTGTCCATATTATGTATGAATTACGGATAAAATATACCGTTTTTTAAAGGTAGAAAACAAACTTTGATTTTGGCAAACCTAACCTACGCAACAATTAATTATATTTTATTTTTGGTCATTACCTTGTTTTGGAAACTCACTGAAAAGCTTGGTTTAAAGGTTAAAGGTTGACGTCTGTTTGGACGTGCCCTTTTAGCTAGTCATAGGATTATTAAAAATAAGAAAGAGGGATTTTTTTGCCATTCTTTTTAGAAGTTTAAAGCTTGCTAAAATTCACATATAAATTCAGTACCTGCTCTCATTTATTAGCTTGCTAAAAATAAAAGATTGAAGAGGGTGATGTTTTGCAGTATTGTTAATGTTGACTGAGCACGTTGTGATTCGTACAAAACTGTGGTCTGTACTTTGGTTAAAAAAAAACTATCTATTGCATTCCACACTAACATGTTTTCATTACTAAATACCTAAGAAATCTTCTTAGTCTCAAATCTCTTCATTTTTTTTTACACTAAAATTCAGGATTTTCAATTTCCAGGTTTGCAATGTGAAATTTCAGTTTTATAAATTATTACATGCAATGTGAAATACATAATATTTTATGTGCTTGAAATGTTTAACGTCCCTGAATGGTCCTTAAGCAACTCTGATTAGCTTTGATTTAAAAAATATGCCAAAGCAGATGTCATTCAAATTGATACATTTGCAGCTCTGTGTACTCTTCTTATCTCCACATCCAATATCACACCATAGCGTATATTTGCAAAAATACATACAGGGACCATGCAATTGCTGACTGTACAGATTGCAGGGCATTCACAAAAGTGATAATAATAAAGCAAAATTGAAAAGCTGTGATGTTCCACAAGACCTTTCCATTTCCCATCATTCCTGCTTCCTCCACTTTTTATATAGATGTGTTTGACACAATAGATATCTTGATCTCACTGGTATAGACTACAGCAGCTATGAGTTCACACAGTCGATTACCAAGCATGACTATCTTTTATTGACCCGCCCTCGGAATGTCCACCGGTGGCAAGGCAGCAGCTCATTTCGGACGGCAATAGATATCAATGTTCCCTATCAATGAAACCATCAGGGGATGGTGAGGATATCAGAGAGAGGAATAGACTGCAATTGTAAGTGGATGGAGGATTGCAACGAGAGGGCAGGGGTGGGACAGTGGACAGTGAGATGGAGAAGGCAGCATGGTGTCGTCCCTCCTGGGATGGCAGAACACTCGGTCAACATTCAACACTTGAAAATCAATCACTGTCCACACAGGCCAACACATGCACATTCAGAGGAAGAACTTGTGTTATCAGGCTTCCACTTCTCCATTTAAATTTACATTTACCAAGAAAATCCATTTCTATAAAAGTAACTCCCTTTTCATTGATGGTGATGGATGTAATATGGAAATCAGCTCTAATGTGATATCCCTATTTTGATGTTTGACGGAAAAAAATGCATTATTTCACTTTCAAAGTTCAAAGCATATAAAGAGCCTCACAATAGATTTGTAGATTTGTTGGTCAGAGTAAACTTATTGTATTGTTTTTATTATTTTCTATTATATGTTTTTTTTAGGACAACCAATTTCTATATACAATTGTGTGTTATTGGCCAATGTCAATACTACGTATAGCCACAGTATTTGGAAATATGTATACATGACAAACTACAGTAATACTTTGCCATACGAGTGTCTCAAAATACGAGAAATTTGACACACGAGGAAAATTCTGAGCAAATGTTTGCCCTGAGATTCGTGACAAATTTGAGATATGAGCATATGATGTGGCCGATTTTCAAGCTGCGCATTGTTTATAATGACGTATGACATATGAGCATAGGTGGTGAATTAGAACAATTAAAAACTAACATTAAATTAAAAATGTTTTCCATTGTAATATCCTATGTTAGGTGTTTTTTTCAGAAGAGAGAGAGAGAGAGAGAGAAAGAGAGAGAGAGAGAGAGAGAGAGAGAGAGAGAGAGAGAGAGAGAGAGAGAGAGAGAGAGAACTGATTAATTTGTATTAATAGTTATCTTATATGGGAAAAATTAATTTGAAATACGAGGAAAATGACATACGAGCTCGGTCCCAGAACGCATTAAGCTCGTATTACATGGTATTAGTGTGTAGAAAATTACTCATCTGTGGCATCTTTGTTGTTTTGTTAATACTTGTACATCATGATAGTAGTGTAGTATCAGTGTCTATACAACACTAAATGACATTGCCTGATTGTTGAATTTACATTTACATTTATAATGTCATAAAATAAGAAATGTAATAGTATCATTTCTTTATCATTTTACTTGGCAATTGTAAAATACAAGTGTTTCTTTATTATTATTTTTAATCTGACATCCCAAAAATATCAAAAATGTTTTGAAATTAAACAAATCCCTGAATAATTTCCTCTTTCCAAAAAAAGTGAGTCTTTATTTTTTTTCAGCATTTGTTTTCAGTACAATAGAATGAGAATGATTGTTTCAGCTACTTGAAAACCCCAAGGACACCTTTGCTTTATTTCTGGTATTTTTTTTTTTTTGTGTGTGTGCGCTGTTAGCTGTAGATGTGACTGTTGGCTCGGGGGCATCCTTTGTCTCATCACACGAGCTGCCAAACATCATTGGACACTGTGGGGAAAAAACATACCATCTCACCTGTCACAGCGTTGACATCTGTGGTGCAAACAGAAGGTGTAAAAATGCACGCAGTTGGGGAAATTCGGCCACCGAATGACTTGTTTGTGTAAGCGTGACCGTATGTCAGTGAGCATATAGGTGGAGACCATCTTTCATCCCTTCCTTGCGATTAGGTATTCTACATGATATGATGATCCAGGGCCAATTAAAGGATGAGGCTGTGTGAAAAATGTGATGACAGGGCAAGCGGAATACAAGAACGTCTGATGTGACATCTGAGAGGGAGAGCAAGACAAGTGAGCAGAGGAGGGGACGCTGGCTGAAAAGAAGGGAGGAGTGATGTTTCTAAAGGAAATGAAGATGGGCCAAGGAGGAGGGAGAAGGACGGCGAGAATGAATGTTAAGTAGAAAGCGACAGGGAGAATAATATGGTTCGGAAAAGGAGAGGGGAAATGAAGAGGCACATGAAGATGAATGAAGAGAAGAGCAGGAAAAATTATCCGCCTTTCTCATATGAAACAATTTCTGAAACCTACTTTTGATCTTCTTAGATTGGATCCCGTCATGCTTTTATTTTTTTCACGACCCCAAAATCACCAAGCAAATGCAAAAAAATGCAATGAAATATGTATGCATGTGACTGGCGATACAAGAGGAAAATATTCAGATGGTGTTGCTCATATTGCACACATAGGTACATTTGATTTACAAGGCAGGGGATTTATTGTGCACAAGCAGGCAGAGAAATGCCCCCCTCCCCAGATAAACTCCAAACTGTCGGACGCGTCAGTTTGATGTGGATGCTTTGATCAACCTGCTACCTTTTATCAGTGCTCGTGCTCCTGTCATCAGCAAACAGGACCCAATTATGTCAAGCCTATTGTTCAAGAAAAAAACACGGAAATGTCTCTGGTCTTAAAAGGAATTTTATTTAACCGTCAAAAAACAAACAGTCAGTTTTGCTTAATTATCAGTGAAGATATGAATAGAAGAACATTGATTCTCATAAGCTCAGGCTAAAAAAAATGTGTTGCAATTATAAGGACAAAATCACTGATGACTTTTCTTCAAGTCGTTGAGCAGGAAGGGATACACCTAAAACAGAAAAAAAGGGGTTAGATGAGAAGGAAAGATGACAGCTGTTGCAGTATACATACACCTTTTTCCAAACACAAAATTTGTTAAGCTAGAGTCAGAACTTGTTTGACATAAGGCATCAAAAAGTAAAAAAGCACATGACATTTTATTTCCACATTTTTGTCTGCATTTCAAGTAGAGGGAAGGAAGTTTTAAGAACTAAAAGGCAGTGGAAGTCTGCATTTTTGAGTGTTACACCATTTTATTTAGCCCTTTGACCTAATTAATAATACCAAATATAGTCTTTTTTTTTAACGTCTTCTTTTTCACATGAAAAAAATATCCTGCAAGTGTGATAATAATTCATTTTTTTGTTCTTGAGTTATCTCCCCCATACAAATACAACCAGGCATACAGACCCAAATAGATAACTTCCTTGTTCCCCTGAAAGAGTGCAATTTCTTCTTTCATTTAACACTACTTGTCTTCGTCAAGGTCACGAGGTCCTAGAGCAGAGGTGGGCAACCAGGTCCTCGGGGGGCCGTGTGGGTGCAGGTTTTTGTTACAACCAATCCAACACAGACAGTTTAACCAATTAGATTTCGGCTGAAAGAAGAAGCACCTCAATGCAATCCACTGATTACACTTCTAAGATATCAAATTTGTGGAAATGTTTCCTCTTATAGGTTGGAATGAAAACCTGCACCCACTGCGGCCCTTTGTGGAAATAATTGTCCACCCGTGTGCTAGCAGGGATAGGGAACTTATGGCTCGGGAGCCACATGTGGCTCTTTTGATATGTGCTTATGGCTCTCCGCTAAACTGTGAGCTAAAATCTGGACACTATGTCTAGAGTCGCTTTAATCTTCCAGATTTTAATTAAACCTTTCTGCATGCATGCATGTATGCGTGCTTCTCATTGATTAGAATCAGTCTAACAATTTTGTCAACATAATTATGGGATATTTTCTACTTTAAAGGCAGTGAAATTACTAAAAATGCACACATTTTCATGTATTTTTACTTCTAGTAAATTCTGAGTATGGCTCTCAATGAATAACAATTGAAAATATGAATTGTTTATGGCTCTCTCTGTCTTAAAATGTTCCCGACCCCTGTCCTAGAGTCTACCCAAGCTGACTTTGGGCAAAAGGTGGGCTTGGATTGGTTGCCAGTCAGTCATAGGGCACACAGAGTCTACCGTTGGCACTCACTCACAATCCCACCCCTACCGAGATTTAACTAACGCTGCCAGTAAAAATGTCAGGTGGATGAACCACTACACCATCGATACAATTCCCAAAAATACATCTATATTACATAAAATGGATAAATAAATTAACTCGTGTTAAAGAAATGTGGTCACATCTGATCTGAGTTGTTAACACACATTACCTGAGTGTGTGTATTTTTGTCTGGGAGCGAGTTACCTCAATGAAAGTGTTCTCTGAGCCGTGAGTTCTCAGTAAACTTGTAGGTAACAATGACCTCAACAATAGCGGCAAACATTACCCAGCACCTCATATCGCACTGCACCTTTCTCTTCTCCTTCCTGCAGCACTTCTCACATGTATTGTCTTACATGATCTACTTTAGAACCTGGCCTCTGACTTTTTTCTTTTTTTTTTTTTTTTATAGATACGATACATGGCTCAGGAGTATCTCGGGTTCACAACTTGTTATTATTCTCTTTCACAGGAAACCAGTACACAGATGGTTTATATTTACACGACAAATACAACGTTAGTTGTGCATGGATGACAAAATCAAAGGAGACTCAAAATACTGATAACAATGCCAGGGCATTAGTAAGACTTAAAAGGAAACTGTAATAAGCATCAAGAAAGAGCATTTAAAATGTGTGGTCCGCTTTTTCGTTAAAGCGAACTAGTTTGACTAGCAAGGTGACACATAATTTTTATTTAATCATCTGCATTCAGAGCACAGGTCAAAGGCAAATTTTGTGCTTTCATTTTATATTTCTAGCTAACTTAGAATTTACCTAAATGTCTATAAATGATATACTGTTTTTTCTTTACTTTTCTTTAAAACTATACTACATGCAAATACATTTTAAACTCTTACAAAATTAATTAATTCGTTTTCCATTCCGCTTATTATCACAAGGGCTGCAGGGGTGCTGGAACGGATCATTCAGACTCCACACAGGAAGGTTGGAACCCACAGAGGATTTAACTCTTGATCTCGAAACTGTGAGGCAGACCTGCTAACCAATCCACCGAACCACCCATAAATAAAATTATTCATATTTTTTCCCTATTTTTGTTAAAACACAGGATATATTGAGTGAATAAAATTAATTTCATTTTAATTTGGTATTAAATTGTTTTTTTTATTAGATAGACCAATAGATTCCCAACAAATCAAGATGATTTACAAAGCATATCACAGGTCATTTTTTATATAGTAAGGATAATATCTAAAATATAGAAATAAGAATGCACCTAACTGTCCTTTGGCCATTTTCAAGTTGACCTTTTTAAACCACATTCATCCCTTCACAGACTTGAAATATTGAAAGACATATGCTGGCACATATACGTCAAGAACTGCTCTCATTTTTGCTGGAATTCAATGAATACAAAAGCATTGAGGCCAGGATTCTTTCTTCTACAAATGCTTCTGATGCTTAGCTGACAGTACAGAAAAGTTCAGGGTTGGCAGGCGGTCCCTCAGCTATTTACAGCCAAGCTGAGCCCATCACAAAAAGATGAAGGAAAGTGAAGTCAGCCTAGTCGGGTACAAGACCTCTCTTGCTTGGTGCACCTCTAGGGCACATACTTTCTACCTGGCCAGCCTTTTGTCTGTCAGCCTGTTTGAGAGAAGCTGAATTTAGTCAAAGCAGGAGCTGTCTGTCTTGACATCAATTTTTCTGCTGACATGTCACTTCAATGACTTGACACATTTATAAGAACATGATATCTCTCCAATGTGGGTCTTAAACGTATCTAAATGTCAGTGTAGATTCTCATTCATCCAAGAAAAAACAACAACACTATTTTCTTATGGTTAAGACATTATTTTGTTTGGATTTATGTTTGATTAGATCATTAATATATTCATTTTTCTGTACTGCTTATCCTCCCAAGGGTGGTGTGCTGTAATCCATCCCACCCAATAAAAGTACAACCTGAATTAGTGGCCAGCCAATCACAGGGAACAATGAAATGTACAAACATTCATGCCGACATTCAAATTTTGGAGCAATTTACAATGTTCACTCTGCCTACCCTGCATGATTCTGGGACATCCCAGAGAAAACCCATTCAAGCCCAGGGAGAACATGCAAACTACCATCAGGATCAACATTGAAATATGTTAGAGGCCAAAATGTTCAGGGTAAAGAAGTATTAAGGTTTTATTTAATTTTATAAGCCACAGTTTGAGCATTAATTAATGAAATTTCATAAAGGGTTGTGGGAGTTTCTGGAGCTTAATCCAATTGATTTCATGTGAAAGGCTGTCTACACCCTAGTCATCATCAGTCAGTTGTAGAGACTCGGAAAAGATGTATTATCCCAATTCCACTATATATATATATATATATATATATATATATATATATATATATATATATATATATATATATATATATATATATATATATATATATATATATATATATATATATATATATATATATATATATATATATATATATATATATATATATATATATATATGAATAAAATGTGATGTTGTGAATTAGATTTAAACATTTAAAATTTAATTCAGTCTATATTCATGAGACCAATGGTAGAGCTTACCACATTTAGAGAACTACCAGGTTAGATTGTTTTCCTGTGAGATGACAGGAATTTGGAACAGTTTAGAAGTTCTTCCACCTTTACGAACGGTTCTCAGAAAAATGTAGCTTGGCAGGAAAACCACATTAAGAACCATCAGAGCAGCACCATAGCCAAGGTGAAACATGGCGCGAGCTACATGAGCAGCACTTGTGAAAAATATGGTTTACATTTTTACATCATGAAGAAAAAAAATAGGTACTTCTAGGTAGTTCCAATAAGAGGTATTCACACAATTTGCCAGTCTACTCAAAATACAACCAACGATGCATATTACTTGACTATGACATTCACATTTTCTCTTGTGTCAACTCCTCTCAACATCCTATATATATATATCTGTCAATATGGATGGGAACATACGTATATGTTAAAAAATCAAACACTAGAACAACCACAATGCTCTAGTCACTACAGACAAGGCTTCATGTTTACTGTGCTTGAAGCAGTGCATTATTTGTTAAGTGTCTAGTAGCCGTCCTATAGTAAATAATGGATGCTCCTTTTCACTTCTTTTCACCAGAGGGACCAGTCATGGTTTACCTGTATAAATGCCCTTTCTATGTCTTTGGAGAAATGGATAGTGCTAAAGGATGGGGGTCAGATGATTTCATCAGCGCAGCATTTCTCTGCATGTCTCCTTCAATCAACAGTTTGACACATGCAATGTCACTCCGAATGTCTTATGGAAGGTTTCATGGTGAATTCTAGGGTAAAAGGGCCACTATAGGCTGCTGAACTATAGTAGGGGGATTTTGTGAAATACGGCCTGCATAAAAAGAGGGCAGAAACAGTACAAAAGGAGAAAGTCACCTTTGCCATCTGCTGAATATCCTTGAAGTGTATGCCTGAAGACTAGCATCACTGCAGCGTTTTTTTCCGGGTCGCCCTCTGCGAAGTCTTCATCATTCTGTCAGTTTTGCTGCAAAAACACACGCAAGAATACATGATGCCTGTGTTTTTCATCAGTTTTAACACTTAGTTTTGAAAGAGAAACATTTCTAATTGAGATCAAATTAAACTTAAAAATGTGTTAGAACATTGGTAAGTCTCCTTGGGCTCCCTCCCCCATTCCTGCCGAGGTTACATCGAAATAGTTTCAGCAATTGTGAATTATTTACTTGATTCGCCATCTAGTCCTTTAACCTTTCAGCAAATGCACATGGCTGTCAGGGTTAAAAATATACTCCCATAGGATATGCATCTGAGTGTGTGGGTGTGAGCTTTTGTGCACATTTAAGGATAGAGAAAAATAAAAACTTTTACAACCCTATGACACTAAAAGGGGCGTCTTTTCTCGTACACCTACGGAAACTGTTTAATGGAGTTTCTTCACAATCCCTGGTGAGATTATTAGAACCGCAAGTGTTACTTGATTTGATAGTTTGTTCTGTTTGTCAGGATGATTCTTGACCTCAGTGATGGTGAAAAGTATAACACAGTGTTTATTTGAAATCTTTCATTCACATTGATGTCATCCCATCGGATATTTTTATTGCTGTCAAATGTAAAAAATGGAACAATGTCATGGCTTTATGTCAGACTCACAATTTTGGCTTGAGACGAGTTTAAGAGTGACAATACCAATTCTAAATAACCAAGATGGTTGCTAAAAAATATTCAAGTGTGCAAATAAAGGAATTTCATAGATGCAAAATGGAGAAAATGTTAAAACAAAACAAAAAATGACTCTGCTTATGTTTGCTATACCTACACACAAACACACCATTTTTCATTTAGATTTATTAAACAAGATTCTTTCCGGCGGCTGGGCAGCTTAAGTGGTTAGCACGTCGGCCTCACGGCTCTGGGGGTTCTGGGTTCAAATCTAGCTCAGTCCACTTGTGTGGAATTTGTATGTTCTCCCGGGCCTGCATGGGTTTTCTCCAGGTACTACGTTTTCCTCCCACATTCCAAAGACATGCATGGTAGGCTAATTGGACACTCTAAATTGTCCCTAGGTATGAGTGTGGGACGTCTATTATCGCCATTGGCACTAAAATGTCCAAAAGTTTGAACATTTTCTATTCATTCAGTGACATGCTAATGCCACACATAAAATCACCAACACTATCGCTACCTCTATTCACATTATTGTGGTATGTATCTGGCATATAGCAGCGTTGTCATGGATACCCCCCAGACACATCCGCCATGCTTTGAGCGGGGGGATGCTGCTGAGCGCCTCCGAGGGGTTGGCGCCTGCACCCCTAGACACCTCCCTATTCTCTACCCCTACCCCCCAAATACTGAATCCAAATTCTCCCTCAAATGCAGCTTTGCATAACAACTGTTCCTAGCTGTGCTTCTTCTATTGCTTGCTTCTTTTGCAATTGAATATGAGCAACATATTTTCTGGGACGTTGTTGTTGAGAAAATGGGCTAATGGAAAGTGAAAGTGGAAAGACCAAACAGATTGAGTTTTTCTAAAATAAGAAAAGACAGAATGCAAATTGTATGTGTGTGAGTGTGGCTTAAGAGAGGGTGTTGGTGTGTTAGCCTTAGGGCTTTGGTTAAGTCCATAGTTCATCCTGAACTGATCCTTTTCATTAGCCATTATCAATAATTCAACATTGCACTTGGTTTAATGGTTTAATGTGGGCAAACCGTCTCTCTGGGTGATCAGAGACACATATGAAGTATGAGTGGGCATAAACATGGAAAAGTGCCAAGAAAAATAGAAGGAAACATAGATTCATAGTTTCCTACCCATGGTGCCCCTGGTGTAGTGGTTCACTTGTTGTACTTCAATGCGGGAAGGTACAGGCTTGATTCCCACTGGTGGTGGAATGATTGTGAGTTTGAATGGTCGCCTGTCTCTCTGTGTGCCCTACATCTGACTCCAGTTTCATCCTTTATCCCAAAAATGTGCATGATAGGTTAATGGTAATTTTCCAAATTTTCCTTAGCATGTAAGGTTATTGTTACAGTTTACCTCAAATTAAGAGTAATACAAATCTTGGGAATCATCAACGTGTCTTCTTTAGAGACTCTTCAAAAAAATCTTCAAACCTTGTCCGTTCCATCAGCACCTTTTTATTTTCGGTTGAATATGTAGTGGCTCATCATTGAGCTCAAACTCTCTTTTTTTGCTATTTACAATGGCTATCTTAAAATTTTCCATCCCTACTGGACCGTATCTTCAAGTACTATATGTGGAGTTCCAAAAAAATGACATTAATTCCTCTACTCAAAAAGGAGGAATGAAAGGGTTAAGCTTTTATGACGCGCCCCTTCTTACCTCCACTTTGCCCTCCCTTTTATATTCTTCAATATGGCAGTGCTCAGTGGCTGCACATATGCTGGAAAGACATAATCCCTTTTGATTGGAAGGCTAACTTGAAGTGTCAATTATTCTTGGGAAAATGATGGCACAGTTTCTCACCTCTGAAAGGTGTTGAAGGCACAGATGGGTGTGTGCATGTGTGTGCATATACATGGTCTTTCCACCCCACCACAACTTACTCTTATCTGTACTGCTTTGGAAATATAAATGACATACAAAGTCACATTCCACAATGGATATGTGCATGCACAATGTGAACACTGAAGATTAAATATGATGTAAAATAAGAGCATGATGCCAGAAGACCTAAGGCAGTCATCAAAGAATGTCTATCGTCATGCCTTTTGATTAAATTAGTGTGTAGTGTTCTTAAATGTAATGATGTTGGATCACAAAAGAGAACATTCCTAGAAATCAGGTACTTAGACCCAGCACTGGTGTTTTGTTTTTGTAATAATTTGGTTGAAAACAAGGAGGCAAAAAGAGCAAGAAAATTGAAGTGACAGCATAAAAGCAAGAAAAGTTAATACGCAACTCAGTTTAAGATCGTCTTTTAACATATCCTAGAGCATTCCCTGCGACACTTGTGGGGATAAGTAGTACTGAATGAATGATTGTATGTGGCTTAAAATTTTGATCCCCCAAATGTGGTTGCCGTGCCAGGTCTCAATTATATATCTCCACAGTTGTAAACTGATAAAGGAAATAATTACAACAGCATTATACATTTATTTATAAGGGGAAATGTCCTACATTTTTCCTCACATTTTTTATTAATAAAAAAAAATGTTTAAAAAAAACCTTTAATAATTACTGGAATACATACAATGAGGACCCTGTAAAAGTTTAAGCAATTAAATCTTATAAAATAAGATACTGAGGAAAAACATAAAAATATTTGATTTTCTCTGGAATTGAATTGTTCAGCGTCTAGCATTTAGTTACACCAGAAAAATGACTTATATTCATCATACTCATCCTCAACACAACAGAACCTTTACCTCAAAAGATGTAGACCAGAAGGAAGAAGGAAAAATCTCTGGTTCAGGGGGTGTGTGAACAGTGGTATGAAGGGGCGTATGGTGATATTTTAGACGATAATGGTGTTGGAGAGATTAGATGGTATCAGCATACCATGTTTGTTTTCAGATGCTTAATTCTACAGATTGAGAAACTCCACGGAAACCTTTCATGCATCAATAATCTCAATTTTAGCTATTATTTTACTTCAACTTGCAGCTCTCACATTTGTGTGAAAATGCCAGGAGAGATGAAATGTCAATGGTTCAAATTTATTGACTCCTGCGATTCTGGTTAACATAGTTCCAAAGGCCATATAAAATGACACGAGAGCAGTATTTTTCTTTATTCTGCCCCATAGTGAAGGCATTCTTAACTTTTTATATGGCACTTATTTAACTCCTTTCCTGCTTTTGAGGGTATTAGAAATCTAATACATTTGACCTCCAAGGGCTGGCAATCGTTCATTCAATCCTATACCTCAGTTCAAATGGACTGGATGCCAAACTATTTTTAATGCGCACTACAAAAATGAAAAGAGCCAAAAGATTGGAGCTTGATCATCGTCAATGTCATTGAAAGAGACAATATTAATTGTGCAAGTTCCAAACTAGGGTGGAATGATGGTAGAGTGGATAGCACATTGCTTTCACAGTTCATAGTTCCGACCGTCCTGTGTGGAATTTGCATGTTCTCCCAAGCCTGCATGGGTTGGAGGTATGAATGTGAGTGTGAATGACTGTTTGTCCAAGTGTTCCCTACGATTGACTGGCAACCAATTCAGAGTGTCTCTCACCTACTGTCCACAGTTGGTCAGGACAGTCTACAGTACACCCGCGATGCTCGTGTAGATAAGCGAAGTAAAATGAATGAACAAGTTACAAACTATGAATGAAAGGACTCCAAACATTTACAAAAAAAACATCTTACAGAGGCTCATACTAATTAAGTTACTGCTCTGATTAAATGACCACATTGGCAAACAGCTGGAGCTTCACTCTCTTTTTGTTTCCCACGTAAAAAAATACTTTACATCAGGCAGCCCACTATTTACTCATTACATTCTCAGTGAACCTTGTTTCTGTTACTGTCATTTTGCGCAAATCCCCCCCCCCCCACTTTCACTCAACCACCTAATCTACCAAAAACCTGCTGGACTACATTTTTACATTTTGTCTTTCTGTTGGAAAACTGCAATCGCACAGTCCTTACTAACTTTAAATACTTGCTTCTGGTCTGTCAATACGTCTGTTCATCTACCAACACGCTCATGCATACTTTTCCTCTCTCCCAAACTTTGTGCCTTGTACATGAAAAAAAAACCGAGGCCACTTCTTTTGAGAGTTTTGTGTCGGCCATGTAGAGAAAAAAAACAGCTATGGTAGGGGAAAGTGATCTCGGGCTCTTCTCTGACTCTGGGTGGGTTCTCCTGGGAAACACACAGCTCATACAATGGATAGAGGAGGCCTTTTGTTAGGTCTCTGGGAGCTGCAGGGCTTTCACTGGATCAAACGTCCGTGTGTGTGCATGTGCACACTCTCAGCTGCTGCATTTCACTCACATTCACATGCTAGCAGCCGGCAGGAAAAGACGGCACAAAGACAACACAAACACACACACACACAGGCACACATTTTCACCCACACTTGCACGCTGAGACGCAGACTTTCATTATTTCCCTAAACTTGGCTTAACAAAGTTAACTTCTTCAATTTGTTTTCATACATTTGTCAGGAGTGAAAATTTAAATTAGAAGGAGAGAAAGAAGACAATAGTGAAAGGACGTGGTTCAAGGCTTATCTGTATTGGTTTTAGTGTCAGCAATCCCAAGAGGTTTTTGCTGATAAAACAGAGAAATATTACTTTAGATTTATAACTATAATGGTGTATTTCACTTTGTAAAGTATTCTTTTGTGTACCATTTGACTTTTACATCTTGAAACACCTAATCTTGGTATCCCGGTGAACGAGTGGTTACCGCATCAGCTCACAGTTCTGGGGTCGAGGGTTTATCCCAGGTCGGTACTCACGGTGTGGAGTTTTACTGTTCTCCCTGTGCTTGTGTAGGCTTTCCCCGGGTACTCCGGTTTCCTCCCACATCCCCAAAACATGCAGGGTAGGCTGATTGAACTGTGTGTATATATATATATATATATATATATATATATATATATATATATATATATATATATATATATATATATATATATATATATATATATATATATATATATATATATATATATATATATATATATATATATATATATATATATATATATATATATATATATATATATATATATATATATATATATATATATATATATATATATATATATATATATATATATATATATATATATATATATATATATATAAATATATATAAATATACATATAGTGTTTCATTGTCAATTTGTGAAGAACATCCGTGTTGGGTTGGAGCTGCACTGACTTTTGTTTGTTTGGGAAAGCCTGTATGTTTCTTCTTTGCAGTGAAAAGGTCTTGGAACTACTCCAGTACGCCCCCTTTTCCAGTTCCCCAGTCTCTCACAGACCGCTTCCTCTTGGGTGTTGTGTCTCCACATCTTTACCTCACTCCTACCCCCTCAACAACCCCCTCTCCTCCCAAGTCTGTGCCCTGCTTTCAACTCCAATTTTGGGCACAATGAAGTTGTTCTGGCTGACAGTTTGACCAGTAGAAATAAGTGTTGCTCAAGCCCGCTGTGTGGCCCTGGAGTGGGCCCATTCTCCCCCTTGCCAGCTCAGTTACCGAGCGCTTTGCTGGTGAAACGTGGAAGCTGCCCGTCCCCCACGCTCCCACCCTGACCCAAACAATTAGCCTCAAACTGCAATCAAGCTTGGTCCCACTTGACTTAATATTTTGTTTCCAATGGAAAGGCCGCGTGGTGATTTTAGCTATCTAGTGTCATTTACTCCGTTACATCCCCTTTTGGAGGACGTGTCAGAAATAATTGTGTATCGGGGTCATCTGGATGGACAAAGCCTGCTGGCGTCGTTCTTATGTCGCATCCAGTGAGCATCAACAACCTTTACTTTCTGTCACCACCCTCTGTTTCCTTTCTGGTTTTCTGCCTTTGTGCTTTAGTAGTAACTGAAAAAGATTGAGCGACTCCGCAAAGACTCACAAATAGACGACGCATGAGAAAGTGGCTGGGAGAGGCCCTGATGGAGGGCACCATATGTCCGGGCGTTGAATATCAGTTGTCTGGCCCCCGGCGCGCCGCCGGACCACCATAACTTAGTTTGTCTTCAGGACAAAGTTTGGTCCAAGCTTGGCTGGCTTCATTAGGAAGCTATTCTCTGCAGCCAATGAAGCTCAACAGACCTCCAACAAAGGAGCTAATCACACCCACTGCTGCTACTCCCTTTTAGCCCGTCTCCCTCCTTCCTGCTCAGCCTCACCTTTACAAAAATCGCTCTCTATGATTTCTATGCAGTGTAACTCTCGACTAAGTAGAAAGCAAAATAAGCCCTTATTCAATCCCAACAATAGTGCAGAAAAAAAGGTTAACAGCACAGTAGAGAAGCAATCAGTTGCAATTATAAAGGAAAATAGCAATCGGACAATATTTGTACAGCTACTAAATGATAGTGATTCTTCTGTAGGTCAACACCCGCAGCTATTTGTTTACGTTAGTCTCACCTGACAGACAATATACTGTTGCAGACCAGCGTGATAGTGGGATGTGGTGCATTCAACACCCGCCTACCTACAATACGCTGCTCCTGCTGCAGCCTGTGGGCACATTTGAGAGCAAAGGATGTGGTGCCCTGACAATGGAGAGCCCAGGGTGACTGAATACTTGAAATGACCTTGAACCTTCACTGTTCTTCTTTCTAGGAACTGGCAAGTAAATTGTGTGTGTCTATATACGTGAGTTTACTCTAAGGACATTTATATGATTATTAATTATACTATTTATAGGTTTATTTTGTATAGAATACCTGAATCTAAATTGTAGGTCATTAGGCTGATCAGGTTGAGTACAGCAAGGAACTGCAAATGTAGTCATTTACTCCGCGAAAGAGACATGGTGGTTTAAAAAGTGAATCCAGGAGCCTGACATACTGAAGAGAGACCCATTGACTGGTAAAGGCCATGTCACTTGTTCATGCATAAACGCCAGTAGCAAGACTAGCTGTCGTCTACAATAACTGCTGTGTAGGAAGCTTGATAACCTGGAGAACAACTGGAAGGCATGCCGAAGCATAAAGTTGCAATGCATGGTCAACAACTTAGAACACAGATGACGTAGTGTTTCATTCGCCTGACTTTGGTGTGGCTGAATGCAAGTACTGTTTATCTCCATAACCTTTACCCTTCTGTTTTCTGTAAAGCGCCAATTGCCATCAGTGCATCACAATAGACTAAAATGAAAAATTTGCCCTTCAAAGCAAAAACATTACTATTCTTCTGTCACTTGCCTCTGCTAGGCTTAAAACATCTAAACACAGGCAATCCACAGCAGTAGAATACAAACACTTCGAATGTATGGAAAATAGGTTTATCGTTTTCTTTTGAAAGGTCAAAACACTACCCACCACCCATCTAAGGCACTTTGAAGAGCAACAAAACACATCCAACAATGCACTCGACATCAAATAGATTTTACAGCTCCTTTGAATGTACATAGGGATGTGTCTTCCATTCATCTTGCATTATGCTGAAGTGGCTCTTCATTCCATGTTGTCCAACAAACCTGGAGGCTTGCACTTGGTGTGCAACATTACTTACATGTGTTTGTGCTTATATGGCTCAAAGTAGCATGGTGAGTTGTTGATACACAAATGCACGTACACAGACAAAGTCACAAACTGGTAATATTTAGTACTATTTGTGGAGAAAGAATGAATTCCAAATATCATTCAAAGTGTGCAGGCAAGTCATGTAATTATGATATGACTGAAATGCACAATGAAGTTCCCTTAGAGCCTATATTGTATGTATATTTTCCCTTCCCCTACTTCAAAGCTTTACTTTAAATAACAGCAACATCGATTTGTGCCTGCATGTGTGAGGGCATAAGTCTTTGCCTTTTACACACTATAGATTGCTGCTATTATCTGGAGCTATTTTCCCAGATGACACATACAAATGGAGATAACACGGACGTAAACGGATAAAGACATTTCATCTAAATGCCATGTGAAATGCTGATGGGACTTGTGGAAAATTCTGGTTCGCAATTGTCAGCATTTGTTCAACTTAAGTTGTCAAAGGACCTTTAGACCAGTCAGAATAGGTACCCATTGGTTGTCGTATTAGGTAGGTAGAATGTGTTAGAACTTGAGAGTTGTAGCTTAACTCTTTTTGGGACATTCATTTAAATACGTTGAAATAGAATAAATAAATATGACCCACAATTATTTGATAACTCAATAATTAGCAAATGAATCAACAACCATTTTAGATATCCAAGGATTTCTTTCAAGGTATTCTTGACCTCGAAATTGTCCAAATTTTTATTTTGAGCCCCTTAAAAGCCAATGTTTTCTTATTTTTTTTCCATTTTTTAAAGTAAAAAAAGCAATGAACAGCATTCATTTATTCATTAATTTAGCCTTACTCAGCTAACTATCGGCAACAACAACCCAAATTGATGGCCAGCCAATCAATAAATTCATTTATTTTTTCATTTCTTTTGATTTTTTAAAAAATAAAACCAAAATGGAGGACTAACAGGGCTGTCATTCATTAATTTCTAACCCTTCTAATTCAAGTAGAATTGGATGTTTATTCCTGTCAATCTCATCCAAAAAGAAAATATTTGGCCTCTCTCAATAAGTCTACTTGCATATTGTGATCTTTTAAAAAATAACACTATATATTGATGCAATTGTAATAGAACAAAAAAACTCACAATGAATACATAGTTGACAGTGTCGATCAAAATTGACAAATAATGTTTCATCAGATTAATGCGTAGCCATTCTTAAATATTCTACATGGATCTCGGGTCCGATTTCCGAGGAATTTATCAGTGAGCAACTGTTTTGGGGCCTGGCATTTAGTGTGGGAAGATGGCACTTGTGTGGGTCACTCAATTCTACTGTGAATGGACCCAAAGCAGCAAACCCCCAAAAAGGAAAAAAAAAATCCCCAAGTTGAAATAGTCTCCCTTTTTTGCTAATTGATTGCTTCTACTAATGTGAGGTTAATGTATTCTATTGTGAGCATTCTTTGCCCGTGTTCATTAAGCCAGGAAGCAGGGAAATCTTTTCCTTTTGTCTTGTTGTTTCACCCCCTTCTGCCTCTCACCCCCACCCTGGCCTCTTTTTCTTCCTGACATTCTCCTTCTTTGTAGGAGAAGGTGATGGCACGACGGGCAAAGCATCCCTCACCATCCCGAATGCAGACATAGTGACGAACAAAGGACCGAAGGGCGGATGTGGATGGAAAAAAAGATGATAAAAGAAGAAACAAACGGGAATGAGCAGAAGAACGCATCTTTCCTCCATTTTTTTTTCTTTTTCAACGCCTCCTATTACACCCTCCTCCCTCTGCCATCTACATATGCACTTGCGCACTTAGACATCCCTTCTTGCCCCATTTTCACCCAACTCCCTTCAGTTCTTCCGTGATGCTCCTCCTAATGAGAGCTGGCGGGACAATGGCAGCATTGTTGGCCGTGTTTGGAAAGCCGGCACTGAAACAATCGCTGTTTACCCAAGCATCAACACAACCCAAAAGCACTCCTTCATTACTGCAAGGCCAAGTCTGATTGTTTTTTTTTCTTTTTTTCTCCAAGAGTGCTATAATGAAACACAAGGAATACTCTTCATCAATCATTTGAAGTAATTTTACTTCTGTTTTTTTTTAGATCAAAAGTGCTCCTTTATTTTTTTTTGCATATCTATATATTTATTTAAATAATTTCATTTCCAACCATACTTGAGTTTGATTTAGACTTTCATTGAGGTGCAACTACTGTTTCTAATATATCACCTGCATTTTTGACAAGTTAAATAAGACATTTTAGAAGGAGTAGCTGCCCAAATATAAATTTACATAGATGCTTCTGAAGAGCAATGAGTCAAACCTGCCAATTTCACAAGAATTAATTTGATCCTTTTAAAACATTTGAGTGACTCGGTCTAAACCCCAAAAGGGCAAGTGAATATTTTAAGTAACTACAAAAAAAAAAAAAACCCTCACCAATTAAGTGTGGTCTATACATGACCCATTTAGTGGTGTTCAGATCTATGGATACTAGGTCATGCTTACAATTGATCTGATTCATAAAAAAAATTATAAACAACATTAGATTATTATTTTTAATTTACTCATTGTTTGTCATAACAGCAATTTTAGTCCAATTCATTATGATTTTATTTACTATATTTGAATATTTTCTAAGTGTAAAAGACATGATTCAAACATAAAGCCAATTGGCTGCTATTGATGGGTGTATGTCCCTTTTATTATTTTTTTTCCCTTTCAATTCTGAACTCAATTTAATTAAAAAAAATCATTTGGATTTTCTTTTTGCTAAGGCTGCAGTTTTTGGAGCTGGATATTTAATCCATTTAGAGGTTTTAAAAATTTTTTTAAGTGAATAATTTGGCTGCCATTGAAAATGAGCATTGGAAGTCGAGCGGCCTCAATATATGCCAATGAATTAGAGTGCCCTATAAATGAAGAAAAATATCTCGCATAAAAATCCTTGTGTAAATGATGCTTGCTCAAAGTATTTAGTTATGAAAGTCACACATTTACTAGACCTTTGACAATAGCTGAAAATATTGTTTAAAAACAATAATGGCAACAACCATTTTGTGACATCAGTTCGAACCACACAAACAGACTCAATCATGATGGGTAGTCGGCAGTCTGGAAAACTTGGATTTGATTGGCTAAAAAATATTTGCCCACACAAAAGGTGGTCACTTCCTGGCTTTTATTTATTCATTCATCCCTTGTCCCTATTGCTTATCCTGATAAAGGTTACAGAGGGGTGCTGGAGCCTATCCAAGCTAACCACGGGCATTAGGCCACCTTGAAATGATGGCTAGCCAATCACAGGGCACAAGGTGACAAAGGACAATCATTCACATGGCTATTATTTAGATTTTTCTCAATTATAACGCAAGAAAAATAACATTGCTTTTTTCAATTGTCAAAGGTCACATATTTATCTTGAATTCATATTGTCTATCACAATTTTCAGTTGTTACGGGATGCTTATTGTGCTCTTAAAATAGTGTCAATTGAGTTAATGTGCGTCTCTACAGAAAATTATGACCTTGCTGATCCAAGACGGAGCTACTTTCTTTGTTTAAATTCCCCCACTAGGTTTAAACAACCCGCAGGCCGAGGCAGTGTGACTGACTGTGAGAAATAAGAGGAAATTCTCTTGCGTGATAGCCTCAGATCATATAAAAGAAATAAAAAAAAGATGGAGGTATGGAGGGAGTGTTATCAAACGGATGCTTGTGGCGGAGACATAGTGAATCAGTGGATTGACAGCTCTTTCACTCAGCTGCCTTCCTCAGCTGTTA
Organism: Stigmatopora nigra; assembly: GCF_051989575.1. Classification (NCBI taxonomy): domain Eukaryota; kingdom Metazoa; phylum Chordata; class Actinopteri; order Syngnathiformes; family Syngnathidae; genus Stigmatopora; species Stigmatopora nigra. The sequence continues at coordinate 6,205,643 of NC_135511.1, read as the reverse complement.
TGGCTTCTTGTGGAAATATGCTTGCAGCTCTATGCAAAGCAGCATCATGAATATGCGTAATTAGGTAGGACTGCTGTAATTTTTCTGGGTTATGGGATGTGACGTGTGTGAGGCAGAAGCATACATCAGCATAAATACGAATGACAAATGCATCTTCCTCACCTCTGCAATAAGGCTTTTTACACATTACAACACATTTGGCTACATATACAAATACGTGCAAAAAGGAGTCAATGAGATACTTTTATACGGTAGTTCAGAATGAAGGTAAATTGTAATGATTAGGAGTTTATGAGAGCACATAGATTGGAGTTTATTATAACCTTGTTCTTTAAAATCATACATTAAGATAGGTACCAAGAGTGCATCTTTTAAAAAAAAAAAGAACATATGAAGTTTGTTAAAGAAAACTAAACCTTAGAAAAAAATATAGTAAAAAGAAACTTTATAGTTGCTTCTTCCCTTAAATGAGGTAACCATAAAACATGAAACACACACACACACACACACACAATAATGAGGCTGGGTGTGGTTATTGAAATGAAAAATTGAATGGAAAAAAATGAGATTAATAGGAGCTAATTTATATTTTAATAAAGGGGCAATTTCTTTGTCATACAAGGTCTGGTATATCTGAATATATTTTAATTAGTAACTAAAATCATCTTTTGAAACTGGATATACTTTTGAATCGGGTTATCTTTGGCTGATATTTACATAATTTTGTGTTTATTAACCAATGTAACTTATTACCTGCTGTCTACCAGTGAATGGTCGCTGCAAGCCCTCCCAATCAAAATAGATTGGATGTCTAGTAAAGTCATTGGCAGATACTCAATTAAAAATATAGGAATTTTAAAATTAAAAACTTTAGTGTGTTATTGGTTGTCAAAACCAGATTTGATTTCAAATTTGAATTCATTTAATTATATTATTATATTAATTGTTATTTTCTTATTATTCATACATTCATTTTCTTTACCGCGTATCCTCACAAGGGTCGCGGGGGGTGCTGGAGCCTATCCAAGCAAACTATGGGCACCAGGCAGGAGACAACCTGAATTGGTGGCCAGCCAACCGCAGGTCAAAGGGAGATGGACAAACATTCACCCTCACACTAATCCCTAAGGGCAATTTATGGTGTTCAACCAGCCTTCTAAGTATGTTTTGTTGATGTGGGAGGAAACAGAGTGTGCGAAGAAAACCCACGCAAGCCCAGGGAGAACATGAAACTCCACACAGTGAGCTTCAACTAGCTAACTCAATCCCTAAACATTTTATCAACCCAGAGACATTAAAAGCACAAGCAAAGAGTGTGCATACCTACAAAGTTGAACCCTACAAGTCCGCAATTTATTAATGTAAACATTCCTGCTGCAAAACATTATATGAGCTCGATGCATATAATATACCAGCCAATTTATTCTTTCAAGCAGGGTTTTGAGACCTCCATCCAGGTGGTCAAATACACACACACACACTTTTCCTATTAATGTGATGTTTGTGTATGTGGACACAATAATAATAATGTTGTGTGTGTGCTTTTGTCTTTAGTTTTTTTTCTTAATTACAAAAAAAAGGCTTTTACTCTGTAAAAGGTTGAACTTTTAAGTAGTAGATAAACCATTGACAAGGGGGCAAACACAGAGGTGGACATTCTACATGTAAATATATATATATATATATATATATATATATATATATATATATATATATATATATATATATATATATATATATATATATATATATATATATATATATATATATATATATATATATATATATATATATATATATATATATATATATATATATATATATATATATATATATATATATATATATATATATATATATATATATATATATATATATATATATATATATATGTGTGTGTAGTATTTATGACATTTCTTTTCCATAACAGTGTATTGATATATATATTTTTGACAATGTTGATCAAATGTAGGCATCATCCTATTCAGCTCTGTCAATCCAATGATTTGAAATACACCCATCCTAAATCTGGCTAGGCAAACCTTCCCCAAAGACACCAATCAGCAAGAAAAGAGGTTAAATGCGTACTATATACGAATATATGCGCCGGTAGTAATAACCTTGAGATTTTACCGCCAACCTAAACTATGCATCACGGTTAATGAGAACGCATCAGCGAATCTCCCTCCTCTGCATTGTTGCCAAATACTCAGGACACTTTTTTTCTTTTTTTGTCAGGGTATTGAATTACTAAGCATTCATTTTTGTATGTGCTTTAGGATTGGATTCAGATGAACCTTTAGAGGAGCTGAACGTATGAATGCACAATAGGGATAGGCAGATGGGAACAGGGACACTGACAAAAGCATCTATTAATAATTGGATCATATTCCTACACACACACACACATGAATATATCAATGCATGTGCACGTTCTACACACTTTTCCAGCCCTTCACAGGGAGCCAATTTATAGATACTGTACAGAAGCTACCCTCAGCAACCCTCATCTCTCTCATTGCCATGCCCCTGTCCCCCCGTACACACACGCAGTGGCACCCTGCTAAACATACCGAAGGGGAGGACACATCGCTCATAGCACCCAGGAAATTAACTTGACATTTGATGCAGACAGAAAATATATTTCAGTGGGGGTGGAGAGGCAAAAAAAAAAAGTGTACCAAAGCAGACAGCATAAACCCATCCCTTGTACATCCATCCCCACCCCCCGTTAAACCCAGGAAACCTTTTTATTTTTATTTTTGGGAGGTGGGGGGGGGGGGGGGGGGGCAATCTGCAATGCAGACGTCACTGGGTGCCCATGGAAAATGAGCTTCATCTTTTGCCTGTCCTTCTCAGTGCATGCTGTCTGTCCCCCTTTGTTTCCATCTTTTATGATTCCTGCATGCGTTCCATTTTCATATTCACTTCCCCTCCCCTTCGTTTTGGTGCTTTTCTATTAAGAGGCGGGTTGGAAAAGCAAACGAAAGATGGAGAGCCCCCGTGCATGGACGGTCTTGCAGTTTACTTTTCAACTCAATTGCTGCCATTGGCGGCTCTAGACGTGAACAAATGTTCCAATGCTTCTTCCCACTGAAAAAGGATTGGACGTCTATACCCGTCAATGGCACTGAAATATAAACATCCACAGCCACTTTTGCCAGTTTGAATGAAATGAATGCAGTTGCAGACAATGAGTTGTTATCCAATCCAATCCAATTAGGCTGTTGGGACATGCAACTTTTGGGGCAAGAAACTTGATTAATATGAAATATGTTTTTTATATTCCCTAGATCTATTTATTAAACATGTTAAAATCTCAGTTATACCAATTTGGGAAGTTTCGTAACTATAAATAGAAGTGAATCTATCTTAAATGAGCTGAGTATTTTCAAATTGGAAAAGGGAAGAAAAAAGGAATCATGAGAAATAAAATTGTTTCAGGGGAAAAATGCAAAACGGTATTTAATTGGAATTTTACCTTTCATTTTAATCATAAAATTTTGGGGATTGTATGTGTTTTAGGAATAAAAATGTGCCATTTTAGATGAGTTGGGACTTTGTGTGTAATATGGCCTGACTTGAAATTTTTTCAAATTGTTCTAAATTATCAGAATGAATTGAGGTATTTCTAAGATTGAGCGGAAGCAAATATTAATAGTACTAATAACATCATTTTTGTGGAGAATACTTCATACTCTATATACAATATTTCAGTAATTGTTGAAAATGAAGATGCTTTAAATATATATATATATATATATATATATATATATATATATATATATATATATATATATATATATATATATATATATATATATATATATATATATATATATATATATATATATATATATATATATATATATATATATATATATATATATATATATATATATATTACCTTAGCATATTGGAGCACCAATAATCGCTGCTCCTTCTGTCCTACATATCAAGGGCCACATACAAATTATAATGCCATCAGACATGAAAATACAGCACGACGTGGTTGTGCACAATCTGTTAAGATTAACGATCACACCCTGGGCCTTTCAGTAGCCTCGGCAAGGAGCCCAAACACTGACGAATAGTGCCGGCTGCAATTAATGCATCATTACGCAGTGCCTGAGTTTACACCTCGTATACAAAGAAGAACACGCAGCAGGAGCGCTGAGGAGCCGGCTTCTGTCGCATTAGACATGCGGAAATGTTAACATCATAACACACAATTGCCAATGTTTTCTCTGTGACCGCACCCTCCTTTTACTCACAATTGTCATAGAGTGTGTGGAGATTCAGATATTATGATTAAATAAGAAAATATTCATTTTATTACTCTTACTGAAGGGAATTGTTTAATTGTAGAATTTTGTGGAAAAATAAAATATTCATAATAAAAGTCACTTGACACAAAGCAACAGTGTTGTATTATGACTCAATAAAAATGAGGGTGTATTATTCATCACTAATATAAACCGACATTTAGAAACATAAATAGACTGTATATTCTGCCTTAATGAAAATCAGTATTCCTGCTGGTTATATATTTTTAATAAAGAGTGAATATTCCAGTAAAAATGTATATGGGTGCAATTTTATTTGACTGCAGGCTTGTAGAAATGAAGGCTATTATTTGCGTCAGCTTTGTGTTGTCAACATATTGCATCATCTTAGTACTAGTATTCTATTAGCTTTTTCGTCATCTTACAATTCATGGTAAAAAAAAAATCCCATCGTGAATTATTTATTAATACAACGTTAGAAAGAATGAGACTTGGCTGTTCTCTCGACATAGGTTTGTCCTACACCTTGTGTACAAAGTCACCAGCATATCTCTCTGCATGTGCAAACTCCTCCCCCATTGCTACTTCTTGCTGTTCGTGATTTGCATTCATTTGCATGATTTCACAATGTGCATATCCTTTGTTCTGCTTGTGTGGTGATGCACAAGAAACCCACCTCACCATGTTATACAGTCTGCTAAAATCTTCCTGGATTTGAGGATTGTGTTTGTTCAATGCTATTGGGTCTGCTTTAATTGAACATTTTCACTAAACCTACAATTGTAGGCTTAAAAAAAAACAATATAGTGTATAAGGAAGAATTTGGATGTGGATGCTTTACTACAGGTTTCACTGTATATAATTGACATTGTGTTATCGCTAAGAGGCATGAGCATTTGCAGCATGCAGTATGGCTAAAGGACTTCATCCAAGCATGAAATGTGGACTTACCTTGCAAAGAAATACGGGAACTATGAATGGCAAATAAAGAATTTCACCCAAAAAAAATGTCTGCTTGCTTTCATAACTAAATGTTCATACTATTTCCCCCTCTTTTTGACCATAGTAATGGCCCACCATATGCTGACAGTTCGTGTTCTTTGGTGTTGTGTGTTTTGTCCATACAAATGCAAAATAAAAATGTCAAAGCTTGGCTTTAATGGTCCTTGGCAGGAGATGGTGGTGTTAAGCTATTTATTTGAGGGTACAGGGGGATGTAAAGTATACATAAGTGATATATTGAAAATAGGTGCCATTTTAAAAAATGAATAATTTAGGGCATTGGGATTTATTATTTTTGATTTACTCATATTTCAATTAGCTAATACTATTTTTTTCTGAATGAATGTTGGTGAAAGACTGAATCAATAAGCATGTGCAAAAATAATGTTATTTAATGGGTATTAGTTTACATTGATTCATTTTCTCAACCACTTAATTTCACAAGGATCGCAGAGGGTGTTGGAGCTGATCCCAGCTAATCATGGGTACCAGGGAGGCGACACCTCTGAATTGGGGGCCAGCCAATCACGTGGCAGAATTTTATTTACAAAATGCAAACTCAAAAATTCAAACATCTTGTAGCATACTGTATTTTACTTTGAAAATGCCATGATAAAGACGCCCCTTTCATTAGCTATTAGCGGTGTGGCGGCCAATAGGGGAGTCTGGCCAAAAATTCCTTTTCTGTTCACTTTATCCAGCACCATAGTAGGACTGGTTCAGCATTGAGTGCCAGAAGCTCTAATTTTTGAGTTTTTCTTAATGTGCTTAATGCAGCTTTATCAGGAAGTTATAGTGCTAGTGAAATTTCTGTGTTTACGTGCGTGTTTATGTATGTTTACTCAGCTGCCAAACATGTCCTATTGTTTTTTTTTTTTTATTTCGTAACCTTGGTCGTGAAGATTGATCAGTGTGTGCAGCTATTTCTATTGTATGTGAACTATGAATGCAAAACTTGTGTATTTTACCTGTGAGTGCATTTCATTCAGAATTGCCTAAGGTCACTTTAACAAATAAAGTCGCCCATTGTTAGAACCAAAGTAACATTTGTCATGACATTTAATGTGATTTTCCAATTCTGAGTTAAATAAAAATAAATGTGTAATAATGATGATGGGCAGGCCTAATTGAAAACCAACTATGTCCTCCACAGGACATAAATGAGACCAATTAGTATTGGCTTTCCACAGCTGGAGGGAATGCTTTTGAAACTGCAGATTTGAGCATGTGGGTTTTTTGTTGTTAAATTAATGCTAAGAAAATGGACCGATATTTTATTTGTTTTCACCACTACAATAAATAGAAACTATAGCGAGATTAGAAGTGGTCACGGGATGTTCCCACAATCACAACCGAGCAACTGTTTTTATGTCGTTTACTGTCTCCTCTGGACCACAACTAACATCTCTGACTGTATCTTACACACATGGTCAAGCACAAATAACACGGTGACACAATTGGAAAAAAAGGAAAAAATGTGTTTCTTTTTATTCTATTATCATTTTGAAGAGTTTAAAATTGGTATTTTGAATACTTTTATAAGTGGATTTGTTATTCTCTAATTTACAGAAAAGGTCGGACTAAACTTAACATAATGGAGTTTGGGCAGAAAATTTGGAAGATTGCATATATAAAGTAAACACTGAATATTCCTTTACATAAAACATAAACACATTCATGCAAACATCTATTTTATTGATTTATTTTTTCACATTAGTGTTGTTGCACCTACTTTTGGAACTACAGCATTTGATCCGAAGTATGAATGTGGTTTTAATTCATATAAACACATTCACAAACCCTCTTAAATGTATATAGATTTAGCTTACCTTCAACTGCTCCAATGAAAACAAGAGAAATCCCAAACATCTTATCCATGTTCTCTTCTGCAAAGCTTCAGGTTTTCATCACTGAAGAAATGACAGAAAAAAAAAATTTAACAGGAGGAAACATTTAAAATGTCAAAGCAAAATGTAGCCAAGGTAATAGTAGATTATATGAATGGATTTCATGTTCATATTTATTGATACGGTTCTTTTTCAGGGATTCAATTTAGGGTACTCTGTTATTGTCAATCACGGTGATACTTTTTATAATTCTTCAGAATTCTCATGTTGCGTCTTAGTAGCCCAAAAAAATGTTGCCCAAAGTACTTTAAAATAACTACATTTGGCGCACACAAAATTTCATCCTATAATCTTACGCAAATGCCAACTTTTTTCTGTCTAATGCAAATACATTTACATTATTGTCATTGTATCTTTTTTTTTATAACCGTTTGTAGTAAGAACACATTATATAAAATATGTCTATGTCTCAATATGTCTGCATTTTAATATACAGAAATAGGTCATGGGATATAAATAATTGTAGGGGTTTGAATTACTTATATTTTGTCATCGATATGTGTTTGAAGCTTTCCTTTAAACGTATTTTAAGTATTTTTACATTGGAAATTACTCACGTTTTCACTGCCTGCCTGATTGTGACATCTTGCCCCCCAACCAACTGTGCATGTGCCGAAAGTGTCATAGCAACCAGTGAGTTAATAAATTATGCAAAAATATATTTGTTATATAATGTATACATCTTCCTCTAAAATAATAAACACACCACACACCTTTTATTTACTAGTAGTGTCACATTTTATTCATACGTTATTTTGTCAAAAACAACCCTCATAACAAAAGAAGTCAAATTCCAAACTGTGATGAGCAAACAACTCAATACATGACACAGTTCCTGACAGATATCTTTATCTGAAAATATTCTCCTCATTCCCCAGTGTAATGTTCTACTTGTGTGCCGACCGCTCAGTATGTGCATGTGTATAGCCCTAAGGCAGGGTTTTAGGGCGTTCTCCTGCCCTATCTTCCTTCCATTTTCTCTCTTCATTCACTTTGTGGCCCGTTTCATCCCATCCTAGTCCTTCCCTGCATTTTATGCACCTTGTACACTCTTTTAAAACCTCACTGTCCTGTGTCGACCTATGATTCTAAGCAAACATCAACGTGAGGATACATAGGATATAGAAATAGAGTTCATGTTTACATCTTGCAAACATAGAATAAGAAATGAAGAAGAACCAAACACCTGCTGAGACTATTATTAGTAAATAGTATGTGGCTTTCAGTGATTCATTATTCTTCAGGTCAAGTCCAGGTCTGCTTTGACATTCTGCTCCCCCTCCCGTGCCGCCTGTCTCATTTCCTTCCCAGTAACAATCCATTAGCGTGCGCTCGGCTCAAACAAGCAGCCGTTTAATTATTGTCTCTTTGTTGGCAGCACGCCTGTACTGCCCATCATTATGGCAGAGGGGAGGTCTTACATTGATATTGTGCATGCAAAACATGACAACATGCACACACGAATATACAGTGACTTGCACCTAACCCTTTATAGGGCATTCATTTACAGTATATAATTGACCGCCATTGACGACACTTGGCATCCAATCCAATGTGACTAGTAGAATCTTCCAGGAACCATTCAAAGCAATAAGTTAAATGATACTATGAAAATTTTTTATGGATTTACTGTTGTTATTTTTGTTTTGATTAGCATTTCTTAATTTAAATATATATATATATATATATATATATATATATATATATATATATATATATATATATATATATATATATATATATATATATATATATATATATATATATATATATATATATATATGAACAATAATAAAAATAATATTATAATATGATTTTCATTTAAGCTTTCATATACATCACATACAGTGGACATCATATTTTGGTTAAATAGACCACATTTGTATACCTAATTTTAACATTTTCTACTTTGCAAAAATTTCAAAAGTTTCCAATAATTTTTATATATATTTAAGTGTACAGAGCTCGTACATGTGTGTGTGTGTGTGTGTGTGTGTGTGTGTGTGCATCAGCTCGGTTGATATAAATCCTGCCTTACTGTATTTTTAATCTGTTTATGCACTTGAGCAAGCATTTTTATGATAATTAACACATCTGCCTATTATTATCACCGGATGTTTTCTCTTCCTTGATCATGTCATGTTTGATAAACTAGATGTTAATTTTAGGTAGCTTCGAATCAAATCATTCGTGCATGATGAATCATTATCATAAAAGACCTTTTTAAAATTTGTTTCGTCTCTTAGAGAAACAGAATAAATTGTAAAACCTTCCCCTGCATTTGGCTTTGCAGGCCGCGGCTAATGAACGGAGCGCAAACGAAACACTGCCATCTTGCAGGTGACAGTAATCGGCGACATTAATCCATGCAAATGAAATGCTCTGCATGCAAAGCGGACAAGCACAGTAATTGAATATGCGAAGTTTCATCAGACCTCCCCTTCGTCATCAATAGAGGCGTGTAGCCTATTCTCAAATGCGTATGCGAGCACGTGTTTATGCCAGCGGACATTTTAGGACTACCCTCCTTTTGCGCCTTAAGATGGTGGCACCTTGAGGTGGCGCGTAGCTCCTCCTCAGCATCCCTGTCACTACCATCCTTCTTTCCTCTACACGACAACACAAGACGGGCCCCTTTCCTAACCCCGAGCCCCCCGTTATAAATATTTAATTCACAGCTCTCTAATAAGGATATTAAGGCGAGTATACCCCCCACCCGGGCATATATGCATGACTCTTCTCATCAAATTTACATAAAAGGGCCAGATGCTAATGCGAGCATAGGAACTCCCGCTCACTATTCTATAAGCACAGCTACCCGGCCCCCAGTCCGAGCACTCGTATAATTTAAATGGCCGACACCGTCATCTATTTTTTAAATGCTGCGCTGCCTGCCAAATATAACCAAGCCTCTATATCCTATGCTTCATAGGGAACATGTCCCTAGTACATAGATAGTGCCACTGCAGAATTGATTATTCCTCCGTTAGTGTTCCTTGTGAGTGCCCAGTACAACACCTTTAACTCATTGACTGCCATTGACGTTGGTAGACGTCCAATCATGTGCCTCTTTTCATCTTTCTGTGGTAAATTCAAATAAAGGGTTTGATGTCCAATCTATTTGAAATGGCTGGGTTTTTTTCTTTTGCTTGAACACACCCCTTGTTCAAAAGGAATTTACGTCTAACACTCTAAATGGCAGTCAAGGACTTCAACATTTTTTAAATTAAATTTTAATTGTCACTTCAATAATCTTCATTTTTTTCATCTTATTCGATGATCAGATCCAATTAAGATTGGATAAATCGACAATTCTATATGGGTATATTATGATCAAGTCCGATCTGTTTAAAATGTCAGAGTTGCTACAACACTATAGTACAGTGGGGGTTGAAAATCACAATAGTACCTTGAGCATATGTTGTCGAAATATTTAGCATATACCATATTTGGAGTGTATGCTCCACTATTTTGTAATTAGTGCAAGATAAATAATGCATTAGGGAAAGAAATATATATTAATCAAATCAATTTATCATTAATCATTAATCAAAAGGCAGTGGAGCCTGGACATCCAAGAGGGCATGCATGGCATCTAGCTTTAGAGAGGGAGTGGAAAAATAGCAAAATTGCTTTTTTGGGGGCATATGACGCAATTTTAAACTGCTGTAGTGACATTGGTTATATTACAATAAATTATAATAAGACAAGGTAACATTACTTTTGGGCATAGTCTCTTGTTTAGAGTCAGATGGCTCTTCATAATTAATTTCACGGTGTAAAATCCAAATCTGATCTCACATTGAAATTTTTTCTCTCCAGATTTCACCTGTTTTTGCACACCGAGGGTGTTAATTATAAGAGGGTTGGGTGTCAAGGCCCCGAAAACAACCATAGCAGTCCAATAAAGTAATCAAGTATGGACTTTAAGTCACCCTTATATCCTTTATTTCTTCGAAGAATTATAATACAATGTGCCTTGTGTATGGATTTTGAAATTTTTAAAAGAAAAAAGGGATCCGGATTTTCAAAAACTGAATGTTATCGTTGAAAAATTGTGCTTTCTGCACCCAAAAATATTGAAGAAATCAAACCAAAATAAACCAAAAAATCAAAGCAACACAAAACGGTGTGACCCAGACCCTTCATTGTTTTTTCCCCCCCACAACGCAAAATAGTCATTCTACTCGTTATTTACAGTTAGACTTGGCAGCGATCATTCACCGTCAGTCTCTCCCAGGTCAAATGAATCTTTCGCCATCAATGAATTAATAGTACTAAAATAAATAGTATTTGAAAATGTCTATTGCCCCAATGGCCGCAAATCTTGCAGCACCTAAAACCACGACTCAATGACGTTAAAATTCTGAGAAGACCATGCTGTCTACAGCATGGCAGAGCACAGCATGCCCGCTGCTTGCAACAAGACGCTCAAGTAGCCATGCATGATGTCATTAAAAAGGGCTGAATGATGCAGCATTCCTCACTAGATTATTGAAAAGTATGACAGCCACATACGTTTTTGTGAGAGGTCAAAAGGTCAAACAAAGGGTCAACTTCTTGCAAAACTCGCAATAAGTACTGAGCATACAGAAGAATGAAATTGCATTAATCTCAACCCTCAAAACGAAAAAGGATGATAAAACAAAGACACAGTATAAGCAAAATAATAAAAAAGACACCTCGGTGGTGCGAATACCGTCTTTTCCGGACTATAAACCACACTATTTTCACAATTTGGCTGGGCCTGCGACAAATACTTGAGTCTTTTTATAGTCCAAAAATAGGGTAGTCTTGATAGCTGTAGTGCAAAAGATTAGATTAGAGATTAAAATACTGAAATCTTTGGATAACTTGACTCTCTACATAAGAGATGGACCTCAGAAAGCCTTTATTTGAAATGAAAGTCAAACACAATAGCGCAAGGGTGTCAAGTCATCTTGGCTGCAGGCCGCATTGTAATTATGGTTTCTCTCGGAAGGCCATTACTGGATGTCTGCCAATTAGTCGAGTAAATGACAAGTATTTTGATAGTTCATTTTAGAGGGTTAAAAGGGTTCCATACCATATTTCTGAGCCTGCTGAACCAAATGTTCCTTTTATTGTTTTTCCATTTTTTTGGTTTAATTTACTCTTAACTGAAAAGAAAAAAAGGGGTTAATTATTTTATGATGTTCTTTTTAGAATTCATTCCCAAACAGTTTTTTTGCCATTTTTAAAGCAAAAACAGGTCATTTTTTCCATTTTAATTGTTTTATTTTAATTTTTAATATTAAAACAAAAAGGAAATTATTTATTATAGTCAGGTTAATTCTTTTTTAAAATAAAAAATATTTACTATATATATATATATATATATATATATATATATATATATATATATATATATATATATATATATATATATATATATATATATATATATATATATATATATATATATATATATATATATATATATATATATATATATATATATATATATATATATATATATATATATATATATATATATATATATATATATATATATATATATATATATATATATATATATATATATTATTCCTCAAAAAGTCAATGTACTTGAGTACTTGTAGGACAGAACACATATCTGGCCCCCGGGCCTTAACTTTGACAACATTGCAATAGTTTGTTTCCATTCACTCAATAGAACACAGGTGTCGTTTTGGTTTGTTGCCGACGTCATTCACAACACGCACTCTCACAACCAATGAAACCGGGCCAAACTGGCAGAGGCTGATGCTGCCATGCGCACGGTGATCTCACCTACCGTTGCCTTGACGACACCAACCAGAGGGAAAAGCCTTATTCTGTGTACGCATGCGTATGCGCGACTGTGATTGTGACAGACTAAGACGAGGAGGGCCTGCAGGAAATCACATTGTGCCCGGCTTGTTTAAGCTTTATGCCTCATTCACTTACTAGCCTTTTTTTCCAGGGGAAACAGGCAGCCCTTTCAATTATTAAGGCAGTAAATTTAACATGACGCTGCCAGTAAAAGAGCTGGCCAGTGCTTTTAACAGTGCTTGAAATCCCCACATGTACAGCACTAAGTTCTACCGCTACACACGCACTTACCCCTTTTTTTCCTCCAACAGAGAGGCAAAGTCCCCTTACTAGCAGCTGCTATTGTTGAATTCTATTAGTGATGAAGAGCTAACTCAGACTATAGGGGTCATCTGCTCATCAATGGGTGGTACTGGCCTAGGCTCGCTCTGCAGCCATGAATGCACTGAATTCATTAGCCCTGGTGCACAGATGGTGTCTGGCTGCCTGTCTCAAGTTCAAGTTCATGTCCAGGAGACGCACATACACGCATAAACACACAGATGCGTGAACACAGATAGAAAACTAGCGACATAGACCAAGCTTAAGCCCAGACAAACAGACGTTGCTGAACGAGATGCTGCCATTGTTCCCTTTCATCCACGGGATGGAGACCCACTATTTGCATGGATTGGCTAACTGTCGACACAGAATCAACAGGACTACTTACTAGAGGGGTAGAGTTGGAGTCCAGTTGGGTTGATGTTTTGAATGCTTAAGCTAAGATCCAATCAAAACGAATATTAAACAATATCCACATTTATACAGATGCCTATTTTTTGGTCAAATGTCAAAACATTCAAATTACTTTGTTTTCAAATCATATAAGTAGGGGTTAGGTTAAATGTGTAAATAACATCATATAAAGTCAAAGGTCATTGACTTTAATAAAACTATTTGTCAAAGATCATATCATCCAAAGAATCAATGTTATATATATATATATATATATATATATATATATATATATATATATATATATATATATATATATATATATATATATATATATATATATATATATATATATATACAAGCTTACTTCCCAACAAAGACTACAATGTATGGCATTTTTTGACAAACAGGCTGAATAAAAAAAGAGGATGACATTGACATGACTAGGAAGAGGTCATTTATTTTCTCTTCTTTTTTCCCCTAAATGGAAATAAAATGCCCAAAATATTTCTGTGGCTAATAACGCATAATAATTCACAAATCCTAAGTCATCCCTACATGTAGACTATTCATATGCTCAATGAGAGAACTCAACCAAGGTTGTTCTACTTTTTGTAGAAGCTGCTATGTCCTGTGTTCACAATGCATGTAAAAGCCTCACACATAAAATATGCTGATTTCCTTTTGGGTGAATATGAAAACACCTTTCATGGTCACAGTGGTTTTGTCACTATTCAAATCAAATGGCAACTAATGAGCCATTTGAACTGGAAGTGCATGATCATGTTTTAGTGCCAATGACAGCTATAGATGTCCAAACCCTTTAGATTGGAAGGGGTTGCCAATGATCGAACAATTGCTGCCAACACTGCCAGTTCTAAAGGATTGGACTTCTATCAATGTCATTGCTAACCAATGTCCTAAAAATAATAATAATTTAATCCTCTTGTGTACTGCGCATCCCTGTAAGGATTGCCGAGCCTATCCCATCAGACTTTCGTCAAAAGGCAGACTACACCTGAGACTGGTTGCCAGTCAGCCGTAGGGCATAAAGAAGGACAAACGACCACTCACAATCATAACCGTAACCCTGATCAAAACAAAACTGTTCTGAAAATAAAGTTGAAAAAAGGACTTAGGCTGTGCTTTACACAGCTTTGCACTGAAATTTATACTGAAACTAACAAAGACACAATCCTAACAAACAGGCACAAACAAAGAAACACAAAATTAAATGGTAACACTTTAAATCCTAACAGCACTGGCCAACTCTCTGCAAGTTGTTTTGGGAAAATAACCAACAAAATTGCAAGAAAAAATGTCAGGGAAGGACAATTCAGTCTATTGATCAAAATAAAGTGAGTAAAATATGCTGCCCTTAAACTATAAACTTGGGTAAATGAAGAGAGTTGAATAACATTGACTATTTTGGTAAAGAGTTTTAGCTTGTATAGGGTATACAAATTCTTATAACTCACTATTAAGCGTGTAAAAATTTATTGTTCTAGGTTACCGTATTTTCACGACTATAAGGCGCACCCTCAATGAATGAGTTTTCCATATACAAGGCGCAATGTATTATAAGGCGCACTGTATTATAAGGCGCACTGTATTATAAGGCGCACTGTATTATAAGGCGCACTGTCTATTATGGAGAAAATTTAAGACTTTTAAGTGCGCCTTACAGTCATGAAAATACGGTAATATGTTTAATGCTTGCTCAATGGTCCAATCAAATGGATTTTTATACGTAGAACAAGCTTGTAAAAGTTAACGTTATGTTTAAAATAAGTAATGAGTGTGTTTTTGTTTTAGCTGATTGCCCCAAAAAATGTGACAATACAACGAAAAACAAGTTAGATCTTTTCATTTTAGCTCAAAAATATACTCTTTATTTTAAAGGCGGAAATGTTTCAGCCAGAAAAATCTCCCCCAAAATGTCAAATGCCTTTTTTTTGTTTTTTTTAACTTGGGCTTTACATATAACTGTCCTAAACGTGCACATATAATCAATTGAAGGCCCTTTAACCAAATTGAAGTGTGTCACATTTTGAATCATGGAACATTATAACAGCATCTATACTGTATTGTATTGTCATAAATAATAAACGCTTTCTTGTGAGTCAAGTTGTCCACACCTTATGAGCCACAAGATTGCTGAAATAACAAAAAAATGACGCTGCCACATGTTTACTTTCCCTGTTCTTCCACACACACAAAAACAAAACAAAAATCAAATCAATATGGTTAACTAGAAAAATATATATAGAATTGAGCTGATACACTTGTTTGACATTATATGTCTTAAAATGAGATGGGCCCTAAAAAAGATGCCAAGTTCAAATTCCCACAAAGGACATAAAGACATCAGTGAAATTACATAGTGTACCTAAATGCCTAAGTGCAGAGTGTTGAAGTGGGGCCATATGTAGCACAAGCCTTTGAAAATCACTAAGTCTATAACTAAGATAATGGCTATGCCATTATGCATACAACTGGCAGAGGCGTGAGACGTTCAAAGACCGTTAGTCTACTCTACGTTGGCCTTTCTTTGGGGATGCAGATGAGTAGGGTGCACTTGACATCTTTTCATGACAAGTCCCCTACATTTATCCCCCCCCCAACCTCCCATCATATTGGGCCCGCTCATGGCATTGCCACTTGCCCCCACCGAGCGTGGGAATGGGATGGTCCAGCCGTTCACATCTCCTGCACTGCGGTTAACGGAATCAATTAAGGCGGCCCGACCCCCCCAAACACAGCCACTCTCCCCCTCTTCTGCCACCACCCTCCTCCTCACACCCCATGACCCCCATCCCTTCTGAACCCCCACTATTTGTCAGCCCCCCAATACATCCCAATTATTGGTACCCCCCTGCTTTGGGATGCCAGTACTGTTTCTTGAGTTGAACTTGTAGAAATATATATGAGCCTAAATGCTCGTCGATATAATACAATAAGCAACCATAAATGTCAACCATGTATGGTGATGGTGTAAGGAAAGTTTAGTGTATAGGCAATGCTATTACAATTCTCCTGAATATATCACCAAGTTAGCAAATAACAATTAACAATACATTTCCATGTGTTTAAATCCTAATTGCTACATATACACAAGACAAGGTGCATTTTCTTGATGAGTGTAGAAGTGATTTTTACTTTCGGTTATCTAGCTTTATGACGAGCAGAACACTCATACAGCTAGATAACCAAAGATAACAACACACTTCCTAATCTTCTGCAATAATCCACATGCACAACTCCTCCGCTTCTGATTTCCAACTCTCCGACTCTTACAATTGAAAATACATTTAAGCATAATAAAAAATGACATTCTGCCTTATATTCCAGTTTTGCGGTCACTACACATGATGCAAAAAAAATCCTCCATGAGAAAGAGGGCAAGAAAAAAAATGATAATCCCAATGTTAATGTTACATTGACTTGACATGAAGCAATATGAGTGAGTTGAAGCAGGCCAGTTATAGAGTGCAGTCATCCTTGCACAGGGCCCTCATCTGCAATGCAAATGAGCCTGAATTCCACATAAGACTCGTTCGCCTCTATTAAATCGTTGTGGAGCAGCCATAGATATCCTGTGAGGCCAGAGAAGAACCAGGAAGGTGTGAGGAGAGAGAGCTAGAGAGAGATATAGAGGGGGGGGGGGGGGGTCCGTCTTTCCCATGGAACAGCGCAGGGAATTAGGACGCAAATGTTTCGGATTAGGAAGTCTGGATCTTGCTTTCGAGGATCAGATTGTCCTTGCTCCCAATGAAGGAGAGGCGATGCCTCAAAGCTTCGCAGCCGGCGGTTTCCACTATGCAGGCGGCGTGTATGTTTCCCCTCATCCGCAAGGAGTGTGGATGGATGGAAAGGGGCCATTCCCAAAAGCTTGGGGGGGCTGGACAAAATATGGACCAACCCCGGTGAGGTCAGAGGTCTCGGACCACGATGTATGTAAATACGATGATGTCATGAAGAAAAGCAAAATTAAATCCCCCCCACCACCACTGCTACCCTCATCCCTCACTCCTCATTCTGCTCCTCTTCCCTCCGTATCCGCGCACACGTCCGCGCTGGGTGGAAAAAAATCCTCTTTGCCGGTAAGAAGCAACGTTCACGTCGTTTTTCACGTCAGGGAAAAAATATTTTCCATTTCTTTGCCTCAACCTGACACCGAAAAAATGCGTTTAAGTGGAGAATGCGCGCGAGGAAAAAGAGAACCGAGACGGGAGTAGAAAAGAAACGAGGAGATTTCGCTTCTGCGTCAAAATGTGGACTTCCATTTTTTTTTTGCGCATCCGTAGCGAAGACTCCAACGGCACCGTAACCATGTTGTTCTTTTCCCCAAGCATTCTGAACGCAACACGACTCGTGAGAGCAATAATACGAGCGATATTACCACGTATGGCATGACGCTCTTTTTTGACCACTTACGACACGTTTACATCTTTCTGCAGAATTTTTGACACGACACAGACGAGTAAAGCAATTTCCTTAATTGAGGATGATGTTTGTCAATCACGCCATCATCCACTCGCCAAAGGGTCCCACTCGCAGTGTGGCTGGTGGGCGGGGCTAACCGTGTGTCCAAATGAGTCAAATATTATACGTGTACACTGCTTTTACTTATGAAATATCATATTTTGAAGCACAATTTACATTCTTATTCTCTTGCACACTTACATTCATTTCTTCAATATGATACATCGTATATATCACAATCGCAAATATCAAAACAACATACTTCGTGTTCTGAAAATACGTGAAAATAGCAAGCACTAAAAATATCAGTTTTTTTAAGTTGAATAAGATCAAAATTTCTCTTTCCTATTAGATTAAAATATAGCCATCTCATTAAGGCTTCAGAACGGGCCTTCCACGGGCGTATTCACGCACGCGCATACACGCACGCTTACACAAATACACTCAAACAAATACACTCACACAAATACACGCGTACAAATACACGCACGAATTAACACGCACAAATACCCACACAGACACAAACGCGCACACACCCACACACCCGCACACACACGCACGCCCACACGCGCACACGCACTCTCTCTCTCACACACACGCACACACATTCACAGGCTCACGTCATTACACCCTAAGAATTCAAATACAAATCGTGCTTCAATTTTTTTGTGACAAGATGTAGGCTACTGCATACGAAATTGTACACGTAAATGACATGTTTGTTAGATTCATAAATGACAACATTTTACTTAAAGCATGTAATGTTACAAGTGGGACTTTATGGTTTTTTTTTTTCATAATATCAAATGACGAAGTATTTGATCTCCACCCAAGTCTACCTGAGCAAACGTATGGTTAAACGTCTAAAAAAAACACACACACATCAAATAATATTATATATAATTATATATATGTAGATATATATGTTAAGAATAGTTTATTTTCTTTTTAAAATATATGAGTTGCACTACAAATAACTTAAAATAACTGCAGCAATAAAAAGCAAGTCACTCCAATCTGGGTCAAAAAGAAAATCAACCCCAAACTTGTTTTTTTTTTCTTCTTTTTTTAAATAACCAATCCATACTCAACTAACACATGTCTATATTACACATAATTCAAATGTAAACTTTTCTTTCACAAATCAAACTTAAAACTTGCACTTACTTCATAGAAAGGTGCATCATTTGAAGTGTGTCGTCCGTCTTTGTCTTGCCGTCACATTTCTGCTTCAAATATCCCGTTCAAAAATAAGAAAAAGAAAGAAAAGTAGGAATGGGGGGGGGGGGGGGGGCAGACGCCGTGCACTTTGTGGAATAACCTGCATTTGATGCATGCTGGAGCCGCTCTGAGCACAGTGTGACCATATCCCAGGATCATGATAAACGGAGCTAGGAAGGAAGAGAGGGAGAAAGGGGGGAGGGATGGAGAGAAAAGGAGGAGGAGGTATATGTGTGTGTGTGGGGAGGGGGGGGGACTTTACCATACTGCCACCAAATAGAAAAAGTGCGTGTAGAGTTTTCAGTCACTCGGTTGATGATGGAGTGGGATGGTGATGATGATGATGGTGCTGCTGCTGCTGCTGATGATGATGAGGGGCGCGGAAGGGGGGGGGGGACGAAAAGTCCACCCTTCTATGTGAGGACGTGCTCAGAAATCCGAACAAGTGCCCCCAAATTCTTTTGTTACCCCCCAAAAGTGTTCATGTCCCTCCAACTACAGCACGATGACACAAACCATGCACAGTCAACCAACCCCACTCACATTTATTTCCACTATAACACATCCGTACACATTCTTAAATGATAGAAACACACTTTTAAAAGATATCTTGATAATAATGACTCAAATATAAAGGTGTTACAGTTATCAATAATAACACATTTGAGTGCATAAATAATGACAGTATGGTTTATTTGTGGAAATTCAATATATACATCTCTATTTATCATTGTAGTACAAATATTAAATACAGTCAATACAGTTTTATTGGAGGTTTTATTTATTGGTTCCCATCTTGACGTTATATTCTCATCAGTATTAAAAATCATGGGAGCCCTCCCTCTGTCTAATTAATTCAGGCTGCCGTTAGGTTGCGCGTGCACATCCAGTGACGTCGACGTGCAGCCATATTTAAATACACCAAAGCAATTAGCACATCCGAATATGCAAATGTGACTGGTAGTACACGGTCATTGTGCGTGGGCTTGGCTGCTTGCATGGCCGCAGACGGACTAATGTTCGCCCCTTTCCACTCTTTTTTTTCTTCTTAACCGGCGGGGGGTCTTATATTACAGAATTATCTTTTAATTTGACGCTTCTGGAGCACAAAGAAGAAAAGATGAGTGACCTCAACGTGGACCAACCGAACAACAATTATTATTTTTATTTTTTTAAATATTTTTTTTAATGAGACGACTGCAAGCTGCAACATTCTCCGATGGTATTATTTTTTTTAATACGAGAGTATTTATGAGAATAATTGTATTGTTGTATTATAGTCATCATTTATACTGACTTTTATTTGGTCCAGTGATTGCTATTTCAATATTAAGTATTTAAGGGTTTGTGTGGATTATTTGATATTAGAGGATGGAGATGTTTTTAATTATGTAAATAAATGATGAATGTTGTCAGATTGCATGCATGGGCGCACCTCGACCAATCTGCTCCCTTACAAAGACGACCGGAAAGTGACATTATAAACGCCCTTCAAATAAAAGGCAAAATAACCGAAATTCCATTCGTAAAAATTACAGTGACGCATTTTTTAAACCTAATAACTAAAATTTGATTACACGTCGCTATAATCATAATAAATTAGTGATAGGTCGCCATGCACGTAACCTTAAAACTGCTGTTACATCGTCGTCTTGTAATTAAACAGATTTTCTAGAAATTTCGTCTCAATGCACCTCAAAAAAGTCACCAAGAATTTGGCAATGTTAACGTGTAAGGTTGAGTCTATCTGCCATTTTAAATTGCACAGAGCTTTACAGAAACTTCTCAAAACAGTGGTGTTATATTTATTCTTTATAGTTGTGAAAATCTAATTTATTTCTTATATTATTTTAATGTTCTCTGTACTATGTTTAACACACTTGACAAATTATCACAAGAAAAAAAGCATGTAATATTTGCATGAATTAAAGTCAAGGGACATAATATGTTTAGTTAGATCTTGTGCAACCCTGCAACCGTTATGCTTGTAATATAATATTAACGAGAATATTTTCTTACCATCGTAAATGTTTTTTAAGTGGTACATTGGAACTGGAATAATTATTTTCATTTTGTTGTGCACAGGGACATGATGTTACATTGTACTGTTGCATTATTATAATGCACAGTTCACGCATTTAGACAAATTGATGGTATTTAAACTATATAACATAAAATGAAACCATATTATTTTTGCCTCGCATCCGTTTTACAGCCTTAAGGGTTTATGTTGCAGTGCCTTTGACGGCATTAGACGCTGCCAACTTCTCTGTATTCAAATTAAATAGACGTCTTTCTCCGTCAATGGCAATGTGATCGAATTGGAAAAATCTACTACCAAGTATTATTATAATGTTCCTTATTGCCGATCACGAAGTGCCGAGATTGATGACTCAATAATGACATCTAGCGGCAAAAAAGAAGAATGACTACAACTGCATCTGGAAAAAGCGGCTTCGATGAGGTGCAAAAATGCACGTTTTCCACGAAACTTGCTTTAAAAAAATACTGTACTCTGCAGGTAAAATTAAAATAGAAGTCAATTCGACATTTTTCAAGCTTTGAAAGTTGGAACGTAATTTCTGTACATTAAATATTTGAATTATGTTCATCTTTTAATGCAGACTTGGGCAATTAATTCCACAAAGAGCAGCAGTGGGTACAGGTTTTTGTTCCAATCCATAAGAGGAAAGTGCAATCAACTGGATTAATGTCAGGTGCTTCTTGTTTCATAAGAAATATAAATAGTTGGAACAAAAATCTGCACCCACCGAGGCCCCCGAAGACCGGATTGCCCAGGTCTGTTTTAATGGATGAGCCGGAGTGACTATATTGTATTAAGTTGTGGGTATATTTGGCTCTATATGCACTTAATATGAGCAATCGTTTCACTTTAACATGCTTGATGTGTACAGCATTGTTTATTGGACTAAAAGTGACAGGGACAGTGTTTCATTTTACCGTTTAATATAAAATTAGTGTTTCTGTAACCCAATGTTATTATACCTTATAAATAATTCATTTAAAATCTAAATTATAATCATACACCACAAATTCCTGATTCATGTTTTAAAAGTTTACCTTGCAGGATGCATTCATTAGACTAAATTGTGCTGTTTTCTTTGAAAAGTGTATTCTTTAAATAAAGGGTTGACTTTTTTAAATTACATTTTAAATATAACTTAGTTGACTTGAAAACAAGAAATTGTTATAAACAAAATGGTTGTGTGCAGTCATGAATGCAGTCCTTTTGGAAGCTAGTTGCATTTAAAATATTCATCTTTCATCTTGTTTGTTCATAAAGTAAATGTGTGTGCGATTTTAAAATGTCAATCAAACAATGAATTCAACGAAAGGGAGAAGTATTTTTGAACAAAGCCATAGCAAAACTTTTTGAAAAGACTTTCATTTGAAAGATTTCAAACGAAAATGTCCACTTATCATACGATTCTTAAAAATGTACATTGATGCCGTTTAGCCAACTTTAAAGGAAACACACACTATAACACACACAATGGTTTGAATGGAGGACCAAAATTTCCCATCCCACTAAATCAGAAGTGAAATTTATCATTGAATATGACAAAATGTATTATAACTATTATTACTTGTATGTTCTTAATAATGTCTGATTTAAACTGCTCAATTTCCTTTTCACTAAATGTAATCTTTTCAATGACTAATTATGATTAAAAAAACATTTGCAATTAATTAGATGCCATTGGCAGTTCTAGACGTCCAATTCATTTAAACCAGGATGAACACCCTCTTAGTTAAAATGGAAAAGTTTTCTAGAAATATCAATTTTTCTGAAGCATGAGAATTCACAGCCATTCCTCGTTTAAAATAATTGGATGTGAACTTTTTTCAAAGGCAGACGATGAGGTAAGTACTATGAAAAAAATAAACTGTTATGGGGCCTTAACCATTAGTAATTCCTTATGATTATTTTGAATTTGATTACTTTCTAATGAACAATGTCTCATTTCATTAAAGTATTTATAATTATAGAAAATATAAAAAAATGCATTTTTGAATGATTAGGAGAAATAATAAAATTTCAAAATAATAGTTATTGTGGTGGCGTGAGTGGTTTGGGTGTCGGCCTCACAGCTCTGGGGTCCTGGGTTCAAATCCACTTCATGTCCACCTGTGTGGAGTTTGCATGTTCTCCCAGGGCCTGTGTGGGTTTCCTCTGGGTACTCTGGTTTCCTCCCACATTCCAAAAACATGCATGGTAGGCTGATTGGACACTCTAAATTGCCCCTATAGGTATGAGTGTGCATGGTTATGCCCTACGATCGACTGGCCATCGATTCAGGGTGTCTGGGATAGGCTCCAGCACCCCCTGCGACCCTAATGAGTATAAAGCAGTTCAGAAAATGAGAATAATAATTGCTAAGATTTATTATTATTTATTCTGATGACCAAAATTAATAGTTAAATGGGTTCGAGGGCCAACTTTTGAATAGCTGATCACATTAATGACTACTGTCCCCAAAAGGGTTATATCAATCTATTTTAATCTGATTTGAATAAATGCTTTGCCAGGAATATTGATAGAAAAATGCTGACGAGTCACTGTTGTGACCATTTGCATCTCTTTGCAGCTAAACGGTCGCCAAGACTCAAAAGAGAAAAAAAAAACATACACAATGAAGTCACACAAAGTCACAATGAGGATAACTAAGAAAGCCAGTAGGTTTACTGAAATTTCTGCAAAGTACAAACAATTCAAACTCTCCCCTCAGCAGAGGTGACTTGTATATCCCAGCCCACTACACACAGTCCAGTCCCTTTGAGTTCCACGTGTAGATTTCATTAAACGCCATTATCGTGAGTCTCAAGTGGCGACAAAGGCCAGCTTATGCCGCTGAAAGCCGCTCATATTCTTTGCAAAAAAACATCTCCAAACCTGCCCCAATCTCTGGGTTGACACAAGCTACATTTCACACTACAGACTGACGATTTTAAGCATTGGACAGAAACAAAATCTTTTTTTTTCTTCTTTCTTTAGATTTAAATAAACCACATAATGTGGAGGAACAAAGAGGGATGATATGATATTACACATGGCTATACAGGTGGATGCTCTCCCATTTGCACTGCAAAGTGTCAATACATCAAATGAGTATTGTTTAAGTCATTTGGAAGTACCAATGTTACTTTTTAATCTCATGATACAACTGATCAACAGATAATGAAATGTAAATGAAACACAAACACAAAAAGGAAAACATGTAAATACCCTTGGCCTAAATTTTATCTTTAACTATTGGCTCACTGAAAGACATCCAATGAATGACCATGTTTCAGGACCATGGACAGCAATAGATTTTCGATCCCATTTCAAATGGATTGGCCGTCACTCACCGTCAAAGGCAGCCAATGAGTGACCCTGACATATTGGCAATAGCTCAAGTTGTGAGTGAATATAAATTGAGGCTAATTATTGTTATAGTCAAAGCAAAGTAGGGTTGATGCTGTTGGCATTGGTGCAAGTCAAAAAGGAATTCTACATTCAACATTTTTTTTTATTTTATTGTCACTTTCAATGGTTGCAAAATAAAAACATAAATGAATGTGAAAATAAGAAGTTTACAACACACAAATGCCACTGGCTTTGGTTTCTCCACTTATCCGCCTGAAATATTTTTTTTATTTTTCCCTCTCAACCTTTTTGTATATTGAATTTTTACAAAAGGAGAGTTGAGAAGAACACTGCTATAGAGGCTCTGCCTCTGTTTGAATGCACAGACTATACAGTAACAACATAGTGAACCTGCATGAAATATGCACATTGAAATATCATAACACTTAAATGACAGCAGATACAGGACTCCGCGGCAGATATAAGTGGCTAGTTTGCGTAATCGAAATAGCTATCGATCAAAAATTAACAACAACGTGATCCAATTTTCCTCATGCAGCTGTCAAAACTGCCTGCAAATATGTTTCATTTGAAAATAATTGAACTCGAGCAGGTAGAAAAATTGAATTCACTTTCCAATCATTCGAGGATTGATTCCTCAACAACCATTTGTGGAATTCAATTACTAAAATAGCTCACTGGGGAAAATGTGTAACTTGAATTGTGTGATGTTGAATAAGGGAAAACAAGGTCATGTTCAATAAGTTAATAGAATGAAATGTGAGAAATCAAAATGCATGTTGGGTCAGACGTAACTAGACGTCAGTGTGATTTCTTTTGCCGCTTTTGCTTGTGTTGGAGCCTAAAAAGTTTTCGGAAAAAACAAACCAAACAAAGATGTGCAACTGCACATTGAAACTCCACTAAGAAATCAACAACAAAAAAATTATTATTATATATATTTATATATTAGAAAGCTATACACAAGCATGTTAATTTCACAGATTTTTTTGTCTTTTTTTTCCTTTTTTTCCTTTTTTTTTAAAGATTCTTAATATTACCATTATTATATATAATTAGAAATACACGTTTAATAACAAACCTCTACAAAGATAAAACAGTTCAGCAAAGCATTGGATCTCAGTCTGTTTCATGGCTTAGGGCTCCAAAGCCCATTCAATCCCCCCAAACCGGGTGGGGTGCGCTATCCTTCTCTTATTTAGCAAAGCTATCAAAAACACATTCTGGCTTATAGAAACTACAAAAAGCCACAAAATGCATTGCATTGCATTGTATTCCTTTCATATGAAAATAGAAGCAAGTGTATCGTACAATTGTTATTCTTTTTTTTCCTCCCTCCTTTAATAATACTGATAGTTAATACTAGATTCCAAGGTTACTTGATTACACTAACTCTTGGATTGGAGGGTGTCCTCATACACCCAACTTTTTTTTTTACACACCAAAAGTTCCAAACATTTTGGGGTCCGAATACCTGTACAGTCCTTCAAATGTTGCATATTAGCTTTTCCTTTAGCGAGTAAATAAATCTTGAAATATCCTGCAACTTCCCCCCCCCTCCCCCTTTTTGACCTCTATTTACATAAATACGTTGAACCTGCAACATGACATCATCTATTGTTAACACACACACTTGTATTAGCCAGGGAGAAGGTACATACTGATGAAACTGACACTGTACATGTTTGTCAAGTGCACTCGTTCTCATGTTGATGCTCTTTTTTTTGTCTTTTCTAGTCACTTATAATTACAGTGGGCAGGAAGAGTCAGGCTATTTTCAAATTCCAGACACTTTGCCAAAATGAAAAAAAAAACACGAATGCCAATCGCCACAGCACGAACGCAAAATGACAAAAAACGGAAATAGATTTAACCAATAGGTGCTCTTTGATAGATATTGCTTTGTGACCATCGTTTGCTGTTGACTCTTCAAAAGTGGTTCGGGTAGAAATCGTTATATGAAATTAGCTGCTACCGTTATCCAGTCCAGATCATTGTATTACGTCTGTCATCTTTATAATAATGTTAGCGGCGAATGCTATAGAATGATCTTGTACTGGTTGAGAAAAAGAAGAGATTGCCACAAAGCCACATCTAACAATGTTTCACATGTTATAATTTGTGAGACTACTTTCGATGTAACACTCCAATTCCAATATGGCTATATGCGTTGGTGTTGCAGTTATTGCTTTACCTGTTTTTGTTGTTGTCATTGTTGTATTTTTTATTTTTAAAGCGTTTGCTGAAATTGACCGACACTTTGCGCCTGCTGTATATAATGAATTGGAACTTGTAAGAAACAAAGTACCTGACTATTGTTATTGGCGATATGCATATACTATGTATATACATGCACGTAATGATATATGCATTTGTGATTGGAATTAATGCATAGTTCCCCAACTAAAAATAGATTACCCCGCCCCTCAATTGATTGACATCTACAGGAGCCCACTGGTTTATGGAATTATATATCTGTATATATCTATATTTTTATATATATATATATATATATATATATATATATATATATATATATATATATATATATATATATATATATATATATATATATATATATATATATATATATATATATATATATATATATATATATATATATATATATATATATATATAAAAGGATATATCTATTTATATACCACACACACACTCAGCAAAAATAATAAAATGGTTGTAGAATTTTGAGAGGGGCTGACAGTGGGTTGCTTTTGTCACAGGGGGCAAAGGGTGGCCTTGAGTTGGGGAGGGGTCAGGGTTATCATGTGGCCCAGCCCTCAGACAGGCGCACCCGCTTGATGGAAGGGCTCTCGCGCTCGTCCAGGGCGGGCCGTGCCAGTCCCAGAGGAGAGTGGAACTCGTTCCTGTGCTCGTCGCGGTCGCTGCCTTCGTGGGAGCTGCTACAACTGCTCAGGCTATCGACTGGGGAGCGGCCCGAGTCCTGCCGGGATGAGGGGTTCTGGGGAGGGACTACCCCACCGCCACCGTAGCACCCCGGTGTACTGCTGGTGCGATCTCTAGGAGGAGAAACAGGTTCGGACTTGATGTGCAGGCTTTGAGCAGAGGGCAGGGAGAGATTTGAACCCTGACATAAGTGAGAGCTAGAGCAATTTCTGTAGGAAGGAAAAGGAAAGGAAAGGTGTTACAGAAATACAGAGCACACAATCATGCAACTGTCCATTTTCAAGAGGTGCCATATTTGTGAAGGTTGGAAAAACATGTGATTGATGGTAAAGTGGTGCCTTCAACTACGAGTTGCTCTGTGACCATGCTCGGAACTCAAATGTTAACCCTAATCCGCTTTTCCCTCATATAGAATGAAAAGAAATGTCATTAAAATACCATTGACAATGATACATGTCCTATCTACTTCAACTGGGATCATGTAGAGACATGCCCAATGGTTTCTGTTAACATGATGTTTTACTGCTAAATACAAAGTATATTAAGCCGCCTCATGGTATAGTGATTCACTCGCCTAACTTTTGTGTGGGCAGGCGTGGGCTCAATTCCCATGACTGACTGGCAACCAGTTTAGGGTGTAGTCTTCCTTTTGCCCAAAGACAGCTGGGTTAGGCTCCAGCAACCCCTGCAACCCTTTTAAGGATGGGTGGTATGGAAGATGAATGAATGAATGAATGAATACAAAGTAAACATTCAAATGAGGATATCAAAACATATCATCAAGGGCCATTGTGGCCTATTTTCTTTGTTCCAACTGATCAAGCACAGTTAGTTTAACAAAGCGAGTTTCGGCTGAAACGAGCAGTGCATGATTGCAATCAAGTGATCGCACTTTAAGACACCTGGTTGGTGGAAAGGTGTCCTATTTAATTGTAATAGTTTGCAGACCTATACATCAAATAAATTGTCTATCACAATTCTTGGTGTGGCTTCTTCATTTGTGCATACCTTGATCAACACCATATTTCTACCTTCTGATTCAAAAGTTTTAATTTTAATGGATTTAATATCTTTTCTGGTCATTCATTCATTTTCCGAGCCACTTATACTCAAGAGCTTATCCTCACAACGGTTGCAATGATTAAATAAGGCAATTTTTAATTTCATTGTTTAAATGCCAGGTTGTTAAAAATATCGCTTTGCAACACTTTTGCATTGCCTACAGAAACAAA
Organism: Stigmatopora nigra; assembly: GCF_051989575.1. NCBI lineage: Eukaryota > Metazoa > Chordata > Actinopteri > Syngnathiformes > Syngnathidae > Stigmatopora > Stigmatopora nigra. The sequence goes on along the minus strand of NC_135511.1, from coordinate 6,176,668 downwards.
AATATATTGATTTATCAAAATAGATCTTTAAAAAGGTCAGTGAGCCCCAGAAGTAATTGAGAACAAGTGTTTGCATCAATGCAACACATATTTTGTTGGCCACTGTTATTGATATATTGTTTATCTACGATTTGCTGCGTCAAAGCCATCTCCAGTCACTCGTAAGTCAAGGTACCACTGTGCACTTTTGTGTCTACGTTGTGTGACATCATCCTTGTGACGTGGTGAAACATGCAATCCCAAAGCCACTCACCCGAGTTGTCCAAGGGCCGAATGTTGCATGTTCTGAAGATGTTGTTGCTGCCAGCCACTCATTGAGCCCAAGTGCAAAGAACTGCCGCTGTTGAATCCAGACAGCGAAGACAAGTCTGCACTATTCAAGGAATACTCTGCGTTGAAACAAAGGGATGGACATGCAATATCATGAGAAAAGACCCCAAAAAGTGTGCAAATCTAATGAAAGATGTTGAATGTAGGCCCTCAAACATTATAACAACACTACCCTCTTGTGTTCGACGATAGCGTTGCGTGTATTACAAGTGGATGAATCTTAAAATACTAAAAAGTACTAATGAAGTGTCTTTTACAAATCTATCAATGTTATTCTAATTAAGGAGTTCTAGTAAAGGGGCTGATTTATTTATTTTGAATTAATAACTAAAACTTCCAAATTTCATTAATATCAAGCAATGTTTAAATTTTAGTTGATTATATGTTATAAAGTTCTATGCCTATCATGGATGATTATTTTATATATTAAAGATTTTTTGGGGTATTTATTTATTGTTGTTTTGTTGTTGTTTTAAAATTTTCTAAAAAGACAAATTAAAAACACAAATAATTGAAAATGTAAAGACTATAATATATATAACTATGTTTTATAGTTATAATTTAACTGATGATGCTATATATCCTGTCCATTTCATTGTAGTGATTTTTCTTCTAATGACAATTTATTAACAATATTTTTTTCATTCAAAAACAAATATTAAAAAATGGGTAAATTGGCATATATTTGCATGAATAACAAATTCTGGGTCTTTTTCCATGTGTGTATTCACCAGGTCTTTATGAGATTTATTTGTATTTATTTATTTTTAAATGACCAAAAGAGTCACATGACCTAGAAATGATAATGACAATTTTATTAATTGGAAAAGGGAAGCATTTTGAGTTAGGAATAGATTACTGCAATTTAATATGTTACACTGAAATTTTCAAGAAAAAAAATACCCCTCAAAATTTGAATATTTATTGTATTTTTTTCCCTTCAACATTAGTTTTTTAATTGTAAAAAGACAATATTTAGTGTTGAGTGGCTTAAAAATGATTATTTGTACAATTCTGACATCAATATGTCACTAAATGACGAATCAACTCTACAAATAGCTATTGATTATTTTGATAAATAGATCACATCCAATAATTTGATTACTTGGTGAAACCTTATGATTTGTAGAACCTCAGCTAAGTTAAAAAAAAAGTTTTGGTACAGACCTGTACCATAAGATGTGGAGAGAGCCGACGGGTAACCACCCATGCCTTGTCCTGGCAAAGTCGGAGTTGCTACGGACACAACTGGAGTGGCCAATGACTGAGCAGACTGGGAGTTGTTTATTCTCTGGTTCTGTGGTGGCAGAAAAAAAAAGAAAAAGAGAATATAAAACAAAAGTTACTGGATAATATTCACCGAAAAGCATAGCCTAATCAAAACAAAAAAAGTTGCACTAGTCTTTTCCATTTCTTCTTTTTTTCACTTTGCTGTGAAAATGAAGGTGATGGTAAGTTGCGCCAGGAAGCAATTGCCAGACAAGCGTTGAACCCAGCAAACCCTGTCATCTACCCTTAGTGAGGGTCCACTGTCGCTATAGTAACGCCACCTGTCTCCAAGGCAACGCAGGGTAGCGATGGCAAATGAAGATGACGCGCTTTTCCGAGGAAAAGATGTGCGTTTGCTGGAAACGATGGACTTTAACGCAAAAAAATAAAATAAAATAGCGGAACACAACTTTCAGTGATTAAAAACGATGAATTGTCCTTGTAGGTTCGGTGACCGAAAAAGAAGGAAGAAGTCAAAGGCAGAAACTATCTTGTCTAAAAAAAAGTATTGTCAGGTCAATGTGCTGTTATAATTTTACAACACTTGGGGGCACTATGTACGTATCCTAAAAAAACGAGTCGACTTGGTGGCTTTCAAAAACCGTTAGATGGAAAAGTTACCCTGATTCATAAATCAGATCAGGCTCTACAATGGTGAACTTTAAGGAAAAAATAAATATCAATTCTAATATTTTGTGCATCAAGCTAAAAAAATGTCTGCTATATAGGAGGGAGAACGCTGGGATTTTTCTACTTTTAAGCAGTCCGACTTACCAATAGGAGATCAACATCCTCAGACTGAGGGCATTAAAAGGGGAGGGTGATAAATTCAAATTAGTATATTTTGACGACTAGTTAAGAATCTAAAGAAGAAGCTGTCACATATTCTTCTAAACTGCTACACTACCTACAAAACTTATATTATTCAATAGATAAAAAGAAAAATGGTCCTCAAAGATAAATATAGGACAGCAGTGAAAAATCCCCTGTTGCCCATAAAGTTGGAATAAACTCTGTATTTGTTTGAACAATTTCAATTTCATATAAATGAATCTTAAGATACAAATAATTTGAACCAGGACATTAAATTCTCACAATGAATGAAACATGATTGAAGAAGGATTTAAAATAGGGGTGAAAAGGAAGATTTCTGAAAATGTAAATAATCCCAACTTCAAGGCAAACAATGCATGATTAACAATGTGTGGTATAAGTAGCAAAAGTGGTAGGCAGTAGTTTCTCAATGGTAAGAATCATTTACTCATACATTCTAATGAAATTTATCATTTAAAACATGCAAAACAATCAATCTCGAATGGTAATATATATATATATATATATATATATATATATATATATATATATATATATATATATATATATATATATATATATATATATATATATATATATATATATATATATATATATATATATATATATATATATATATATATATATATATATATATATATATATATATATATATATATATATATATATATATATATATAGGCAGTAGTTTCTCAATGGTAAGAATCATTTACTCATACATTCTAATGAAATTTATCATTTAAAACATGCAAAACAATCAATCTCGAATGGTAATATATATATATATATATATATATATAAATATATATATATATATATATATATATATATATATATATATATATATATATATATATATATATATATATATATATATATATATATATATATATATATATATATATATATATATATATATATATATATATATATATATATATATATATATATATATATATATATATATGTATATATATATGTGTGTGTATATAAAAAAAAAAAAAACAGCCACTATTCAGTTGTATTTACCAATACAGCTACATGTATTTTTGGATTTTTTGTTTGAATACACTTCTTTAAGTTAAGTTGTATCCTACCAACCTCCCAAAGATAACTATAACAACAAAGTAGCCCGCAAAAATATACATATTAGGTTTGACGCCCTTGAACGAGGGTGAATTCATATCTAAAATGTTACATCACTGCCGTCTAGTGGGATTTTTGTCAAGCATGTCATTAAAAGTAGACCAGCAAATATGTAAGACCATAGCTAACAAAGAGTTTACTCACAATGGAGGGCATGTTGTTCTTGGCGCCATGAGGGATGAGCACACGGAGGTCGGGTTTGCGGTTGTTCATGCCTAAATTCATGGGTGGGGGTGACTTAGCCTGCATGTTCTTATTCATGCCGGCCTGAGAGACCAGCAGACCGGGAGAATTGCGGTGATTTCCATATCCATTACCTGGGAAAGCAAAGGAAATATCGGAAAATCAGAAGGATTCACCTAAAATATGGTTGGCAGTAATTGATAAGATTCCAGTGGCACTGTTCAAGCAGTTTTGAGTGGCCAACTAGAAGGCAGAGGTTATGTATTCAGTTCAGTTTGTTTTTGATTGTGTTCAAGATAAATGAAAAATGGGATTTATTACCAAATTTACAGGATGGGTTTGTTGGGGTATTGAGATCTAAGGGTTAGAAGGTTAAAAAACTTATTTCATGAAAAAATGATAATGGGTTATCATAATTTACAGAGTAGGTGATAGGCTCAGAAAGAGAGTCACAAATGACAGTGGATAAAAAAAGCTTTGAATTTGGCTGCTTAGGTGGAAACCTGCTCACTTAAAGTCTTTAAGTTATAGGCTATTTTCAAGAAACATTAAAGAAACTATATTGAATCCTACATTTAAAAAGTTAGAAATAAAGCAATGTACTGTCAGCTAATTAAAACTCATGATATTCTATTTTCACCTTGCCTTCCTAACCAGTTGCAGAATGTTTTTTTCTGTCATTTGGATAAGTGAGGCATGGAAATGCTACTTTCTGAACAAGGACCCTCAAGTGTTCATATTTTCTTGGTGTCCATACAAAGAGGGGGAACTCCCCTCCAACTCTGTCACAGTCAGTTAAGACTACATGTGCCCGGCAACAGCCAGTGAATCATGTAAAAACATTAAATTACGGGTAGCATGACCACAGAAGGACGGGCCCCATCATTTGGCCATCACAGCTAAACACTTGTGGTCGCTACACACAAAAGACCCTCCCTTGGGGCTGCCACCAGCTCAGCACACAAGTGCAACACACGTTTTTCCCGCTTGAAAAATGATGCGGTAAAAACCTCGCAAAATCATAAAGACAAAAAGAAGAAAAAAGGAGGAAAGCATTCCTACTAGCAACATATTCTTTGTTTCTAACCCAATCCCACAAGCTAGTCTCCCCCTTACTTAGAACACAGGGTGCAGTGTGGAGTTTCCCACTTGAAAGACAGGCAGGAATTATACGTTAGACATAAATGAATTTCCTAATCATATACTCCGGGGGGAAAATGAGTCGCAGATGTCTTCCTGGGCAATTTCCCTTTGCTGATCTTTGTTTAATTTTAGAGGGAGGTTTTGTTGTTTGGAAATGAAAAGTCTCAACAAGCACAATTTCAACAATTTCAAGGGTAAAACCACCGCTAACTAAAAAAAAAATGTGCGCGCCATTTCCGTTAATATAGGATATCGCGCATATTTGGGCCTAAATGTGTGAGAGCGGCATCTTTGTACGTTTGAAAGTATAAAAAAGCGAGCTCCGCATTTGGATGCACGTGTGTTTTGTATGGAAGCCTCTTAGTTCGATCTCAATCCTCACATTAGCAAAGTGGCAGCTGCCTCTTCAGCTTTCCTGCTCTCTCATTCTCATGGCTGGCCTTTTGTAAGATGGAGTGGGTACATGTGGAGATAGATGAATGAGACCTCACACACTTCTAAAACACACATTGACAGTACGCAATACACACACAATTTAGTAAACAACCCCGTGCCTCAGTGTTTTTGCCGAGATGAAAACGCGCTTGGGGGGTGCGACGATAATGCAGTGTTTGGTCAGAAGGACGCCGACTTCATGTTGGTTGGGCTTCAATCAGACATCTGCGCATTGCTACCGTGCGGCGATGGCTGCGGTCCAGTCAATTATTACCGCTCAATGATCAGCAGTGGCACAGGCCGCTCCTTAAAGCACTTCACAAGTGAAATCATGAAGTCATTAGGCAAATGAAAGCAGAACTGCGAGTCAAGTCTTTTCATTTGGTTGTTTGATCCCCTCTGATTTGGAGGCAGATGCTCGGACTTAACCAGAAACCCAAAGACTACTACACCCTATATGCTACTTGGCACGCCATAGGAAGCAAATAAGTACTCAGAGGGGAAGTGATAAGACGCCATAGTGCCAAAAATGAGTCAGGCTAGGACTCATGTAGAGACCGTAATGTTTTCCATACTTTAGGGCAGTCATTGCGGAGTGATCGCTGCTAACCTTTCCAGGAAAAAAATGGATTGCCCGTCTATTGCTGTCAATGGTACTCAAACATGAGATTTTAAAGCCAAGACTTTCCAGATAAAATGATTGTAAAGCTAATGTCAATGACAGGTAATGATTTACATACCCATACATTACAATTTTAAAAAGTTATTGAGGCCATAACAACAGTGCATTTTCTTTTTATTCATTTTAATTTTTGTAAACTTTTGATCAATTAACATTTTAACAATTTATTCACTTGTCTAAATAGAATATATATTAAAAAAAACATTAGATAAAACTATACCGTGAATATACCTTATCTTTAAGTTATTGCTTTACATTGACAAATTCATTCAAACCAGGCGGATGCTGTGAATACTAATGTTTCAATGTCATTGACAATTTTTAATGTCAGGAGCAAATGAATAAATTAGTCAAAATAATATCTTGCACTATAAAGGGGTAAAGCTAATTTTCACACTTTTAAATATCTTTGTCTTTAATTTTGCTTTTTAACGTTTTTTTTTTAAATGTGAAAGTAAATTCACACAAAATTACCGAAAAATGTCAATGAAAACTTATTTAGGGATTTTGTTTTCTACACCATCAAAGTACCAAAGGTACTTAACAGGTATACTTTCATACCAATAGGTGGTGCTGCTGCCATGACGACTGCGAGCTAATTTTTGGGCTCTTTGTCTTGCCCAAAAACACTTTGGCAGTGGGTAGTCGGAGCCAGAATTGAACCACCCACCCTGGTATATCGTTCACCACACGCTATGGCAACTAAAATTTCAAAGTAAACTGTGTGTACTTTAATGTTCACATTTTTGGAATGTGCTCTTATTGTGCTTAAAATTAATTGATTGATTTTTATTACTGTGAGTCATGGTGTTGATTTAATTTAGTGAAAAGTTAGTCATAAAACAGTGAAAATCATGTTTTGGGGGAATGAAAATAAAAGGATCGGAAATTGTCTTAATGCAAGACAATTGGAACAATGGAATTAAAAAACAGTCTGATTCTTTTGTGTGTCTGGGGGGATAGATTAGGCACAAAACAACTTTCCTACTTCTTTTATTTATTATTTTTTTACAGTGCTGCCACACTACAGGGGGACCCCAGGTAATAGAATTCCCATGTGGGAGCTTGCTGTCATTTTGTCTTTTTTACACAGAGTGGAACCATGACATATGTGGAAACACACACATACACACACACCTCTTCTTTTTTAAACTGTTACACTGAAGGAACACCTGACAGCTATTTGTACTATTCTGAAGCAAACTTGTGAGCAGAGGAGGAATGCTAAAAATCCATATATTAATAATAACGTGATTGTGGTTGAGCCACCTCACTCTGACTGTATCCATTACAATGACCGAAAAAAAGTTCACATAACGCTTGCATCTGTGTTACCCGACTGTTTCTCCTTTACACACATGCCTCAAAGCAATAGTGGATATTCATCAATGCACACCCTCCCCTTCGCTCTACTCAGCCTCTAGATATGATTTAAGGACCCTTTGAATGGAATCTTTTAGTTTCGCACAAGTCTCTCTGCGTGTTTTTTTGCTGCTGCTGAGCGACGTGCTACACTCCTCACAGAGCGCCTCTGTTCTGCGGCCCCCGGTGACACAAAGAGCACATTGGAAGCGTCGCTCTGCGCCGCGCCGTCGAACCGACGCACGCCACAACAAACCATCCTGTTGTGCGTGTGTACGACGGGTGACCAGACAGAAACCAAGTGGTGACCCCGATGACGGAGCCTTAGGGGCCAGACGGGGCCGCCCAGCTGTGCCCCACTGAACCACCACCCCTCCTCTCCATTTTTACACTGTAAAATCGTCCAGGCTATAAAATTTCACCCCTTAAATAGGGGTCTCTTCACTATAAACTTTGCCCTGACATGCCCCGAGGGATGAACCTAATGGCGCACAGAAGCTAAAACATTACATTTGCTGACATTGGTTTGGTTTGCTCAAATCTCTGTAGGCACGACAGACGTTTTTTTTGGGGTATGTTTAAACACTAAAACACTGCGTTAATTTGGTTACAAGACATATGGTAGCTGTTAATCTCTGCAAAGGAAGTAAAGAAGCTGGGGTGTAAGGAGACAAAGAACTACCAATGTATAGGTTGCAGACGACCGCAATTTTCCCCCGGAGCATCCTCCAATGTATTTATATGTACAGCTAGTCCCAAATGTTGTTTTTAGCTGAAGTGAGTTTTTGTTCAAGCGCTTTCCCCCCCCACTATAACCGCCAAAAATGATTTAGATCCATATTTGTTTCTGAGCACAGCTAACGTTGTAAATTAGGTTGTCCAAAGTGTGGAATGCTCTCCGTCTAGCGGTATGTGAAAGAATAACTGCATGAGTGTGGTTCAGTTGTATTTAACTTTCGTACATTTGCACTTTTCTTTACCTCATTGGGTGTCACTGACAGAGATCGATGTGTGATCTGTTTTGGCGTGAAACCCATGAACAAATGTACTAAGACATAAGCAGATTATTGAAAAAAGCAACATAATTACATGTCGATTATGGTCAATGCTATTGAAAGAGTTAAAAAAAAATTGAAAATATATTGATTTCCGATTTAATGGAATTGGGAGGGTCTAATAGTTTTATAGAGTAATCAAAAATATTAAAATTAGAAGTTTAGAGGAAAAAAAACTTAAATAAATCTAAAATATAATGAACAATTTCAAGGTATTATGCCTTATGTTCAATCTAGATATGCATTGGTACACAAAAGTATGTATCGGAAATATGCTGTTTTATTAAAGTATTTTAAATTTTGCAATTATGGTGGAACTTGGAGAGATAAGACTTTTTTGAGGTGCTATTAACTGTTATTTTTTTTGGAAAACAACTCCATTAAAGTCATGTGCACAACTAGAAGGGCTTTCAAAAACAAGTATTATATCGTTCTCCGTGAAGAAAAAAAAATCTACGTACACACCATCTCATTTGGAGGAAAAATATCATCCACACCCAACTGCCTAAGTGCGGTTTCATGCATATTTAAGGAAAGTGCCAGACATTTTACATTGTTTAACTTGTTTTACACCTTAAGTGTGTGCCATCCCATAGTATAGTGGTTAAGCTCTTGCAGCAGTACAAAAACATTTTCTCATGAGTTCGACTCCAGCTGTTGATGGCTGACTTTTATTTTAAAACAAGGTTTACAATTTATTGCAACTGATCGGAAAAGTCTGTTGTGTTTACCATTTTTAGTCAAAGTTGGTGTTGGAAATCTGCCTGGATATTAGGTAATAGAACTGTATTTTACATTGTATTTTGTCTGTGTTTTTACTGGGCTTTTACACAAACCTGGACGAGAAGTGGCATCAAATCTCCTTAGAGTTAAATGACATTGTCTCTGAATGTAAATGCGGGTAGCAAATAAGATGTATTAACATAATTTGACGTACGTACTATTACACTCAAATCCTTTGTTTTTAAAAGGCCCAAATGTCCATGTGTGGGGTAGATAAGCCAATTTCTCCTTTAAAATCTCCAAGGTCTGAATGTAAAGTGGCGTTTAAAATGTAGAAGTTTGAGCTTAAAAATATATGATCTAAAAAAAAACTATCCACAAAAGTCTGAATATAAGTCATACTAAATTGAAAATGTTAACTTTTCAGTAATTTTGACTCAAGAGGAAAAAAATACCTTCATCAAAGCTTAAAATAAATAAACAAACACAATGTTGGCACCGACTGTATAAAACTAGAGTTAAAAAAAAACACCCAACTTGAACCGGATCCAAATAAATCTCAGCAGCAGACGTGATGATAAAACAAATGCATGCATTGAAAAGTCGGGTATGGTTCCTCTCTTCACCTCATCAGGAAGTACGTTTCATTTCTCCCCCCTCCCCTGTCTTGTATGATTTTACTGCTTAACTCAACAGGGGCAGGATGTGTCACAGGCCCGGCACTGAGTAAACATTCCCAGATGAACTCCACCACCACTAACATCAACACATCTTGGGCAAAATCTCCACTTGGGTTTGGGTTAATATTAGTCATGCATTTTCGCCCTTTCATGCATGATTTAGGATTTATTTCTTTTTTAAATCTCACAGGGCACTCATTTAACTCATTGGTTGACATTGATGGGGCTAGGCATCCAATCTATTCTGAATGGGAGGGGCGAATATTCATTCTATCTGCCATCACTGGCTTGGAATATTGGCAATTGTATGCTATGGAAAAAAACTACAACTATTTTATAGTTACTTCTTGCCGTAATTCCTGATCTATAAATTCTAATTTCATTAATGTAGTTTATATTAACATTAAATTACATTAAATATATATATATATATATATATATATATATATATATATATATATATATATATATATATATATATATATATATATATATATATATATATATATATATATATATATATATATATATATATATATATATATACATATATATATATATATATATATATATATATATATATATATATATATATATATATATATTTATATATATATATATATATATATATATATATATATATATATATATATATATATATATATATATATATATATATATATATATATATATATATATATATATATATATATTCATAATGACAAAAGATGATTCATTAAGAAATAAATATAGTACAATATTAATAAGTGTGAATAAGTATTTCTAAATTAGCCTAAATGATTAAAGATCTGAATCACCATTTTTGAATGCTTTTCTACCCTAGTGACCATTGTCCCTAAAAGGGTTGAAGGGCGAAAAATGTGAACCGATACATGGTGTTAGTTGCGAGACAATGAGGAGAAGACATTCTTACCAGCACTGGTGCCTGCGCCAGTGGTGAGGTCAGCACCCATGAGGCCACCTAAAAGACAACAAAAAAAAACCCCATCAATGAGTATACGAATGGATAATTTTACTAACTACCACTGCACATACTCTGTGTATGTGATATTGACACTTCACGAGTTAACACTGTTGTGGATTTCAGTTTATCAAAATGTATTCTTAATTGAATGTATATTTCAGTGGATCAAAATGTATTCTGCGACCAGAAAAAAAATGAAGCTTAAACACGCCCTATCGTCCAAGAAAAATGACACATTATTATTTTTAAGCCATGTGAGGTGGAAGGGTGGGATAGTTCCCAACTCATGCGGTTTTCTGTGGATGCTCGCAAGCTCCAAAGCTCATATTTAGTTTTGTGCTGGCGTTTCTTGCATCCAGTTGTAATGACAGGGTGAGGGTGTGGGATGATGGCTTCAGTGGGACAGAAAAAGGACTCTGGGCAACAATAACAAACTAACAGGCTTGATTTTCTTTATGTCAACAGCACACTGAAAGACTATGCTGTACATGGTCCAGACAACAAGTCTGTTCAATTTATTCTCATATGTAATGGAGAATACGGTTGGTTGTCACATGGGTTGGTTGCGACACTTAAGAAAACATGACCACCAGAGGGTGGTAGTGTGCAATATCCATAAAGAAATGATCTGAATTGTGTCATTAAACTCTAAACTTTATTCTTGAGTGTCACATTTTGTTGAAGTAAGAGAAATGACCTTTTAATGTAAATTACATGTTTTTTAACATCTCCACTTTTCTTTTATGGGTTTATTAAGAATATATTCCTTGTCATGAACGTGTTACGATTAAGTATGAAGTCATAGCTAGTTATGATATTATTTCTCGAGTTTAGTTAACTAGGATTAGTTTATCTTTTAGCCAAAAACTTGAGTTGAGATTGGGTGTTACGGTAAAGATGAGGGTGGTTTTGTCAGATCATTAACATTTCAAAAGGTAAAAAATATTTTGTTTAACTGTACAGGGCACAGTGGATGTGTTTTCTCCAATATGTTTCATCCCTGTATTCCAGGGATTTAATATGATACTTCTAAATGATATTCTTCATCTTTAATCCAACAAGTTCTTGTTTTAAGTCATTACCTGAAAAATGGATGTGTTCTGATATGTTGAATCAACCATAATGTTCTATCTAATAAAAGACTAACCATGTTAATGTCGACTATTTGTTAAAAAAACTTCAATTTAATCAATAACATTGTCATCAAAAACCAACCGCACAATGAAATGTTTTTCACAAAGTCTCACTATGCCGTTTTTGACAATAAAATGACTAAAATATTTGATATTGTGAAGGATGTCAAATCCGACCCAAGATATAGATTATCTAGGAATTCCATGAATGACTTTACTATAAGATATCCAAGAAAGTTGAAAAAAATTGGTATAGTAAACCTGTTCTCCCCTATTGTATTTGTACTTGTGTTACCTGCACTGGGGGGTCTGTGTGTAACTCCTGGCGACATGCTGTTTCTCTGTAGTCCATGGTGTGTCAACGGTAGCAGGTTGTGGTTTCCAAGGGAGCCGCCGGGATGGCTGTAGATGAGATTGTTTTGGTTGCTGACGGGGATGGACACGGGCATGTCGTAGTTGGATGGGGGCATGGCCTGCTGAAAGAGAGGTAGGGAAAAACAAGAGCGGCCAACTTTGATTAGATTTGTGGGTTACTTGTGAGCAAGGAACAAATGAAGCAAGACCAATTTGTTGGGGAAAAAGAGAGGAGACAGTCAATGGGAATTAGAAAGGGGGGAAAGGATGGAATATACAAAAGAGAGTCTTGAAGAAGAGAGCTTGAAACAAAAAACTAACATCAGACATTCATGCAGAATGGAATGAAACAGAAGACAGGACCACAAAAAAAAAAAAAAGAGATTTTGCTTTTGCGAGGTACTGGCAAGAGTAAAAACTGCCACAGTAACCCAGCATGCTCTTAATGGAATTGATGAGCTGGAATCACCACAGTTACATTAACAATCTCACTGGTCACTTTTGAGAAAGTAATTGTCCAAATAAAACATCTGTCACTACTTTCTTCCCAGTTTATGTCAATGAATGAATAAAAATATACTAAGTGATTGATTTATTTGGAATGGCATGGGTCCCAAAAGGCAAATATCTTCTACTCACGCTCTTTGTATAAATCTGCAATGATCTCCTTTTGAGGTGGCAGGATTTGAGTTTAATCTGAAATGATTTATTTTTCCATTTCATGGTACTAATATTGAAGTACTAGTGGTATTTACTCAGATCAGCGTGCTAGCTCATCAGTAACATAAGAAGCCCAAAGCGCCCATTTTTTTGGTGGCATTTTTTGTGTCACTTGGCACAAGGACTTAACCCTTGGGAGTGCCCTGGAAGTGGTTGGATTTTGAATGTTAGCTTTAGGAAGTAGAAAATGGGGGGCTAAATTACTGCCATGTGTCTGAGAGTCTTCTAGGGAGAATAAGCATGAAGACATATTTAGCTTGCTTTTTGAATGTCTAGTCAACAAGTGGCATTGTTAGTAATACTACTAGTTATTGATTTTTATTTGTGAGAGCATTTATTCTTGAATATTTCACATGAATAAACATTTAAAAAGTTTCAAAGTGGAGACATTTATATTCTTTTGAAATTTATAAAGCACTCATTTAACTCATTCTTAATTTAATATCGTTGTATTCTTTTTTTAAAAAACTTAACTAGAAAACATCTTTTTAAATGTACAAGTAAAAATTGATAATAATAATAGTTTTATCAATTTGTATTCTTTCAAAGTGAAAGTTGGATTACAATTGCAATACAAAAAGATTGGACATCTACCAGTAACAAACTAATTAAAGAACTCTCAGTACATTAATAAATAGGGCATACACAATTTGATGTCTATTATCGTCAATGCCACTAAAAGAGTTACCTAAAGATTTTTAGCATTTTTAAAGGGAAAAGAAAGGGCTCGATTTGTGAAAATAACCAACCTATGGAATGCAGACACCCTTTTCTTAAACTAGATCGAGGTTTTACACGCCTCTAAACAGCAATTCAACGAGTGCCATCCTTCCTGTTTTGACTCATCCTCCTCGTTCACACTCCCCAACCCAGTCCCCGGCAATTCAGAGAGGCCCGGGGCTTGGCAGCCTCACTGACCACACACTGAACTGCCACTTGTTTTGTGCAGAAGGCTCCCCCACGCCGCACCCCAAAGTCTAACCCAGCAGCGCCAAGCCCAAAACTTATGTCACCCAAAACCACATTCTCGCTCCTCTTAGGTTTTGTCAGACACTACCGTTCTCCTCCAAATTATCCGCCAGCGTAACTATTCCAATATGATTCTTTGTAAATGGAGGGAAGGGTCTGCTTATACAAAGCCACTTTCATGAACGTGGTTGCTGGCAACGGATTCGTTGTGTAAAATGAAAACTACAATCCAGCAGTTGAGTTGGCACGCCAAATTTGGGAGCGCCATCTTAACAAATATTACAATCGTGCGTGCAGACTGCAGCTCCCCTCTTGAAAAACAGGTTCATGGTGGGGAATGCATTTAAACGGGCCAAAGTCTGCAATTACGGAGCAAAAATGGCTGCTGGTTGCAGCCGCAGTTCTGTCAAATTAGAGGACCTCTCCTCAATATGCCAAATGGGAGGGCGGTAATCTTTTCCACTGTGTGTATGCATGTATACATTGTAATCTGCGGTTGTACTCGCACTATCACTTTGTGTGTTTAGTCTGGTGGCAAACAATGGCGGTTAGCGAGGTTAGCACAACACCAACTGGCCAGTCAGCATTTGGTTAGCCCGCCCGTGTGACGTCAAAAGCCCGTACTTACAGGTATCTTATGACTTTTAATCATTTGATCAAACTCCTCGTTAATCTGTTTGTATTTCTCCTCAGTTCGCGGGGTGAGGATGAGAGTGGATTCAAGCTCCGGGCTCTCGCCACCTTTGTTCTCCTTCTTGCTCAAAGCCTGCCGGGTCCCACGAGCAAACACAAGAGGGGGGAGTCGAAGGGACGGATGGCGGGGAGACGTGATGGAAATGTGGAGACGAGGACCAAGTGAGACAGTGGGGAGGGGAAAGGAAAGAAAGAGGTGAGGAAGGGTCAGCAAAAGGTACTTACACACAGTCTCTGTCTGCTGATCATCAGATCTATGTCCTCGTTTATTTTCCTGTATTTGTCCTCAGACTCGGGGCTGTGGCCAACCGAGTCGTCTGCGTCGGGGTCAGGGCTGTCACAGCCATTTAGGCCTTTCTTTCTCAACGTCTGTGAACAAAACAGTGGCACAGCACAGTTGAAATGCTGCGCAAAATCCCCCAGAAGAAGGGATATTAAGTGGAAACCGTGGTTTAAAGGCCATCCAAAGAAATGACTGATTTGATCATTATTTTTTTGGATAGCTTTGGTTTTGTCTATAAAGAAGATGTGGGGATTTGTCGTGGTGCGCATAAACACGTTGAATCTTGTGAGATAATGACCAAATCTGAACCTGGAAAATGATTGGTATTATACATATTCAAGTTTTTGAATAGAAATAATTGGAAAGTAACCCGAGATGAATAACAAAGTAATTAAAAATGAAAATGTGGGCAAATGAATGAAGGTTTTGGTCTCTGACAAAGACGTACATGTGGAGGGAGATGTGCACTACTTAAGGCAGCAGTTTCCATTTCGACCACCTGATGGCCACCTGCCCCCATTAGAACCCTCAAACCTCACGGCCACCGTTCTAGTTGACCTTTCACAATTCTTTCTAAAAAAAATATTAAAATTATTATATTGTTCACAACCATGTTACCCATTGTGATATGAGATACACCATTGTGTGTATGATTGTTTACCAAAGTGTGCTATCGGTAGTACATACGTTCATTTGTAAAAGTGAGACAAAGACCGCGAAAGAAGAAAAAGTACAGTAGCTGACAGTTATAGATCTCATCAAAGAAAGACCCCCTCTTCTGTATCCTAACCACCACCAGCCCCCTCCATCTCTTCTCCCCCTGGCTTTAATAAAGAGAGATTAGTCTAGTGGAGGAATATCACGGGCCTTCTTCTGTCTGTGTAGTCACCGCTTCACACTGCGCTCCCTTTCTTTCATCTCTAGCTCCATATCAGACAGACGTAATTAAATTTACTTTAGTACACCCAGTATTTGATGCTGATTAAGTGTGTGTGTGTATGCGTATGTGTTCGAGAAGGTGAATTGTGTGGTGCTGCTAGTGTGGGTGTATAAAGGAGGAAGGTAGATGCTGAGATAAGTTAATCTCAGTGAACTTCTTCCTCTCATTTGTTCATCTGTGTTGGCGCTCGCTCACAGAGAAGATACGAGTGATGCTCGCTGCTCCATCACGAGCTGCGGCGGCGGTGACAGGGAACGATCTGCCTGCTTAGAAAACAAATAACGATCCACTCATCTCTCATGTCAGCACAACAAAGGACTATTTGGAGTGTGGTTTTAGTGAACTTAGAGGGCTCCTTTTGTGTGCGCGATCACTGTTTGATTCCTGAGACGTCTTGTGGCGAGCAACTACTGTATAAACGTGTCAAAATTTGCCGGCTCTCCTCTTTTTTTTTTTCCTCTCCAAATTCTCACCTGCATGCTGCCCCCCCTCAAGAGAGTGGAAATCTGGAATTCTAAAATTGAAAGCATCTCTCACATCTCTGACAGTCTTCAGGAAATCACACCAAACAAACGCAAGGAGATCTGACTTCTAACGGTGCAGCCGTGAAACAGCCGCTCTCGCTTCATGTGAGGTGTGTGAGTCAGGAGAACAAAGGGGTTGCAGAGGTTCATCATGCAGTCTTTTTTGGCAAAGGCGAGATGGAGTTTTTTTTTTTTTTAACCACTCTTTGTTGCACTTGCATTCTCGTCCTGGCGGTGCAATGTATTGAACTGACAAGAGTGGGACTGCTGGCCTTTTGTTCACATAACAAACCAAAACTTTGCTTCTAAACTTCTAAATAAATTTCAACCAATCCAGGAAAAATTGCAACCGGGGTTGTCATGATAATCACTTTGAAATTGTTTAATTGTTGAAGTTCACTTTTTGGCAAAGCGGCTTTCCTTGTAAATGATTGTTTAACTGTTTTTACATTTGACATGCAGAATATTTGGCATATCATCATGTACTACAGTAAAAAATACACACTAAAGATTTTAAGTAGAGATACCTCAAATTCTCAAGTTGTTTTAGGAATATTATTTTGAGTTTTCTAAACACATTTTATTTATGATGAACTTACCTAAATGAATTGAATAACCTTGCATCATCAAATTTGTCCTTTTTACCTTAAAAATTTCTGAGTAAACTGAACTCAGCAGTCCGGTTATTAAGAACAGTCATCAGTGAATTCTGTTACCACCCCGAAGAACCAGCTTTGAACCCCACATGAAAAAAAATATAAGAGTAAATTTAAATTCACATAAACCGATGTTGATCTTACTCAAAACGTTGAGTTCAAACTACTTATTTGAAGCCCAGTTTGCTTAAAAATATTCAGTGTTAACTCATTCATGTTGTTTTTATTGCAGCAAAACAAAATTATTAATTTAGAAACAATCGTTGACAACCTTACACATCTACCACTCCCAATGGCATTGAAACATTATCATTCAATGCCATCCATCCCAGTTAAATTAACCTTAATGTCTTTCACTGTCAATGGCAGTGAATGAGTTAACAGCTGTCATCAAAACAGGAGTTCAAACGATTCTAGTCAATGTAGCTTGTGAAACGGTCACCCCTAGAGCAACTAGACATGTCCATTTTAGGAAAAACATCATCGCAGAGCTTGGGGAAAAGGAGGGACCCAAAGGGGCTTAAAGAGCGGGTGGTCATGCGAGCGGGTCGGGGCACCGCTCGTGTTGGGTGTTGATAGGTCGCAAAGTGTTATATGACTTGGAAGCATGCGGCCCCTTCCCCCGGGCTTAGCTTTCCAGCAGGGCTCAGCACTTTAAGGGAGTGCAACGGGGGCGCTATGCCACTCATCCCAGTTATGACCACCTGTCTGCAGGCCTCACACCTGTTGCCAATGGCTGACACACGACGCGAGCACCAATCAAGTCTGCCGGAGTGTTCACATCACCATAGAAGGCCCAGTTGCGTTCACACTTCACAGCCTAACGTCATTGTATATATTTATATATAGGACGTGTTGGCAAGTGGGAGAAAGAAGGCAAAGAACGTTAATTCCTGGGATTGGAGGAGAAAAGCTGTTTTTGCTTGCTTGGCTCTTATGTCTTTCTGCGGCCCCTTTGGAGGCTTGCTCCTAATTAAACTCCTTCTTCATGATGCTCCCTCATGACTTGCCTTGTCACAGGGCCTCTGCCAAGCAGGGACAGCATAGACATGGTGGCCTACATACATAGACACCCGTCTCATCAGTACCCTTCAGCTAGGACAGCTTCCACAGAAGAATCACACTTTAGCATTGCTTCACAAGTGTTGTCCCAATCTGATTATTGGCATCAGTGTTCCTTCAATATGCCTGTTTTTGGCCAAAGGGGACTAGGTTGAAAAAATGGGATCCGATTCTAGTATTCACCTATGTTTCACCACTATTGTGCTTTTTGGATACTGTAAATTAAACCCACAAGGCCGAGGATTCCACTATGTGGGGGTAATTCTTTAAAAAAAAAGTAAATAGTTACTATTGAATGGCCCTTCAGCAGAGAAACTTTATTCCAGTAGTTGTTTGTGTAAACTTCATTGTATTTAACGTTCGAAAAATAAGTATTGCATCGGCACAGACAAAAACATCACAAAAAAATCGGATCAGAATTTTAAAAATCTGGATCAGAATGTCCCTACTTTAAAATGGATTGGACAATTTCCTTGGAACAATTGGCTTTCTTTTGTTTCTAAAGTGTTGGCATAGCATCTGCCAAATAAATGTGTTTTAATTTGTAACAGTTCTTTCACACAGTTCGTGGTGTGAGTAATAACTCCAATGACCCACACAGGGTATTTGGGTGTAAATTCTGATCTGCCCCTCAGGGGGTTTGCAAAGGACAGCTGATGCCCACCATAGCAGGATCCTTCTGTTCGGCATTCTGCCACCCTTTGCACCATCTCTAGCCCTCTGATCCGTCTTCTCTGTCCCAGTCTGCTTCTCAGTCTGTCTCTCTTCGCCCGACTGTGCGGCCGTCCCCCTTATTTTCTGGACTCCCACCACATCTCGACATAAGCACAGTCAAAACATTGTTGGCTTGATGGGTCCATCTTTATTTTTGACAGACGTGCGTGTTAACTCTTGGGTTATGTTTGGAAAGCTCTTTATTGCTGACCGTCATCTTGGCAGTGGCTGAAGGGTACGGCACGTTCAATATTGTGCTTATGGTTACTGGCGACAGACAGGCCAGTCAATGTATCACAGTGTCTTCCAGCTAGTAGCTTTGGGCAACAAGCTCTCACTAAACTGTTTGTTTCTATTCATTCCAGGTTTTTGCCAAACTGAACAGACATTAGATAAGTCTTTATCTGTAAAAGTACCATTTTCCCCAAACAGTACTTTTCTAAATGTGTCTAGATAAGATAACTGAGATGTATAGATATTCTCCACATGAATTCTGCGCTATCTTAATATATTTAAATATTATATGCACCGTTTTAAGTAAATGGTTTCACACTTCTAAGAAATCAAGAAGCTATGTGAGAGATGCACACCTGCCAAGGTGATGGAATGTGTCTTTGGGTGTCCTGTAGTATGCAGGTTTTTTTTCCAATTAACCTTTTTAATGACTATGTCATTCCAAGTTGCTTTTTATTTTTACATTGACCATTAAATGCAAAAATTGTATTAAAAACGTTATTGTACAACATTTGCAAATGGTAATATTTTAAAGTTACTGTGTGGTCAATATGAATATTGTCAGTTTTTAGAGCAGATCTGGTTTTGTCTATCCCACAGCCTGTAAATAACACAATAATAATGAAAAATGACAAAACCTTGTGAACATTTGTGATTAAAGAGCCTAAACCTAGATTCAGAGTTTTTTTTTAGGTCAGCAAAGTCTCTAAATGATGACTCGATTATACAAATATGTCGAGTCATTTGATTATTGATTAGCTGTCTATTAGACAATTCATCATGACAACCTTAGTTGGCAGGCATCAATGTCAGCCAATGAGCTAACCAGCTCAATTTTCATGACAAAGTGTCACTATGCCTTTTTCATCAATGCAAAACAAGCAAGGTGGTCATTCTTTGTTGGGGAACAAAATTTTGGAGATGTGCTCCCATTTTCCGAATTTGGTTTTCTCCTACTTTTTGTCTCGGTTGCCACTCACATGGACCGTTACGCTATCATTCTCTCTGCTTTTCAGATTTGTCGGTGGTAAAGGGACATCAGAGGGATCAGGCTGACTTAGATTATTAGAAACAGATGGCAGACCAAAGGCAAAGAAGGCCACAGTTCCACGAAGCATGGTTTGAACATGCCAGGACCATGTCGAGGGGCAAGTCGGTGAATGATGCCTGAATGGTGTGCACGTGTGAGATGATTATTTTTTGTCGGTTAATGTTTGGGAAGAATACCCACCCCCCTTTTTTAAAACCCAATCTTGTTCCCATCTTTGCCACTCTCTTTGTATGATCTGAACCTTTATGAAGAACTCATTGGCTGTCATTGAATGTACCAGACTTTGTTTCTTTTTTTCTTCTACTTTTTGGTTTAAATTTTGAGTTAAAAAAACAAAAAAGGGAAAACAATGTTCTCTTATTTATTTTATTATAAAAGAATTGGTTTTATAAAAATAATAACATTATTATTGATTATTTTCTTTTTAAGAATGTTTAATATTTCTTCCTATTTATGTAAAAGGGGAATTTTTAAAATTGTTATTTGGTATTCATGCTATTTTATTTATTTTTTCTCAACCACTGTTTAGAGCAAACCCAGGGATGACTTTTCAGCAAATAACTCCGATACTATGCCATCTTTCAACAGCCAAGGCCTTAATTTAATAAAGAAACCTGAAACAAAGAACCAAGTTTTGCGCGTAACAAAGCTCCAACCATTAACAGACCGTGGCACTGTGTGATGTTCACGTGCTAAAATCACCATCAGGAAAAGCCCCCATAGACAAGAGCCCACTCACATACAGGCGGTCATGGCTATCCTGTATGCAACACAATACCAGATGGTGCAGTGTATCCCATATGGAAGAGACACACACCGAGCACATGTCACAATCCAACACGCTTTGCTACAGCATCATCCAAGTCTACGAACAAAGTGGTCATTCAGACAAGTCACCACACTGTATAATTACCCAGATAGACATTACGAGACAATACCAGCTCAGAGAAAGTGGATAAAGAAGGCACTTATGTCTGCACCCCAAGTCAATCTTTTTTTTTTCTCATTACGTCTGCCTCTTGTTGGATAGCATAGATTCTATTCTAGGGTACTTCTTTTACAGTACAGCTCCAAATGTAAGAATTGTACATGGAAGTTTAAAAATGAGAAGTCTTTTAAAACAACCGCCCATTTCTTCATTTTTTTTTCCCCCGCGCTGCCCACCAATCATGACTTATCGTCGTTTGTCACTTGGTCTCTTATCGCATGGCTCCACAGCAGGAAGAGGGAGCCTGAGGGAGGCCTTGAGTAACAATGACCAGCTGCTTGACCTCTGTAATGTGACCTTGGATTTCCAAACCCTGCCCAAAAGCTGCAATTATGCCACGGAGCAAGGGGGGTCGTTAGAGGAAGCTCTCAGGCCGGGTGGAGGGAATGCCACTTTTATAAATAGAACATGATTCCGAGTTTTCCACAAATAGTTTCAAAGAACAAGGCGTCATTTCATCTTTAATAGCTGGCGTGAATTGTTTTGGGCTCTATAGTGGAAAAGCCTAGCCTGGCAGCCTTGCCAACGTGGCCTCAGAAGTAGCCTGACTCTCTACACAACAGGGACCACCACATATTGGCACATATCAAATGCTCTATTTTTAAAAGTTACTTTTGTTGTCGTGGGCCTACCTCAGCCACTTCTGTTGCATCATATTGACCTTAAATTACACTCTGCAGAAAGATCCAAAATAGTTTGACGTCTGACGTTTTGCTTTTCTGGACACTAGGTGTCTGGTGTGGGGCAAAAATGCTAAGCTCGTAAATTAAGTACATTACCTGCGTTGCTGTTTAGAGTTTCCTCTAAAATTAATTAAATAGACAGTGTGTAAAGGAAGCATGAACTGAATAGTTCAATTTAACTCTAAATCTACATCTGTGCATTCATTAGGTTCTGTTCATGTGTGTTCTTTTTGAAGTACAAAAGATCTACATTTAATGTTATAACACAAATTCACGGCATGGAACCAGATCCAGCTTACCAAAGTCAATCATGTGTACCAACTTAGTGTTTCTCGCTAATAAAATAATACATTAGCACCATTTCTCTGGTTCTCGATGACATATTGAGGAGAACATAAAATTTAGTTTTTTATTAATGAAATTTTCTGAGATAAACAATGAAAATAGGGCGGTACAGTCGGCGAGAGCATCGGCTTCACAGTTGTAGGGTTGAGGGTTCAATTCCAGGTCGGTCCTCACATTATGGAGTTTGCATTTGCTCCCTGGGCTTAAATGGGATTCCTCTTGCTACTCCAGTTTTCTCCCACATTCCGAAAACATGCATGGCAGGGTGGTTGAACACTCTAAATTGCCCCTAGGTATGAATGTGCCTTGTGATTGGCTGGACATTGAGTAAGGGAATCCCCTGCCAGGGGCCCGTAGCTGGCTGCGATAGGCTCCAGCACCCCTACAGAATCTTGTGAGGTTAAGCGGTTCGGAAAATGAATGAAGGAATAAATTTTCATCAAAGATCATTGAAAAGTTTTTTTTGTTTAATTGAAAAAGGTAAATCATCCAAAATAAATATATAATTTTAAAATCAAATTTATAAGTATAGTTTGATAAAAATAATATATATGGCATTTACTTATTCATGAAAAAATCAATCAAAATAAGCTATTTCCATTCTTCTGTTGCGAACTGAGATGTGTTCATCACTAGTTGACGTTTGTTCAATCACTGCCATCTCTCCCAGTTTAAATGGATTGGACGGCTCTTGCCATCGACGGCAGCCAATGTGTTAATGTTGGCTTTGATGTTTGTTATTCAGAGAGCTTTGATAATGCTTGAAGGCAGGTCATAGGTCATTTTCTCAATAACATCATTAGAACACAGACAAAGACATTCTCAGCATTAGTTGTGAAAGGGGCGCATGTTTTTCTCTATTATGTATGAATTTTAACAAACAACAAGACAGGAAGCTACTGTTTGGTTAAGCATGGAGGCTGGGGGAGCCAAGTGAATTAAATAACAGCCGTCTTTATTCAAGGGATCAAATGTTTATAGGCACCGCGGGGTCTTGGGCCGATGGTGTCATGCATGTGGTTGATGAGAGCAATTATTCATGCTGGATGATCAGAGGGAAAAAGGGGGAGATGAGGACTGAATGAATAGCATGGAGCTCTGCTTGCTTACTCACTCTTCTGTTTGAAAAACAACCCCCCCCCACACACTAACACTCAAATAGGGGGGGGGGGGGGGGGAAGTCCTCCCAGCAAAGACCGCCAGCTACTAACTATTTTTAGCCACACCAACACTATTTTTAAATCACTTTTTAAACATCTTTTATATAAAGACTTCTATTAGGAGAAAAAGAGGTCACATTCAGTGAAATGTAAGTAATAGTGGTTGCTGTGCTGACTTTGGATGATGTCGCAAAAAAAAAAAAAAAGTTACTTAAGGTATTCGTCTTCTTTGTATTGGTTTTAAGAACAGGATTAAATGAGTAAAAAAATATCACCAATGTGGAAGCCCAATGTGGACAAAGCTGGTTAAGACAGGAAAAAGGGAAGGAAACACAGCTGTATGACACATGGAACATCACACGAGGTTTTGCACGTATACAGTAGCTTGTTTGCTTTTCCAACAACTCATCGGCTTACTTACAGCTGCTACTTTTGTTAACATATAAACCATGAAAACATGTTAAAGTTTGAAGTTGGATGTGCGCAGAAATTTTGTTCCAGTCATATTAAAAGACATCCGGGATTTAAGTCCTTATGGAGCAAGGTACTATTATTGCTAAATTAAACACTAGTCTATCAATGGTAGAAGCGCAATCTATTTAAGATTGGGGGGGGGGGGTAGTTTCTGGCAGTGAATAAGCTGTTGTTCATTAATTTCTTATGTCAAATATAATATTAGAGGTTTACTATTGATAAACTGAGATCAAGTCCGGGACCCGAGAACTGTGAGGCCGACATGCTCACCACTCGTACACCGGGCCCCTGATGTTTAATTAATCTGACCTTAATTTGTTTCCCGTTAGCTATTTTTTTGCACATTAAAATGTATTTTTGTTGTTGTTGTGCAATGCAAAACTATTGCAAAGCAATATTTTTGTAAAAATGGGTTCATCATTGGCACCTTAAAACAGCCTGGAAGTAAAAAATATAGGAATATAATTGGCAAAACTACAGTGTCTAACTCCATAGTACAGGCTGGAATATTTTAAATTGTATTGAATTCAAATATTATCCAAAGTAAAATAATAGGAATATGATAAAAACGAAATAGAGGATTTCATGAAAACTAAAGCGTAGGGAGAAAAACAATGTGGGCAAACAGTTAGTGACCACAATAATATAAAATCAGTTAAAAAGATTAGTCATCCCATTTTCTGAACCACTTTATTCTCACTAGGGTGGTGGGGGGTGCTGGAGCCTATTCCAGCTGACTTTGGGCTAGAGGCGGGGACAATAGTAATAGTGGCCAGCCAATCGCAGGGCACAACGAAACAAACAAGACTTCATGCTTACACTCATACATAGGGGCAATTCAGAGTGTCCAATCAGCCTATCATGCATGTACATCTTGGAAAATGTTAAACTCAAATATATTTAAAAGCAAATGATTAAAAAAAAAGTACTACATTTATTGTTCATGTAAAATTTCTTTAGCCAAATATGGATTGAACCCTGCAGGCAAATGGCAATCAGCTATACTTTAAGCAAAGTCTTAATTTCTTAATCCCCCCAATGTCATAATGTTAATTTACTTAGCCAGTCAAAGCAGCTTCAGACCTTAATCCCCACCTCAGCAGGAAAAACAAGCCGTGTATCTACGCTGCCAGTTAACCCTGAAGCACTCTGAGTGGCGTGGTGCCCCCGCTCAATATCGTACCTTCGCTTAAAAGCTTGACAAGACTACGTGAGGTCACTGTGGACAGCTGGGGAGATAGAACTGATATGACGCCATTTATTCCATTAGAGGCTGACAAATGTAAAAGTCGCGCCAGATAAATTAGCGTCGCTATTCAAGCTTGCACAATTACACAGCCTTTGAGAGCCATGAGAAGAAGTCATTCAGTGAGCTGATCAACACTGCAACTCCTTAAGGCTAATGTTCTCCACGGTGTTTAGAAACCAAATAAGCACACAGAATGGCACACATGCTGGAAAATATTTTCGAAAGCGCGAGGCAGAACATGAGCACACTGTTACTTCAGAGAGGGAGATCACATGTCCTGTTACTGACTTGCTTGAAAGACTTAATGCACATTTACTGTATATGGTATAGAATTGCTCCTAATGGACCTTGCTGTCGGTGAAAACTCACTATCCACTTTAGCTGCTTAATCTAATGAATTCATTTTTTGATTTTTAAAATTGATGAAGATCATGTTTGATTAACTCTGTCAGAGATTCTTTTAACAAAATCACAGGTTGATAGCGTTATAGCAAGAAACCTGTCAGAATGCTGAAATTATTAACTTATCTGTTCGGGGGAGGACGGCAGCAAATGGCCACTGCCAAACCTCCCAGTCACAATAGATTAGACAACTATCACTCTCCATGCCACAATGAGTGAAGAAGGCATTCAACATTTGTGATCACTGTGTAATTTTAAACGAATGAATAAAAATGCATTTTTATATCTCTGATAATAGAGAAAATAATGTTGCAACTTGCGATTGGCTGACGACCAATTCAGGGAGCACTCTCGAAGATAAGTGGGTGAATGAATGTTTAAATATAACAAATGATACGGCTGATAAGAAGAATGATGTTGGTTATATTAAAACTAGTTTTTTTGCAACATAAAAGCTACATTTAAGAAATTCCTGCAAGCTAGGCACGTTTCCATTTAAGTTCGTTTTTTGGAAAAACACCTTAAGACTAGGTTGCGTCGGGCATGTTAAATTAGATGAGGTTTCTAGTATCCATTGTCAATGGATGTGGCTCCCTTCAAATGGAAATCATGCATGCACCTGACCTTCACCTGTAACATCACAAAGCAAGATGGTGCCTGAGAGACATCCCTACATATACCAGATACCAATATCAGATAAACACTTTCCGGAAATACTGGCTTTCATTTAAATTTTTTTCAACTTTTACACTTAAGGAAACCTTTTTTTTCTTGATAGGATGCAAAATTCTTTCCATGGGATGGGCACAAAAAAGGTTTTATCAATCGGTTTAGTTGTTAATGAGTAAAGTTTTGGATGGCTTTATCGTATGTATATACATATATATAAGCCCATTTTGACTGTCTGGTAGAAGCACATTCCAGCTACTTTACCGCCTGCTGTATTTTGATTGCCGCCGCACTGGACTGAGCACACACCTGTGCCTCGCACACATCTTGGCACATTGGTGAAACATACGCCGGGTGAAACATGGCCAGGGAGCTTTGCTGAATCTCATTAGCCGAGTGGGTAGTCATTAACAGAATGACCTTTGGAAATAATTACCAGCCTTCCTCCCTCCATCCCTCTTTACCTCCCTCCTCCTTTGCTCACACTCATCCATCCCTCTGTCCCACACCTCCCCCCTTCCCCCTTTTGCATGGAATGCATTCTCCAAGGTGTGCAGGAGAGAAACGAGGCAGGGCGGGTGAGGTAAGAGAAGCATGCTCTTGCTCCTGCTGCTGTTGAAGATTACAAGGAGAGCTGAACTTTCAGATTAGATTAATCTGATGGAATGGGATTGGCCAGCAGCCTTTCTTCTGGCAGGTATGGTAAGAGGGAGGGGAGGTCGGTTTAACAGCAGGGGCCATGTGCCACGCCATGTGATGCTATCACCAATGTCATGAGAGTGGGGCTCTTCCTGAGGTCATCAATATGCATTTCTGAGTTTAACTCTTCATAGGGCACCCATTTACGTTATTCATTAGCTGACCCGGAGGAGATTAAAAATGACTCAAAATGGATTGCAAGTCTAGCATCGTCCATGAAAACCAATGAGAGTTAATAGTAAATATTATTGTATTTATTTATTTCCAGCATTTTAAAACTATATATTTATTATTATCTTTTTAAAAACAAAACATATTTTACTTTGAGTGAAAATATATTATTTACAACAAAAAAAAACAACTAAACTCATACCGAGGGGCAATTTAGAGTGTCCAATCAGTCATAACATGCATGTCTTTGGAAAACAAAACCCACACAGGCCGATGGACAACATGCAAACTCCACACAGGTGGACCAACCTGGATTTGAACCGCTGTGAGGCCGACGAGCTAACCACTCAGCCGACGGGCCGCCTTATTTACATGTATTAAAAGAGAAGTAAAAGACAAAGTGTTTGTATTTTCACAATTTCTACTTTCTTCTCTAATACCAGTCACATGTCCAGGAAGCTGGCCCGGCTGAGCATGAGGTTGGGAAATGTGTCTGTTTTATCTGGAGCCAGATGCAGGAGAGTACTGCAGAACTGCCTGGACACATTTGGACATCATATGACAGAAGAGCTGCCTCTGACTTGCTTTCAGTTTACTATTGGAAGCATGTGTTTTGATCAAAAGTGTTGGAATGTTGGAATAGGGTTGGTATCCAAGAGGAAGGGTTTTAAGTATGAATTACATAGGAACCACTAAAGTTGAACAATACTCTGATTCTCCAATTTAGAAAAAGTTGGGTGAAATTAGATTTTTTT
The DNA here is from genome assembly GCF_051989575.1 of Stigmatopora nigra. Lineage (NCBI taxonomy): Eukaryota > Metazoa > Chordata > Actinopteri > Syngnathiformes > Syngnathidae > Stigmatopora > Stigmatopora nigra. Next base: position 6,148,913 of record NC_135511.1, on the reverse strand, counting down.
TTAAATCTCTCTTGTCTGTCTCCTGTGAATTTAAATGAGTTTCTGACTAGTAGAGTTCCAATCTATTTGAACTGGGGCAGCGAATTAATATTTGTTCATTCAATCCAAATTGATTCGGCCTCTATCAGCAAAGATGTCAACCAATGAGTGAACTTTAGTTTGCATATATTTTTATGAATCACTTGCATATTTGACCTGCATGTTCCGTAATGTCAACCCAGGGTAGAATTATCGTATGAGCTGAGTTTTAGCATTTTCAGTAGATTAAGTAAAAAAAAAAAGAAACATGAGAAAGCCCTGGAGCGTCTTGTAAACATGCTGTAGCTACAGAGGCTATGTAACACACTCTGTGGCACTCTCTCAACAACGCTAATTATCAAGCAAAGACATGCTAATTACACAGAGTTTTATTGCTAATGTAGTGAGCCTCGACGCTGGCCGCCCACGCTGAGCTCTGTTCCCCTACCTCTGCCTCGCCTCCCTCCCACTACACCTTCAGGCACAGCAGCATCAGAGGGAGAAGGAAACCTTTCTGTACACTTCTGAAGGCAAACATGGTTTACAAAATCAGAATGAGACATGTATTTAAAGTCAGATTCCAGCATGTGAAAACCCAGATTTTAGCAGACATAACTAAAACTCACCTTTAATATTATGATTAACGTCCTTTGTCAGCCACCATAGAATACGCTTCACTTCCCCCAACCCAACAACCCGCCCACGATGATGAACCTTGACAAAGCTTAGCAGTAGCAACTGGCGGGTCCCGACCCATGTCCACCTCCCTCCTCCATCCCACTGTCTTCTTGCACCCGGCTTGCGTCCATGCTAAACATGCCCGTGTCAGCCCTGTGGCCAATCCAGTTAGTACGGTGAGGCCACATAGCATCGATCTGGAGTGGAGACCTCTGGGGGTCCCTGCGCTGGTAACATTCTGCACCTTTTATCATTACCCAGCCCCCACTAGGCTCTCAAACATCTTTCCTGACACGGCTGTTTATATGTTAGCCGGCTCAATAATGGAGACACGGTTACAGAGAGCAATCTGATTCGGGGTCGCATCACGAGCACTTGTTGAAAAATGTGACAACATAAGAACACAATAAAATGAACGAATTTGTGCAATGCATGCATGACAACAATTATATTGCGTGAATAATTCCAATTTATTTACAATATATTTGTCATCATTGTAATGGTGGTAAATGGCCATGGGCATGAAAATAAGTAGGATTTATTGTCCTATATAGTTTAACAGATGGTTAAAGGATAACGCCAAACTACAAGGCAAATATGTTCGCTATGTGGGATAACTTCTCTTCAATAAGAGAAAATCAATAATATTTGTATATTTTTGGAGGAAGTAGCAGCAGGGGTCATTTTTAGACGAATAAACTCATCCAACAGTTAGCCCTAACAATTTTAATTCCTTTTCCCCATTGTTATTTTGACTGCTTTTTAAATTCCCCCTTGTACACCGAGTGGTATTATGTCTTTTGAGTTTGATACAAAAAACGATTCACCGTTAGCATGGAATTTTCCATTATATTTTGTTCGTCTATAAATGTAGGTATTGGCTTGATTGATCGGTTTGTTATTGTCCCCCAAATATCGTTAGGAATAATTGAATTGGAGTATATTTCTAGTTGATAACGCAATGGTTGACATGGACAACGACAGGTGAAGAAGCACTGCTGAGCATTCTTTTTTTTACATTGACTACACAGCAACATTGTCAGATTACCACTAACAATACCAAACCGGAGGAAACCGATTAACAAACATACGAACGTTCTAATGACATTATAAGCTATCCTCACACATTTAACGCAAGCACAGCCAATATTAACAAGGGCAGGTTTACTTCCCAACAAGTACATCAATGTCTTTCAAAGGATGTAATTGGGATCATGAAAACGGCAATTCGCTTCCAAAGCAGACGGTATTTGATGCGAATGCGAAAACTGAAAAGGTTGTTCGTGTGGGGCAGATTGCCATCTGGAGTAGCGTGAGTACTCCCAGTAGACCTGTCTGCCCGTGTTTGGGCATCAAGCCCAGTAACACCCATATGAAGAGATAACAACATGTCCCATGCTGTGGGCTCCTGTATTAGCCTGGCCAACCTGATCCATAGGGGCGTGTTGGCCTCGACTATTCATTCATTACATCTCATTGGGCTTCAGTACATCTAGTCTTCTTCAGTGGAGAGCCAATAAATTCAGAGAGCATATAAATAATTTTTCACTGAACAAATAAGTATATTAATATCAGAGATATGAAACTCATTTTTATCATGGGGCTCATTGGAATTTAATTTTTTCATGAGGCTCATTGGAATTTAATTTTTTCAGGGCCAACTAGGGTTTGCAGTATTAATCCACTAATTGACAACTAATAAATTAGAAAATGAAGCAACAAGAATCTTGACAGTTGATCAATAGTTTTGAGACATTGTTGAGCTAGAATTTGATTAGATTTTTTAAAAATGTTTTGTATTTAATTTTATAGATAAGGTATAAAAATATGTCGGCAATTTAGGATATGTCATTAAGAACTACAGAAATGCTTTTATTTTTCAATTTGTGTGAAACTTGATGCGAATGATTGATTTTCTTCAGCCATAAAAATATATATGGAGAGTCGGCTCTGGCCCAGGGTCCTGAGTTTGATTTAAATACTATATTAACTACTATATGACGTTTAATACCAAACTCATTGATAGACTGCAAATCTATTTGAACTTGGATGACTGCCATGATCATGTTTCAGTGCCATTCCATTTCGACTGGGAGGGGCTGGTAGCAATCTAAAATTTAAGCAGTCTGAACAGTGGCAAGGTTGTCGATACTTTTCCTGTGTTGTAAGAGGTAACATGCAAAGTCAATGTGCGGTTAATGTCCTAAACAGTCCTTTGGAAAGCAGAGCTGCTTCATTTATTACAGTCGTGGCAGCCAAAAAGGTAATGTGCCATTTAACTCAGTTCAGTTAGAAAATGAGATGGATTCATCAAGTGCACTTGATCGGCACATATATGTGTGTGTGCGTGTGCACAAGAGAAAGGGATCAACTCTGCCCACCCGGTTGGTCAAAACTCCGGTGCGAACGTTGCATAACAGCTTGATGTTGAGCGCTTAAGGATCTTGTAAAGTACTGGCGTCATTTGCAGTTTTATCTGCTTGCCTGCTGACAATGATGTTTAGAATTGTCAGCAGCCACACTTGCGACATATGTTCACTCTTTTGGATCAGCGTCCAACTCTGTGAGCTAGATCAACGATGACAGTATGGTCACGTTAGGGCAGTACTCTTTCCATGAGACAGTTTTACTAATACACTGGAACTTTGGTTTGATAATTTGTTAGCCAATGTGATGTATAAAAAGTGATTTTTTTGTCATGACAGGCACAATGGGGTAAATATTTCATTTTGAATTAATAATTGATGTTACAAGAGAAATCATGGTTTGTTCATGGCTCATTGTAATCGTCAGAATAAGTGTCAACAAAAGAAGGGAGTTGACGATAATAACCTGTAATCATTTATCAAATGGTAACATAATGAACCATACTTTACTAAACTGGTGTCAAACCCAAGGCCAGGGGGAACAAATGGCCCACTATATGATCTCATGTGGCCCGTGAAGTGCACCAACTTCATGTTTGTTGATGAAATAAAAGGTAAATACATCTCTGTAGTACTAAATGAAAGATGACGACTACAGGAACCAGAGCATTTGTACTAATTCTGATTTTTTTAACAACGTAAAATGAATGGATATATAAGCAGTTTTATATTTATTTTTTTTCTTTTGTGTTTTTTTATTGTAAAACAAAAAGAAAATTTACTGTCTACTCTAATTTTTCGAATTATTTCCAAGAAATTCTGTAAAATAAAGTGCAAATATGGTTGTAGCCCTCAATGATATATGCATTCTATAGGAATCAAATAAAATGTAATTAAAATTTGAATAAAAAAGAAAATATTTGTTAGAAAGATGCTAAAAAGAGCCCTAAACATTAATAATAAAAACTCTTACCAAAAGAAACTGTACCTACAAAGATAAGTTTGACACCTCTGCTCTAGTATTTTTGCTTATGTTTTGAATTCAGAAATTTACCAAACATTTAACTATACCCTCAATTCTATCTCTCAGTGATGAGTGTAAAGAACAAAAAAAGAGAAGTAATGATTCACAAACATCTGCTCTTTTTCCCTGTATGATTCAGTGCTTCCGGATGCACGTGCTTTTGTGTCGTCTTGCGACTCACCTCCACAATGTCCGAGTTGGTCCTGCTCTCGTGGGGCTCGTTGTACTCGGTGTATTTGAGCAGGACCTTGTCCATGTCTGTGCTGGCATACTGGAACAGCTTGTTGGTGCTGTTGAAGATGATCAGGGCGATCTCACAGTCGCACAGCACACTCAACTCGTAGGCTTTCTTCATTAACCCAAACTTTCGCTTTGTAAATGTCACCTGGGATAGAGGAAAATAAAGATTAACCTTGGGAGAATTGCAAAAGTTTCTGTTCACAAATGCGTCACTCTTTCTGACCCATAATGGACATCAAATCATGTATCTTTTCATTTTTCTGCTATTAAATTGAAATCAGTTTAGCACTAGAAGACATCTAATCCATTTGAACTGGGAGGGCTGTCAGCGAATGAATATTCATTAAATAGGGCAGACCTTTATAGGCAAATATACATTTTCAGCTTTGTGGCCAGCGTTAAATTATTAGAAACAGCTCATTCTATTCATTCAGCAAAAAGGAAATTAAAATATAAGCGATTTTTTTTCACATTCAAATTGAAAGTGCATTCAAGGAAAAGAGAAATCCGTTTAATTTTGAACTACCCACAACTTACAAAGTCCAACCACCAGACCAGGAAAAAGAAAAAGTTGCATTTTAAGGAACTGAGAATACTCTGTCTCGGAAAACTAACGGCCAAAAAGATCCGTTAATGTTTGCACATCAAAGTACGCAGAGGGATTTATGATAGATTAAAATGTCCCTTTTTCAAAAACCTTCTCGTGCGCTATTAAAAGAAATACACACCAATGACGACTGTCAGAAGAATAGAAAAAGTTAGTGTTGCCCGAGTAACTAGCTTTTTATATAAATAGCAACCACTCATATTGACACTGAGAAGACGCTCCCACAAAAATCACAAAAGGTTGTTTTTTTTATGGGGATTTTTTTCTTGTTTTCTTTGAGGAATTTTTGCATGACGCAGATGTATTCAGTGGCCGCAACTTTTTATTTCAAAAGAAACGCATACATTTACCAAACCTGCATCGGTGAAATGTAAAAAAATAAAATGCATTGAAGTCAAGCTATTACGCTGTGTGTGACTTTTACTGCCTTCTGTGGCACTGTATTATTATTTACATTGGAGATGTGCACTGACACAGCTCTTTTTGTAATGAGAAACATTGCATCAGATCAGTGCTCTGCTGGCATTATCTACTGCATGTTTGTCTATTTTCTTCTGACACTTCGACGAATGGCAAAAATTACAGAAATGAAACCTCCTAATTCTCAGTGAATCATGATTTGAATGCAATAATAAAGACTACAAGTGAAGTCTTTCAAGAGAAAAGATCACGCTGCCCTTCACACTTTGAAAGCTGAAAGTGGAGATGAGAATGACTGGATATTGATGGATAGTTTTGTATTACATGCAAGTACGTCTCCCAGGATGCACCAAGGAAACTGAACCCAACCCTCACCTCAACCCCTTTCCTTGTTTCGCCCCCTACATTGAGTTGGTAACCTTGCGTGAAGTGCTCCATTTTTATGCCACATTTCTTCCAAAAATCTTCGTATATTTTCTGTAAATGTAGTAGCTATATTTCTTACTCAGCGACCACACAAATAAATAAAAAGCCTCCCGTGGGACGTAAATATCATGCTGACATTTTCAAAATCAGATTTAAATGTGAAACAAACAAGTAAGATGAATTATTATGCCCAAAAGCTTTGTTGGGCTTGGTGTCCGACATAAAAGATAAACAGTAGGACGTGGGGTTGGACCTTGCTATGTGAAACCAGCACTTGGAGTGTTGCCTTACAAGGATGACACACTGTAGACAGCTAGCGGACGTTCGAGCTACGTTATCGCTCAGACAAAAACTTTACCGGAGCCATCAGTGTTTTAAAATGTGGCACCTGGTGTTCAGTGAGCTGACTTCGAAGAGAACATATCCAATGATAATTGAGGGACAATCCACATGCTGGATTAGAATTGGAGCACCAACTGCATCAATTGCAATTAGATGTAAGTTTGTTTGTTGTTCTAAATAAAAATACCCTGGTTACTATTACTAAATTGTCTGCCTATATGTGTTGCTCTCCCTTTGTTGTTCAAAGACAAAACAAAATGTTGTTCACTGCTACTCTACAATGTATGCTTTGGTATATACGAAAATGCTCATTTTTTCAACGGGCTGACAGGAAAAGATCGCTGCAAGCCTAACCAGTCAAAATAGACTGGACATATAATGCTGTCACCTGCAGTAATGCATTCACATAAACAGTGCTTTTTAGTTGATTCCTAAATGGCTTTCATCACGCTCCAGAAGGCGAACAAGCGTGATTACGTAAAGCCAAAACTGACCAAACAATAACACCTAGATGAATTTCACACCACACCCACACGTCTCAATGTGACACATACAGTACAACCTGCTATATCGCATACATCCACGCAAATGATCCTATTTGTTCGTGCTTGCACATGAACATCAGGTGGGATGTACTAATTAGGGCTGGATCTGGACTTTTTCCTCTCCCTACCATTAAATTTGCTTTGGCCCAATGGCTTGTAAAGACATCAACACATGGTCCATTTAGTCCATCACATTTGTCAGTCCTGTTTGAAATGTACCATCATTTTCTTCACTTATTTAAGTATATGTATAAATATCTTCCTATAATTGTAGTTATGGTATAGAATTTATATACATATCTCACTCAAACGCACACATTCTCCTAAGAAAATTGTGTGAATTTCATTTTCATTCATTTATTTTCCATTTGGATTCATATTTATAGTTAATATTGTGAAAATGCATCACCTAGTTTGTGGATCATACTTACATTGCCAAGCAAAGGGACTTAGAAATAATAGATTGTGTGAACTTAAAAAAAAACACTGGCACTTTAGCAAGTTTTTTTTCACTTAGTTTTCAGCACGCTCTGCTGCCAGTGTAAGGGTCTTGATTTAATACCTGCTTGGAGCATCTTAGGCTTATATCTAAAACCCAGATCAGGTAAAATGTTGTTTTAACCTATTCCGTTTTTTTTAACCATTAAAAGTTGAACATTGAAATTAAATTGACTTGATAGAAGTTCTTACTTTTTTTTCCTCCAGTGCATGTTTCAATCTTCCATCAGCATTGTTTTAGCTCGAAATGGAAACTGCTGTACACATGTTTGGCAAATGTATTTAACTAAGGTTTGGAGTTTTAATTCAGGTTCTGGTCTAGGCATGTTCCTTTTCTTTGGTTAGATATTGAATTCATTTATTCATTCAATCATTATCCAAGCCATTATCCCCACAAGGGTCATGAGATTGCTAAAGCCCATTCCAGCCAGCAACAAGCAGTAGGCAGAATACTTCCTGAAATGGAAAATTTGGGGAGGAAAACAGTCCCTGCAGAAAACCTACGAAATACACGTGGAGAACATAAACACTCCACATTGGAAGGCCGGAACCTACGTGGGATGGGACCCCAGAACATTGTGCCGGACGTGCTGTTTCCTGTGAAACCATTAGATCTTCCTGCTATCTTTATTCATGTACGTATGTTTGTCTACGAAATGGCAATTATATTTGTGTCCCAGTCAAATGAGCAGAGATTTTCTCTGCATTAAATGACATGTCACATTTCCACTGGCATGAGAGGAACGTGGTGGCCCGGGATAAACAGAGGAGGCAGATTCACCGCCACATGGGCGAGAGGGGAGACAGAGGGAAGAGAGCAAGAGGGAGCGGTGGCTGAGTGAAAGAGATGAGGGGGGCGAACCTACAGGAAGCACATTTGTATGCATTTCCTCTCATAACAGGAAGAGGCCAGTGGCTTCCCCTTCACAATGGCTTCGCTTCTGCTTCCCACCTCCTGCCTGCTTCCCTGGGGGAGGCATAGGAGGAGTGGAGAGGTAGGCACCAAAAACTACTCACTAGAAACCAAACATGGTTCGCTCACACACACAAATACATGTCAGTCAGCTTTAGTTTTGTCCTGAGACAAACACTTCTCCCATTGTCAGAGGCCAAGCAGGAAGACACGGGCTTACGCAAAAGGAATACAAGGAGTCCAGGACCTTCTTATGAACTCTGCTTCACAGCCAAGGAAAGAGTTAAGAGGGCCACTTTGACAAAAGAGGCTTTGTCACCCCTATAATACATGCTCTGCTCTTCTCTCTCTCTTCAAAACGCCACTTATTGTCATTTTCGGTGCACAAGGCGGCAGACTAGAGATTTTTTTCCCCCTTTCATTTTATGTCTGAATCAAGACCAGTTCATGTTGGGTTTTTAAAAGCTAAATTTAAGACGAAAAGTGCATTAATCTTGGCGACTCAAGGAACATTGGACATTTGAGGTGCAATTGTTTATAATTATAATCCGGTACAGCAAGGTAAAGGTTGGGTGGGTTCCTCCCTCAGTGCTCCTGTTCAAGATGAGAAGCTGCAAATTGGATTTTACATTACAAGGCCCTGAACTAATTAGAAACAATCATAAGAAAAAAATAACTCGATTGCTGTAAACCTTTGTCACAATGCCTTAGCTAAAATACATTTTGAACTACTTAACACACTGGCTACCATTGACGGTGATAAACCTACAATCCGTTTGGTCTGAAATGGACCTTTCCATCACCCCTCCTAAAACTCAACCAAAAATGTAAAAGACAAAAACAAAACAAAAAGGCAATTTAAAAAAAAAATGAAAAGAGCAGTAAATATTCTAAAATGTATTCATTTCATACGAGCCATTCCAGTTAAAATGGCATTGAATTATTTATGAACTGAATTTCAACATCTGCTCTCAGAACGTTACTTTAATCCTATTTTTCACACCTTTGACTCCATAACAATCAAGTAGTTAGGAAAAAAAGGTGTGAAGGGGTGAATGAAGCAGACAAAGGTACACGGTTTATAAGCAAAAAACAAAAGTTCTTCCGTCCGTAGAAATGTAGAACAATGAGGTGAGAGCTTGGTGAGCACTTTACAGGTGAGGTCGAGCAGATGATAGAGCGAAGGTGACACTCACAAAGGGAAGGTGGCAGGTGGGAATGAACGGATCAAAGGGGTGATAAGGAGCAACCCCGCGGGTCTCATTATTTTCTTCCTGGTAATTTCACCAGCACATGTTCTCACCATGGCACTGTTGATTGGAGTAAGGCTTTATGATAGGAACAACAAACAGCCTCTTTTAACCATGTGCCCTCAGGCATCACTGTGTATCTTCCATGTGTTGTTTGGGGGGAGGAGGGACTTGGAGACGCCGTTATTTTACTTCCTGGCACTGATGACCTTCTCCATGTTTAACCTTTAGCCCTGCATCCTTGTTGGAAACCGAATGTCTCCATCTGAACTCCTGCAATTGTGCAAGCTAGTCGTCTGAATTTATCCCTTCTAGCACAAAAGGGAGGCAACACTAATTGAGGCCAATTGTAGTAAATTAGTGGCTCCTGAGACAAGCTCAACAGAGCTAGATGATGCTGTTTTTATATTGACCATAGATATCCATATTGACCATAGATGATGATGTTTCAAGATTGACCAGCAGAAAAAAAACACGATTCCATCAGAGAAAGAGCTGCTATACTTTTGACTCTCTCATTTCATAATTAAATAGGATAATTACACTTTTTATTCATAAATTTTTTCTGTATTCTCAGAAACATTGAAGCATTTTAGAGTAGCATCCTGTCAAAAGTTATGCCAGTAAAGTAACAGTTTCGATACACTTTATTTGGCCAAAAGATATATTTTTTTGAGAGTGATACTCGAAATATTGCGTGCTAGTCATCGTTTATTATTGCTTGCTAACCACTGCTAAATTAGCAGTATAATGGCTCAGGAATGTGTGGATAAAGTGTGTTTATATAATTTTACAGTGACTTTTAACAGGATTTGGTGTGCAGAAATTGCCAGAGTATGCCAAATAGACTGGGAAATTTTAGTTTTTAAATGTATTTAAAGGGCTGTAGTAAGAAGTGATTTTAAGAGATAATTGAGATAAACCTTTAATCCGAAAAAATGACTTATCATTTATTATGTATTTTTCAAATTGTTAGTGTAAAAGGTGTATTTTAGCTTACTTATTTTGCTAATGTTAGAATATTATGTCACAGGCCAATAATGTGGGCATATTTCATCATACAATACATTCTTTAACCTGTATCCTTTCTGTCTAAAACCTGTACTCGTCAAAAGTTTGTTTGGAAATGTTGAAAACCTTTAACGTTTTTTAAACATGGAAATGTTTTAGGCAACCATCAATTAAAACGTGATGAAAAAATTCTATGTATCAGTCGATAAAATCTAGACATGCCTGACATATTTTTAAATCAGTAAGACGGATACGTTTTTTAGTCCAAAAGACTACGATTAAATTGAAAAGGGCTTCCAAAAACAACACAGGTTGCCAACTATATTGGTTAAGTAGTCATATTGTTGGCTGGTCCATGTATTGGAAATACATACTCTTTAAAAGAACATATTAAACGCACTGTCTATCAAAGTGTCAAATTGAATCAATGTTTAAAATCTATCCACACACATGAACCTAGGATTATATATTGCATGTCTGCTTTCCGCGTGCAGTCCATGAGGGGTTCTTTTATGTGCTTGAGGAAGGGAGAGGGTCTGAGTGGTCAGGGGGCCGTGAGCCAGGTCTCACACACTGCTGCCCACTGTCCAAAGTTTTGGGCAGCCAGTCAACAACAGGGAGGCCTGGCTCTTCTGCCACGGCCCTGGGGAAGTGTTTTGGGGGGCCCGGGTGGCAGCCCAAAGTGGCCGCCCAGGGAGATGCGGGCCGGCTGCCCAAAGACATGTTGCTTCTGCAACAGGGCGGGCTGGGAAGCAATGTAGGTGGCATGCTGGTGTTGACAGCTTGGTCCTACATCAAAAAGGTATGCGGGTAAAAATGCAAGGAACTAAAAGGGAAATTTCCAATTGCAATTGGACGGCCCACAGTGTGGAGTTTGCATGTACATCCTGGGTTTGTGTGGGTTTTCTTCAGGTGTTCTGGTTTGCTCCAACATACAAAACGCATGCATGGTAGGGTGGTTGAATACTTAAAATTGCTTCTCGGTATGAGTATGAGCATGACTGGTTTCCCGTCTCTTCGTCGCCTGTGACTGGCTGGACACCAATTCAGAGTGTCCCAGCATTGCGCCCATTTTCAGGGATAGACTACAGTATCCTCTCAAAAAACCCTTGTGAGGGTAAGCGGTTCAGAAAATGAACGATACACGGGTGTTACGGATGGTGAAAATTTTACATTTCTGGTTCAAAATAGGGATTTTTTTGTACTGTGAAGTAAATGATAATGTGCTTTTTTTTTTTTGCAAATGAATTCTCATGAATGACATTAACAGGTAAGAGGTGAAATAATAATTGTGACTTTGGAAAAGCATAGGCTTGGATGAGTTTCTTTGTTGATAAATTATGTATTATTTAAGAAAATGTTGGGAAATATTGTGAAATTGGTTGTTTATGGTCAGAAAATGTGAAAAAAAGAAAATGTTGCATGTTTTGTCAATATGTCAAAAGAACAGAATTGTTCATTTTTGGTCAAATAATTAAAAAAAATATCCATAACAATGAAATCCTTTTGAAAGCACAAAAGTGTGAAAGTATGTGAAGCAAGTGACTTTTGAAGGCAGTTTATAACAAACTCACCTTGGAGGGAAGTGAAAATATGCAAATTCAACTTCTGTTTTTCATTCTTTCAAGAAGGTTGGATTTTCCGGTCTCCCTTGTGATGCTGTTTAATGCAGTGATGTTGTTAAGTTAGGGTGATGCCACTTGTGGCATAATGGCATTACTCTGAACAAAACCTGACTAGTCGGCAATATTTCTTGACGTTAATTTGCCATTGACGACGATGGAAAGCCGATGTTTTTTTTTTACTGGGAGAGATTGAATGGTAGATAATAATTTTAACCCCAGCTGAACAAATTCCAGTGTTTTATTGACTCTTATCCCTGAACCCTTTCTCCTCTGCTTCTGTCTTTCGCTCTCTCCTTGTAAGTAAAGCCCGGATATCTTAGGCATCGATTCCCCTCAGGTGTCCTTCCTGTCTCCCTCTTTCCCTCCTTATCCTCAGGAGCCGGATGGCCCGTTGCATGTGGCGGGCTCAGTCTAAGGTGAGGGAAGGGCTGAGATAACAGCGAGGAGGAAGCGTGGATGCTGCTGCTGCAACACGATAGGCAGAGCCCTCGCAGGAAACTCTGTGACCTCTCTCACTGCTTTGACGACAAAGTGATGCTTGCTGTGACAGTGCTGTGTCACAACTGGTGAAATTACTGGAAGGTTTTTTATCTCAGGTGCACTTTCTCACATGCAATTGTCAATTGGGAGCTCACACATAAAGCTTAGTCATAACACTGGTTAAAATGATTCCTTCAGCATAGACTAATCGATTCCATGAACATTTTTATTTTAACTCAAAGTGACTCCACAGAGTAGTGTAGAAGTGATGAAAGCGCTACTGTGTTAGACTTGTGTCAGAGAATTAAGAAAAGCCTGAAGCTGGTCAGAGTGAGTGTGTTTATGACCTGTGATCCAGAGGCCACGCTAGATGCGTATGGATCCAATTTGAAATGTCGGGAAGCTGAAAAAGTGTCAGTGGTCAGTTTGGAGCACAGGAAGTGATCGATTGAGTGCCTCGGGGCAATGTAGAGGAACGTGCTCTTTGTCTCTTTTTTTTTACAGCCATGGACCCAAGAGTGGGCTCGAGTCACAGAGTCCAATTTTTCATGTAACGCAGGAAACTGTGGGTAAGATTTATAGGCTTTAACTGTGTGACTGGCTTGAAAACATGCACTGTATTTGGAAGGAATTACAAAGTACGTACAGGAATACAAAAATACATTGGGTACACAGTTAAATCATGTTTGCTCGTTTAATGGCTTACCTAGCACTGTTGTAGGTCATCCTGGAAATATTTGATTGGTTTTAGAATGATCACAACAAGTGAATCTGTTGTGCGTATACAACTTAATTCATTCACTATTATTGACAATGGTAGATGTCAATTTAATTCGAGTTGGGATGGGTGGCATTGCGTTTTCATGCCGTTGATGATGATAGACGAATAATTCATAACATTGTGTTTTACATTGTGGTATGTTTGCTGGCTGGCCATGAAAACAATAGAAAAGTCTTCATGTGTTTCTTTAGTTAGCATTTTATGAGTGCTAATATCCCAGTTACTTTGTTAGTAAATTATAGTGCTATCAATTTAAAAAGAGTTCACTTTCGAAGCAGATTTGGTTCGTCAATCACTGTCAATGGCGACCAATGAGTTAACCTTGATTAATAAACCAATTCATGTATGCGTGTGACTATCAGTGTTGAGCTCCACCCTGTTTTTTCCACAGACAAACAAAGTGTTTGTTCCCCTCATCCAGTAATATTCCACTGGCAGTGAGTTTACCAGAGTGAGGGCCGCCATAATAAACGCCAGCGGAGTTCTTCACGTTGAACTCATGCAGAATAGGATTGAAGTCTTGGAGATATACTCGAGGGGAAAACTCTTAGATTGCCTCAACACAGGATTGTCATTATAAAACAGGAAGACGAGATCCCCAAAGCAATAACTTGATGCTACACTGCCATCCACTCTCTTGTCCCCCTATTTCATATTGCCCAGACTCCCTAAAGACTACCACTGGGTTGTGCAGGGTTTAGGGTGTTCCCCCTTGCTCTATTCACTCCTCCCTTATCCACACTCACACTCATCCATCCTCCCATTCCCGAGAGACGTACCTGTCTGTTGCGTTCATCCATAATCCGCGTGATCTGAATCTTTTTCCTCCCCATCGTCCCCGTCGCTTTCTTTCTCTCCTCTTCCCAAAGAACTTTATGCTTGCTTCTCTCTTCTTCTTTCCTCTTCTTTCTCTTTACTTTTCTTCTTCTCGCTCTCTCTTTTCCTCACTCTCGCTGGTTTGCTATTTGTTGCAATCAACTCAAAGATTCCAGCATCTGTACCTGCAAGAAAGAGAGAAAAAAAGGCAAGAGGGGGGAGGATGAGCATTAACTGAAATGAAATATGGCAAAATACTGAGAGGAATAGAAAAAAAAAATAAAAGTGGCATCATGGCAGCCACTAGGGAGGGTGAAGAAAGACAAAGAATCTGTCAACAATGTTGTGAGAGCGGCTGTGTTTTTCACTGTCGATATCATGCAAATCAGTTTTTGCCTCTTTTGGTCTCGCTCTCTCCCACTGCAGACTATGAGAGGAGACAGCGCTGTCAGGATCTCGCCTCGTTCACAGAGACTTTGACAGTGTTTTGGAAGTGCCGCTAACTTAAACGCTCTAATCACTGGCACTGTAACATTACCTCCAGACTGAGCAATGCTTTTTACTTCCTGCTGCAAAACGTCACTGTACTGACAGTAAAACTCGCATTCAGCTTACCTCTCTTGGGCTCTTGTGCCCGATCATCTTTAAAAAGGGGGATGAAATAATTCCATATGTATTAATGTATTTCAGGCGGTGATTATCATGTACAGGGTCACAAATAAGGCGAATGTGAATGGTAAACTAAGTCAGGGATGTCCTAACTATTCCACAAAAGGCCAGAGTGGGTGTGGGTTTTCATTCCAACCTATCAAGAGGACACCTTTTCACAAAGCTGGTGTCCTACAAGTACAATCAGTGGATTGCTGTCAGGTGCTTCTTGTTTTCTGCAGAAATCTCATTGGTCAAAGTGTCTGTGCTGGATTAGTTGGAACAAAAACCTTGGCCACCCCTGAACTAAGGGAGGGCTGCTACAGATAATCACCTAATCGTCTTAATTTTTAAATTAATCGCATAGTATTTCAATAGTCAGATACTTTAGAAACTTTCTGTTGATCTCAGAATTGTCCAAATCCTATTTTTAACACTGTTTAAGTCATCGGCTGCCATTGACAGAGAAAGCTTTGTGATCCATTTTGCATGGGGGATGTTGGTTACAAAACATAGATCTCCCAGTGATTAGATCGGGATTAATATTGATTTTAAGATAGCATTTAAATATATCCTTTTAAATTGATTTTAACACACAAGGAAAATAAAGGCCAGAAAATGACAATCATTAAAAAAATATATTTTACTTAATTTAAAATGTATTTTTTAGATAAAAAAAAACATATTTAAAAATTATTCAATTTAGAAAAGTTTAATAAATCTCATCTCATTTTCTGAACTGCTTTATCCTCATTAGGGCTGCGGGAGGTGCTTGAGTCCAATCAGCCTACCATGCATGGATACTTTTTTATCAAGTCCAATAACTTACAAAGAGAACATTTATTATGTTTTTAGAGTTTTCATTGAATTCAAAAAGTATATAGAGTATCTATGTTAAATTTTTGACAACAACAAACAATGTTGAATTCATGAATTTTAAAGTATATTATTATGAAAAAAATAACATTCAATAAATATTGCCATGATTTATATATATATGAACTGATCAGTCACTCAATCAAGTTAAAATTATAAAATAATTGTTGGTTAGAATATCTAAATAATCGTTTGTAGCAGCCAAGGACTCACGATACTTTTCAAAGTCAAAGGCAGGAAAAAAAAAACTAAAAGTCAAGATAAGATAAAAACAAATGTCAAGAATTAATATTTGGAAAATCTTGTTTGGAGACTGCATTCAAATGATCATGTTAAACTGGATAGCCTTTGTTTGTGTCCGTGTATTAACTTGTTCTTGCCCCAAAAGCTGTCAAACTGGACTTTGCGTTATGTTTGCCCAAAAAGTTTTTAAGAGGGTACATGCATGTGTTCTTTATTTGAGCATGGCTAAACCGCATCTCTCTGGAGGTGCTTAAGTAGGCCAACCCAATCTATCTGAGGGAGGAGCACAAGAACTGTTGTTGTGTTTTCTTTTGACAGTAGAGGTGATAACGTCCCTCGTTATGCAAATGAGCATCCCATTATTTAAACTCAGTGCAATGCAGAGAAGCTGTCAGTGCCATCACATAAAAATAAAAAAATAAAAATCCTCCGTCTACCCGGCCTTTTTTCTCCATCATCTCTTTCTTCTCTCCTTTCTGAACCAGATTTCCGGCACCTGGCAGCGCGAGCATCAGACATTGATGTGGAAGATGACACCGCTTCACCAAAAGACATGACAGTCTCTCTCTATCACTCTCTTCTCTCATGCACCCTTGCTCCCTTCATCACTCTTTTTTTTTCACATTCTCTCCTTCGCACACACACTGTACGGCAACCCACCACCCCCCACTCTTTTCTCCTCATCTCCCCTAACCCGAATCCATGTATTTATTGAGTAACATGCATGAGAAAGCAGAAGAATGCTTTATACCCAAGAGATGAACACAGCACATGGCTACGCACTTGACCTCTTTTTTTCCACTAGTAGGACATTGATAATGAAAGTATGCAATAGGGACATCCACCAAAGCTTGCGGAGACACTAGCAACACTGCTTCACACGCAATAAAGCATTTGCGGTTTGTAGTGCCAAAGTCTTTTCCACAATCATCTTCAAGTGTGTTTATGAAGGGATTTATTTTTTTTAGTGTTTTTGTTTTAAATTAAGAATAATTATATTGTTTAATTGATTTAAATTTACTCTATTCAAATGCATTGGACATCTGTCACCGTCAATGACAATAAGTTAACATTAAGGTACACTCATTGGCTACTACTGATGCCAGTTTACTTATTTTTATTTTGTTTTTATTTAATTTATTTTTAAAGAATAAAGCGAGAAAATATTTTCTTCTTTTATTATTTTTTTCAAAAGCTATTTTACTGTAATTAAAAACAATGAATATTCTATTTTTATTGTTTTAATTATTTTTTTTTTCTTCGAAAATTTGAAAATTGGAAAAGAATAACTAAAAAAACACACTTCTAATGTATTGGAACTCTTTTGCTGTCAATGGCAGCTTTTGACGGTGATATATGTCCAAACCATTTAAAACTGGGACAGTAAAAATCATTCAATTGGGCATCTATTGCCATCAATGGTGGCCAAGGAGTATGAAAATGCAAATGGATATTTTTTTCTTTTTTTTCCCAATGCCTTGATATCATTATTGACATGCATATCAAAAATCTGAAAACCTTAACCATGCGGTATTTGATACGCATACAATTAATCACTGGCAGTTGGGGAGATAATAAGATCTAAAATAACTCTGGCAGTTGTGAGAAGGCTATCCAGCAGAATTTTGTGCAAACACGCCCATCTATAAAGAGAGAAAAAAACAAAGCAATGCCCCCTGGTTCATTTTCCCTGGTATGAAACAAAGAGGGATGTTGTCAGACAAAGTGGGATTACAAGCCAACTAAAGACGCTTGGCACAAGAAAACCAGACAAGCGTATCAATCAAGCCAGCAGCGTACCTCAATCACAGACTGACAGCATCATCCCCTCCCGGCCTTTGTAGTCAACACTCGCCAGCTCGGGCAGGGCTCCAAAAAGCCAGGGGTTACTTCAATGATCCCTGCCTGCTGGCCTCTACCACCTCCTCCTCAATCCTCCCAAAGCACCCGTGAGCGCGGCTGAACCTCTCAATGTCAACACCCGGCGGGGCAACACCTTAGGCCTTATGTAACATTAAGACAAAGCCCGTGTCCTGAACATTTAATCCCTGCTTTTGGCTCGCAGTGCCAGCCATGCAGCACAACCCGAGGAGAAACGGCACGAGCGCTTCCCCCTAAACCGCCTCCTCTCATCCCTTCTCACGTTCACTTCCTTTACCTCCTCCTCCTCCTCCTTGTCAACGCAACACCTGCCCCCGTCCTGTATGAGAGCCAACCCCTTTCTGGTTCTGAGGCGCCTGCCCCTGTGGCAGGTATAGAGCATCAGTTAACAGATTACCAAGTGAATCGCTCAATCCAATTTGGGCTGGTGACGCCAAGGCGGTGAAACGACAGGAAAACAAACACCGCTTAGTGTGCGTGGTCATGTGGCACATGGCGATAATCCTCTACAGGAATTTTTCACAAGGGACCTCTGACCCCGGGGAGGCAAATGAGGTGAGCTAGGAACGTGAAAAATAGAACCCATGACAGGTTCTGAAGACTAAATTAGGAACACAACTCATCTAATCTGACTAGAACTGCAACAAATGATAAATAACATTTAATTTCTTTGTATTTATTTGTTTTTATTACTGTTATTTTGCTCTAAGCGGAGCATTTTAAATGTAGATGAAAATTCTGACAAAAAATTATGGACTCAAAATGTATCATATTACATCTATCTACTCTATCTAATGGTATCATTGTTTTTTGGAAGGAGATATTTGCAATTACAAAGTTATATTCATTATGCTGGTCAAAAAAAGAAAAAAAAGGGGCGGCGCAATGGCGAGGTGTTAGCACATACGCTTCACAGTTCTGAGATTGACGGTTTAATCCCCAGAGGGTTCTGATCTTCCTGTATGGAGTTTGCATGTTGTTTTCATGCCTGCTATGAGTACTAAGTTTGTTTCCCCCTACATTTTGGGGTGAAGAACCAAAAATTCTCTTATCCGTTTACCTATAGGTAAAATAGAGTCCCTCAGTATATCAATCAGTAGTCAAATATTCCATTAATTTTGCAAGCCCTAAATCTGACTAATACATATGTGCTTGTGGATAGCTAGGGAACAAAAAAAAAATAGAGTGGGCGCCTGCTAATGTTGAAGTAGGCGGTGGAACCATGAAGACAGAAGGATAACAGTTGCTCCTCTGCTTGTTCAATATCACAGGTCCTGGCTCTGTGGGCTTCGAGCTGGACAGGTGACAACGAAGGATGGAGAGAAGAACACATACATACATACACATATGAAGGAAATAGAGTGAAGCAAAATAAGGGATCTTTTGAACAGGCACCAGGCCTCTCCAGGGGGAGGGGAAGCGCTGTAGCCATGACCCTCCCATCTGTTAAGCAGACGGACAGAGAGAGCAAACCATAGAGAAAAATGAAGGTTGGGAGGGGGGGATGGCAGAATCGGAGGGATATTCAGCACATACATCTAATGAGCGCTCTTTCTCTCACCGTCTCCGAAGTGGGAGCTGAGAGGACGACGAGAACACGAACACTCTAGTGTGCACCACAAGGCTCGATTCTAGGTCACCTCTCTCCCAGGCGTTTAGTTGCTAAAAACTAATATGCAGCACACATTGTAATAGTCTATTGGGTGCTTGTTAATGTGGACTGAAATGAACAGGTGACAAAAAAGAGAGGACTTAATGTTGAATTTGTGTAGTCCCACAATAAAAAAAGTAGTAAAAACTACGTGGATAATGAGACTAGCAATCAGTTGTTGTTTTGTATGAACTACTATATGCCAACGCAAAAATTCCTTTTTTGGCAGAATTTGAATATTTCCTCAAACAGAGTCCAAACTTGATCGTTTTTAGGTGGTTTATCACACTCCAAGTGCGTAAAGTTAAACATACAAAAAAGTACATATATTTTAGAGTAGACCTCGAGAAATACAACATTTCTAACTACCATATTTTCTGGACTATAAATAGCACTTTTTTTCAAAGTTCTTTGAGGGAAAGTTAGTATCTGACGAGAGGGTTTTTAGCATGTTGTCCATTTAACTGATATTACTAAATACACAGTAAACAGTTTTGAGACTCTTTCTAATTGAACTGAACAGTGAAAAAAATCACTGCTTCCATAATAGTCTTAAAAATATATTATTTCCATTTCCATGGTAAATCACACTATTTCTTAGTAACCAACCTCCACAAAATCCATTTCTAGTAAGGCTCGTTGAACAGAATCATCAACTTATTTCTAAATTCAGGCAATTGCACAAGGGAAAAATGTTGAAACTGAAAGTGACGCTTGTGAATCATGCAATGTCCAAAAATCTGCTGACGGTGTATTTCTTGAATTGTAATTCTCTAAAGCAAATTGAAGAAGGTGATTTATCATGAGAGGTTTGTTGATGTTTTTCCTAAGAAACCCCACCTCAGCAGGGCAGTGTCAAACTCATAGTACTGTACATCTGCAACACATTTGGTAATAGTAGATGTATATGTCTGTATAAATATATACATATCTGTATTGCCAGTACCCCCTTATCCTCTGAGGAAGTGTGGTTGTAAAGATTTGAAATAACATATTATACTACAGTAAGTAAACCTTTTAGGAGGTGTATGATACATTAAATAAACTGACTCTCTTTTTAAATAAACTCTCACTTCCTTGAAGAGGGGGCATAGAAAAAAAGCGCTTTATATAATTTTTCGAATACAACATTAAAGTCGGGCGCCCTGGTGGCATGTTCTCCTTAGGCCTGAGTGGGTTTCCTCTTGGTACTCCGGTTTCCTCCCACATTCCAAAAACATGCATGGTAGGCTGATTGGACACTCTAAATTGCCCCTAGGTATGGGTATGAGGGTGCATGGTTGTCCAACTCCTTGAGCCCTGCGATCGGCTGGCCCTCGCCTCTGGCCAGTCAGCTGGAATAGGCTCCAGCACCCCCCGCAACTCTAACGAGGATAAAACGGTTCCAAAAATGAGATGAGAGAGAGAGAACATGAAAGTCGCCGAATTATGTTTTCCATTGAGCATTTCATAAAGCCTATATTTGTAAACGTGTTTCCTTTTAGTTTCTGCTGTATCTCATGTCAGTAAATTTACACGTGGATTTTGTTGTATGTAACATTGGAGTAGGAATTAGCATTGCACTTGGCATACATGGTGCCTCCAAAGATTGAGACGCAGCAGCAGAAATGAGAGGATCCTGCGAATCAATGGCCACGCAGCATGGGAGCGAGGAAAAAGAATATGTACCGGGTCTCATTGTGCCTTTAATGTCATTAGCGGCGGTGACTCGTCTATGTGGGACATAGCGTTCGCTGTCTGTCACAGAGAGATAGGTAGGGTGACGAATGGCTCGCGCTACTACTTTTCCCTTCTCTATTTTCCATAATGTCTATATCTTCTCCAAGTGACCTAAAGCTGGGTGGTAGCCCATGTGTAGGTGGGCCTCGCTGGCTTTGAATTGTTGGAGATATTACCGCTAATTTAGTACGTTATCGGCTAAAGAGATTAGCAACATGTACACCCATGGATTAACGTGATAGTAGCGGATCATCTTATAATGTGTTCATTCTCCTGAGTGAAGGTTTGAGCTAAACCAGAATTTGAATATTTTGCCTGTGTGTGTGTGTGTGTCCTCTTGTAAGTGTGTTTTAAGATATCAGAATATATTCTCGCTTGTCTCTTTCTATTAACACATGATCTAATCCGATCATTAGCAGGACAGCAACGGGTTCTTACATATTCTATTGCCAATCTTCATGTGCCTTGAAGTAAGACGTCTGTCTATTGAAAATGACTTTTATTTACATGATTCCACACTTCTAACTGAATTTGATGTCTCCTCCACAAACCCAGTTTCAGCGACTGTTCAACTTAAATATGAAATGTAATGAAATTGTCATCTATGGCACTCTTTCAGTAATGTTTCACTCTTGTGCTTCACCCCTTCAAATTTTACTCCAATAGTTTCGGAGGACAAGAAGACAGGAACGTTTGTGGAAGGATGTGACTTCAGTAGCCCAAGACAATCAAAGTTATTTCCTATCCTAAATCTCTTCAAACCAAAACCTAAAGATATGTACACTTCCCCACATGAGAAAGACACAGTAAAACTTTCTGGATCTGGGTTGTTGAAAGGAATCATCTTGACTTCCCCATATGATTTATTTTAAGTCATTTGCTAAAAATATTTCCAGGAAGCCACCGTGTGATATTGTGAAAACAACATGGAATCTCGAATGACATGCTAAGTAATATACTGTTTTTTTCCGAAGTGACAAAAATAGAACACTTAAAAAGAAGTGATTCTATCAAAAAGATTGGCAAAAACATAGTTGGAGTCACCCTTCTGAAGAGAGCAATCCAAGATGAGATCACAGTATTGAAACGCAAAATTATTCAGAATTATGTAAAAGGAAACTCTGTGTTCAATAGTTTTGGGAACATTTGAACTCGGTTCTCTATAATCTGAAGATAAATCTCAGATTGCAACGATACCACTCTTACTGTTGTGAGGATAAATTGATTGGTTTTGTAAAACTATATTTTTCGGTTCCTCGGATATTTAAGTGCTGAATTGGTGATTGTGAGAGTTTTAGAGATCAAGCATGTGCACAGCTGCACATCTCTGTAGCAACAAACAGTAGGCCACCCGAGCGGCCAAAGAGACAGGTAGTCATCCGTCAGAGGCAACGGCGAGACAGGTGAGAGCCATCTTTCCATATAGCCTTGTGCTGACTTCCCCAAGGACGCGGTGACTTGACACAATACGTCAGCCCCCCTCTCTGAAAGAAGGCCAAGGGCTGTAAAAACCACAGCTGCTGGGCCAAAGGCAGATGAGCCAGAGGAGGACACACACGTGGAAGTGAGGGCAAACACATGGGTACGAAAAAATACTCTACTTGATTTGTCCATCTTAATTAGATTTTTGAATAATCTAAGGTAACACATTCTATATTCTATATAAATAGCAATGTTTTTTGTTTAAATAGATCATTTTAATCATTTGGAAATGAATATGATGGACCACAATTTTTAGTATGCTTTTCTGGCGATGGCTAATGAAGTATTGTAGAGAAACAATACTTTTTAAGGCCCCCAAAAGGTGTTATCAGTTAACAAATGTAGCTGTTTTTATTTGCCTTTTTTTAATCAGTGTCTGAAGTTCTACAAATTGATGGTATAACTTAAAATACAGGCAGGATTTCTTGACCGCGTCCTCTCTTTCTTCTACTCTCCCCTTCCTGTCGTTCTTAGGTCATTTCAACACTATTCAGTTAGTCACCTCCTTAAATCTAGACTTGAATGCTTCCAAAAGCAAAAGGTTAGGGTTAATGTATGAATGAACGTATGAATGTTCAGATAAATCAATAGATAGATAAGCTGCAACAGTCAGAGTATTGGTACAAGAACAGTGCACCTCTTTGTATCTCTATTTGTCTAATATTTAGATTAAAAAAAAAATAGAACAACAAACTAATACCATCACCTCACAGTGAGACAAACTACCAACCGCCCTCCAATTACACCCACCCCCACAGGAACAGCCGCAAGTCATGTCACTTACAACACAAAGCACTGACATATTCACCCAATTATGTTCTCTGCCGACTAAGACAACGTCTCGGTAGTCTCCCTGGCGGGGGAGCAAGGCAACGAGGAAGAATGCATAAGAGGTGAGAGCAGTGTAGGCCAGTTATGAAGACCTGAACTTATGAACCCCCCTTTCTGATACCCCACTTTTTCAAGCAAACACCATGTCAACAGCAGACATCGCAGTGAGTGTGATGATTTCATCACACCCCCCACCCTGAGTTCTCCTGGTTGCCACAGTCTTATAATCACACTAATTAAAAGCTTTGTTCATTTAGAAATCTCTGATGACAATTTGTTTCACTCTCCCCCTACAGCAGTGGTGGCTGTGAAAAGAGGAGAATTAAATTTGATCTTCTGACAGCAATTATTAAATGCTCCCCCCTGGCCTCAATTAAGGCCCGCGGGCTAATGCCAACATGGCTAACCTTCATGTAGCCACGAGGCATACTTCTTTTTCTGTTAGCTACTTTGTCTTGTCACCTCTGACTGCAAAGTGCATGTACGACGCCTCCGAGGGAAGAAACGTTGTGTTCGGCGTCAAGCTACTTTTCATAGTGGCTGATTGTAACAGTACTACTATCTACAGTACAAGGTTTTTGCATATTCGTGGTAACTGAATCAGGAAGATTTTGGGAAGTTTTATCCTGTTGCTTAATAAGCAAGTTTGGGTTACACCAGAATAACTTCATATATTTATTATGTTCAATGGTCAGAAAGAGACAATAATCGAGGCATACAAAAATCTCAACTGAAACACTACTCTATTATTCATTTTTGTTTTTTGTACAGTATTTCAATATCAGTTTTTCAGTACTTTTTTTCCATAAGGGAACCTAAAAATGAGTTTCTTTAACCTAGAATTACAACTGAGTGATAAGAAAATAGGAAGTATATCAAATGTGGATGTAGGCGTGCTCATCAAGTGGTACATTATACATAAGTACCAGCAAATAACGTGGTGTCCAAGCAACACACCATAAGAGAATTATATACAGTTTAAAAACACCTCTTCCAACTGAGTAGCTCTTCATTTTTTGAAGTGGAACTGGGCGCTTTTGTTTTACTTCAACAATGTAGAATAATATGAAATGAATTTATTTACTATCTAATATGATTGGAATTCTTCTCAAATTGTACATTAATCAAAATGGGAATACATGTTCTGCGTTGTATATATGTGTTCTGTTTAAATCATTGGCTTTTTTTTGTTTTCATATTTTGAAAATTTTGCACCTACCAGTCAAAAGAATTATTTATCTTTGAATAATTAATTAATTATTTATCATGTACCAGTCAAAATTAATATTTTTTTATATTTGAATTTATATGAATTTAATAAAGAGAGAGAGCAACAGTATACGTAGTATTTTTTCGTATTAAATTGTATTTAAAATGTTCATTTTTATTTTTCTCCTCACAGATGTCAACATTGAATAGAAAGTAATCTATTGAACTTCTATTTTTATCCCCCTAAACTGTCCCATAGCAAGTTGTGTCAAAGACACATTTGATTTGCGGAGAAGTAGACAGTTGTGGACTTCAACAAGGATGTCCTTCATTCTGTAGATACGACCTTCTGTACAACCCCCCCACCCCATTCTAGTCAGGTCCCTTTGCTCTCCTCGGAAACCGAGTAACCTACATAGTAACGTATCAGGAGGGGAATGATGAGATAGGAGGAAAGAAAGAAAGAAAGAAAGTATGTGGGAATGTGCAATGATAAAGTTTGGCATTCAAAGGGAAAAAAAAGTGTAGTGGAAAAAGAGCTGCATGACCATTTTTTTTGATTGATAATTGTGAGTATTGTGTACATCATTAAACAGGCTGCTACACTATTCGGGCTTGTTTAAGCAAGGCTGGTGTTATGTTTCCAGGCGTTGCCTCTTTGCCACACGCAGTGTAAATTTGATACACAAGGAGCAAGCTCTAAATTCATAATTAATGTCACACATTTTCTTTTGTTCCAATAAAAAAAATGGACAATTTGGTGAACCAGACCAAGAAAGACCACTTATAGGCATTTTTTTCTGTACATAAGATGAACTCTACCGTTCTAACAGAGCTTTATAATTCCCAAGGGGGTGCTGGTGTTGGGGTGTGTGAGGAGAAAGGTTGTCTGGAGTGTGGCGGGCGTGCGGTGGCATGACGGCACCTACAGATGAGCCTCTGTTTAGGGGAGTGGCCCCCACCGAGGCCAAAGCCGGGCCAGGCCCAACCCAGGCCTCTCATTACACGCTGCTTTTTTGGAGTGGTTAAGAGGGGGGTTACTGGCGAGGGACTGGCAGCACCGGCATATTCCACTCCCTGCGCCATCACAAGGCGACCTCATCAAAGCGAGCACTCGTAATTTGTCACAGAAAGCAGCCAATTAACATATGTTAAGGAGGAGGGAGGACGAAAAGATGGGAGGAGGGGACGGTGGCTACAAAAAAAAAAAAAAAGATAGCTTATGATTAAAGAGTCTCCACAGCTGCATGGAATCAAGATGGCAAAAAGGTTTGAAAGAAACCTCAGCGCTAGTAATCTGATAAAGCCTACTGTTACTTCAGCCTCACAAGCAGAAGTGGGAGGGGGTACAAAGAGAATAAACTAATGCAGACAAACAAATATCAAATTACCGCTATGAGACCATGAGCATCGGCTGAGTGCATTGGCTCTCTCTGTGGCGACAGCACAGGCCACTGTATGTATCACATATACCGACGCCCACCCAATCCACACCCTGCTGTTTGACCGCGGTGTATTTTTAGCTCTACTTTTACCATTGTTCCTGACACTTACACTAAAGTTGCCAGGAATGTTAGCTCATTTTCTCATCGCTATACCGAAATTGGAAGGTCCAATGCATTGGGCAAGTCTTTATAGATTCTCTGGGCTAAGTGAGTTTTAAGATAATTACCATATAGAGCATAATTCGCACCAACCCAGAAAAATGCACAATGGAAACGGGCAAAAAAAATCTAAGTCAAGGCCCATATTGAAGTTTTAGTTTCATTTGGAGGGTTAGGCAATGAATCAAGTAATCGAAAACTAACTAATTAGCTACGGAATCTATTTTCATCATTTGAAGCCACTGTTGACCTAAAACTACAATTTTTTAAGCCCTTAAAAACAAATATTTTTCTAATTATCTTATTCATTTCTGTTAATTTATAGATGCATTTTTCAAAACAAAATGGACAACAGTAAATATTATATTCATTATTATATTATATTATTATTATAATCATTAGTAGATTTGTCAATATTTTTGTAATAAGAAAAATGTATTGGTCTCATTATATAAAAAAAATATTTTTACTTTTTGAATGTTCTGCAATGTTCAATTTACCATTGAGGATTACAGAAATGTTATTAAAATTTAACTTTCGCAAAAAACTTGAAGTCAATGTAAATGAAATGTACGACACCAGTGGACTCTGGCAATAACAATAAAATTGAGAACAGCTGGCTAAATAGCATGTGTTACCATAAGATATGAACCGTTTTTTAAATAACTATATCCAGAAATAAACAAATCCGAACTTCTTACCTCACTCTCAATCTCATCTCAAATTACAACCTAATCTGTAAAGGTAAAAAAAATCCATCACTTTCTCACGGCTGTCCGTGTGAAAAGAAAACAAAGCCAGACAAAGTCGCAGGCCTGGCAGAAATATGAAAAAAAAGTGACTTATATTTCAGACTATACGGACTATCCAAACTTGTTTGCTTTCAAATTTCCCTTCCCATCCATGTTTGGCTTTTACCACGTACTTGACGTACTTTATGCACGCATGTTTCTGAATGTTATTGTCGATGTCGGAATTTCTTATGTGATAGTCTGCCTTGTTGTTGGAGCGCGGTGGCATGTTGAATGCATTAGCAGTGCACAGTGATGGCGTTCTGTTATGTGTCGTCTCGCCGCCGTGCCTGCGCCTCGTCTCTTCGGCAGCGACTGATCACACGAGGCTGACAAGCCAGCTTGGGTCGTAGTCTGCAGACACATTCTTCGCTACATGGGATCTGACTTGTTCACAAAAAAAAAAAAGAAAAAAAAACAGAAGCGGGAAGGAAGTGTTGAACAAATTTGAGTGATTTATGGAATTGTATGCAGAGGTAAAGGGGGAAGCCTAAAACAAAAGTCTGCTTTTCACTTTTGCTTAATTATATTGACTCTTTATTTGGTGTATCTGTACAATTGAACTCTTTAGCTGTCAGTGATGATGATCAATATCCAATTCATTTGAAATGGGAGGGTTGGGAGTAGATGAATTTGGATGTAAAATGTGGGAAAAATAAATGTGCCAACGTTATGACGGAAAATTGGAAAGAACAATAACTTGTGTGGTTACAATTAGAAATTATGGTACTTGCAGAGTTAAAAATTACCCCTTTTTTCAAATATTAAATGAAAATAAGCCCTTTTGGTTTAAATTCTGCTATGTATTTGTTTACATGCATCACATGAACCCACAAATAGTGGGGGAGGAAATGTCCTCGACCGTTTCTTTCATATGTATAAATCATGACGGTTTCCATTTTACTCCTCTCCATCTCTCTGTAACTCCTATCTTTGCCATCAGGCATCGATCGTTACTTATTTATTTTTTGGGAAGTAAAAGGGGAGAGTGGCAGTGCGAGGAAAATATGCGTTTGGTTCACATCTTCAGATTCTGGTTCAGAGGAGGACCTGGCCACCCGGATTTCCCTCAACGCCACTACCATCATCTTTATCATCATCATCCTCATCATCAGGAGCACTCAAATCCCTCTGCTCAGAGGACAGCTGCATCGTTCACATAACCTCGCTTGCCCCCTCCCAGTGCTCCACCACTGCCGCCCCCAGCTAATGATAGCAGAGCATGTCCCCTTTCGCAAGCTTTTTTCCACACAAACTCACAACAAGAGAGGAGTGGGCACAACACACGAGGCCCTCTCCGTCTTTCTCCTCCCCTTCATTTATTTTTCTCATATCACTCAATTCCTTCCCCTAGAAATCCCCTTGCCTTCTGAACCAAAGAAGGCCTGAGAATGTGAGACAAGCCCCCGACGCACACAGTAACATGACGCACACTTTACCGCCCCTGTGATTCTGTACTGTTTTCCTTCACTGAGTTCACCCCTTACTGCAAGTGACCTGCATCACAGCTGTGTGTGGGAACTTGCATGGTGCACTGTGTGAACATATGTGTCTGCATGTGTGACTACGCCTGTTGACGTGAGTCCTAGTGTGCCTATTACCCCCTCATCTATCCCCTGGCTACGTTTAACCCTTCTGCCCTGTCCCACTACTTTTTTCTCTCCATCCTGGTCTTTGCGTAGTATTACATAAAAAAGTTTCATTAGTAGGGATGTTACATTAAATGGACACTATGCAATATAACCCACCAAGCAACATCCAAGTGCCTCAAAAAGCAAATTAAAATAAAAAAAAAACAAAAAAACTATAAACTTCAATTTCTTTGTTTTAAATTCCTCAACATGTAATGAGGCATCTATGGTAATTCATTTTAAAAAGTTGGACTGACTTGTTATGTATGCCTCACAGTTCTGAGATCGAGGGTTCAATTCTCAGTGGGTTCGAATCTTCCAGTTTTCAAGTTCTCTGTTCTGTTGATCAAGCTTGATCAAACCCATAGTTTTGAGATGCATTTGAATTCATATATTCATTTTATTTCAAGGAAAGTATGTTTCAACAACATAATTGTCAAAAACATCAAAATTGCTTTGGGTAGTTTGCTATTTTATATTGGATTAACGCGATTGGAGACATTGAGTCGAAGTATCCCACGAAATGCTATTTTCATTTAATCATTTCAATATCATCATCAAATTGTAAAAGGTCATCCTTCTTCCTATGGTAGCAAGCTTTATTTAGCAGTCAAAACTATGTGCTTGTTAAGTGAATGCCATTGATGAACACTGTTAGCTGTAATGTTGAAAAAAAAAAATTACACTTACTTTCAATTGTCTCCAATGAACTTCTATTTATACTTTTTTTATGTTGCATGTCTCTTTGCGTGTTTGTAATATGAATGTCAGGGGGATGTCTTTAAATCTGCCTGAAATTCATTGTTTGATGAAGTAATTTTGCATTTTAATTTATCTACCCAAAAATGTATAAACACAATGTTTACAGTGTTTTATCATATCATCTGTTTCCTCATTACAGCATATATTTGCTTTGCTATAAATGGTCATTTATTGATGACCATGAAAGCCAACCATTGAGTTCAAATATAAACTGATGTTCCACCACAATGTGGTTTGTTTTTTAGTTCTTATTTGTGAAAATAAATAAGAATGCACCTGATTTGATTTTATCCTGGTGTATTGTTGAGGATGTGGGGAAATCTATGCCTGGGGAAAATGTAATAAAGTACGTAGTTCTATTGTGTGTGCGCGTGCATTTGTTTGTGTGTGCGGTGACAGTGCTGCAGTTCTGGTTTCTGCGGCTCCTACTGTGCATCATATGAAATAAACAACGCATTACATGTGTACTTAACCAAGGGGAGCTGCAGAGCGCTGGGAGCTAATCCCTGTTATCGTTTCAGAGCATTTCTCCCTTGATTAGTGAAGAGAAGCCTAAGATGGTTGAAGAAAGCCAGTGAGGAGGCGGTTAAAAAAAAAAAAAAAGCATTTGCGTTAACTTCCCACATACTATCCCCTTTCACTCGCTCTTTTGGCGCACCCGCTAACCTCTCTTTGCCTTCTTCTCATTCTTCTCCCTGTGGATTTCGCACCACTCTTGCTTGTTTTTCGACCACCTTTCAGAAGTGGGTCAGCATTTTGAAGAACATTGGAGAAAAAAATGTGTGTTCTCTCTATGAGAACAATCTGAGAGTTCCTTAACAAGCAGCCCGCTTATCAAATTAAGCTGTCAAAAGCACATTAATAACATGCAGCTAGCTCAATTCCCTTCACACACACAGAGGGGATATGAGGGAGTGCATTGGAAATAAAGAATGATTCGTTTCTGGCTGTGTAAAGAAAAACACCAAAGGCACTAATGATTTTCACAGATTTCTTCCTCTGTGTATATTTCTCTTTGTCAAGCCAATTCTTAATATGCTTATTGGCCATCAATTTGGGAGGCCAAGCTATAGAATGCCACTCATTTAAAGGGCAAACTGCACGGAGTGCGTGCCATATTAAAAATAACAGAATTTTCTCGTCATTTGTCACTCACTTCAAACATGTGAAGAGAAGAGAGAAAGTTAACACTCTTGACAGCGCTCACATGACATATGCCCAAAAAGCAGAAGCAAAATTAACACCTAGGTGTGCAGATGGCGGTGAGGAGAGAAAACCACCCTGTGACCTCGCATGCCGAGTGTAAGTTTTGACGCAATTGGTCACGCATAGGCATTACTCATCGGCTTTGACAATGATAGATGTCCAATCGTGTAGCTGCCTTTTATTCCTATAAATTAGTTAATGGGTATTAAACTAGTAGTCCATTTGAATGAGGAGGGTTGGCAGCGAATGAACAGATGTATTGGAAGCCCAAGGGAGGTAATAGAGAACAAAAAAGGCGACCAACATACAGAGGCCAATGAGCTGTGCTTAAAACAGCAAGACCTAAAAATCACGCGTATCTCCATGATGTTAATTTCCTCTCTTTAGGTTGTTTTTTTTTAAGCTGATTTTAATTACTATTTAGAGATAATTCGAAACAATATTGTTCCTAATCAATGTATCCAGGTTGATTATCATTACACCCATAGTAATGTATATTTAATGTGTATCCTTTCATCCTTCGGCTAAGAATTTGAGTGAGTTTATTATTAGCAACTTCAAATGCATTTAAAAAACAAAAAAATGACTTTTTCAATGCTGGACGTCCAATCAATTTCAAGTGGGAGGGTGGGCACGACTCATTCGTCAATTGTCTACTACGGTAACTAATGAGTTAAACCTTATTTGGTTGATTATCAGAGGAATGAGAAATGTACATTTGCATGTGGAAATACAACCACCTTTAATAAGTCATGACATAATAATGTCCTTTCTACTTGTCGTCTCTCCCTTGAATGCGCAGTGCCACTACTGTAAAAGTTACTTTTGTGTTGCCACAACATTTTACAGTCTGTGTCCCTATTTAATCTGACAGACCCCCCCAACCCAACCCCTTCCCCAGTCACTGATTTTCTCACACCCTCATCCTGTTTGTGCATCTCTCAAGGGAGCCGTTCGGAGCGAGTCGGCGGCGGATAGATGCGGCGAGCAGGCCCTGAGAGCCAAGCTCCGGCAACGGCAGGTATCTCCCACACTCGCTGAGCTATTTTTAAAACCCTGAGGCCAGCGGAGGGCCAAAAATAAGTCAAGAGGCCATTTTTATCCCGCATGGTGGAGGTGACGCCCCCTTGGCTTACTCACACAAACACATGTGGTGCCAGAAAGTTAAGAAGCAAAGTGGGGGGAAAAAATCTTACTAAACAATGGAAGTGTCACTCTATCGAGCACACATACGCACACACAAACGGCAGACAAAAGTCAATATGAAGGCTGAGCTATTTCTGTAGAGAACACTATTTAGGAAGTGTGGGATGGGTGCCAGTATTCTCTGTATCGTCTGGGCGCTATACAAACCTCACCTCTTTCCTCTTTCTTTTTCTCTCGCTGACTCCTCACCCTTTTTCCACCCGACCCTCGCGCTATTGTCGGCTCTCTCTCTCCCTGAGCATTCTCCTACAGGGTTATTAGTTTTTTTCCAGCAGGTCCATCCTAAGCGCCAGCCAGGTGAAAGCATCTCTAAGAGATTCACTCTGTCCAGTAAGGCTTCAAGTGAATCGTGGGGCTGGAGTTTCAAATAAAGTGCCCCCTCATTCATTATACATGCCACTGCACTGAAAATCTCCTTCCGCAACACCATATTTTCTCCTTTCACTCCATCTTCCTTTGCCTCACCATTGTTTGAAGGGTCTATGAACTACGAATACGATTCACTTATTGGCTGCTATTGTCAGGGATAGATGACGCAGAGTTACTCTAAAATTGAACTGGTTCTACACTGACCATACAATGAATTTATCTGGCATTGTCCCACTTATAACACTCAACAAAGGAAACACATCAACAACCTTCATGCTTTTTAATACTACTTTAACGTTAGTCAAATAACATCAGGAAGTTAACCAGAAATACCTGAAATTAACAGCAAATTACGCCGAAATGCCTAAAAATCAACACCAAGTGGCCTAGAAATGCCCTAAAATCAACAGGAACTGACACTCTATAACAGGAAGTGACCTGGATATGCCCTAAAGTCCATAAGAAGTAACTCATCAATGCCACTAAATTAACGGGAAGTTAACCATAGGGGTTAAACATCCAGCAGAGGAAAGCATCCTCTTGCGACACATTTTCTAGTTTTATAAAGTAACTCGTTGGCTGCCATACTAGGAAGAGCCGGCAACAGTTGGCAGAGAATGATTTCATGACATCATCCGGAGCACTTTGGACAAAGGTCATGCGGGAGAAAAGATAAGGTGTGGGTGTTGTAGTCCTGTAAAGTTTCTCTTCCTCTCGGGCTATGCAAGTATACCCTGTGCTAAGTCTTTCAAAACCTGGCCTCCAGTGTGGGAAAGGCCCAGATGACAATAAAAAGGAACACTGGCTTGGACTTTGGCAGGGTAAAGCCTCTTGTTCGAGACAGAAAGCGCCAAAATTCAATGTCAAAAGAGTTGAAAGTGACGTGAACTGGCGCTGCAAAATTGCCTATCGCAGCGGGAAGACATTTGATGGTGACTTTTTAAGGAAGGATTTGCGATACGGCAGTAGCAGAAGGGCTAAAACTTGAGTCATTTCCCTCTCTTGGATCCATGTGTCAACACAAGATGGTCTAAAAATACTTGATAGTGGGAGCGGTGGCGACGGTGCGGAGGAGAGACTCCGGGTGGATGCGAGCTTGTGCACAGAGCCACGTCTGTGCGTCTCGCTGGACTACGCGCTACCGAATGACTCCGCTGTGTCGCAGGCATGACAAAGATAAATTACAGTCACTGCAAAATACATTTTGAAGCAGTATCTGCATCTCCATTCGTGTATTTAACTATTCTTCCGATAGTTCAGGACCTCAAAGTTTCCCGAGGTGGGCCTCTTGTGTTATATCACAGGACAAGCCAACGTGTAGAATATAATCCAATACAAGCATATTTGATCCCAAAATACAAATGCACCCAATAACATCTGCAATAACAATCTTAAACGTTTTGGTTCACAAATTAATGTACAAGTGTAAGCTCATTGTCATAAATCTTCAATTCTATAATCCGAGTGTACAGTTCAATATTTAGAGAAAAATGTCCAACCTTGGTTCTAGTCTAAATGTTTCCTTTGTCTTATCATGCACGGTCCAACAACTCCCTCCTTCCTCTGACTATCCAAATATTTCAAGGAGCTGGCCTCAAGCATGGGGAGAGGTGTTTCGGGTGTCTCTTTAGGTGGGCCAATGCTGACGATACCATTGTGTGGTCAGCGCACGGCTGGCTGCGGACCACCCACCAGGCTGCCGCTGCCTGCGCCGCCGCCATCGTGACCGACAGGCCAGGCAGGAAACCGGAAACAGGAAGGAGGAGGCAGGACGTCCTGTTCAGAACCATTTCACTCTGCCGTCATTTTAGAAAAAGAAATCGGGAGGCGCCAATAAGAAATATGATTTCAATTCCATTTTTTTTATAGTCGTCTCAGTTTGCCTTTTCAGACGACATTGCATTTTCAATGTGCACCAGCAAAAACCTCACACGACTCAGTGTAAAAAAAAATAATAAACAACAACAAAAAAATAACAAAGGCATAAATATTCCTATGTGCAAACTGAGACGATACACGCACACACAAAGAAAGGCAGCAAAACACAAAGCACAAAGCAGCCCAAAACAAAAAATCAACTTCATGGAGAAAAAAAAATTCTAAAGTGTGTTTTACAATACAATTAAACATCAAAGGCTGATCTATTCCGCTGTGATCCTTAACACCCAAGTGAACAAGCCCCTCACAAACACAGACTCATAACATTCACACACGCACACACACACACACACACACACACACACACACACACACACACACTGCTGAGCATCAGCGCTAATTACTAGACAGAGACAAGTCTTGGCATAAATATTCAAAAATCAGGACATTTTCCAATATACGCATTCAACATAAGCCACTCAAAAGTGTTATTTTTTATGTTTTAAAAGAAGTTGCAGCCACTACGAAGCTAGACGCAAATAGGCAAAAAAATACTTGAGGTCAAGTTTGACTTCTCTGATTTCATTACTGCAATAATAATTAAATTATGGGCATTACAGCATAAAAGGCGAGCTGGCCTTGTGTAAACAAACTCCGTAAGCCCTTGAGTTATTAAAAACTTTTCATCTTATTCAAGAATGGTGAGGATAAAATTGAGCTTAAATATATAACTTTGTTGTTTCCCATTTAGCAAATTCTTTATTGATTATCTACCTTAAACTTCATGATTTGATTTTGATGTGACTCCACTTTCACCCTCTGTCCAATTCCTAAACTTTGATATCTCCTCAAACCTGCATTTCTGCTGATGGTTAACTGAGCAAACTGTATGAAACCCCTTCAAAATATTGGATAAGAAGGGGGGGGGACTTTAAAGTGTAGCAAATGGGGCTGCTGAATTATTTGCTAAAACATGAGCGCCTCTGATGTTTCTATGAAGCTAAATGTTTTCATAGATCCGGTTTTCCATAAGGAGGGAATTGTCAAATGTGCCTTTTTTTTTTCCTTTCGGATTACACGTCTGAGTGTTATACGTGGCTTATTCTCTCCTGTGATATTTAAAAGAAAAAATACAAGATGGTTATGACACACGTGGGGGGCTAATCCCCATTTGTTAAAAAAAAAAAAAAAAAAGATTTACAAATATTATCATGGACACACACAAGGCAAAGACTGATCATTTTGCACGCACATACACGTTCGTGTGAGTCCTCCCTTTAAGTAAAGCCTCATTGAGCCCCTAGTGTACTGCAAAGTGGCCTGACAATCGGCTCAATGCCCCAGCCAATCACAGGGACACGTGACCCTCTAATCCTTCTCTGAGAGGGGCAAGTGTATGTTATCATTGTTGGTTTTGTGAATCAACGCCCAAAATCCCACATGATTTGTCCAGATCCAGAGGGAGAAGGGAGGAAAGGAAAAGTAGCCAGGACAGTGTTAGGGTATGCTTTTCATCTACGTGTGTGTGTGTGTATGTTGTGTGTGTGCGTGTGTGTTGTGTGTGTGTGTGTGTGTGTGTGTGTGTGTGTGTGTGTGTGTGTGTGGTGTGTGTGTATGTGTGTGTGCGTGCGCATATGTGTGTACTTGCACGGGGTCCCAGAGATTACAGTACTTGGTTGACAGAGTCCTCAGTGTGTAATCGTGGGTCCACATGTGAGCACTCACCTTCCTCTGAGCGGATTAAGGCAACGCTAAATCCCAAGAGAGCAACAGGCCAGACAGGACAACTTCATTGACCATGGCCATGAGAGGGGGCAATGGGACTCATTTTTTTTGGCACACACTAAAACTATTTTCCTACTGTAAAAGTTAATGTGAAAAAAATAATAATACAAAATTAACATTTATACAAGTTCTAAATGGACTCTATTAATTACAATAGGGGAATGTTTAAATTGATAGGAATTTTTAGAAAGCTATTTAAATACGTACTTCAAATTGAATTGTTGATGATAGTAAAATATGTTACGATGGCAACTTTCTACATGTTAACAGCATTTGAAAAGAAGAGTTGTTGAAATCACGGGTAAGGTTGTTTAAGATTATGTGGGTTATGTCGCTCAGTGTGAATACAATAAGCGAGTTTCATGACCAGTTTATATTTAACAGACTGTGTGTGGGTTTTAAAAATGCTTAACATTAATTGACATTGAAGTATTAATAGGTGTAACATGATAGACTAAATGTTATCATTGAAACATATACATAGAGCAATTATATTTTTCAATGTAGAATCCCATAAAAGGTTAAAGTTCATAAGGTAAAAGCAAGCAAACATAACACCAAACATATATAACTCTATAAGTACTATAAATACTCTATATATTAATAAAAAAAACTAATTTCCCCAGTGTGATGGCATCAAAAATTAAATATCAAATTATAGTTCTGTCAACACTTGATATAGTTGACATTTCAAATATTATTTATTCATAAATGCTTAACATATACAGTAATAAATTCATGTTTAAGACAAATTTACCAAACTTCCATTATGACGTTTCCCCCTAATTAGTTCATGAGTGTGTTTAATTTTACCCAAATATAAATTAATTTGATAATCTATAGTTATAAAATTTAATTAGTCTTCCTTCCAATACTTGAAATGACATTTCTGGTTGTCTGTCATGCCATCTGTTCAATATCAAATCAATGCGAGTTGAACAGAACAAATCAACTTTCCGCAACCCCAAAGTTCTCCAAAGTAAATTTTCTCGGCAGTAAACTTAGAGGTGTGCTCCGGCATGTAGAGATAATGAGCCCCACTCTCCAAAATAGCCCATAAACGACGTTTTAACGATCGGATTGTCACATCAACTGCGCCTTTGATGAGAAGCGCGTGTGTCAAAAGTGCGTGTGAATAAGCGCCCTAAATTAAATAATAAAATATACTTACAAAAGTAAATCAATTAATGAATAAAAAAAAGTGAACATTCGCATCTACTTACTCTAAGTGACCAAAAAAAAAGCCGCATCCGTCTGGTGCGTTTGAGAAGGAAGCGACGGCGAGGAGCTCGGGAACAAGCGCAGGTCCGGTCCGCTGATGGGTCGGGTCGGGTCGGCTCTGGATCCGGGTCCGGACGGGACAGCGGAACACTGACAGGAATCGAAACAGCCGCTCGGTTGTCGACGGCCAACTCGTGGGGTGAGCGCGCACTTAAAATCCAGGAGCGCAACTTAGCAGAAGACGCCGCTGGCAGAGAAAAAAAGTCATCTACGGTACACGCTGGGAGTCTCGACAATGTCACGGAGAACTGCGAGCGCGCTCCCTCTCTCTCTTTCTTTCTCTCCCTCTCTCTCTCTCTCCCTTTCTCTCTCTCTATTCCCCTCTCTCTATGTTTCTCTCTCTGTCTCTCTCTCTCTTTAATCGCCAGTGAGAGTGTATGGGCAGTAAAGGTGTCCGTCTATACTGGTCGGGTCCAAAGCTAGTGGATCGGTGAAGGTGGTGCTGGTGTCAAGTTGGACGTCTGCTCTGATCTAAGGGGGCTTGACGTTCTTGTTTCTTCTCAGTAATCGTGACAGAGTCTTTCCATAAAGCCTCTCTTCTATTTCCTCTTAGCGCATGGCTTTTTTTCTTTCTTTTTTTTTTTTTTTTTGAGTACGGAGGAAAGAGGGCGGGTTTACATTTCCCCCTAACTGGACTTTAATGAAAGAGGCACTTCTGCTCTAATGGGTTGTTAGAGCGCCAGCCCCCCCAACGTGGACTATTGTTTATGTGTTATAAGAGAAGACATCTAAAAAAAAGTGGATTTAGCATAAACTTATAACTGACTGACAGCCATAGACGTGGAATTCATTTAACTCTTTCACGCACAATTTGTTTCCTAATCCTTACAGGGAACTCATTTAACTCAGTGACTGTTGTTGACGACGCTACACGGTCAATCGGTTTTGACGGGAAGATTCGTATTTACAAAAACACAGCTGAAGCTGAAGGGCAACA
Source organism: Stigmatopora nigra (assembly GCF_051989575.1). NCBI lineage: Eukaryota > Metazoa > Chordata > Actinopteri > Syngnathiformes > Syngnathidae > Stigmatopora > Stigmatopora nigra. Next base: position 6,110,883 of record NC_135511.1, on the reverse strand, counting down.
CATGGTTATGGGTTAAGTGTATATTCTGCCATCTAGTGGAAGCGGGTCATTTTTTTTCTGCTAGTCGCTAAGGCTACGTTTAAATTGCTGGCGTGATTTACGATTCGATTTGTCCGATATTTTTGTCTACCTTTTTAAATCGCATATTCGTGTGAAGGAAACGCATTGATGACGTCACGTTGTAAAATGTCAGTGTTTACGGAAGCAAATGTGGTCCTTACTATTTCTTACACGTTAGTTTTCTACATCCCACCACTAGATGGCGATAGTGACTTCAAAAGAAGTTACCACAATCAGTTATCTCGATTATTTTTCGAAGAAACTAGCGATAACTGTTATGTGCTTGTATTTTCCATTCATATGTACAGGTTTTCTTTTTTGCTTTTAGAATTAGCAAAATCTAGTTACGTATATTGTGGGAAAAAATGGCATTTTGCTTCAAACACAATCCCCTCCCCCTCTCTGGTGGTCCCTGTCAAAAAAGTCCCACCTCCCGCATGGCGCCAATCATTGTGGAGAAGGCGCTATCTGCAGATGATAAGGCCTGACACAGACAGTAAGCATGGGGAATTAGCGAGCTCTTATCCATCCAACCGGATGATTTCAAAACATCCACTCCACTGGTGTGACGATAACAATTAAAGCAGCAAGTTTGCCACTTCAGATAAGTGCCAGACAGGCATCACCATGGCTTTATGTACAAAGATAATTCTTAGATAGGACATGTAATAACCCATCCCTATTATTCTGACATTATATGGCTGTTATGGAGATTATTTTGAATTCTTGCTGCTTCATTTCATCAACACGTTTTCTTTGGTTTTTATCCAACCGATTCATATAGAATGAGTAAAATTAAACTCTTACCTTAAAATAACAACTTTAAAAGAATGTTGATGTGAGATGGCCTTGTAAAGCACCCATGTACACCCTCAATTAAGAAAAAACTTTGAGGCTTCACAAAAGTAAATTATGTTGGTTCATCTTCCCAAGAGGTCTTAAATTCTGACTTTCAACCTCACTCATTATCAACACTGCTTGTCCACATGTCCTATTATAACCTAGACTGGTCGCCAGTCTGTCGTAGGGCACACAGAGACAGACACTCTCAATCTCTCACAATCACGCTGCCCCTGTGTGGAAATCGATCCCATGCCACCTGCTCAGAAGTCAGGTGAATGAACACTACACAATCGGGCTGAGTGACCCCAATAACCCCCACCACACTCCAAAAAATATCAAATAATCAAATAAAAAATAAAAAATCTGACAAAGAAGCCGAAAAAGAAATGAATCTGCCCCAAGCTTACCTTCAAGGCTCACCTGCTTCCTTCTGCTCCAAAGCATTATGGCTATTCATTGTTTATAACGTAGGGATAAGTCAACATTTAGAATGATTGTCTAAAAACATGCTTACTTGAAGTGACACAATGCCACGATGTAAAACAGTTTTCTAACAATTTACATACTAATCAATTACTCTGTTTTCCATATCTCCCTCCTCTATCATATATGAATCAAATGATCAACTCGTCCAGAAGCTTGCTACTGATCCCGATTTTTTGACTCAGGTGCGTTGGTGGAGGGAGATATGGAAGGCAGACCAGATAGCTGCTCTTGAGAACCGGAGTTGGCTACCCCTGATCTAGAGCATATTTGTACACTCGCAATCAAATGTTTGAGACATTATCTCATCCTACAGAACATTGAAGAATCTAAAAACATTTGAGGAAAATGTCTATCCAAGTACAGTATTTGGACACCAGGTCTTTATGAGGCAACATTGATTAAATTATCAAATATTAAAAACTTGCCCTATCAAGAGGTAATCTGGATAAATAGACCATTAGTATGAATCTACAGAAAACTGTCTAACTGACATGTTTATGCTGTGACTATAGTGTATATTTGTTAATAGATTGGATTTAATGTGGCTATAATAGTCCTTAATTCGTCTGTTTATGCATTAATTGATGACATTATTTCATTATATTCACCAAACTACAAATGCCTCCCTTGCATTTTTTACTTTTCTAAAATAACACCAACCTAAGAATTTCTTTCAAGTTCAACTCTGAATTATATTCTTTCTGCTGCATTTACCCAATCAGTTGGGAGGCAGAGTAGGGGTAAATCAGTTAATAAATAAATCAAGACGGCTAATCTGCTTCACCGGTGGCCATTACTTTTTGTAATGCAACCCCACTGGTGTCTGATGACTCGAGATGCCACCATCACATCGCCTGACCTTGTAATCTTTAATAGAATTTTCTCTGCCCTCTCCAAATCTCTAATAATCAATACACTTTCTTGTCAAGGAAGAGTAAAGAATGCGACATGACAAATCCGATTGGCACATGGGATTTCTTTGCTTATCGTTACGTAGTCACTTATTGGTGCCTGCACTTGCAACATACCACTTTCAATGTTCCTTCGTGTGTCGTCTCTTAGCTTTCTTTGTCGTTCATCTGAGAGCTCAACTCAGTGTTCACAAGGCTTGCACTCTTCTTTGGTTGGCACCTGGAGTGAGAAGCAAAGAAGCCAAGTGTGAGGAGGAGAAGGGAGGGAGAACCTGTCACTAACACGGTAATTGTTTGCATAGAAGTGTGGAGGAACAACACCAACTACATAAATGTGAGTGCATGCTTGCAAATGTTTTGTGTTTTCGGTTGTTGTTGTTGTTGTCGTTGCTCCTGAGAACAATTTCACGTCTATTCAAAACTCATAGGCCATCAGGATATGTAGACCATAATGAAATGTCATTAATTAAAAAGAAAAAGCTAGACCACCTTCCAAAAATCGCAAATATTGTGAATTCTAGATAATAAGACTATACACTGCAATTTAATTGAAATGGTTTGACTGGTCCTCTGAATTATACTCTGGTGCGATTCTAGCAGCCATGAAATTGTTGTCCTAGCAATTGTTAATATGTTACATTAACGGTTGCCTATTTAGGCTGTTCCCCATTTTATTGTTATCACTATAGTTTACGCTTGTGTTTGTTCGCAGATAAATCAAAATATAATAATTTTTCAATTTTATTGTAAATTGGAGCTATCATATACTTACTACTTAGCTATGACTTTTAGTTTGAAAACCATGGATTTCATAGAAAGCATGAAGAATGAAACATGTGGAATATTTGACTGCTTAATGCTTAATCAAATCAAATTATATTTTTAAAAAAATATACCTAAAAAAGTGAAAGAAAAAAAACTACACACTGCATAGTCGCCTGCGAACAAGATGATTCTACAACAGGTTGAAAAAACATATATTGCGGCATTCATGTCATCCGGAGTCAAGGCAATTTATTCCAAATGGAATGTAATTACAGTATAAGTTTGCCTTGTGAAACCCTTCCTGTCCAAGTCAATAGATATCTGAGCACTTGATCACATACTGTATAAATGCGAGTAAGCTCATTTGAGGCCCGTGTGTCTCGTCCAAGTCAAATTAACAGTTTAGAAAACCAATTATGTTGATTCAAACCTCTTTACGCACGTAAGGCATTTAGGCAAGTACAATTGTGTGAGTTTTGGCATTCTCCATGAAGAAAAAAGAAGGGGCGGGGGAATACGAAAGGACGAAAACTGCACGTGTGGTTAGATAGAGATCTTGCTCGGATTGTTAGTTAAGCCTCTTCTGGCAGCCAGTTCACAGCATGTGTCACACACACACACGCGCCCAAACACACGACGCAGCTCGCATGTAAAAGTGTTGGAAAGAAAGGAATGTCTTTCTCTAGCAAAAGATATAAACACAAACACATTTCCAGCAAGATACAAGAACAGCGCGAGCTCTTTGCAATCTGTTGTTCTTTAGGCTCACGTGAAAACACAAGCTGCCACTCACACCGAGGAGACGTCAAGCAGTAACCGCTCTGGAGAATCAGCCGGCTATAACAGCGGAGCTACAAAATACTCGGTGGCTGTCGTGTGTCACATAAATCTTAAATATGTTTATTAAAATTTGACAGCTTTCAATCAATGTATCTGTGCTCCCTCTCATTTGTATTTTGATGTACCTTGTCATGATTAACTAATATGGGTACAATAACTAAATTTGTCAGTTTTGACTAAAATGAACTGACACTGGCTGTTATAGACTCCAATAAATTGTTGGTTCTCGTTAAAACAAAGATTGAAATAATAATAATAATTTGTTTTTCAGAGTTTCTGTCTGCTTAGGGAAAACTGATGAATGGTATAAAAAATAAATAAATAAATTAGTGGTTTAACTTAGGATAATGTACATCAAATTTGATTTATTTTCCCTTATGCAATACATATTTGATGTTTTTATGCAACATATTCGGATGTTTTCAAATGGGACACGAGATCATTCTTACATGGATATAAATCTAAAATTTATTTGCCAACTCTGTGTTAAAATGCTAAAGAATCAAAATACATACAGCACTAAATGTCAGCATTTATGCAGACTGTCCTACGTCATAACAGTTAGAATATATGTCCATAGAACTGAATTCAAAACATTTGCCTATGTTCCTGGTATTATTCATCTCTTCCTAATATTACCCACAATTGTAAGCTTCTTAACAATCACATTTGTAATGAAAGCCAGGGCAATATCACCAGTAATTATTGTGGCAGAAATGATACTAGTATGAAGTGTAATCAAGTGAGCAAAGGTGAAAAAAAACATTTTTAATTAAGTTAGGCAGTGTAAAAGAATGGGGAATAAATATAATAAAAGAATAATACTGAATTCAAGGAGTTAATGTTCATGCAAACAAAATAAGTCTTTAAATAAAAGTTGCAATTGTAAAATTGTAAAAAACAATTGTTTTTATACAATTGAAGCTATCCATTTGTATGTTTACAGTGATACCGTTTCGTTCCTTGTAGAGAACATAATTTATATTACCAAATATTACCAAAGACCTCCCAGTGACCCCTGCACGGGCGCAATGTCAAACATTAGACAGCAGAAGCCATTTTGCATGTGCCGTGTTTAACCAACAGTGTTCTAACTGTACACCTTGTATGCATAATGGATGAAGCACAAGCTGAACAACAAGCACTCCCTTTGTTCTGCCTGATGCTCCTGTTACATCACAGGAAGAGCTCCATGGTCTTATGACCATGTCTGGCTGGTTGCACCAAGATGCCACAGGGCAGGCTGGCAGACAACTCACTGTTGGTGCTTCAACATAGATGCTATGCTAGACTAAAATCAAAGAAATATCATTTTTCAAGGTGATATGCATATTACAGTTGTATGTCACAACTTAGGGGACATTTTTATCCACATTTTCAAGACAGGATGGTATTGTCAAGTTGGTATCAGCTAATAAAAGGTGATATTAATTCACTCCTAAAACTAAAAAGTTTAAAACTAAAATCAAAGATGTGATGTAACACTTTGAGGTCATTAGAAAAGTTTATCAAAAATAAAGGCTTAAAACCATCAACATAAAAACTCAAATGAAGTAAATTGAAAGGTCAAAATGTGTCGAGAAGTTATGTGAAAAAACATATACATATACAGTAATACTTTAGAAACTTCCCAATAGCAATTTTAAATTGCTTGTTGTACAAGTGTAAAAGGATTCCAGAGATGGTGTACTGCTTGTTAATCACATTAGGATCACATTGCTTAGCCCACAGTTGTACATAGAAGTATGGCCTAGGTGACACAACATGCATGGTCGAGAAAAAATACAATAGCTTAATATGTCTTCTATCTAGTAAGGGGACCATTGGTATCGATCCTATAAATGGTGTCCTTTCACAGTGCCTCAAAGTTTTCTCTTTGTCAAGTAGTGTTTCTGCATGTGAGGTGGAGAACATACATTTTTTTTGGTGATTTAGCCTCCTACTGAAAACTAATTCCCAGTTAACCGCTCTAGCACAGGCACAGTTATTTCATTGTTCTGACTGCACCATCTCTAATTGTGCCAATACAGGCAAAATGCCAATAGTTCCTTTCCCCCCCCTCTTCTTTCATTTATGTTCATTGAGTTCTCACAGTCTCATTTCCAAGTGTGCCTTAATTGAGTACTTTAGGACTGATATGTTAGACTTCTACTTTGAGATTATGGCCACAACCCGATCTGTATGTAACCATTATAAATATGAAGATACATTATACACATTACAGTTTTGTCATCGTACAAACGTAGAGTCCATTAGGGTGGGCGAGGTATTTTAATGGCGCCACAAATCTCGAGAGAAACCTTGGACTCCATTGAAATAGCGAACAGTTTTCCGTTTTTCTACTCACTACAATAAACACCACACAGCTGTTGACCTTGACAATTGAAGTTCAGTCCGCATGGCAACAGTACTTCTTACACACGGCCTACTAACAGCCAGTTAATAACATCTGATAGTAATGACAAAGAAGAAAAAGAAGAGAATACGATGCATCTCAGCGAGGGTCTTATATGCGCGCAAGCCGGCTCTGCGACCGTAGACGCGCGCCGCACGCTGGATCTCGGCAGATGAGCGGCTGCGTCTAAAGCTCTTTGTGCCTCTAGCATGGCCCCCCAACTCATTCTTATTCAGACATGATCAGAGGGGAGGCAGGCAACTGAGATTAGCTACAGATCAAACGAGCTGCCTCGCGCCAGTGCTTGTGTTTTGTAGATTTAGGCCGCCCCGGCACGTTGCCGTTGTATCGCGTCACCGGAGCATCACACTCATTTTTGGGGAGGGGTGGCTCGATGGCGCTTATGGGGGTTGACAGAAGGGGAATTTGCGTGCAGGAGGTCGAACGGCTGCTGGAATTATTAAAAACATTTCATAAAAACATACTATGAAAATAAATTAAAAAATATATCCAATTTCCTGCATATATATATATATATATATATATATATATATATATATATATATATATATATATATATATATATATATATATATATATATATATATATATATATATATATATATATATATATATATATATATATATATATATATATATATATATATATATATATATATATATATATATATATATATATATATATATATATATATGTATATATGTATATATGTATATATGTATATGTGTATATGTGTATATGTGTATATGTGTATATGTGTATATGTGTATATGTGTATATGTGTATATGTGTATATGTGTATATGTATATATGTATATGTATATATGTATATGTATATATGTATATGTATATGTATATGTATATGTATATGTATATGTATATGTATATGTATATGTATATGTATATATATATATATATATATATATATATATATATATATATATATATATATATATATATATATATATATATATATATATACTGCTTCATATGCAGGAAATATCTTCTATGATTACTTTTTTATTCTTTAATAAACGAGTCAGAATCTGAAACAGCATACCAGTAAAATGATTTAATTGGATTCAACTAGAACTCAAAGAAGACTACTAATAGTTTTTGAAAATTATAGCAAGATAGAACATTTTCATTCTAGATCCCAGTTGAGAATCCAGAAATGACAGCATGAGGTGACTTTTCAAAGACACAGAGGCAAATGTATAAGAACGCTCGACTCCCTACTGAGTGCGAAAACAAAATACTTCCTCATCTGGGCTGCCCATCAAAGCAAAGTAACGGAATTTAGAGGGCAGAAAAGCTAATAAGTGAAGACTGCACTGACTGCCAAGTCTTTGCAAGTTTCTGAGCTTTCACTGACTCTTTGTAACGAGACGGCAGTAATTCTTCCCATTAAAGTTTTTAAATTATTATTATTTTTTTAACAACTTGAATTGTTTTAAACAACTTTTTCCAAAATAAAAAAGGGGTGGGAAAAATTCTTATGTTTTAAAGAGAGTATTTGACCACCACTTTCCGTTTATTTTATTCTGATTTCGTACTAATTTTCTCCTTTAAAAAAAAACATCACAAAACAGGGAATAACAACTTCTATAGAGCCGCTACCTCAAAGATGTCACTTTGTCTCCAAACTTTATCTCAGTGTGTTCTTAAACACCAAACCCTGTGATGCACATTGTTATTGAAGTGTGTATCTGCTACATGGGGAGCTACCTTGAGGAAATGAGTCATTTTTAAAGCAAACAGCATGTTGGAGCTCTTTTCTCTCACCAATGGTTCCAGACTGTGTACGGAGATGTTCTGAGCAATTACCCTTAACTGTAGCCGTAACCTTAACTGAGTGTGAAGCATTAGAAAGAGAGAAATAAAACCATATTAAGTTAAACGTTAACTCTTTTAATCGTTTGTAAAAACCGTAGAAGTGAAAAGTTTGAGACACACTTTTCCAGGTACCTAAGTCGACTTTTCATTAAGTGCTTCAAGGAGATGTTTGGCAACAGCTGGTATGTGACCACGCCTTTGATGCCAGAACGTCTCTGGTATCATTGAGCTGTGCCAATGCAGAGAAAACTCGAAATAAACAACAGTCGAACAAATCTTTTGTTGTTGTTAATAAAGAAACAATTCATTAAATACAGGATAAAACGAGTAATAAAATGAATCCAAATCAAACAGAAATTTCTAAACAGGCTCAAATATCTAAATAATTGCTTTATCTTGTTAGGAAACATTGACCCACTATGTGGGCTTAATTTAATTTGAGGGTAATATGGACAACTCACCCGTGCCGTTTCTCTGCTTCCTCAGGAAGTTCCACCCTGCAGAACCAGCTGAGGCCCCCAAAAATTACAATTAAAAAAAGCTAAGGCAAAAGGGGGCATACGGAAAACTACAAATACCCCAAAGTGCCTAAAATAAATGTCCTGCACGTAATAAAGCCAGACCAGCTGGCTTTGAATAGAAACCCCCGATTTGGGTTGTGCGATTGCCCCCGATGTCTATCCGCATCTGAACTAAAATCAGGTGTACTTCTTTCCAGACACCCCCTCATCACCAACGCCCCTACCACTGCCCAAGCGTCATCCACCTGCTTCTGTCAATCACGCCTGGGTAAATTTAGCATTCGGGGATCAGTGACAGCCCTAAACCCCCCACAGACACAAGAGTACACACCCCACAACCTTTGTCAGCAATGTGCATACATACAGTATAGCCCAGATCACTGACCTTTCAAGAATGCAGTCATCAGAAGTGCCTCCCCTTTTTCACCTTCACATGTTCCAAATTTGCAGATGCCATTCTTGCTTAATGGAGCAACAATGGAACTTACCAATTTGAAAGCCCATAAACTAGGGCTGTTGTGATTTTAGGCCTGTTGAGAAGTTTAATACTAGTAATGTATTGAAAATATATCCAATACGCCAGCTATTTGAATGCAATAAATGTTTACTCTTACATAAAACAGACACTGTATTAAAAATTACAACACAAAAAAAACAGCAACAATGTGTCTGTTAGGTAGCTCTCCAATAAGCATGTTGGCTAAATTTATGGTACCGTAAGTTTTTTTTACCCAACTGACGAGCTGGCCAATGCAGTGAAAAGATAATTTCAATGAATTTACATGGAAAAAAAATCATGATTGTCTTTTTTTTACTTACTCTACCCATTTTCTTCTTTTTGTAAAAAAAAAAATACAAAACTGACATATAAAAATATTTAGTTCTAGGAGGCTAAAAAAAGGAAAACACAAAAAAATTGAGGTTAACTTTAAATGACATAATATTTGCTGCTTCATTTGCCATTACATTCTTTGCCAATGGATAGTGGCAGCCATAGTTAGCAGACAGAATAACCCTCTAAAGGAAATCTCAACTACGATGTGACCCGCGCTATAGATTACTTTGCTGTAGCCCCCTTTTCTGCATTGACAAGCTTCTGGTTTGTGACTTTCCAAAATGTGTACGTGTCTCCAGGCTCCACCTTTCCAACAAACACTAATTGAAACAGTCATCAAAATTAGTATCATTTTCCAAATTATAAAAATTGATCCCGAAGATCATGTTTTTTTCCATCCGCCTCGCAGGCCTAAACATAACCACTTTTCCACACTAATGACCCATGTTGTCGACAGTGCCAAAATCATGAATGAATAAGCCTTCCTTTCAGTACTCCCTCAAAAATTATAATCATAAATTATGCAAGGCATCAGATAAGTCACCATGGATAGCATCTTATCTCAGGTCAAAACAACATTCTAAGTAGTACCCACCTGTAATTCGGTAATTGCAAGCTCATTTAACTATGCATTTGTGTTGCTGACAGGGCTCAGGATAATACTTTTCAATATTACCTGATAAAAATCATATGTAATCCATCCAAAATAAAAGTTACAGGCTTGACAAAACTGCTGACATTGTGGCTTTAAGTCATTTCTGCTGCTAAATGAGACATCCTTTTCAACACAATTATGAACAGGCTTAACAAGTACACTATTGTCTGTGATTTTAGCACAGTCTTTCCAAAATCCAATGCTATATAAGTGGGTAGATATAAGTAAGGGAAATAAGTTAGGTTTGCCTTAATATTAATTACTTAAAAATGACAACTGGCCCGGTTATCACATCAGCGTTGTTGTCCTGAATTCCAATCCAGGTCGGTCCACCTGTTTGGAGTTTGCATGTTCTCACCGGGCCTGCCTGGGTTTCCTCCGGGTACCCTGGTTCCCTTCCACATTCCAAAAACATGCATTGGTAGACTGATTGGACAATCTAAATTGCCCCTAGATATGAGTGTGAGTGTGAATGTTTGTCTCCGCGTTCCGAAAGTGAATCAATAAATGAATAAAAATGACAATGATTCAAATAAAGATCGGGGAGAAAATGGCTGATTCTTTTCAGAAAATTTTCAAAATCCTGGATTAGGAGGAGAAAAAGAGTAGTGCTCCCTGCTAATAAGTATATGAGCCCCCCTGATGGTGAAATTGACTTTGTATTGATCTGGTTGTATTGTTTACATGTTTCTGGGCAATGATAATTAAGTCATCTGTTTATTTTTGGTGATTTTTACCACTATGGCTCCTATACCTGTACCAGTGTACACTAAGCGGCAGTCTGCTCTGATTGTTGCACTGACCTCATGGACAGGAATTCGGTAATGTGCCAGGGAGTGGCTGGGGTACGGTAAGATAATGCTCAGTGGTGGGAGTTAATTGAATTATGACAGGGCCCGTGGATCAGACCGGGAGCCATTGTCAGGATCAGTATAACCTTTACGTGACAGCAATACCCGTAAATTCCTTTCATTGCATTCTCTTTAATGAGCACCAACTTTGGCACAGAGATTGACATTGTCCTGTGCTTGAGTGTTAAGTTCCCGTTCAGGCTCCCTAACCACTTTGCCTGAGGGTCTTTTAGCTCACTTTCCAGTCCAATGAGGAGGAAGTGAGTTAGACATCAAATACATTTGACCTCGGATGGCTGGCATTGAATTATCATATTTTAGTGCCATTGACGGTGTTAGATGCCCTATCCATTTTTACTAAAGTTGGTTCGCGACAATCGTTGGATTGCCCCTCCCAGTCAAAATGTATTAGAAAGGGAGCATCGTCAATGGCGCCCAACACGATCAGTCATGAAATAACATTAAAATAGTTGCAATATAGGAAAACTTTAAATCTATTTTCTTAGCTTCAAGGTATGAGTAATAATTACGGCAAAGGGAATGTGTGGTCCATCTAAAACAGTTCCCTTTCTGAGAAATCTATTTTGTCTGTCACCATCAGTGGCAGCCAATTAGTTAAAGTGAATTTCACATCCACTGACATGCAATTTTTTAGTCTAGTTACACCTAAAAAAATCTTATGTTAACAGATGCCTGTTGTTCTTTATTTTACCATTGTTTCTGATTATTATTATTATTTTTAAAAGCCCTCACAAAAATTGCAATACTAAATTGAATGTTATGCATTATTTATTCCTATTGACCAAGTATTCATTGGCTGGTGCGACTTCGAGTCCGAAAAATACGGTACCTAAAATTTACTGTGTTGCTGCCAGAATGCTTTTGAGCTGAATATATATTTCCGGGAAACTTACTGCAGAGATCTACACTAAAATCACATGCATTGTAGGCGGGTTGGACACTCTAAAATGCCCCTAAGTACGAGACTGAGTGTGAATTGGTGGTCTACTCGTGCCCTGCGATTGGCTGGCAACCAATTCAGGAGGTCCTATGCCTTTGGCCCGTCAGCTGGGATAGGCTACAGAACCCTTGTGAGGATCATCCGTTCGGAAAATGAATAAATTAAGGAATTTTCCTATCACAATATTGTACAAAAACTGAGGACAATCATCTCTGGAATTTCTCTGCACATTTGTCTCCAAATTTGAAGGCAAAGATTGAAAATTGAGGCTTTGAAGTGAATATTTGCGCTCAAATTTGTGTGCTTTCCTCTTGCCAAAAGGCGAGCTTACTTCAGCCTTCTGTTTTACACAAGGTCGCTCTGTGTGTGCTCAACATTGGAGAATGAGGCGAGGCACAATTCTGCTAAGCACATACCTTTCTGCCCCACAGGCCCGCCAGTCCAGACACAAACTCTGGAGCTGTATGTTTATCGAGTGTCTCAGGGTAAGACTGCTGATTTAGGATCCCTCACATTGGCACCTTAAAGTGACAATTTCATGGTGAATCACAGTCCGTGAAAACATCGAGAGTAATTCATGATGAAAATGATGATTCTGAAGTGCTGACCTTAAGTCAACACCTACAATCTGATAGGGAGGATAAACACCAAGACGGGTTTTAACCTAACCCAGACCAAGGCAGATCTTTGGGGAAGACCTAACATGCCTTGATGAGTAGTGTGGGCTTTAGGAGACAGAAATTGATAAAACACAGCAGGAAAATGCCTAGAGAAAGAAAATGAGAAAGAGAACAGCCGGCAACTAAAGAGCACTGTAGCGTTGAGCGAGATGGCTACGCGGCGATGGCGAGAGAGAGAGAGAGAAAGAGAGAGAGAGAGAGAGAGAGCCAGTGCACTCCTCAATCCAAAAACAATATTTGGACTGAAACCTTAGCCTCTCCATCTGGTTCTTTTGAAGGGCGGATTATGACTGGTGCCATGGCTAACTCTTGATCCCACACTGTTCCTTCTCTAAGTGCACTCTGACATTTTTTCCTAAAGGACACTACTGTTTGGCTAGAATGAGCAAAACTTGCTGCGCTTTGATTTTGATTCAATAAATCATACATGATGATAACGTTTTGTATTGTTGGGGAGCTAGGTTCAAATTATGTAAATAATACATTTTTATACATTCCCCTGGGGGAGGGGGTCTTTTTAGTGGTTATGGGTGTTTGCCTTACAGTTTCTGGGGTCGAGAGTTCGATCCCAGGTGGGCCCTCACTGTTTGGAGATTGCATATTCTGCCCGGGATTGTGTGGGTTTTCTCTGTGTCCTCCGGTTGCCTCCGACATCCAAAAAAACTTCCATTATAGGCTGGTTGAGCACTCTAAATTGAACCTAGGTATGAGTGCGAGCGTGAATGGCTGTCTATCTCCTTATGCCCTATGATTGGCTTGCCACCAATTCAGGGTGACCCCCACTTGGTGCATGTAGTTGGCTGGATTTTATTAACCATATATGGTGTTCCATGAGACATGTTTGCTTCTGTTAATGACAACAGATGCCTGGATACATACATCTCACATCAATTTCGGGTAAAAAAAAAAATCTATTTAGCAACTCATTTTAAGATTTCCCCCTGATAAGATCATCTCCCAACATTCTACATGTTCTGAGGCTTAAGAATGTTGTTTATGAACAAAGAAAAACACAAATCTTTTTTAAGTGGCCATGGCAACAAAAAGAAAAACTTTCCTTTGCACTCAATGCTCTCGGCCTATATCATCAGCTATATAAAACCCTCCTTTCCTCTTTTACTTGTCATGAAGTGAGGCCATTTGAAACAAATTTGAATTGACAAGTTATTATCAACATCTCATGGTGATTAACTGCACTGGATAAATAGTATATTGTATATAAAAATCATAATAATGTATTCTCAAATGGTAGTATTGTAAAGTAACACTATTGCCCTAAGGGGTACTTTATTGAAGTGGATTGGACTTCACTGAGCCACCTGAGACAGAACCCTGGGAACAGGAACGTTCTGGTGCACAATTTAGGATTTTAATGACAAAAACAATTGTACAAAATAATAAACAATTGGACTAAAAAAATGGCAACAAAATAGGGGGACTGCACACAGACGAAGAGGCAAAAACATGACTTACGTGAAGGAGACCAAACAAAACACTAAGTAATACTCCCACACCAGACCAGTTAGACACAGGGGTTTAAATACACACACAAGGGCTGATTACCAATCACACACACCTGGCCACATAAGGGAAGGGGCACCCAGAGGGACATAAGAAGCGAAACTCACACAATCACTTGGGCAGCACACACAAGGAAAAAAAAATATGCACACATCTACCCAAAAACCCCAACAAAATGTGACACCTATAGTCCTTTTATTAAGACCCTTGATTTTTAAACAACGATTGGCAACTAAATCCACTGAGGCAGATTTCACATGATGTCACAAAGCCAGAAATGGGCAGAGAAATATTTTTCTTTCTTTAAGCGTTAAGGGACCGCAGGCAGGAATGTTGTAGACTTCTGAAGTTGTCATGTGAAATATTTATTTGTTGTTATTCAGAATCACATTCCTATTTGTCAGTATGTCAATTTTTGATTGGCTACAGTCCATTCCAAGCATACAAATTCCTGACACTAGCTGTCTTTTCACCAGAGTGAGCATTTTACAAGGAATAGTTTTTTAAACTTCAAGTAGAAGCAACAGAGCTTCACATATTATGTTATGCCAGTTAATAAGACGGTATCTCTGTCTCCCTCGCCACAATGCCACCCCATCTTCATTGGCTGCTCAAAATGACTTTATTGACTTGATAACAGTCTTTGGTTTCATCCAATCCCACAATTTAAAAAAATTTATTTGAACTTACAGGAACTAACTGGGCTAATTCTTGTAGAGTTGTCATCCAGCCATGTTTGTAGGGCTTTTAAATCTTAAGCAAAATAAGCAATTAGAAAAGACAACAAACATAAATCTAATTGTAACTGTTAGGTTTTTAATATTGGTGAGTTTCTTGTAAATCACCCTGTAATAAACTGAAGTCCAGTTTACCTGAAATGTTCAGTTGTAAATGATGACTTATTCTAATATTATACTTATAATTGGGTAAATTTCAATCTTTTCTTGAAGAACAAGTCAACATTTTTTGGACATTAAAGCAAAAAAAATTGATTCTTTCACTTTAATGTCCAAGTTTAAACGAGTTTCTTTTTGTTTATATTACAAATTTTAACAATATAGTGATATTCAACAATGGTATACATTCTATTAGATTTAAATGTAGAAATAACAGTTCAATTCATTTTACAGTTACATTTTTAAGTCTTATCCTCACCAAGGTCATTCGTGAGACGAGCTTTTCCGACCAAAGTTTGGGCAACAGGAGATGAACATACCGTAAGAGTGGTCGCCAGCCAATCGTTAAGACTCATTTTATACAGTTGTCTCACACTTGTTAAATTGCTGATTTTCCTTTTTCATTGCAATTTTCTTTAATTTGTAACCACCCCTAAGATAATTTCATAGAATTTTCTGAGGTTTCAATTATTTTAAATGCAACTGCGGATCTTTTTCTATATTTTTGACATAATCACAACCCAACTAAAGAATCCAGCAATTCCTTTGCGCCGCAAATCAGAAAGGCTGCAGTAAATTAAATGATTGGTCATCTGTGTTTTCCTTGAGTATCTATTTTTCAGACAACTTTTGACTTTCTCTCTGCATGGGAAAAGGAGTGTACCTACTGTATTTGTGTAGTGCCTGTGGTGCGGCTGCAATACCAATAAATGGTTTGGACAATTTAACTTCATAAGTACCATATTGTTCACTTGCGGTAGAAAATGTTCTTACATGTTTTGTTGCTCTTTGTGTGAATTTAATGCTAGCCCGTATGAGTGACATATAGAAAATCAGTCATAGTCGGCAGTTTTGAGACCGAAATGAAGGGCGTACAGTCTATTGGTGCTGAGGGCAAACAAAGTCGCAGACCAGAGGTTTAGGGTGTTGCCTTGCTTCTCTGTCAACTACGGTTAACATGACAGAACACAACTCTGAGTCAGACCACATAGATAGAAACTTTTTTACTATGTCAGGGGAAAAAGTGATATAGATTTCAGTGCAGAATATATGGTATACAAACCTTGAGTTGATTCAAAATTAAAATACTAATAGTCCAAACGTGCAACATTTTATGTATATTTTAATATTACAAAGTAAGAATTTTTTACAGGCAGAAAACCTAGCATAAGAGAAAAACAAAAAAGGTCACATGAATTCTTCCCAGAGCTGTCACACCTACATCTGAAGAATATAGAAGCAAACCGTGTGATTTTTCTAAAATTGTGTCCTCATTTTTTTACTGTGTATTGCCACACACTGAACACAAAGTACATATATAAAGGACAGACAGATGAACATACTATGTAAAATATCCAACCCATCTGTTCGCTGCAGCATAGGTTTGCGAACATATAGTTACTCACGTTACTGAAAAAAAGTCATGACATAGGGACAGATGATTCAACAAGCCCACTAGCAGATAACGTACACAAAACTGATATGCATGAGTTCACCGGAAAAGATTGAGAGAAAAAGTGGGAGTTGTCAGCCACCTGTCAGCTGCTATAATCTTTCCCCAGAGTGTCTCTGTGTGACCTCTGCCACACGTCTTCAGTGATGAACACATAAGAATAATCATTTAAATGTCTCCAAATCAGCGCTTTTGCCATCTTGAATTACACCTTTTCACCCTAACGTTTGTATAATTTTTCAATCTAGCTGAGGCGTGGGGCTGTCAAATTTGTTGGCGGAAGCAGTAAAGTACGAGCAAAAACTGACAGATGGATCCAGCATGAAAGAAAGCCATTCTCTGGATCATCCATGTGTCTTCTTGGCACTCCTAAAAGATTGTGTTTTACAACAAAAAAATGCTTCATGACAGAGGTGCTTTCTGGTTTTGGACATAATGCGAAGTTTCATGTACTATGTTTATGTCCATGTGTCATTACGACAATATTTGCATATACATACCATAATCCTTAAACAAACTGTATCTTTTGAAGACTGATTTTAGGTTGAACTTGTGAGTTTCGGGACCTCTTATGAGCAGATGGATGTGGAGAGCGAGGATAATCCTGAGTTACCACCATTACACTGTTTACATTTGAAGTGTACCACTGACCACCACTCTGCAGGTACCAAAAAGCCTAGTAGAATGACAGTAAATGGGTTCTGAGTTTTGTGTTTTAGTTTTTTTTCCCTGCTTCCCTGCCGCCATTATTCTTTTAAGGGACCCCAACCTAAGATACAGGTCCCACAAACCTGACCACATACGATGGTTAAATACTATTAAAATAAAAATCCTAACAATAATAATACAAAAAAAACAAAAGATACATAGTTTTATATAAGCCATAACACCATTTTTTTCATGGGAGTGACCCAAGTTACACAGAGATGCCCCAAAAATAAAGTAGAAGTAACCAGGAATTAATAGAAAATGACCTCTAAATGCACAGAATTAAACAAGAAATAAACCAAAATCAACATGAAGTGACGCATAGAACAACAAATAACAACTAAAATAACAACAAACTATTATCGTATTTAATTATATTAAAGTGTTTTTTTAGGTTTCCAAAAATAAAGGCTTGAATCTGCAAAACACTTAAGAATATATTTAGGACCTCTCATGTACTCTCTTATTGAGGTCTTTTATTTTTCAGCATCAACTGTCCATAATAATATGTGTGGGGCTGAACTCCAGTTACTAAACCTAAGTTCACCTGAGATCGATAGACAGAGTGAAAAGGTGGGCGATAGACTGACAATTCTATGTTCAAATGATCTTTTTGTAACTCAGGCATGTAATTTCCTTTTGAGACCATCCGGAGACTTATTTGTACAAACTTCAAAAGCCAGCATGTCTTTTCAAGAGCTCAACCAGACAAATATGAGACACATTGTGTTCATTTTACAACATTCATCATCAATTTGGGCCTCAATATTATTAACATCTCTGCACTGGCAGAAAATAAAATAAACAAAAAACTTTCATTTATTTTTCAAGTACTTTTGCGTGACTGAACAGAGGGATGTAGTCATTTTTCTGTGACTCTTTGAAGGAAGTGTATCCTTGTTAGCATACGGGGCACCCACTCATTTTCCTCCCCATTTCTTCCTTCTGACTTTGATCACACTGCACGGGACATGTTTGGGTGCAGTTTTCAACGCAGATGTGACAAATTAATAAGGTAAATGTCTGTTTTGCACATCAATACGACAATGAGCATTTCTTTGGCAACCATCTGCTCATAGAGGTTCGTACTGACTTGCTTTATCTCATTTACAAAAGTAAACAAATATTCCAGTATGACAGATATTAAAGACTCCAATATATTTAATGCAAATATGGCATTGCTGGTATAAATATATATGAAACTTATTTGACTTAGAGGGCTGTAACTAAATACCATGTTTGAGTGCTAATGGGGGCACAAGGCTCTCCAACTTCAAATGGATTGGGCATCTCTTGCTATTGTCTTGCAATATCCTATGTATATTTAAAAAAACACTCTTTGTTTGGTTGGTAATTTCCACAAAACAAGACAAAAGAGGGCATTTTGCAGCATTTGGTAAATAAAATTCGTAACATTCTACTCAATCATACTCCTCACAACAGTATTAGATCCAAAGTTGGTGTTCATTATAAAACCATCTCATACTGTACAATTAGGTTCAGCAGTCGAGTAAACATTTAAATATGTGAACAAAAACTGACTAAATGTACACAAAAATACAATCTTCCTTATTAATATAATTTATAAATTGAATGCTTCTATTGTCATTATACAAGTATAGTGATTATACACAGCTTCACCATGAACAAGTGAATAATCAATAAACAACAACAATAAATAGCAATCAATAAATAAGCAATTAGTCAACATACTAAGTAGTGAACAACATAAATAAATAGTCAACATAGATGAGCAGTCAACATGAATAACTGGTCGCGAACATAAGTAGGTGAAGAAAGTGGTTAGCAACCTATGGAATTTTAATGCAAGTAGAAGATGAGACATTAGTCCTTCTAGGTGCAGAGTAGAGTTGAGTATGTACAGTAGATGATACTTTCGCCACTTCATCCTCACTAGGGTCGCGGGTTGTGCTGGAGCCTATCCCAGCTGAATTGATGGCCAGCCAATAGCAGGGCAGTAACTCATTTAACTGCTAACATGGCAACACAAATAACAATTTAATTAAACTAATTATATTGCTATTGTACGCAACAGAAAATTACTCATCTGTCTTGATGCTTAGCTATTGACAGGTATTCAGATATTGGGGTAAAATAGCACTTCCCTCAATGGTTAACATTGCCTACCTTGCACTTGTAAACACACTGGAGTGTATTGTATTCAGTTGCAACTCCAAAAGGGGGACAAGTAAGTGCCCTGAGTGAGAGTGCCAAAGAAGCATGAGGTATTTAAGAAAACTCTCCTGCATAATGAATGAACGAATGACCACCTTTGCTTATTTATGTTGACATATTATGTATTCCACGCCACGTCAATTGAATCAGGAGTTGTACAATTACTTTAAAAAAAATGCAAATCAAATTATACAGGCCACCAGGCGGTTGAACCGCCCACACATTAAACAAATAGATAAATAAAAAGAAAACTGTGAAATATTTGTGGACCATTTGATTTGATAGGATTGCTTTGGACATAATGTTAACATGTTGAACAGCCATCTGCTTGAGAGCATGTGCAGCCCCCAAGATTTCCCCAACTGGACTTCAGACAGATGCGTCCACCAACAGAAATGCAACACCTCAACATTAGATTCCTCACTATGGCAGCAAGAAGAAGTGAGAACGAAAGAAAGAGTCACGGAGTTGTTGTCAGAAGTCTGACAGTGAACGTGTGTAAAGCAATGTGTTCTACATACTGTATATGTCAAGATTGATGTAAGATCATATTTCCTTCTTAAAGTCACCGCAGAATGAGTTGTTCAAAACACCCGTCACGCTGCTATGAAAAAAGTCATATGTCAATTCCATTTTTAGAATCACTTTCTTGGGGGAATCGAAAGTAAAGTAGGTTTTCCTCTCAAAACCACACAAAAAAGTAGACACAAATCAGACAAAATAATCTTTATGCTTAAAGACAGCTGTACTAAATCCTTAATTGAAAGTTGGAATCAAATGGACCATGACTGATCTGCTTTACAAGTTTAAGGCCGCAAACAGAAACGGGATGTAATCCACCCGAGCTGTTTCGTGCGTTAAGACAGAGCGAGACACTTTTATGCTTTTCCAATAATGTAAAATGACAGTAAAACAGAAAAAGCAATGTTTAGCATTGACATGTGGAGGCTGTGTATTGTTTTGAATATGAATTTAACATTGCAGCACAGCATCGTGACTCACACACTAACTCGCTCCCATGCTGTTCGGCACAAAGCCTGTCACTGCTGACTGTCTTTAATCCATTTTTTTTTCTTTAAAGATGAACTTGAAATTCAGCTTGGTCGCATGATGAATCTAGATTCCAGCTTCAATATAAAGCATTTTTTCCAGACAACCAAATCCGCTGGTTTGTATAGTATAGTTATGTACAAAGTATAATGCTGTGTTGAGACGAGCCGCCTTTGTCACGTGACAAAGCGTTGCTGTTTAATGTTCACTTTAACCCTCATGTCGTCAAAAGTTTAAGTCTGCATACACCAAACAGATTGTTGTTCACTAAATGTAAAAGTAATATAAAAACTTTAATCTCGCAAAGCATTTCTCCTAATATTATTCTCCTGATATTAAACCAAAAGTAGTTTTGCGTTGATGCATCGTCACAACTCTCAGCCGTGGAAGCAAACCTCTTCTGGTTGGCGTAATGTTAAAAAAACAACAACAACAACAAAACAAAACAACACTCATCTCATATTTTAATGATTTTAATAATATAATACCACAATGTGTGATTTCATTCTCATAGTATTGCAATGTTAATCTCCTAATATTTTGACATTTCTTTCTGTCCTAACCCTAGCGTTTTAGTCCCTCTTTGTTTTTTGGGATTGTTGTTGATGTCAATAGAGCTTTTCTCAAAGTTAGTGTTCTTGGAGTCAGATAGTGGTTAGAATATAAAGTGTAGTGTTTGGCTAAGAGGTCAGTTGTCAACAATGTTGAGGAAGGTCAAGTCTCCAGAAACTATAGTTATTTGAATGAGAGAACATATTTGATTGGCTGCTTCCTCATCACCTCTGAAATTTGTCGCTGAATGATCAACTCAGTCATCTTCACTGCTGTAAAATTCAACATGCGTGCTGCGCCTTATGTTGTCAAACTGGCAACTTTGTGTCGCACCTGACGTGTGTCACCGGTTGCGAGACCACCTGTCGCCATTGACTTGGTACCTATTGCGCCTCGAGAAAAAAAACTCAACGAGAAAGTACATACTGAAAATCAGAACTGCTGAAAGGGCAGAAGACTGTAGCAAACCAATGACTAGTAGTAATTTTCTCAGCTAACCATTGCTTTATAGCCAGGAAAGCAAAAACCGCAAACTCCACTGCCACAGATAATGCTTTGTGCAGTGTTATTTATTTTCAGGGGAATGCTACAACCGGACTAAGAGACTTTTATTGATTCAAATTAATTAATCCACTTAGAGAGGAAGGGGTTTCTGTAGCGGCTCTGGAGCAGCTTAAATGGTAGACACAAATTAAACTGTAAATTTGCTAGCTTTAATGATATTCCCAATTAATTGAATTGACGGAATGTTTGGGGGGAAAACGGCATTTGCATAGAAAAAATGTGTTTTAGCAATGAAATACCCAAATAAATATGAAATTAATTATTTTCTGATATGGTTAAAAGCTCTTTGATGTGCTTGTAATTAGTTTCTATACCGTGACGTCAAAGTGGCTTTCAAAAAGCAGGAGCGGATAAAGATACGAATGAAATGCATGTTTAGCACACTGGCAAATGACATTGTATAGAAAACGATAGTGAACCAGGATTAGTGAATTGCTCCTTGAAACACATTGTATGAATTTTAATATTGATCAGTTGTTGTAAGGCCTGTTTTGAAAACCTGCCAAATATTAGGCTGAAATAGCATGTGGTTTATTTTGTATAGCAGATGAATACTATTTATAAGTCTAACAATAAACAATAAGGATCATTCAATCATTCATAAATTTCCTCTCACATAGGTCGTGGAGGATGCAGGAGCCAATCCCAGCCAACTGCGGGAAACAGGTGGGGGACACCTCAAATTGCTGGCCAGCCTTTAGAATCATTAGAATATATATCTTCCATCGTGTGGATGACTTCCTGTGTGTTTCCAGTTTTATCCAACTCTGCAACTTCTTTTTCTTGAGTCTGTATCCGTTGTTGCTACCTCAACCAAGATGGCACCACTCAAGTGGCAGCCGGTGGCGGTAGCTACGTCAGCGCTTGCTCGTTTTGTGTTTTTGCTGATTACCTTTCTTAATGATTTGATTTGGTGATCCTTAATGATCCCATATACTTTTCTTTGCTTTGTACGTTGTCCTTTTGCTTTGTTGTTCTGCAGCCTTTGCGACTGTATTGTCTAACTTGTAACTATGTGTAACTATGCCTTGACTGTATCTGCATTCTCACCCTCTTGCTACTAACACAATGAAATTTCCCGAATATGGGATGGATAACGTTATCCAATCCAATCCAAATTTCAACTCAACATTGAAGCTACATCTGCGATAAATGTCAGATACAAAAGCATTAGAAACAGACACACTTTCTCAGTCATTCAGGTCATGGAAATCTGCAGAGGTTGACTCAGGGCAACTGCACCCTTGTAGTGTGTCTATATTATTTCTTTTTATAATGGGTAAAAATTAAACAGACTTTATGAAGCTAAAAATATAATTGTTTCTATCTAATTGCACCTGTACTCTATGTAAGTAAGAGTTTGAATTAACTCTTCAATCAACAAGCAATCAAGAGTGTGTAAAGAAAGGTATTCTGGGTGAAACAGACCACATATTTTTTTTTATATTGTTTTCCTTTCATGAAAGTGTAATGGAAATGATAATAGCTAAAATGTTCCATTTTCCAGATAAGTGAGGCAAATTATGTCTTATAAATTTGTCCTGAATACCGTGAACACAGTAACTCTATATTGTGCTAAATTTGGACTGATAAATAAATAAAAGAAAGTAAATTATGTCATGTTATAACTATTAAAATGTTTTACACAAATCCTGTATAAACAACTCACTTTCATGTTTACTCTTGAATTTGTCTGGCAGTCCCATACTGCTCTCATTATTTGTCAAAAATATCTAATCCTGGTTGACACCCATGCTACAGCTTCCTTGGATAATCCATACAAGAACATTTTAGAGTAGTTATTTTGTTCCTGTACAGATGATTTTACATGCACTGCACAACAACTGTCACCACGTATGCCAACAACAAGAAAGTGAAAAGCGATAGACACGTGAGAAAAATAAATGCGACGTAATTAAATCCCATTTCATTTACAGAGTGAAGGCAAGTTGTTGGGTTAATTGATGCAGCATTGCTACTCACACATCTGTTTTTTTTTGTAAAACAAGGCAGTTTATTTCTTTGTGTACAGTTTGTGCACGTGCATGTGCGTTTAGTTTGAAGTTAATTTACTGCTTGCCATTCACCGATCATTCATTGCCAGCCCCTTTCACTCAATATGAATTGGACGTCTAGCACCGTCAGTAGCACCGAAACAATTTCATTCACCTTCAGCCTATCCACCTCTTGTGATAACAACCGAGTTTCAGCCAAATTAATCAAATGAATGAACGAGATTATCCGTGTTCTGCACACACCAAAAATCTCAAGCAACACAGCATTCCACATTGTCTTGTCGACAAACTTCAAACATTTTCTTGATTGTAACGAACCACTGCCCAAGCCCCAAGAGGAGGTATATCTCACTATTGTACTGTAAACATTGTAATTCTGACTCTGCCATACAAATATATAGAATAAATATAAAAGCATTTTCAAAATTGTGATATTGTGGAGTTTATAGTTCATTTTGTTGTTTCCTTACATGCACTGTTTTAAACAGTCTTCATAATATCTCATTTGAATTGTTGTTAGTTAATTAAACGTGTTGATGTTTCATACTGATTTGAATGTTTTAAAACGTGATCACAAGGCATTAAATAACATTTTGTATGTCTGACACGTCTCCAATTTAAACAAAAAGTGCTTTTCTTCATTGGCTTTCCATAACTTTCATTTAGAATCCCTCCTTCAACTTAATTAGTTCAGATTATTTAGTTATTTTATTTTCTGTTCCGTGTTTGCTCGACAATATTATGTGATCAAACCTTTGTGATGTACAACAGAGAATATGCTAAGACTGAATCAAGGCAGTCAGACATTTTTGTGACATTGGCCATATTAAACATTCTCAAAGTGGTACTCAGTGTGTGGTAAGTGCTACATTTCTTAGCAACCAATTCATGGAACCATAAAATCTGGAAAAGCCATGGTTCAACCGGACACATGGCACTTAAGAATAAAGCAGTAGATTTTTTCTTCTCTCCCTAAAATGGTCGTTCCCATTTAAAGGAAGCACATTGGCAATGAATTAGTTAAGAACTGTTGTTTTGGAAATGGGTGCAGGTATAACTATTAAATCACATTGCATAATTATTCATGTAATTTTCTATTTCCCTGAGTGCAAATGTTAATATTCAAAGTGTGGGTAGTGCAAAAATAACACCTCTGCCGTGTTTCTGAATAATACTAGACAGAAGAGTCTAGTAGGTGACTTGGGTGTTGTCTAGAAAGCTAAGCCATATGAAAAGGGGTACAAGTTTGACAACCATTGACATATATACAGCACAACGAATCAATGTTATGAAGCATGGCTTCAGTTCTCAACAACGTAACAGGAGTCAGTGTAGATTTGAAAGAAGAGTTTTGAACCTAACTTTTTTGCTTTTCCTATGAAAATCTTCAGACTTCTTTAGTTTATGATATTTAGGCCTTTTTTAAACATGTACATGTGTCTCACAAATACCAGCCAAAATCAGAATAAAGTTATTATATATTTTGTCATATCTTTCAGATAATCAGGTATCTGAAAATACCAGTTTTTGCTTGTTTTAAATGATGCTTCTCATGAATTATTTATTGTGATCACATTTTTATTCATG
This sequence comes from Stigmatopora nigra, assembly GCF_051989575.1. Classification (NCBI taxonomy): domain Eukaryota; kingdom Metazoa; phylum Chordata; class Actinopteri; order Syngnathiformes; family Syngnathidae; genus Stigmatopora; species Stigmatopora nigra. The sequence continues at coordinate 6,085,680 of NC_135511.1, read as the reverse complement.
CAGACCGCAATATTAAAACATTTCTCATACATACAACTGTGGCTGACATGACCCAAAATGTGATGTCCACATTCAATATGTGGATGTCAGGTCTAAATAATATTCTAATCTTCTATTCTATTAGTATTTAACCGCCACTGTATTTATACACTGGATATTATTTGCCTGCCACTGACAACGATAGACAATGGATTCATTTAAATGGTGAGGAGTTGCTCTAAATACTCATCTTTCAGTGCCATTGAGGATGCTAGATGACCAATACATTTGGACCGGGAGGGTCCGACAGCTATCATAGTTACCAGGCTCTACCTGGATGTCTAGCTACATCAAAGTCAGCCAATGACTTGAATAAGCGCCCTATAAACGGTTGAAAATGTTGTTTCACACTTCATGTAAGCTTGTCAGAGATGATGCTAAAGCCGTGTTCGACTATCGCCTGTTCTTTTAAAAAGAAGCCTATGGTGACGGCTAATGAAATGCAAGCATTTCCCTTCTCCCCAGTGAGCACCAAAGGATTTTTCTGATTGAAAACTTCCTGGAGCTGTCTTGCTTGGTTTGTGAAACGTTGTAATTACCGCTGGGGGTCTCCTCCCGCTCCATTTGCAGGGGGCCAGGCAGCATTTGCCGGCGCTCTAGGGTTCTCCCTCAGTTCAACGCACTTAGGCCTGTCTAATTAGAGTCTGTGCCATGTTTCCGATTTGCTGTCTCCGCAGCTGGGGACGACCTCCACATCAAGCTGTGGCCCAGACGCTCGTCAAGCGGCGTACAGAGAGCGACAACAGGCGACATGAACATAAGCTTGCTTCCTTCTCCATCTCGCTCTCATTCATCCCTACCCAACCCTCGCCCACCTCCTCAGCCTTATTTTCTCCAACCTTCTTTTTCTATGGCTTTGTTCTCGCTCTTCTCCTCAGCAAGCTCAGGCACGGCAGCTACAAAGAGCCCCACATCGGAAGATGAGAAAGAGAGCAAAGAGTGAAGTGGGTTCACATGCTTCACAGTTCGCGTGTATGCGTGTTTGTGTGAAAGCCTTATGAGTGTGCGAGGCGGCAGGAGATCGCCAGGGTAGTGAGAGTCGGTAGTATACCTGGAGGCGATGCGAAAGAACAGAGGGAACGCTTGCCCCCCCATCAAGAACAGTTGTTCAAACCCCCCAAGGCGAGGTGATGTCGGGATGGTGAGGGGAGCAGCCGGGGCTGGAGAGGTGGCAAGCAAAAGAGATATATACTCATCGTGTTCTCTTTCACCTGATCACCTTTATTTTATTTTCAAATGTCTTTCCATTTCAAATACTAAGGCTGGTGCTTTGGAATTAGTGTCAAGATTTTATTTACAGGCTGTACCTGAACTGAACTACTGTATGCTGTTGATAAACCAATTTTCTTCGGTAGTATATTTGGCAGACTGAAAGAAGCTTGTTGTGTACATTGGCCAGACTATACTCTTTCCTCTTGATTAGAAAAATTATCACGACATAATATAAAAACATTTTCAGGCTCTAGCTGTTGATGTTTTTTTTTTTTAAGCCACCTTTCCAATCTGTGCCTTAAAGTCATTCATTTAATGATTTAACACTGATTGCATTTTACAGGCTAATGGTCTCCGTCCGTATTTTTGGGTGTAAATATCTCATAATACATGTTAGGGCTTGGCAATCTGTTAAAAAAGTCACCTTTTATTATTCACAATTTTTAATACAATAGAATAGAAGTGCAAAAGGAAGGCTGTGAATAGATTATTTTTCACAAATATTTATTATATTATATATATATATATATATATATATAATTATATTTATTATATATATATATATATATATATATATATATATATATATATATATATATATATATATATATATATATATATAATTATATTTATTATATATATATATATATATATATATATATATATATATATATATATATATATATATATATATATATATATATATATATATATATATATATATATATATATATATATATATATATATATATATATATATATATATATATATATATATATATATATATATATATATATATATATATATATATATATATATATATATATATATTTATAAACGTTGACTAGTGATAACTGAAAAAAATGCCAAAATGATTTGAAACCCAATCCCAGTTAAAAAAGAATTGATACCTGTTTAGTTATATGCTGTTCCCTCTGATGAATATGTGAGGTTGGGGAATGTGCGTCTTGTGAAACCAGAGACAGACAACATTTGTCGGATCCATGAGAACATAGTAAATCTCAAAATCACATTGTGACAACTGTCTTCCACAAGTGTGACAGAAAGCATATGGCCGCAATGTTATTTATTGGCATTTACAAAATATAAATTACATTGGAAGTGGTTCGATTTTTGGTAAGGATCCAGGAAATGAGATCCATTAAACTTAAAGTCTGCCAAAATGATGGGATTTTTGTTTTTGGATTAAATTTGTGTGATAACTAATGAGTGAGAAACAGAAGACAGTGAGTTGCCTCAAATGCAATTAAAAAAATGAAGACTTAGCTATGGCGACAGAAACATGAACACACACACACACACAAATAGAAAAAACAACAATAATAAAGCAGAAAAACAAATTAAGTCAGAATATTCAATTATGTTACATGTTCTCTATACTAAAATGAATGCCAGGCACATTGACTTATGCAAAATAACTTGCAAACACAAGAAACAGTACATGTGAACCCTTTTGAAATTACTGAGATTTCTGTGTACATTAGCTTTAGTCTGATTCAATCCTCAAGAAGTCATTAGCCTCGGGTTCACTTTTTTTCACTCTTCCATTGCACTGTGATGTTTACATGGTACGTTCGATAAAAACATAAAAAAAGAATAGAATCATCTATGTGTTATTATTTTATGAAAACGGTGTCTATTGTTCTTACCGAGATGAAAATCTGATCAAGTGTAACAAACAATTACTTAGAATCTATGCAACATACTTTTTCTTGTTGCTACAAATTGTACTATGGCTTAAACAGTTTTATCCAGGCTCTAAATTCAGTAATATTTGCTTCAAGTGACAACATTAGTTTGTCCTTATGTTGTGAGCCAAAATTTCTTGTACTGATGACAGCAGCTAAGTGGCTATGGTGATAGTTAAATTATTTGTGGTATCTTACTATTAGGTTTTGCGATTTAATGCAGATCAGTACATGTTTTATTTTTAAAACTACATGTCAAGACACTATTTGTGAATGCATAGATTGATTTTTTTTCTCCAGAAATATAACAAATAACAGCACATTTATTTTTTATATAAGGGTCTATTGTTCTGATTCTCAACATTTTGCCTGAATTCAGGCAACGTGAGGTTAAGTTATTCCAGTGTACAAGTGGAATTCTTTGAGAGCCTATTACAAGGTAAACAATTAAACCAAAACTACCACAAAACACATGAGATGGTATGTTCAAAATATTGGAAACTACAAGAGTGAGGATACCTTACAAATTTAGAATACTGCATAGTCTACACACTTATGCCACAAGTTTTGAAAGTCAGGGTTTGATATTAGTCTAATGACCCTCTGAATGCCCTTTTCAGTACATATTGCAGCATTTGGAGCATTCAACATAAAAAAAAAAATGTGAATGTCCCTCACATATTCACCAGAAGCCTATAATTTGTCTAACTCTGGCAAGCGAGCAGCTATTACGCCATTTTTCCCTCTGGATGGAGTTGTCATCAGTCTCGTCCTCACCCTTGTTTTATCCCATCTCCAGGGAGCGCCTCTACTTGAACAGACATTTACATTTACTCTTTCTAAGTGTTTTTCCCCTTGTTTAAACTTGTTTCTTGTCAGGTTGACCTGTCGAGAGGAAACGTATTGGTACTCCTCATCCTAAACGTAACTACTATTGGAACACTTTTCAACCATCTCCTGTTTTCTGCCTCCAGGGATGCCATTATACTCCAGAGGAAACTTCTTTCATTGACACAAAAGCCAAGAATATACATTATGATAATAGATGCAAATAATATCATAGAGCATTTGCATATCATGACTTTCACTGTAAAAAAAATAATGCTTCCTATTAACATGTCATGCTAAATAGGGCTGGCAATATTTGGCATGAGGCCAATGCGATGGAATATTTATCAAAATACATACATCGTTCAATGCATGTTTCTGAGGTGTGGGAGGAAACCAAAGTACCTGGAGAAACCCCCAAAACAAGAACGAGAAGTACATGCAAACTCAAACTCTACACAGGAAGGTCGGAACCCACTAGAGATTGAACCCTCGATCTCACAATAGTGAAGGGGTTGTGCTAACCACTCGACCATTGAAAGTGGAAGTTGGTGAAACCAAATAACTTCCAGTTTAACATGAAAATAAGAGACAAACTATTTCAAGCATGTGATATTAGATATTACAGATGTTATCATAGCTCAGAGAACTCCAGTCTATCAAATTCAGTAAATTACCTCTCCTCACAAGATAGTGCATTGAAAATGTTGAATTTTAACTGAAAATGTATTAGTAAGCTGAAATTAGTGAGTTGGTTTTGGTTGGAATCAATTATTGGAATGATTTAAAAACTATATTTAAATTCAAATTATATATTTATTCAATACTTTATTTGTTTGCTTAAAGTGTTTGGACTTAAAGATGATTTTTTTCTGCCGTATTTCACTAATGAAAAGTGTTTTAAAAATACAAATATTACAAAGACTCTAACTTGAATCTAATACAGATACTTGTGAAATACCGGATTACTTTCTAGTAAACTTACATTCCTCCACAAAGTTGTATATATATATATGTATCTTACACACACAAGAATGTATCATAAATAAGCAGTTAACTGTCAGTGCTTTTTGACAAGAAAATTAAACATCTGTAATGAGCCAGAGTTTTAAGGTTTGTAAGGTACCTTATCGAGAAGCAGACAAAGACGCAGCCATGTGGCCTTCTATCTCCAAAGTGATACAACTGAGAAAGCAAGAGGCCGTGGGAGGCGAGCGGGGGTGCCGGGGTGAAGGAGAGCCCATCTAAACTCGTGAAAAAAAAATATAAATATATATCAACTTCTTTTCAAAAGTCAGCATTTCAAATCGGAGCGTGTCCCCTCTCATTTAATGCATCATTTTGTGACGTGATAAATTTATGAATTAGACATACATCCTTTTTTCTTTTAAGATACTCGGCCTCATGAGGGAGGGAGCAGTGTGGAGGATTTAAGAACGTTTTGCCGTGTCAAACATTAAAACCCACGGGGTGAGCATCAGCACAATTAGACTGGGGTGAAGGAACGAGAGAGAGGGAAAAAAAATCCACAGACAAAATCAGTATCTTAAGAACAGCAGCAGCGGCAGTGTTATTCGTCAGTACAGTAACGTGGTTATCTGTCTCGGGTGATCCTTTTAAACGCTTCCTTTGCAGGGATAAAAGGAGAGCAGAGGAAATAAACTTAGTTCTGCCTCCAATCTGTAAATCCTTGGTGGTCATGGAAGATGATCCCAATTTGCTTCTAAGCACCACTGTCAGATCCTACAATAATAAATAATTTAAGACTTTAAGCAGCAATTATGCCCCATAAATGTGGAAAGCCTGTAGACTAGTGCTTGCAGTAGCCAAACGATGGTGAGGCTCCTCAACAAATACACTAATCACTACTTATGTCATAGCCAATAAAGCAGGTAGAAAGCCTGATGAGAAGAATTTCATCTTGTATCAGGTGGGTTTGCCAGAAGCTTGAAGATTTTTGGCTGGCCTCGGCTCAGACGTATAAAATGGGTAGGTTGTTACTTTAGGCTTGCCAAACAATTTGATAGGCTGAGTCATGCTATGGGAGGAGCTTAAACTAACCAATTAGTATATTTTTAGGTATGTGATTGCACATATTTCATCGACAAGTCACCTGATTTTGGGGATCTGATGACACTGAATGCTGATCCAATAGCATGGCAATGAAAAAGGAGGGGAAAAAATTGCGATAGTCTCATGAAGGGGTAATTGATGGCTTAAATTGAGTAAAAATAATCAATAAATGTATATAAAATGTCTTATCATTATAAAGGAAGATGGAGGTGTGTGTCTGGTTTGTGTGCAATTGTATACATTGTGTTTATAATGTTACAGTTCAACTCAACAAGAATACATTGATCAACATTCAAACCTTTCTGAGGGACTGCTCAAAGCCTGCCAAGCCAATAAGTTTGAAAATACCATGGCTGAACATCATGATTGACCAACATTGTGTTTTTGACCTGCGATCTCAATCCTAAAATTACCCAACCCGAGCTTATTGTTACTTCTGAAAAAGCAAACATGAATACATTTTATAACCCTGTAAAAAGGATGTGTTTACAGCCACCCCCTTCCATTTCAACATGCACGTCAATGGAACAATACAAAAATGTCCCTCTTATCCTCACAGGGGATGCGGGGGGTGCTGGAGCATACACCAGCTAACTACAGGCACCAGGCGGGGGACAACCTGAATTGGTGTCCAACCAATCGCAGGGCACATGAAGTTGGACAATCATTCAGAGTCACACTCAATTAAGAATGTTCAACCAGAATAATATTTTACATATTTTTGGGATGAGAGAAGTAACCAGAGTACCTGAAGAAAACTCAACCAAACCTAAAAAGAACATGCAAATTCAACACAGCGAGTACAGACTTGGGATCGAACCCTCGACTGCAGAACTGTGAGCCCAGCACGGAAACCATCTAACCGCTGGGGGCCGCCACGGGATATTTGTTTTTAGTCATAAATCGTTTTGTGTACAAAGTAGAAACCCCATAGCAGCCTTTGAACTAATGTTTAAACATTGACTCAAGTTATTGGTGAGAGGGAATATTTAATTTTAGAACAACAATAAAATCAGTTAAACCCAACAGAAAACATTAAGTAAAAAGAATGGTAGCCCAGTTGAGAAGGGAGATGGACTGTCTGCTTTGAAAAGGCATAGGATGATTTGGAATCATTTCTCGCTGGTGAATTGTGTTCACTCATATGTGCTCTGTAGAGCAATGTTTGCCTTTTGTTTCTGCCAAATTGATCCACTCGCCCGCAGCTTTCACAGCTGCTCAGGTAGGACATGTTGAAAAATAATTACAAAGGTAAGCAATAAAAGGTGAGGGAAATAATACTCAATTAATGTAGATTGAAAGCAACATTTCATGTTGATTGCTGATCTGGTGCTTTCAGTGATCTGATGTATTCCGTGAGGTCTAAACAGAACATTCTTTGTTACTGGTAGAGACTAAATATGATTGGGCTTGGGAGCGGTGCATAACCCTATTAGATTCACGATAACTTTCCAGAAAGAGTTGGCAAAATGGGGCATCAATCAAAGACGGATTTCATGTTCGAGCATGTTACCAAAATGGAATGTCAAGCGTATTAGAGTAATTGTGACATAACATTGCATTTTTGATTCACAAAAAGGTGACCAAGTGGTTAGTTTGCCGACCTCACAGTTCTGGGTTTGAACAGTTCGATCCCTAGTTGAACATTCTAAATTGCCCCTAGGTATGAGTGTTAGTGTGAATGGTTGTTTGTCCCCCTGTGCCGTGCAATTGGCTTGCCACCAATTCAGGGTGTCTCCTGCCTCTTGCCCGAAGTCAGATGCGATAGGTTTCAGGACCTCACGCGACCCTAACGAGGATAAAGCGGTTTAGAAAATGAGATGAGAAGAAACAATTTTGAAGTTTAAAAAACTAAAAAAAGTCATGTAAAATGTTCAACCGCAATCGTCTTTTGTTTAATTTCATACAGCTTTTTATCGGAAGGTGATTATTTCTTCAAGCTGACGATAAATGCCAACATTTAAGGGACTCTAAACATAATTTTTCATTTCTACAGGGTGTAGAGAGCATGTCGCTACCTTCAAAAGGTTATTTTGGCATCCGGTCCATTTTTGCAATTTAGGCCTGTCAGACTTAAAATTTTCACAAAAATGTACTTCAGGTAGTCAAATGATTAAAAGTATTGTGTATTGAATATCAAAACATTAATCAGTCATGTTAGTCATGGTAGCCATTGGTGAGAGACAATAGCCCTTCAAAGAAACCACAACTACAATTAGATCAGAAACAAAGATGAGTTTCACATCACTACAATAAGCAATAAAAATCTGACCTATTTTTGGTACACATACAATACAACTATAAAGATAAGATTAGTGATGCCAAAAGTGGAAACTTCAGATGACTTGCAGGTATTATTTATGATTTGGAACTCGGAAACTCTGAGTTCCGAGTGTGAGTGAATTCAGCACTCTTTGCCAGAAGAGTGACTATGTTCGTTTAGGGTTGGATTCTTTGGCAACTGGATTCCAGTTTGTGAATACTTGCATTGAGCAGCCAGTGCAAAAGGAAGGCTGTGAGGCAGTGGACAGACAGGAGCCACCGGTCACCACAGTTTCAACATGGCATCCTCATGTTGTTTGCTCCTCTGCCGCCTCCTCTCCTGCATGCTGTTTGCTCATGTGTGGATATAAAATAGCGGCAAATATGATATGATGCGTGGAACTGAGGGCCATCTGGCAGGAACTGAGATGAATGTTTAATCTATTTCATGATTTTCTTGTGTGTATATTTGTCTAACCTCTGCCATCCATGAAATTCCAGAATAAATATGAGTAAACACCGGTGTCCTTAAATGATTAATCATGACAGGTTAGGAGGTGATAGACCATTTTACTGAAAGGCGTAATTTTTAAAGGGATTGGTTTACACTGAACACACGGCAAAGATAATGGAGGGAACTAAAAAAAAAAATGTTGTTCCTGGACAAATATCTGGAGCATCAAAGATAATTTAAGCTTCATATTCGGACTGCAAAGGGCATGCATACATTATATTTTGTCTCCATTAAATGAAATAAAATCCAATATTCGTTGTAGCAGTTTCATTCACCTATTGGAAGAGCGTTAGTCATCCAGAGTAATAGCATTATTTCTTGTCAGAAGATAAAGAATATATATATATATATATATATATATATATATATATATATATATATATATATATATATATATATATATATATATATATATATATATATATATATATATATATATATATATATATATATATATATATATATATATATATATATATATATGCTCATGCAGTCTGCTCACCACTCTAAGTATATATGTGAGTATCTTATGGTTATGGAGTTAATCGCCACAAAAAGCAGCCATATCTTAAACAAAAATGTGATCAAACAGAAGATCATAACTTCCAAAAATTGCTCCGTCGCAAGGTATCCACGTAAAGGTATCAGTGGTGAATACAAATGGTGAGAATAGCTCATTCATTGTATTTGTATTGCAACGTGGAAGCAAACAAGCATTGCAAGTGTCCCTGGAAATTTAAACAGAGTAATGCACTAAGTCAATATAATGGAAAGATGGGAGTGTTGGGGTTTTACAGATAGTCTGGGGAAAAGTGGGAATTCCCAAAGACAGTATTTTCCCCCTTTTTCCGAGGCCAAAAGGTTTTTCTGTTCCATGTTAAGCACTTGAATCTAGAGGACTAAAATGGTAATATTTGTAGTGGCATTATGGCAATACTGACTGAATCCTCTCAAGTCATCTAATTCATCCACTAAATTACTGGTCCCACAAGCTTGGGTATATCATGGTGCCTAGGAAGGACGGTTAGCTGCGGGGTTGTAAAATAAGCCCATTATCAATTATGACCGTGAAACTGGCTCATTTTTTGGACGGATGAGATGTACTGTCTCTGCGACGATGGTGGCTTTTAACGCTGAGTGGCGGGTAGTGACAACTGCGCCAAAAAGTCCAGTTCAGTGGCCAAGACGATGACGTTATGGCAACCAGGAGACAACCGGTCTGATCATTTTCACTGTCAACAACATAATCAGACCTTGCTTGCATTTCCATTAAATAGAAGTTGGAAATACTGCTGTGGCTGTCACCACTGAAGAACAACAGACGTCCTACAGAAAATACTAAGGAAAAAAATAATAGAAGAGAAACGTAATGTCCACAAATGTGCACTGATTCATCATATTCCATTAAATGATTAAAAACAAAAAAACACAAACACATTATTTTCTTTTTCCCTTCCAAAAGTGACAAAAAAGTTTTGGTTTTGACTATATGAGAAATGATAGGAGGCCTATGTTACACACTGAGGAATCACTCATTCATACATTAATTTTCTTGTAATAATAAGCATATTCTTACAAGGGTTGCAGAGGGAGGGGGGGGGGGGGGGGGGGCGAGAGGTTATATCAGCTAACTATGGCCACCAGGCAGGGAACACCCTGAATCGGTGGCCAGCCAACAGCAGGGCACAAGTAGACCCACAACATTTCCCATTTCATACACATTTAAAGTGCTCAAACAGCCTGGATTCAAACCCAGGACCCAAGAACTGTGAGGCCAACACACTAACCACTCATCCACCAGGCCTCCCTCATATAGGAAAATGATAGTAAAAATGTATGAGGAAAAATTTCAATTGCTATAATTGTGCTGTATTACACCTCAACAAAAGAGGTCAATCCAAATCACACAGACTGATGACACTCCCAGTACTGACCTAGGATCAAACCCTCAAACCCAGAACTGTGAGGCCAACGCACTAACCACTCAGCCGACTGCTCTCTAGACTGGTTGCCAGTCAGCCGTAGGACACACAGAGAGACAAACGACTATCCGCACTCACATTCATACCACAACTAGCGGGAATCGAGCCTGTGCGTGCACACACCAAAGTCAGGCGAGTGAAACTCTACCCCACAAGGCGGCTCAATATCTAAATTGAAAGGCAAAAGAAAGTTATTAAAACGTCATTGTTTTTCAATCAAAACAAGGCAATGACAAAATTTCCTTTCGTGGTGTTTGATGACAAAAACAAAAATCCTTTGGAAAATAAACCCTTATATTTGTATGTATTAATTTTACTTAAAATTTATGTATTGATTGATTTTTTTATCTTATTTTTTAGTTTCGACACTACTGTGATTCCATACTACACAAGCATGTTCTGCAACTAGAGTAATATCATGTTTGAGTGCAGTCTGTATTGTTTGAGAGCTCCGCATAAAGGCCTGTAATTATCCCGCCAAAATAGTGGGTCTTCGAAAAATGTTTCTCAAAATAGCATCACAGGGTTCCGGTCCAATCTTCAAACTAAACTGCAACTCACTAGCTGTCCAGCATGGAGAATAAATCCAAAGTCTGCTATAATTTTTCTTGCATGTGGATCAGTGTTGGCAACCACTATTTTCAATACTCTTGCAATTTTTTCCTCTGTATACCTTTATTGGGAAAGTGACTATTTTTAATAAAATAAGAACAAATGACTAATTGGCTCCAATTTGCGACAGTAATTGTCCAATCCATTCTGACTCAAATGAGCAAATGAACGTGTGTGTCCCAGTCAAAATGGCTCGGACATCTTTTGCTGTTAATGAGAACTTTTAATAAAACTAACACATTTTCTTTTTGTTTTTCTTAGAATCACATGAGATCTTACTATGTCTTTTGTTTTGCCTTTTTTCCACTCCTTGGTGTTTTTCCCACAGTAAGTGATCATTCGATGCTTGCCTCTCTTCATCAAAATGGTTTGAACATTTAGTTCCGTCAATGGAAGCCAATGAGTTAAAAAAGTGGTCTTCGTATTAAGATGTAATATAGTTGGAAGTGTAATGCAAGATCCATGTCAAAGTGACAATCAGTTGAACGAATCATAAGTGTTGAAAAAAAACAAAAAAAATAACATAATGCACTCTCTAAAGGAGGACAAAAGGACTCAGTATGCACAGAACAATTACAATTTCCATCCACACACTGTATTTAGTGTCCCCCATTAACACTGAGCATTTACCTTAATTTTACAAGTGAGACGCCTGGCAAGGTGCCTAATTGCCCAGCAAATAAAGGGAATAATATACAATGGAAGGAAATCCCAGTGGTGAGCAGACTGCATGAGCATCTGTCTGATAAAGACAGGAGGCATGTGTGTGTACGTGTATGCTTTAAAACAATGTACTGTACAGGCATGTCTGTAGTTGTGCATTATGTGAGTAACACCATTGACTTTGGCTTCAAAGCAGTCTTTTACCTTGGATGTAGTCAGTCATTGAGCCCAATTGTCTCCTGAGACTGCTCAGCTGGGCTGTGGAGGTTTGCATGTGTATGTTTGTGTGTCAGACTAAGATAGAAAGTCTAAAGGGGATGCAGACTGGTGTGGTCGACAGAACAGCCTTGAGGGAGTTCATCTCCACTCTCTCAGTCTTAGTGCCCACGGCAGTCTCTCTCTAACTGGACACAGTCAAGGTGATCTTCTGTTCGACAAGATATACTTCTGCAGGCACACACACACATTAGCAGTGTCAATGCCACCTCATTGACATACTAAAATGCCACTTTTATATTGATGAACCACATAGAGTGGGGGCTCAAAGGTTGCAAACGTTCATTCCGCTCATGCTCGCTGCCTTTTTGACTTTCATAAAACAATTTAGTTCCTGAGAATAAACTGACATTGAAGGATATACTTGTGGCACAATTGATAAGAAGTGTAGTACAATGGAAACATAACTATGAAAAAAATTATTGTATTTGGACCCTGAACTGTGAGGCCAACACATTAACAACTCAGACGCTAGGTCTCCTGGATTCCAGAAATTGTATTTAAATTTCTTTATATAAAAATGTACTCTTGCAGTTATTTCAATGATATGGTTGGTTGGATCTCAGCCTCGGACATTCCGTTTGAAAACTTTGCTCTGAAATGCCTGATTTTTAAATGTAGGTAATTCAAAAATTATTCCGATTGAACGTAAACAATAGATACTTTAAGCAGATTAAACAAGAATAAACATTGTCACGTTTCAAAATATAGTAAGTGCAACAAGGTATGAATTCCTGAGAAAATGAACACGACTTGTGTGCTCTTGGGACCTGTGCGAATGAATCATGTTTCAATGTAAACTTTAAGGAAAAGGCACTCGGAAAGGCCTGTTGATTCCACACACTGATGTGAGTCATGCTGCTTCAAGAGCCTCCAGTGCTTCCAACCACAGCTCTCAAAGTACGCCTTTCTCCACCCGGAGATTCATTTTACACGAGGAAAAAAGGGGCAACAATGTGGAGAAAGCTTGATCATTGAGAAGAATGGGCAAGGTAAAGGAGCGAACTGAAAAACAGCAGGTTACCATGGCAAATAATTGCGGGAGAAAAAGAACAAAAACATAGGCGGGTCACAATGAACAGCTTCCTCACTAAGTGTAGTGCTTAGAGAAACTCAACCCCTTGTCTCCTTTGAACAGTTTATAAAAAACGATGCAATCTGTGTGTTTTTGGCTCACATCTTAAGTTTCCTGAGGTACTGTAACAAGCCGGACTAATTCTCCTTTGTCACAGTCCACTGGCCATTACCGGAAGACCACCTGTGGCTTCACAAATTGTGGCTTAAATGGTGCATATGGTCGGTCAATGTGTTTTTTCTGGTGTTACAACTATCATGCCATATGTAAATTGGATTTTTTTTGTTTTGCAGAACACATTTTTATCTAATTTCATTTTCGAGCTCACATATGGCCTTACAGGATAATAAAAAGACAATAATTATAAGGAATGGGTCCTACCAACTAATAGATGGGTCGTCTTAGTAGAGAAAACGAAAACAATATAAGATTTATTGAACTGACAGTGCAGAGCAAATGAACAGAGGCCTAGTGAAGGATAAAATAACACAGTGGCGAGGAGGCATCCACAAACAGGAGTAAAAAGCAATGATGTATCGATCTAGAGCTGAGAGCTTACATGCTATTGCTAACGCATCTTTTCCAGGAAGAGTCTGCACAGAGGCATCACACTGTACCCTGTTTGTGTGGTTGCTTACTTTGGGGGTGGGGTATTTCAGAAGGCTAAAGAATGTCCAAATTTAAGGCCTAAAGGAGTGTTCACAAAAATCGGTCTAAGCTGCAAATTTGTAGGAAATAATGCGTACAAGGAAAAAAAGATTCACATGATTGGATGTGTATGATTGTCAACAACACTGAAATAGTTAAAATGCAAATGCCGTTGTGAAATTCCCATTTATTGAATGATCACTGTGGACCCTCACAGTCAAAATAGACCTCTTTCGTTATCCTTGGGAGCCAATGAAGCCAATTAAATAAGTGCTCTGTAAAATATATCTTGCATATTGAAACTGCCATTCAGTCATACAAGGAATCTGATTTTAGATACAAACTATCAAACATTAAGCAACCGTGTCTGCCGGTTAAATTTTACCTCACAGCGGTGTAGTTTTGTATTGTTTTGTTTCTTATCAAAAAAAGTTTGAGAATTATTTTGTTATTCTTCAAAGAAAAAGGCCCTACTTTGCTTTTAATAGACATGCCAATGATCAGTTGACACAATAATCCTGTGCATTAAGTAGATTGAAATGTCACAAATCAGGGCATGACTCACTCCAGAACCTAAAATATGTTATCATGCTGCATTTCCTTTGGTGAAGACAGGACATCCCCAGAATGAGGGAACCAGGTCAAGGCTAAAATATTAATTCTCTCTCTCCTTCTCTCTCTCCTTCTCTCTCTCCTTCTCTCTCTCCTTCTCTCTCTCCTTCTCTCTCTCCTTCTCCTTCTCTCTCTCCTTCTCTCTCTCCTTCTCTCTCTCCTTCTCTCTCTCCTTCTCTCTCTCCTTCTCTCTCTCCTTCTCTCTCTCCTTCTCTCTCTCCTTCTCTCTCTCCTTCTCTCTCTCCTTCTCTCTCTCCTTCTCTCTCTCCTTCTCTCTCTCCTTCTCTCTCCTCTCTCTCCTCTCTCTCCTTCTCTCTCTCCTTCTCTCTCTCCTTCTCTCTCTCCTTCTCTCTCCTCTCTCTCTCTCTCTCTCTCTCTCTCTCTCTCTCTCTCTCTCTCTCTCTCTCTCTCTCTCTCTCTCTCACACACACACACACGCACACACACACACACACACACACAAACACACCAAACAGATTCACATTTCACAACTGCTACTATCCCCTTGCCACGCTGATGAGGCGTGTTTGAAGAAATGTCCACTTTGTGAGTGTGTGGTGTCTACAATGTGAGCGTGCGGCTGCAATATAATCTGTTGACAGCAGATAGAGTGGCAGCAACTGGGTATTCACACGTATATTTTGAGTCAACTTCCCAATGTATGGTCACTCACTCTTCCAAGCATCAACTCACACTGACATTAACACATCTGTAAATGTTCATTTGTGCACATTTAGATGGAGTCAAAGTGTCTGTAAGCATAAACCAATACAATTTAAAAGGTAAGTAAATATAATCTCATACAACGTAGATAATTAATACAATGTACACATTATTATGTGGTAATAATACTTTCGCTTCAACCTCATTATTTGGGAAAAAAACGACAGTGATCAGTTGCATTACACTAGTTAGTATGCATTATATACAACAAGAAACATCTCCTGAAGTCCGGACAAATATTTTATCTGGTATCTATTTATAAGTTTCAACTCCCTGTAGCATTTCTGGAGCTCACAGAGGTGTCCAGTGTCACCGACTGCCCATGACGGCATGTTACACAAATACTTCCAAGCGTCATTGGGTGTGTATTGAGCAGATGGCAAGCTATAATTAAGTAAAATAAAAGAAATTTAGACGAGTGGGTTGGTAACAATTCGTTATAATACCAAACTTCATTAAAAAAAACAATGCTTTAATACATTATACCTTATCTATATTTCGGGCATCTTTGTAAATCATTGAAATCAGAGAAAGATGAAAATCTGGAAGTGTAGTAATCATGTTCACAATTTCTATCAACCGCAAATGGTCTCCTAACAGCTTGTGCATTGAAATATGTTTATGCATTTTGTTCAAGAATATATCTATAAGGTGGTCTGGAGGTTATTCATAACAATTTCGTGTTCATCTAAATGTGTAGTTCCTTTTTTTCCATTTTATTTAAGGCATTTTAATGTGAATATAAAGGGAATTTATTTTATTTTCTAAAAATATCTAAAAGGATGAGTGCCAACTAAGTTGTTGCCATCGGTTTAATTATGCCACTGTAAGGATGAATGCTCATGTTTCAGGGCCATGGACACTGATAAATCTACAAGCCATTTGGAATGGAAGAAGCCAGCAGTAAATGATCTGAGCCAGGCCTCACTGTCGAAATATCTTGGATGTCTAATGCAGTCAATGGTAGCAAATGAATTGAATGAGTAACCTATAAAGGGTTAAGAATGTAGATGAAGTTTCAAAACAAATCCAAATGGCTTTGAAAAACTGGCACTATATTGTATTTTTGGGGAAATCTGACTTTGTCTATTTGTTTTGGCCTATAAAACTGCCTGAAGCAGCTTTTAATATCATATCTCCAAGTATGATTTAACATTTGGTGGTGCCAGATATTCCTTTAGAAAGAAAGTAGGTTTGCGACAAAGTTTGAGCCAACACTGGCACTAGCTCGTCACATGTATGCATTATGCAGTGAGATTCTCCAACATCTTATTTCACCTCGCCTGGTGTTCAATATGTTCGACACTGTAAACAGATGTTACTGCTATACAGGAATAAAGTTTGTGCTTCCCAAACACCACAGTGGAACAAAAAGAACCAGACTCAGCACAGTTGCTACCTGCTTTGCACCCAACCCGCACACACACACACACACATGGGCCGCACGCACTCACAAACAGGCGGTGAGCCGAGAACACAGCCTCAGCACGGCAGCACAAACAAACACACTAAAAATACAAACTACGCATATCCAAACACTCCCGCTCCTTAATGAGCTAGCACTTTTAAAAGAAGTCTTACAACTCTACGCCACACACTGATACCTTGAGGAGACGTCGCGATCGGAAGAGACACGCACTAGAAAAGAAGCACTCTGGGATATGAAAGAGGGCGAGAAAGAGAGGAGGTAAGAGGAGGAATCAAAAAGCCCTCGCTAAGAAGGAGGAGAGCAGAGCAGGAAGGGGAAAGTGTTGCACCTCACTCCTCACATCTCCAAGGAAGATGATAGAGGGGATAGGAAGAGTGCAGTTGGAGGAGGGGGTGCTACGCTGTCGCTCTCGGCAAACAAGCGGGTGAGTAAATAGACTCATGGGCGTAAGGGGGGGTGTGCGGAGATGCTGTTCGGTTTAGAGGGCCGTTCCAGATCCAGCCTCTACCTAGTTTATGCTGATGCCGTCTCTGCATCCCCAGTCACACTTCCCCCTTTGACTGTCTTCAAACACCCCTAACAACCACCCCCTCTCGTCCTTCCAAACCCTGCAGGCCCTTAACCAAGCCCTCGCCCTCCCTATCCCTTCAAACCTCCCCCCCGTCCTCGCCGTTCTCCTGTGTCTATCTGTCAGTCTTCTCTCCCCTCTTCGCAACTCTCTTTCACCTCCTCCCTCCCCAACGATGGAATCCCTTGGGTTGGTGCTGTTGCTGTTGCTCGCCTGATGAGGGGGAGGATATCGCTTGCAGAGCTTTGATCCCATGAAAGCTGATATCCAGTCAAGAAATGCCGATCTAGCCACTGGGCAGCCTGGCATTTGAACGGCACTGCTCAGTTGGAAAGCTCAACAAGGGCCAACTTTCTATAGCCGTAGAGTCTAGACAGGTAAAGCAGGTGGGTATCCCTACACATTACAACTGAATGGTTAAATGGAAAATGTGGCAAAATGGAAGATTCACATAAGGATGGGCAATCTGGACAAAAAAAATTAAAAAAAAATCACAATTTTTGAAAACATCTATTATTATGTTGGGAACTGGAATTGATTCATTCACTATCTGAAACCCCATATCTTCAAGGGTCCTGGGGGTGCTGGAGCCTATCCCAGGTGACTTTGGGCACCAGGCGGAGGATGCCCTAGATTGCCATTTGCTAAAAGTTGGGATGAAATAACTAAAAGGTATTTCTCACAAAATATATAGCAGGAAATGAGACAATTTAGGATTGTATTCTTTCCTTCCAATGTAAAACTTACAAGGTGGTATAGCTTTCATTGCTCCCCAATGTGTATCCCTGAGGTGATAAAGTAGATTAGGAGGGTGTTCATCCACACCACTGTTTTCTTTTTATAAGTTTTATGTTTCCGAATAGTAATAAAAGGGAGAATTTTCTTTGTTGAACTTTGAAATTATTATTTTTTTATGACCGGCCAATTTTTTTCTGCGGCTCGAGCGCCCGCTTCCACCCTAAATTACACTAAATACTGCCGAGTGCTGATCAGGCAACTTGGGATCTGAAGTCAGGCGAGGAAAGTGCAGCCTTCTTAATTACAGAAAGCAGCATGAAGAACACACCGCGTACTGGCCAATTCGGATCCAAAAGCGGGGTGTGTTATTTCACTCCGAGCCAGATGAGGGATTTCTCGGTTTTGTCAAACAAGCCCTTCCAAAACATTTAAACGGCTTCTCGGCAGTACCGATAAAAGATAACAAGACTGCCCAGCAATGCCAGGGAATGACAACCAAACGCATTTGTCAAGGGAGGGAAAATGTTTTTGAACGTATTTAAGAAGAAACCGTGGCACATTTTAGGGACATGGACACTATCCGCTTAATTTACTCCAATTCATGAGTGGGGAAACATTGATTGAACTAAAATAAACCCTTAGTGGAATGGCACGTAATAATTATATATTATAAGAGTATAATGGAAAATATTCCCTTTCCAACAGACTTTCACAAGTGTCTGGCTGGTTACATCAAAGCAATTGTGAAGAAAATAAACAATTAGCCATGGACTGGGAATATGTTCATAAATAATGGATTCCCCTTTTTTCTCTTAGAAAATAAGTTCTGCATTGAGTAACCTTATATAGATCTAAAAGTTTCCTGCTGTGAATTGACACACAAGACATTAGCCTTTCCCCCACAGGCCACCGCGAGGAAAGGATAAAAGAATGGCAATGACATTTGCAGACAACCAAAGAAGCCACTGAAAGTTACCACTAAAAGTTATGTCGTATTATTAGAGCTTAAAATATAATTGAAAACTGCTAATACAAAGCAAGCTAATACAAAAAAAGCAAACTTGACTTATATTTTTTTCCTAAAAAGTTTTTTTTTTCCTTTCATGCCAAGCCTTTTTTGTCATTCCTGCTACCTTGATTTTCAAAGATATTTTCTTTATCTACAGAGGCAAGGTTCCAATTTACTATACTATATTTATATTGTACTTTCAAACGACCCTCACCCAAGCTTGCATTTGTAAGAGCAAATGAATGCACGCAGCGAGACACAAACAAACACCTCTGAGTTACAGTGTAGATAGTCGGCATTTGCAAAGAGTCGGGAAGCAAATTTCCCGGCTGTCCATCACTGAGTTATCATCATGTTATCTGTGCCAGACGCCCACCATCCTCGGCAGCGTTAGCAAGACAGCTTCCAGGACCTCAGGACGCCTCGGGAAACACAGCAGGACATTGAAAGAAGTGTGACAACGTCACTGGGAAATGGCAGACGCACAATACTGTACAGTACACACACCATCCTGCAATGGCTCCGGAAGACATACAAACAGACAGTGGCTGATATTGAAAAACTGTCACTCCTACACAAAGCAAACACTTGTAGCATTTTAAGATACATTATTTGTGTTAATTGTATTTATTTACAACTAAGAACAACTAAGGACTGTATCCAAAACACAATATGAAAACTTAATTTACAATATGGATTTAACTCATTGACTATAACTGAATATATATATATATATATATATATGTATATATATATATATATATATATATATATATATATATATATATATATATATATATATATATATATATATATATATATATATATATATATATATATATATATATATATATATATATATATATATATATATATATATATATATATATATATATATATATATATATATATATATATATATATATATATATATATATATATATATATATATATATATATATATATATATATATATATATATATATATATATATATATATATATATATATATATATATATATATATATATATATATATATATATATATATATATATATATATATATATATATATATATATATATATATATATATATATATATATATATATATATATATATAAAAAGATGAATCATCATAAATCATTGGCTGCCCTACTAGCAGAGCAAAGCATCCCCAGACAATTCAACCAAAAATTGTAATTTCGAGTTCAATAAATAAACTTATTGTCTGTAATATATAACCAATACATTTGTACTGGGAACCAATGTTACGATCACTGATAAATGAGAAAATAATATTTAAAAAAAGGAAATGGCACCGCTTACGAGTGCAGCCGTTTTGTGACAGCTACACCTCACACACAGTGATATATCCGTACGATGGGACACACATTTTTTGGCTAAAAGAGTACCAGCATTGATAGGCTTTTTCCTCGAAATACTGGATTTAATTCCTTTTTTTTCTTTTACCATTAGACATGAACAAATGTGCTTCTTTGATAAACAAGATTCGTTCCACTGGAATTCACACGTAAATGTTTTGTCTATCCCTTAAAAGTCTGTTGACGAGTGATTGACTCGCGCAACCCATACGACAAGAAGAAAACAGAGACAGTAAGTCCTAAAAAACATTGAAAGAAGTAGCCGTGGCATGTTGTTCAATATTTGGACGACTTGGTGACTGTCTGCTCAAATATTGCCCCGTGGCCTCTGGGCTTGAGAGAGGAACAGAGTGGCAGTGAGACTGACAGTGAGATCTCTGTCAGTAGCCAACACTCTGTTTATCCGTCTGTCTGTCTGTCTGTTTATCTGACTGTCAAATTATCCCTCTCAGCAAACAGCTCGCTGTGAGCTGAATGTAAATAACAGAGGCAACATTGGGCAAAGGATTTGTGGGGTAAACGTTGAGTTAATGGTTGGCGAAGTCATTTGAATTACATGGCGTGTTGCAAAACTAGATTTGTAGGGCAAAAAAAGTCAGGGGTACTCTGTAAGGGTGCCACAAACTATTATTTTGGAAGTCAAATAATCATAGATCAATTCTTGAATAAGTCAACAAATCGCTTCACATAGAAATGATTTTATGAACTGTTTATTTTTACATAAAACTGAATTTTTACTTTTTTTTAAAAAGATCTTTGAAAATTTGAATTGGGCAAAAAATACAATTGTCAAAATTAATTTGTTTTTTAGTCTTGAAATGTATTTTTGTTAATTACAGTTATTATTTGTTTTTTTATCACAACAAATTATTCATTCATTGTTTATGAACACCCTGATTTGGTAGCCAACCAATCACAGGGCACAAAGAGACAACCATTTGGTGATCACACTCATACATAGGGGCCATTTAATGTCCAGTCAGCCTATCATTCATGTCTTTGGGATGTGGCAGAAAATCAGAGTACCTGAATAAAAAAGACATACCCAATCTACATACAGGAAGCTCCAGATCTTGGATCCAAAGTCGATCTCAGGACTGTGGGGCCGACGGGCTAGCTGCTCATCTACCGGACCGCCCCTAAACAAATGAACAGTTTGATTAAATTATTTTATTTAATGAGAGAGGACTAGCAGCCATCATTTACCATGAAGAGGGCAGTGAGGTCAACAATGTATCCAAACCAGGGATCACCAATTCTGGTCATCAGGGGCCCATATCAATTCTGTTTTCTGTCTCCTTCCTCTAG
Source organism: Stigmatopora nigra (assembly GCF_051989575.1). Taxonomy (NCBI): domain Eukaryota; kingdom Metazoa; phylum Chordata; class Actinopteri; order Syngnathiformes; family Syngnathidae; genus Stigmatopora; species Stigmatopora nigra. Next base: position 6,064,016 of record NC_135511.1, on the reverse strand, counting down.
CACACCTGAATCAAATAATCATGATAGTTATCAGGCATGTGCCGATAACACTGGTGAGAAGATCATTTGATTCAGGTTTTATAGAGGAGCAAGAAATTATAAACATACTGGACATGTTCCCGTGAGGATCAGAATTGGAGACCTTTTCTCTAAAATTTAAAGCGACTATGAAAAATGGACTATTGATGTTTGAAATTGTAGGTGAGTGGGTGCTAATTTAAAGTGCGTTGGGCATGGTAAAATGTGTGGATGAATGTATGATATAATTACTTTAAAGGAAAAATATAAAGAGGAAAGTAGTATTTACACTGATTTGGCAATGTCTAAGGTGACAATTACTTGATACATTTTGGCAGCCCACATATTCTTTCCTGCCAATTCTGCTGCTATACCAGCCCTTAAAAATAATAATAATAATAGAAATAATTTGTATTTCAAAAGGCTAGCAAAAATACCTGGTGACTTTTGTGGCATTTTTCAATTTCCAGTCACACAATGGCTGGAAATGTTCACCGTACAAGTCTACAATCTACAACAAAAGTCTGCATCGTTTTCACTATAACGTTTTAATATGAACAACACAGAAAATGGATACAATTTAAGGTGAATACAGTTTGTAATTTTTTTTCCCTGTGAGGAAAATGGGAGTTCACCATTTAGAGAGAGGTATAATTGAGATGACATACAGTATATTAGAGTAGCGGCCACTATTTGAGGGAATGTGGTAATTTACTTGGAAACCACAGCTGTAAAATACAAATTGACAGTGACAAGCTGGTTGATGTGAAATTAGGTAGGTAGCTAATAGACTTTTTTTCTACTAAATATCTTAGGTAAAAAATCCATTTCAGCTGGTTCAAATTATTATTTTTTCATTTGTTAAAAAAAAAAACACTTTTAGAGGACACATACAGACAAGATGGTGGCAGTCATTGAGTTTGTAAGACATGTACAATATATGGGTTGGTCTCAAATTTTGGATCCACCCAGAAGGAAAATAAATGAATGGCAGATCTTTTGAAAGGTTCTTGGAAAAGAATGGGGTCAAATGATCCAGTTGCTTTCAAATCACTGCAATTACCATCAGCCCTCACGGCCCCCCAAAAGTTCTTGCTAGGAATCACACGCGCAGACATTTTGACAAGTGCAAACAAAGACCCTGCGAACACTTCCTTCAGAAACTGCATGTTAAAAAAAAAGTGATTCTCTATATTTCCGTCTCATGGTCTAATTAGGTTTATCTGTCAAGCCTTCCGAGATCAAGACCTCCACCACACAGCGAAAGCAAATACTGTGCAAATGTCAGTGTGTTATTCATTTGATTAAAAAATCTGCTCTTTACATACTGCAAACAAATGCACAGAAAAAAAAACCTTGGATATTCAGAAACAATTGGTATTCACTCAAAATCTGATATCCAACCAGGATAAGTAAGACATCACAGTAGAACCCCGGGTAATATCGGTGAACAATAACTTCAGGGGCTGTGATTGGAGCTGTACAAAGAGCCCCTTTGTGCGCGTGTGAAATATGGTGTGATAATATACTTGTCACATTGACAAAAAGACAAAACCCAGTGCTCAAGCTGAAGGGAAAATTCAATTTTACATTTCTTTGTGGACTTCCCCTGCAAATCACTACAGATGACACATTTGTGCTACTTCAGCATTGTCTGCTCTGAAAGAGAGAAGAAAACCATGCTGTCTGCAACATTTGAGAGGGGTGAAGAAGAGGAAGAAGCGTTACGGTATTTTTTTGCCGTGCGCTCCAGGTTTTAATGCCATCCAAAAAGAATGCCATGGTGGTGAAAAGGGGCAGAGGAGACGGGACCGGCAGCCGACCACTTCACAGGAATGAGCAGTATGTTTTGGATACAGCGCTGTGCTGCACAAACACCAGTGGAGCCTACATCCTTCATTGCCACCATGTCAAAGCCCACCTACAGTATTGGTCCAGACAAAATATATAGATGTCTGTGTGCCGGACATACTGTATGTGTCTGACAACAGACCTCTATTTAGCATGGAGACTGATGCTTAGGCCCGTCTGTCAGTATCCTTGCGTGATTATGTTTGATTATATGTCTGGGAATGTATATATTAACTAAATGGATTTTTGTATTTGTATATGTGGCTATTCCCTAGGTGCGGGCATGTTTATTTGTATACTGTCCATAATATCTATACACTGTATATCATATGATGGAGGGAAAAAAAGGTAGCGTGTGGAAAAGTAGCCCTGCTAGGAGTTGTCGGAGTTTGGAGCAGGGTGGCTGCCAAAGAAAACTGTGGTCGGAAGAGTCTGCTAATAGAGCATGAGGCATGTCACCTGAAACTAGAATCATCCCAAACGCAGAAACCGCAGCAGGCCGGCATCTCTGTGGTCCTTTATTAAAGGACCGCTAGTGCGTGCCACTCTCCCGCTGAGGCCCCCGTCCATTTGCTTGGCTTCATCCGCTCGCGTGTCCAGCTGCACCGGGGGGCGTACCAATGGACACTTTTGATGCACTATTAACACCCCTGTCAATGTCGGAGCTCATCTAACCGCAGCACGGCCAAGAAGAGATTGCATTGCGCCAAGTCAGAAGGTATGGTGAGATCCTTGCGATGTTACATATTTGCAGATTTTGGCTAGAGTTACAATAAAGTATGTCTGTGCCACCACTTTACACACACTCAACATATGCTTACACAAGTGATCGCATGTTGAGATTTAAAGGGGACTCTCCTCCTATAGTGGAAATATGTCCAGAGCTGAATCAGAATTAAGCTAATAAATGGCCAAAATGAGTTAGAAGCAGACTAAATTCACTCTTTTGTCAACAAAATGGATAGATTTTACTAGTCAGAGTTGTATTTATTGAAATTACATTCAACTTAGAGTATACCGTATTTTCACGACTATTCGGCGCATCGTATTTTTAGCCGCAGTGTCAATAACGAGTGCTATTTCTGTATTTTACACACAAAAAGGATGCGCCATTCTTTTAGACACAGCCAGGCATGGCATATATATATTATATATGGATGAATTTGGAACCATAATAGTGCTGGCTACAGGAAGCAGCCCCAAACGCTATTTCCGGTGCACATTGACTGCTGGGATATATAGTCCTTTTGTCAATACACCCAGGTTGACGGCTGTGATAACTCTGCACTAATAGTGTTGATATACTACAACGGCGAACACACTAATTGGGTGCTACACGCACACCAATACTGGGTGTATTGCAGAACTGGGTGTATTAAGAACTCTATATCCCAGCAGTCACTGTGCAGTACTTTATCTACCAGAAAATAGTATAATCGGGGGCTGCTTGGCGTAGTTGTCCTATCGACTGATTTATTTTATTTTATCGTGATAAAATTTTAGTATTGGTCCATATATAAAGCACACTGGATTATAAGGCACCCTGTCTATTTTGGAGAACATTTAAGAATTTTATGTGCGCCTTATAGTTGTGAAAATACAGTACCTTATTTTTCTTAATTTTTTTTGGCATGCACAGACATCTCTGCCTGCCTAGAAATCTTGCCATTTTGCTCTAGAGCAGTCAAAACTTAAAAATCATTGGAAAACAGTCAGTTTAATGCACAGATATATTATGACAATATAGTCTGTTATTGTGAGTGTGACTGGTTGTCTGCCCCTGTATGTACCCTAAAACTGACTGTGTAGTGATGTATAGTCCCCCTTTTGCCCTAAGTCAGCTGGGATAGGCTCCAGTACCCCGTGACACGGACAAGGATAGGAAGTGTTCTGACGCAAGAGGTCTAAATGTGTTGGACATCTAGTGCCATCAAAGACACCCAATGAGTAAAGTGAGTGCCCTGCAAAGGGTTAACTGTACAACTGACTATCTCCTCTGTAATAATGAGATTAATGCCCTGTGCTTTATTTGTTAACAAATATAACTAATATTGAACAATGAGAACACATTTCTCACCCAGTGTCAATTATTCAAGTGGCTTTTCAGTCTGAGTAGCTATTGACGGAAGAATTCATTGCTTTCTTTGCATAATATCACACCTGTTCAAGGGAAAAATTCTTTTAGGCAAGAACGCACACGTCTGGTTTTCGCACAGGTGCAATGAAATGCAGACCTGCTGGAAGAACAGCGAATTGGTGACAGACTGTGGGCGGTTGGGAGGACGAATCATGTCAATGGCAGCCATTAAAAAGGACCACACACCCATCCAGTCAGCGGCGAGGCATGATGGATGATTATCTCAAGGTGTGACAGGTGCTGCCATGCTGGGGGAGAGCACTCGCTATGCTGCCTCTCCCAGTGTATCTTGGTCAATGCTTTAACACCTCGCTAACATGACTCTATTGACACACTCCAGATAGCGTCTGGTGGCTAATGAGTGTCTAAGTACCCCTCCTCCCCTCCTCTCTCTTGCTGGGCGACTCTCTCCTCCTCATCTCCCTGTTATCCTCTTTTCACTGTCAGAGCTGCACAGCACACAAACTGTTAAGGATAGAATGGTCACACATGCTGTTAATGAAATGCATAAAAAACACTTTCACATTTGCTTCAGTGAGTCAAAATACAAGCTTTTTAGGGTTAAAAAACTTCATTTTTGCCATACAGATATTGCTGAATGAAAATTAGTCATTGTTAAAATGAAGGATGACTCTTAATAGGGAAGCTTGCAATATAGCAATTTCCCCCAATAAGAAATCATGGTGGGATCTGAAAATTTCATCATAGGTGCATCCACTGTGATAGAGATAATCTAAAAAGAAAAATTCTGAAAACAATATGGTCTGAGAGCTGCCTAAACTCACCTGTCCACCCCATACAATCAGTAAAACTCAAACTTGTACGTGACATGGCCAAGACCAAAGAGCTGTCTAAAGACACCAGAGACAAAATTGTACACCTCCAAAAGGCTGGAAATGACTATGGAGAATTTTCCAAGCAGCTTGGTGAAAAAAGGTCCACTGTTGAAGCAGATTCATTCAAGGAGTCTCACTGATCCTAAGAAAGGTGAAAACTACACAAGGCCTGAAAAAAGCTGTGACCACTGTTTCCAAGGTGACTGTTGGTAATGCACAACAACATCATGGTTTGAAACCATGAATTGCACCATCTTAAAACAGTGGAATTTTCCACTAACTTTGGAAGAAGAAGAATGATGAGTACCCAAAAACGCCATCCCTACTGTGAAGCATGTGGGTGGTATGATCATGCTTTGGGGGTGATGGAACAGGACGACACTACTTTATTAAAGAGAGGCTGACAAGGACTTTGTATTGGGAGATTTTTGGGAACAACTTCCTTTTTTCATTCAGTGCATTGAAGATGGGTCTTGACTAGGTTGTCTAACATGACAATGACCCGAATCACACAGCCAGAAAAACCAATGAGTGGCTACGTAAGAAGCACATCAAGGTTCTGGCGTGACCTAGCCAGTATACAGACCTCACTCACTCTTCAACAACAATAGAAAATATATTTGTTAGTCATTTTAATGGATTAATGAATAGTTTTCTTATTTTTGTGGACTAACATACAATCTAAAATAATACTTTGCTACTTCACTGAGACTAAATGATCAGTGACAACTATTTTTGCCATTTACTCACAAACCAAGAGTTTTCAGTTGTTAACATTCAACCTCAGACTAAATCACTATATTTTCCCCTTGGAGAGGAAGTTTATGGGGATTTCCCACAAAGACATTCGCGGATCTAATATTTGCTTTGTCGTCTGCATTCACAGTCTCGTAAAGGAAGAACTTCTATCTAGATTAAGGAATTGATTTATTTCAGTAGACAGATGTGGTTTATTACGCAGATTGTGGAGTTAGCAGTGTAGAACCGTTCCTCAACTTTCACTCAGTGCGGTTTGGCAAGACCAAAGAGTTTGTTTGGATTAGAGGCATTTTCACTTGTGTCTGTCTTACTCAATCCAATTCTCATTGTTTTCTGAATGGCAAAGTGCTCAGTCAGCAGGGAAATTGTTTTCTGCTCTTGTCCATAGTGGGAAAAGATGACTGGGACTCTCTGCGTGCTAACTTTTTCTACCGGGTCTGAAATGTTCATGCCAGTCGTAATTACTGTGCATTGCAGATGTGTGTATTCAAATGACTAATGTCAAACTATAAATGAGCGATGCAATATTTTTCTGATTTACATTTTGTATTGTATTCTAACACAATACATGAATTATTTGCTGAAGACTGAAAATATCATCAAAAATAAGATGGGCATTTAGTTTAGGTAAAAACCAAGCCAGCGTTTATTGAATAACTCATTGGGTGCTAATGGAAGTTATAGATGACCAACACAGAGAGGCTGGCCTCCAAATGAAAAATTAAAAGTAACTCTTTGAGTGCTATTGATAGTGATAAATGTCCAATGTATTTTTGTTTTCATCTTTCTGCTGAAAATGTAATTTTTTTCTTCCTTTTTTATGAGGCGACGTCTAATTTATTTGAACTGGGGCCTGGCAGCAAATAATGCTTGTTCATTCCTCCTTCACATAGTTTAAATTGGATTAGATGTCTGTTGCAGCCAGTTGCAACCAATGGGAAGATGTTTTTCTTTTTAAATAAATAAAGAAATAGATAAGGGTAACTGCAATGTTCAATTAAAAGTTTTCTAAATTTTTAAATTAAAAAAAGTCGGCAACTTAAAATTTTAATTCAACTATTGAGCATGATTTTTTTCTTATAAAAAAGATTATCTTTTAAAACTAAAGATTTCATGCAAATTTGACTTCAGTTAAGCAGCTTGAATTCAACATTATAAGTATATTTCTGTTAAATAGGATAAACTGAGCATTTTAAGTGAACTGAACTCCCGTTTAAGTAAATATATAACAGGTTCCTCCAAGTAAAACTCCAACCTTGCCATCACATTGGGAGCAATAGATGCAAACAACTGAGCTAAACATGCTGACTGACTGGCCAATTGCCAGCTTAGCATTGTAAAGGAACCGGGAGTTAGGGTGAGGATAAGTTCAAACAATTTGTCATTTCAAGTTAATTTTACTCGGAAATCTATGTAGGCCCATACAACTATACAAGGCAAGTTAGGTAAACTTATTTAATCAAGTTCACAATATTAACTAGATAAAATGAGTTAGGAATACTTGGAAAAAGCAAGTTACTCAGGAGGACTTAATAAGGACGAAAATCTACTAAAAATCTATTAGAAAAAGTTCAGCGAATACGTCTTAGTATATGCATTTACGGGACAATTTCTTTTTCGGTTTTCACAAGGATACATTTTCAATGCATAAGTCAAATATTCTAATATTTTGCAGCAAAAAAATAAACTATCAAAGTGAAAGGTTGGATCCATGATTTAGACTATATGATTAAAAAAAACTAGTTTTCCACACAAGCAGCACTGTGTACGATCCAATATAAACAGGAACCTTTCCGTGACACAAGCGTAGACGTTGACATCTAAAGTGCGAGCAGCCGCTCTCAATGACTAAGTTATTTTTGCAGTCCTTTTATTATTTTTGCTTCCACTTTGTCACATGTGTGCTTTTGCACGTGGTTTGTCCATTCAAGCCCCAGAAAATTATCTGCAATTTAAGGACAATTTCACAAATCACTTCTCAAAATTTAAATTGACTTTTTTTTATGACATTGTAGGAGGCACTATATAATAAGTAGCGAATGTCGACTGGAAGGCAGCCAATGAGTGTGAAGGCTGCCAACATTTGGCTCACTGTCTTGGGCCATGTGGCACTGTGCCCTGCTCATTTTCTCAGCCAGCAATCACCACACATTCTCCTTGCTTGGTGAAAGAAAGACTTTTGCAATGCATCCCTGGACATCGATTATCACACCTTCAGTTTCATCTGCTACCTCGGGGAATGTAAAGATGGTCAAACATTTGACTTCGCTTCATTTCACAAGTGCGTGTAAAATCTAAAATGTGTTCAAGTTATATTTCTGTCTACTGTATCTTTTAGATCACTCTCTGTTATTGTTATTTGAGTTACTCACATTTCAGATGCAAGTTGATAGTATATGTGGAAATCAACATATTTGTTGGACAATATATGTGACATTAAAGAGAAATTTTGATGATTTGCTTATAAATACATTACAGTAATCCCTCGAATATTGCAGTTAATCTAGACCAGACATGGCTGCGATAATCAAAAAATCACGAAGTAGGGTAATAACTACCTTTTTTTTGTTTTTTGTTTCCAGTGCTGAGTCCTAGTAGAAGGCAGAAGACAGGGGATTAGCTTACGCTGACGAGTTTCAGCGTGGATTTTATTTTTTTTATGAACAAAACATTTTTTTAAGAATTGGAACTGAAAAAAATAATGCAAAGAAGTGAATTTGCAATAAGTGCAATAATTGAGGGAAGAGTAAATATGTTTCAAGAGAGGAGCTGAAAACAGGAGCACAAGATGAGAACAATTTAGTGCTGAATATCTGAGTTACAGCCAGAAACACTTTTTTTGCCAGGATTTTTGCCAGATTTTTTAAGTGGGTCTAAAGTTGAACTGCACACCATAATAAATGTTTCTTACAGTCTGGCCAGCCCATACCCCTATATAAGCTTATTACAGATACTCTTTATTTTGCTTTCAATTATTCAAATTTGGAAGACACATTAACAGTCTGGCGGCCCGGGAGAAGGGTGGTTAGTGCATCGGCCTCACAGTTCTGGGGTTGAGGTTCAATCCTCATTGTGTGGAGTTTGGTTTTCTCCCACATTCCATAAACATTCAGAGAAAGCTGGATGAGCACTCTAAACCCCCCCTAGGTATAAATGTGGGCATGAACGGTTATCTGTTTCCTTGTACTTTGTCCTCTGAAATTGGCTGGCCACTGATTCAGGGTGTCCCCTGCCTGGTGCCTGTAGTTAGCTGGGACAGGCTACAACACCCCCGCGGCCTTCGTGAGGATAAGCGGGTCAGAAAATGAATTAATGAATGTTACCAGTCTTTGCTTTCATCCAATTAAACAATTTATTCTTTTTTTTTTTTTTTTACTTACGGCAGTCCCTTAAAATCAGTTACTGTTAGCTCATACATATTGTATTCAAAGAAAATGTGCTGTAAAGATTGGTTAAAAAACTACATTAAAAGCAATCGTTTATTTCAATAGATGTCCTATTAATTCTGACTGGGCAGGGTCTCCTGTCAAAATGGATTGGACACCTATTGATGTCAATGGTAGTCAAAGTATTGAAGCTAATTATATTGACAATTTCATGTTTTCATTTTTGAATATGTATCAATGTAGCATTTAAACAGCCTCGGTTATAAAACATAAAAATAATTTAGTAATTGCAGTGCCCTATTCTGGGGAAAATGAAAAGTGGAAAAACTTCCAATTAAAATGAAGAAAAGACCAAAAACAACAAGAATAAATTCAATAATCATTAGCCAGTGTTGAACAATGGCTTTTAAGAAAAGAAAGTGTTAATCCCCAGACAATAAGATCTTTCTGATACGTTCATTAAAGCATGCTTTCGACACTGTATGCTAATGTTCTTTTTCAGATTTCTTTATTTTGATGATCTGGAAAGAGAATATTATAATTTTCATCTCCTGAGTCTTATGTTTATAATTATAATTTGAAAGAGAACTGCCACTGGTCGTTTTTGACACATGCAAGCACAAAATGATGGAAATATTGAGTGAGCAGCGGCCCAGCGGCCGAGTGTTTAGTGCGTCGGCACAACAATTCTGGGGTCGAGCGTTTGATCCCAAGGTTGGTTCTCACTGTGTCGATTTTACATGTTCTCCCCGGGCTTTCATGGGTTTTCCCTGGGTACTCCGGGTTCCTCCTACATCCCAAAGGCATGAGTGTCAGCGTGAATGGCTGTCCATCTCCTTGTGTCCTGTGATTGGCTGGTCAGGGCCTTTCGAGTATGCTCGGTATGGAAGATGTATGAATGAACCTTGTAGTTAACCACACAACTATCTTTTGACAGACGTTATCCCCTGATTTTTTTGTGATATACGCTATTGTCTGTACATGAGTAAACAACACCTCTCTAGAATCCGTACTGCCATCGACTGGGAACGAAGCACGCCTACCCGTCCCCCATTCGACCCGTCCCCCTGGGCTGATGTTATCTCCCACGCTGTATCAATTTCACTTTTACTTCCAGGCTTTGTGAAATGGTCCAAATAGCGTTACAAATGGAGAGAGATAAAAGGGTTAAACTAATTGCAGTTAGATAGTCATAAAAGTGATTCTTTTAATTCTATGTCTGCTATGCAAGACTGTCTCGGTCCATATCCTAAATAATTCTGAGCCTGATTAAACTTTTTCACTGGGCTTTTTCATTATTAAATGAAACGCAGGGCTATGAGACACAGCCCAATTGCCTATCTCACAAGGCGGACAATTTGACATGCTGATTTGGAATTATTACACTTACAGTAGCACATATTCTCAAGAGATATAAGGCAGCAGCTATCTCGCTTATTCTCTTAATAAATCCTATTGTGTTCTTGGGTTTTTAAATCAATTCCAATGACAAGACGTGACCGAGGCAGACGTGTATCCGCACGTTTCACCCAAACACCAAAAGTTGCTGACACGGCTTTGATTTTTGTGGACATGGACTTTTTTTTCAATGTTTTATCTCAAGTCTTTGTTTCCCCATATGAAAAGAAATATTGGAACGAAGAGGTAAATGATCTCGTTTCACAACCTTTCATTTATGTTTCAGCCACTTTTCAGAGATGTTTCCAACATAAATGTTGGCATTAGAAGCTATGGGGAAAAAAGTGGTTAGATTTCTATTGAAGAATGACAAGCAAATATTTCCCTCAAAATATATTGACTAGCAATTTAAAATATTATTTACCATCTAAAGTGAGTGACATGTGGGGCCATTGGGTCAGACAAAGATTTAGAACCCTCTGCAAAATACTTTGCCCATACTGTCAGTGTTTATGTAATACTGGGCAAAAATCCATTATGTCAAAACTCATTTCCTGCAAATGAAAACTAAACAAGGACCCGTCAGAAGTGGGAAGAGAAAATGGGGAATATTGCACTTTGAAAAATGATTTCAGACATTATTGCTGACCAATGCATATAAGGGAAATGTTGAGATTTATTTTAGGTTTAACAATAGTACACATTAAGGCTTTACTAATTGGAAGACATTGACGACAAGAGAATTCCAATCCATTCTGACTGGAGGGAATGTCATTTGTATATTCGCTATTTACCATCAAGGGCACAAACAGTTAATATAATGCATGTGATCAAAACAAAATGTATGGCAACATATGAACATGTCTATGCATCAGTAGCCGCCCTACTGGTGTAGAAGTTCACTCGCCTGACTTTAGTGCGGGCAGGCGTGGGCTCAATTCCCGCTGATGGGGGTATGATTAGCCGATGTTTACTACGACTGACTGGTGACCGGTTTAGGGTGAAGTCTGCCTTTTGCCCGAAGACGGCTGGGTTAGGCTTTAGCGACCCCCACCACACTTTAGAGGATGGGTGGTACAGAAGATCAATGAATGAATATGCATCAGTATGGGTTATAATTTTAGTTGTGTTTACAGGTGTTCCAATTAGTAAGGAACTGTCACAATACAAACATCCTCAGAGTTTCGCACCTCAAATAAACTTTTTTTAAAATTTCCCAAACAGAACTAATGACCTTGAAAAGGGAACAAATTAGCAAGCATACAGAGACATCTGTGTGCCCTGCAGGCAGGCAAATTATTCCGTCTTGGCCAAGGTAGCGTAATGAAGCTTGTACATTTTACATGCAAATCTCCACCTAATCTCATTCCTCTCATTGGCAATGTCTTTCAAATAAATATATAAAAGCCAATTATGGGTTAATTCATAGTTCAGTTCTGTGAGATTGTGTTTGTGTCTGTCTAGAAAATAGGGCTTTGCTGATCACCAAAGTGAAGCCTCATCAGATGCATGTACAGTTTAGGAGACCTCCTGAAGTCTCAACACCACAAAGCCATGGACTTTAATGTTGGAAGGTAGCAATACTGCTGAGAATAGTGTCATTCCTGGTGTATTTCTACCTCTTTTTTCCTTCTTTGCCCAAGCACGGAATTAGATTGCTATGAGACCATTAAGTTTAAAAATCGAATGAACCTGTGAGAAAGACAGCTTGAATGTTTTTTTTTAGTAGAGATTCTTCTAAACAAACAGCCTGGCATAAATAAACGAGAACAGGCATTTGAAAAAATCCCAGTATTTCTTTGCGCGATGGAAAAAAAATTGCCACGCCTAGTAAAAGTTCAAGAAACCTGAAATGTAATGTCAACAATTTTAGCCTTTTGGTTTTTTGATGAAAGACACATAACAAGTTACCGTTTTTTCTGGCATTAAAGCTTAGATGCGCACAAGACTTACAGCGTTGCTATACTCTTTCACCAATAGATGTCGCCAAATTAACATTTACCATTTGTTGGTTATTTTCAGTTTTACAGACCATTACTGGTTGAATTACTAACTTGCTTATGATATTGACCCTAAAAATCCCCTCAGAAATACCAGGTGCGATGATTTTTCTTAAGATTTTCCATCAAAGTAACAAATTTGAACCCCATATTAAAACAATGTACATATCCTTAAAATATTAAGTTAGCATGACTATTTGCTGTTTTTTTTGTTGTTGCTTTTTTTGGTAGTTTATAGTGTTAGGAAAGACTGCAGCAACAAGACACTTCACGAAACCTAGCAACAAGCACACATAATTAGTTGACTTGGGCAAGGCAAGGTTCAACTTGAAATTGCGTGACTCATTCCTTTCAATCAGATGCCAGACGAGCACTTCCTCCAGAAAAGTGTCAGTTGGTTACACGGAATGAGACTAAGGTGTATCATAGAACTCTTCAATTTACAGTAAAAGCTAATATATGTGGAAAGAGCAGACATAAAAACACAAGACACTTTGCAACACAGCTGAGGACTCAACTGAGGTTTTATTCCCGTTGCTACTCTGTAGTTCACCCCCTAAGTGCTCAGAATCTGGCTGCTACTGTTTCACCACAGATAGCAGAACCTAGCACTACTGGTCTTGCTTGGGCCACGCCACTATGTCTGCCCATAAATGGACATGCGATAGTGGCGTACCCTGCTTCCCTTGTCCTCAACAACGATTTGGCCAAGCCCTTGGGCAATCTTGAAACTGATTTCACACCAACACAGCACACAATATAAAGTGTTTTACTGAGATGCAAGACGCATACATTTCTGACATGTATTGGAAGATGGGACTCCTAGGGTTTAAGTTCCGTTCTTCGTCATCGACTGGCTGGTAAAGACAAAGACCTGTTGGAGTCTTCCTTATCTTCTGCAAGATTTTTTTCTACCTCTGACAGCTCCCGTTGTTTTTCTCTCTGGTGTTTCTCTCTTTAACACTCACAGGTGTCCAACCTGCCTTTCATTGGCCCTTTTTGTGCTTTTCCCACTCTCCCGCCTGTCTCAAGCCAAGGATCCAATGACTGATAGGGAGTGATTTTCCCAGGACTATGGGGATCGGAGCCCAGATATCACAGACTTGCAATCTTTCCACTGGGAAGGCGATAGCAGGATCCTAATGGGCCTGTTCTATCAGCAAGTGACTGCTCCCTTCTTTGGGAAGGAGGCACAGGGAAAGTCAGAGAAGCTGTGTGTGCGTGCATGTGTGAGTGAGAGAATGAGAAAGAAAGAGAGAGAGAGAGAGAGAGAGAGAGAGAGAGAGAGAGAGAGAGAGAGAGAGAGAGAGAGAGAGAGACTGATCACTCTGACACCTCCATCTGATAGCATTAGAAGTTCCCTGTCAAATGACACATCACAGGCTCTATTTTGTCTATCTAGGCTCTTAAACACAGGCTATGTAACATTGGATTTAAATGATGATTGTTTTTGCTCTTCATCTCTGTGCAATTTGCCTAGAACAGACATAAATTGGTTTTCTCAGTGCAAATTTCCTGTCCTGTTCTCAACCAAAACCAAGACATAGTCTGCCCAAATAATCATGTTGTCTGCATCTGACCATAAAGATCCATTTTCAATTTTTCGTGCGGTATTAGTTTAGATGTCTTAAATATGCTTTGCTGTTTTCAAGATATGAGATTTAAGATAGTTGGATTGTTCTTCTTTACGCTGCCACAATATTGACTATAAAGGCTCCTGTAACTAATTTGACACAAGTTGACAAGTTGGAAAAAATATAAATAAATAAAATCCAAATGTGTGTCTCTTCATCTGATGCCGAGGCAGCTACTGCATCATCACACCTTCCATCCAGTATTCAGTTCTCACTTTGCAGCAATTATTAGGAGCTAATAGATTTGCAGTGTTGCTATTCGGTGAGTCAATTACTAGGATCTCCATTAGCAATTAACTTCCAACTAAAAATAACAATAATACCAATTACATGCACACTTAATCACATAATCAACATATTCTGTCACTACAGTTATTGTGATTACCTCAATGTTTCTGAATTGCCTTGCCAGAGGGGTGGGAGTACACATCAATGACAATTTTGATTACATGCGAATCGCAAATGCAACATCGTGTTCCCGGATAATGAGCGGGCCAGAGAGGCCATTCTGTGGTTGCTAAATTGATTTCTGTGGATGACAAAAGAAGACGAGGTTCAGCTTATAAGTGGATGGACTGTAAATTAATTGTGAGCGCTAAGCTGGCAAATGTTCATAGCCAATCAAGCAACATTTTTAATGTTTCTCTGATTTTGCTTGACTACTCACATTGCCAACTTGTTTATAAATGTGTCTCTACTCTTGCCAGAAATGAGGAATACAAGAGTTTTGGAAGAAAGTATCTGACAAAACAGATGGATAGAGGCAGGTTTGCTAGGTCGATCTGTGATTCATACATTCTTTTCTGTAACAATTTAGCACATTGTTGAAATTTAAGGCCAGCTGTCACCTGCTTTGAGGCCTACCTATGTGATAGATCATGTGTATGTGCCTTGATGATTTTCACATTGAACATGAACAGACATATAATATGATCCTTGAAGCCACATGGTACAGTTTATACGTACAATGTACCTAGAAAAGGTTTAGAAATGACCCCAGTTAAGCCTGTTGTTGAAATAAAATACAAACTACATTTTAAAAATGTTAATGACGTTTGTTGGGTTTTTAAATAACATACATGCATAACACATTTTAATTTACTTGCATATCGCAACAGAATAAACTGCATTGGTCTATGATTTTATGATTATCATCATAGTGGTAAGAGTCGAGCACCAAATGTATAGGTTCAATAAATTGTAGCTTTTTTTTTTGTTTTTATCTGAATATACAATATCTCAGAGATCAGTTTTTCAAACATGAGGAATTTCCAGTCCACTTCCCATTTATTTCAACTTCCATAATGCCTATCCTCGAAAAGGGGGTGCGAGGGTGCTGTAGCCTACAAACACACAAACGTCAATCTAGCATGTTGCATATGTCCTTTCAAACATTACTGTGTAAGCAGCCGGGCAGCCTTTCTAGGAGTAAGCCTGGTGTCTGGTGTCTGCAGTACTGACCAACAGGTGTGCTCTATTGTTAGTGTGTGAAGAACTGAAGCGACTGCAGAAGACATACACATCCATACATGGCTATGAGCATCTGAGTAAATAATCCAAAAGATTTGTACAAACTCAAATCAATCTTAGTCTCCAATGCAAAAACGAGGAATAATTGAAATATACATTGTCTTTTGTTTTCTCTTTTCTTCCGCCAAAAAAAAAAAAATGGAAATGTATTTAAGGAACATTCCGCTTTAAATTACCCACAAAGAGGTAGCAACAGATCCAAAACTTGAAGACCACAGTGGGCCCACTGACATAGACCACTTAAGGAATGTGCATCTTACTGACCTTAGAATGAGAAAACACGAGGGGTAAGCAATTGTGATGGTTTGAATTCTTTTACAATGACTTGCGCATCAACAGGCTGTTTTTATGGTTGCATCTGTCTTGCGGCTAAGTGTTTGTAGGGGCTTGCTGGAATGTAAGCATGGAATGTTCACATCATTATGCTTGTATAATGACAATATAAGCATTCAATTCAATCGCACAGCGACTCTTTGATACATTCTATTATTACATGGAAGGACTCTTTAATAAATTAAATGACTAGGCATGGACCAAAATTATCTTTTACAAACCAGACATGAACAAAAGGCGGGTCTCAAACTGGTGGCCCAGGGGCCAGAGCTGACCCTCTCGATTGAATTGTGTTCCCTCTAAACTTGCATCCACTTGCATTGACTTTATGCTTTTAGAAAAGTGAAAGGTCATGTAAAATGTTCATAGTCTAAAAATCATAATGAAAAACCACTAAATAAATAAATAAAAAATAAAAGTGATGGTATGTTGTCCAACCTCTCCTGAAGGAAAACAATATATATTTTTTTTAATTGTCCACTGTCGGTCCTGGATTTTGTTCCAACTGACCCAGCAAGGGTAGTTAACTAATCAGGTTTGTGATACTGTTAAGCAGCAAACAATTGCAATCAACTAATTGCTACACTTGTAAAACAGCTGATTGGTGAAAAGGCATCATACTGTTTGTTTGGAATGAAAGCCACTGCGACTGCAGTGGAATAGTTTGGAGGCGCCATCTCCAAACTATTTATTGGTTATTAAAATTGATGAAGATTCTTTTGCTAATTGATACAAGAATTAAGGTGGCCCGTTGGGGCGAGTGGTTAGCACGTTGGCCTCACAGCTCGGGGGTCCTGGATTCAAGTCCAGGTCGGTCCACCTATTTGGAGTTTGCATGTTCCTGCGAGTGTTTCCTCCAGGTACTCTGATTTACTCCCACTTTCCAGCAACATGCATGGTAGTCTGATTGGACACCAAAAATTGCCCTTGGATATGGGTGTGTGTGTGCATGGTTGTCCGTTTCCTTGTGCGATCGGATAGCCACCGATTAAGGGTGACCCTGCCTCTGGGCCGGAGACAGCTGGGATTGGCTCAAGCACCCCCGTGACCCTAACGAGGATAAAGCGATTCAGAAAATGAGAATGAAAATAGGGAATTAATTGTAGCAGCCCAAATTTACCCAATTTTGAGAGCGGTGACATCCATTCCATTTTGTCCTTGTAGTCAAAATAGATTGGATGTTTAAGTGCCATCAATGGCTGTCAAATCCGTTAAATATTTCTTGGGAAGGGCCAACATAACGACCATGAAAGAAATCTTAACTATAATGTACCTAAAGTGTCATTTATAATATCAACAATGATCAAAATTGTGAACTTTGGAGCAGGAAACAAAAAGTATGCTTCGCTTAGACCCAAGCCAAGAATGTTTTTCTTAGCACAGCAAAAACCTGATAACACCTCAACTCCACCAAATTAAATGTGTCTAAAAGTGACACTTAATGTCTAAGTGTCGTCTGTATGAACCATAGTGCCCGTGCCCACGGCATTTAATGAGATGAGAGTGACAAGCGGCTGGATGTCGGTGGCAGTATTCATCCCAAAAAAAGGGTGTGTAGCGCATATATTCACTCAGCAAATAATAATAGTTCTGTTGCCTGGCTCACATGTCCAGTCTGCTTTCCCTTCTCAGCCTCACTCTCATTAATGACATAAGCTGTCTTCTCTGGACACACGGTTATTCAAAGAAGAATTTATTAATAGGCCATGAGCAAACACCACCAAGTTTCCAATGCTCTCTGCCAAAGACTAGAATTTCATAATAGCATGCTAGGGTTAGTTCAGATTCTCTTTCTGTCATTCTATCAGTCAATAACATTAATTAAGTTTTGTGTCATCTTTACATTTTGACATCGTATAAGTTAAAAATTGAGTGATCCAAAATTTGGCCTCATTATGCCAATTTTGGAATAAATATTCTATATATATATATATATATATATATATATATATATATATATATATATATATATATATATATATATATATATATATATATATATATATATATATATATATATATATATATGGAATGAAAATTTGCACCCACGAAAAGATTACACAAAGGACCCATTTTGCAGTGTGAAAAACAAATATTTGAGAATTCACTTTAAGAAATTAACATAATGAGCTACGATATATTGAGATCCACAGACCCCATTGTGTTAGATCCCTTAGACTGAATTTTGTTACTTACAATTTTTTACACCAAAGGATAACTAATAAAATTCCAAGAGGTTCATGAATAAAGTTTTTTTTAACATTTTTAAATGTCTTAATTTGGAAATACTTTCTTTACCTACAAAGAAAGTAAACTTGACATTTTCTTGCTCTGTCAATGCAAATGCTTTGTCATAGCCATATAATCCAGCGAAAAATTAAATTAAATTATGCGGAATTTCCTCAAAGCATGAAAACGATAACCTGTTATTTCTGCTGTTACGTGATATTCAAAGGGATTGGGGCGATAGTGCAACTCAAAAGGTTGGTTTTGGCATCATGACCATTGCCTGTGCTGTACTCTGCGGTTCATTTTGACATGGTGGGTTATCAATTTAAATATACAACCGATCCAGCAATA
Source organism: Stigmatopora nigra (assembly GCF_051989575.1). Taxonomy (NCBI): domain Eukaryota; kingdom Metazoa; phylum Chordata; class Actinopteri; order Syngnathiformes; family Syngnathidae; genus Stigmatopora; species Stigmatopora nigra. The sequence goes on along the minus strand of NC_135511.1, from coordinate 6,045,554 downwards.
TAGTAGAAAAGAAATTGCCCTTTTCCGTTTCTTTTGACATGTATTCATTCTAATGTTCCGCTTGAGAAGCATTATGAGATTTTAGATTGCAATACAAGATCTGAAAACAAAAGTATATACTGTACTTTAATCTCAAAATTGCCGAGACGTACAGAGTTTGGTTACACGTGTGCTTGTATTTCTGAATGCCGGCCAATAAACATGGATTCAAGCGCGCGTTCTTGTTACATTTTCTTATACAAGGGCAATAAGCTCTGCCGTTGTCCACCCACAGGAATTTGGCCATCTTGGTCGGTGTTTCTAATGTGGCCAGCCACCACAGCCTCTTGCATTCCAGAGTGCACAAACATGTTGACCAAATGGGAGTCATCAATCCAGATCGTTTCTACACGCCACACTTAAACATCCGTATTGCCTTCCACTTGTTGCCTGTCACCTGCCCATTAGGACAACATGGTACTCATTAAGCATTGGCCTAGGTTTCCTTTCAAAAGAGAGTACAGACAGTTTTCATCAAAATAAATTAAGCAAAGCAGGAAAGACTCAGTATAACCTTGGAAATTCCGAGTTTCAAATATTTTCAAAGTACTGCAGGATTTAAGCATGGCTCGCAACGTGAGAACAATGATGTGATCGTTTGCACTTCAAGTGATGCAAATATGTCAGAAATGATGCTGATTAAGGTTGCTGGCCAGGGTCAGCATTCCTCTATCACTGAGTGTCATGATCCAGCGATGGCTCTTACAACAGGGTCCCCATTTTTCTTTGAATTTGAGAGGTAATCAATGAGGGGCCTGGGGGAGGACCAGCTGAGTTCCGACAAAAGGATCCTAATTGAATCTGACAATAATTTTCACATATTGCATATCCTGTCTCTGATGCCATTAGCGACATCATGGTGATAATAGTTGCCATGACAGCATGAGCAATGCTCATTAATGACTCGGATGGCAATAATGTTCTTTGCCATTTTCCTTTTCCTCTGTCCTGTTTTTGAGTCTTTTGATCAAATCCTCAAAGATCATGCGAAGGTTATACAACATTTTAAAAATAATTTTTCTATTTTCCTTTTCTGACTGTAAGAAAAGAAATTGCAAAAAAATATTTAAAAAATACCTCAAGATGAAATCTGTATAAAAACGCTCACTGACAGAAATAGACGTCAAATCCATTTCAACTGGGAGATGCTTACAGCGACCATTCACCAAAGTACATCACATGCATAATCAACTTCATGTTTTTGTCAAAATCAAAATCTACATAACGTTATAAAATTACAATTGTAATCAGACAGTCAGCTCCAACAACCTCACTACCCTCCAGAGGAATACAGAGATGAAAAGATTTCCGTAGTCCAAATATCCAAGAGTACTTAGTTACAAAAAACATATTAATTCAATCTTAAAATGAAATATGAGAAGTTTTACTGAGTTTACCGCATTTTTGTCCATCAAATTTTTTAAATAAAAAAATGGAATGAAAAATAAGTGAGTGGTAGTAAATTAGAAATGAGTAATGAAATAGTCTTACCCAGTCAAAATGGATTGGACATTTAACATTGTCAATGACAGCCAAAAAGTTAAACAAAGTGACTAATTTTGGTGAAGAAATGATTGCAAATTCAATACATGGGTATATGACTTGATTGAAAACATGATTATTATTATTATTTTTTTTTAAAGTCATTTGCTAAATACTTTAGTGTGGATTTCTCTTGAATTCACTCCCCAGAAAAAAACATGTATGTGGACAACCGCTTCCATAAGCGTTCTATTATTGTGCAACCAAGCAGAGTTGATTCAAAACAAACATCTGTTGTGGACACGACTGTGTTTTCAGTGAGGTCGTAAGCCACTGAATTGGAGCCACGGACAATTTCCCGCGAGTCTCGGAATGACAAACACCTCCTCTTTGACTAAGGACAAATGTTTTCGGAAGGGGACTGCGCTCCGTCTGCTTTGACTGTAAACACAAGGTTTCAGAAAGCAATGTCACAATCGATTGGGGGTGTACTTCCAGATTTTTTGTGGGCCTACTACAGATCAGGACAGAGTACAACACGTTATGGAAAGATGCAAAAACATAATAGCTTTATAGAATGTGTGAACATAAAAAGCTTTGTCTTTAAACTCAGCGTTCTGTTCAACTTTTGTATTTTATATTTTCTGGCTAAACAATTACAAGCCAGTAAGCACACTGCTTGAGTGAACACACACAAACCTTGGTTGTTATGCAGGGAATAAAATGAATAACAGTTTGAAGGGCTGACAGATTACATTAGTCCTGGGGCTGTTTGACGTGCCATATCTTGGCAAATTAAGGTTAAGGCAAGGTAGGTTGGAATCTATCTGAGCTTGACTCAGGCCTCATCAGATAAAACTCACAGCTGCAGGGCATCCCTTGTCTCTGTCTCGTCACTACATGTACTGCAGAAGCCACACAGAATGAATACACAGGCACACACAGATGTACTTCACAGTAGTGTCAAAGCAACCACGATACACACACGTGTGGATTGCATTACATTTGCAATTAGATGTCCACAACAACCAACAGCACAAATTCCCCAAAATTGGGGGAAACCACATGTAACGTATTTCACATCTTGAGTCTGTGTCTGGCTCGAATTTAAGGAAGTGGCAACTATGCAACTAGGTTTTATGGTGCCCACATTTGCCACTGCTAACATGCATGTTATGAGAATTTAGAGTTCCACAATAGGAAAAGAAAATACTGAAAATCTGCAGATGTTTTTATAGGAGGAAGTGAGACGCTATTTGTATAAAATTAATTCTAAAAGTGAAATGTGCTTTTGAAGTGGGAAAGGATGTATGTACATTTCACAATACTTTGTCTTCACTAATATATCCACTAAAACAATGACTAAACTATGATGATAACTGTTGTCTGATGCATTTCAGGAAGTGTTTCAACACTTCTGCTTCACTCCAGAACTGGACAGACCATGATAATATAAAGGGGGATTCCAAACAAAAGCGCAGAATATGCGTTTATCAATTAAATTTCCTTTTGAAGTGAACACAGAGACGCACATGAGAAAATGAGACAAACATCACGGTTAGTTAATTGTGTATATCAAATAAGTCATGTTGCCAAGAGAGGCAGGAAACTAGGAGGCACTTTAATATTTATTTATTCAGCTTCAATTGATACAAAAACTGCTTTGTCTTTGCCTGTCCCGGCTGACTTTGGGCACCAGGTGAGGAACACCTTGAATTGGTGGCCAGCCGGAGGAGAGCATGCAAACTCCATTTAGGATGACCAATCTGGGTTCGAACCGAGGACCCCAAAACTAAGGCCGCCGTGCTAACCCTTCATCCCAAAAATAATATGTACAAATGTTTCCAATTCACTTTGCATTCGCATTTCATAACCAGAAATAATATCTCACACGTCAAAAAAAAGACATGCTATAAAATCACCCCAAAAACAATTTACTCAAAAAAATAATTAAAAATAGATAAAATAAGGATGATTTCTAACTTAAACATATTACAATGGAGTATCCTAAAACTGTTATTACCTTAGTGTCCATCATTGATGCAGAAAGATGTCCAATTCATCTGACCTGGCAGGGATGGCAGCAATCATTTGCTTTCCTTCGCCTGATATTGAAGTTTCTTCTTTTTCTTGGCAAAATAAATTAAGTCAATTAAGCATTCATTCATTTTTTGAACCACTTATCCTCACAAGGGTCACTAGGGGTGCTGGAGCCTATTGCAGCTAACTACGGGCAACAGGCAGGCAACACCCTGAATCAGTGAACGGCCAATCGTACAACTGCTTCCCCAATATTTTCATTTACAAAGGGTTGGCATTTGCAATATTTTGCTCCTAGCATCATGTTTTGGGCCAAAACCAATACACGTCTTTAGGGTATTCTCTTAACACTGCAAGTGAGAAATGTCTAAAGAAAACAACTTGAACTACACACTTGCAAAAGCTTCCCAATGTTAGAATTGGGAGTGATGAGGGGGGATGGATGGGTTATAACTCAGACAGGATTTTGCCATGAGGTAAACTGGCAGCAACCCAATGAAAGAGGGAGATGTCATAGATATGATTTAGAGGTGGTTTTCTGGAGTGCTGGAAGTAACCTCAACAGATTCTTACAGATCTTGAGAGGGACATAACCAAGGTGATTCAAAACTACAAGAACTCTGAATCAGATCAATGAGTAACTTGAGGCTTACAATACAGCCAGAAATAGTCTGTTTCATATCATTGGTGGTAAAAAGTGCTATTAGTCTGCTTCTGGTGGAGGTATAATGATTCTTTAATTTTTCAACTCTACTGGCTAACTTGCTCCATTCGCAAAACTAACAAGAGACTGATGATTAATATATGCTTTCAAATAACATGACAATGTAAGCATGAGCACATTCAGGGAGTCATTGGCAATAAAATCCAAAGTCGACAGATGAGTGTACGTTCAGCCATTAAGACCTATGAAGTGGGTAATAAAGAGGGTTGGGCCGAGCATTCCGTGGAGTGTATTTACTCTCATTATTCAAATTAACCTCGTCCAAGTGTCTCTCTGGGTCTGCTGCAGTGTAATTGGGTTCTTATTTAAAACACGAATTACTTTCTGTGTGTTTCACCCAAAATTGTTTTTTTATTGTCCTCTACTGTAAAATTAGCACAGGTACCAGCAGGGGTGATGTGCTAAAGCAGTCAACTTTACCTAACTCATATTTTTGGAGGCTTCAATTAGAGAGCAATAATTAGTATTAGAAAAGAAAGTTTATCTTAAGAGGAACACAGGAAAACTGATGGTTGTTGGATGTGGGTGGGGCTGAGTGAGCAAAAAGCTTGTACCATAATGGCCAAGTTCTACCACCATGTCAGTTTGAATCGCCTTCAGAAGTTGTGCTATGCCATACCTGGGGCCCTGTTAACCCTCCAAACATTACTTGTCACAGAAGCGTGTCCCTAGCCATATACTTTAAACATACGTTTAAATTTCCCTTTTTTTCCCCACAAGGTCAACACACGACGAACGACTCCTCTGGGGTTTCTAGCACCACATGGCTTAGAACTATGGCACCTTCCTTACCACTCTTGTCTGCTCAGTTCTGATTGAGATAGAGATTAACCTGAGTCAAAGTCATTCATCCGACACACTCCAATGCCACTGACCTGCTCTTTAAACTTTCTAAATTAGACTACTGAGACCCCAGAAGCAAGGCTTACATTACCACTACCTGTGAAACCTTGGCAGGCCTCCTCACCCTGAATGTGAACACTGGGCAAATAAATGTTGCCTGTTCTCTCTATACTTTCACCACCCCCACATTTAAATGGTGAAATGCAACATGACCGTAAATGACAGCAGAATAGATGATAATATTCTCTTTTGCGCCCCTTAAAGATCCCGAATCTCCAAGTAGTAACATCAGCAACATTATTTTCTTGGCTGGCATTGATGTGACATTATTTGAACTAATCAATCAAATCAAATCAATCAAAAGCCTTCATTGTCATCATACACAGCTGCGTATAACGAAATTGGTGGTGCTACTTCACAGAGTACGCTTTCCCAGTATTAAAAATACATAAATAGTAGTATAAAAGAAAAAAAAGTCACATCCCGGCTAGGTGAATTCTAAAATATTGCACAGTCTAAGATATAGTTTTATTTCTTTCCTTCTCAAGCTTTAGCGGCACTGCCTTTGACTAAAAGTGCATTTCAAATTTTCTGATAACAGAGGGGTGGAAAAAAATCCCTGACCGATGCTGTATCTTCAGTGAAAAAAAGCATTATACAAAGGATATTTTTGTGAATTTCTAGGGGAAACAATGGGACAATATCCCTGCCTGTTGTGCCACAACATGACTCTAATATGCACTATCATATCAGCTCCCCAGTCAGTGGTGAAGTAATTATCAATTGCATTTTTTTGGGGAGGAAAATAATATACATTTATTTAGAGACTTAATATGGTCTCTAAGCATCTGACATTGTAGTAACAAGTGTCAAACACGTAATGCACAGTCCCTGCACAAGTAAGGAACCTTCCTGTAACAGTTTCCTGTCTTTATTATTTTTTCCATCTTTGATGTAATGGAGGAGAAATGTAATTTGTCTAGAGATGGGTGAAGACTAACCTCCTCTCCTTTCCAACCTAAGGTGGCGGAAATAAGAGAAAAGATTAGGGTCGGAGCGAAGGCAGGAAACTTAATGGGAGGAAATCATTTAGACGTTACAGTCATTTTAATGTCCTCATGTCTGTTTCTAATCACTCTCCTCTGGCGCTGGTGGTACGAGAGAGTGTTGCATTGAATGCAATTCTGTTTAACACATAATGACTTGTATTGAGTGGGTTATTTTTCTATTACAACCAACGGTATACTTTCCAATAATGCATAACATGAAAGTCATGTGGTCACAAACACATGTTCTGTATAGAAAACCATACAGAATTTGATTTTTTACACCCCATTTCACAGACGCCCTGAAACTGTTCTTTTGCGTAGTCAAAGACTTTGTAGTCAACGCCTGAACTGTTGCCTTTGCCTGTTCACCCGCCTCAGGCCTTGAATCTTCTAAAAACCTGTTTGTTCAAAAGTGGAGCACACAGGGTGTTTGAGCAAAGTGCAAGGTGGAGATGTGGCTCCCAGAGTGAGACGGTTGTTGAAAGGTTGGCAATTTGTCAACAGAACAAACTATAGTTTCAGGCTTGGCAGTGGAACCAGTGTTTCTTACTGAAATGATATACAGTACGAGTAATGATGAAAACAATGATCACAAAGGAAGAAAAGCTGAAACATTTCCTTCAGTGAGAAACTATTTGCTCCCTTCTCAAACTGTATTTTTTTTATTTGCATAAATTCCCATGTTCTATGTTTACAAATATAAAACAGAAATAAATAACAAAAGTCAAAAGAGGAAACATAAAGTCATTTTAAAATTTGTGGTTTTGTATATAACGGAACAAAAATGTCTAAAGTTCCTGAACCCGTCCGAAAAATGAACTGCCGACATGAGTAAATAATAAATTACATAACTTTAACTGGTCATATTTTTTAAATAGGTTGGCAGATTTTCATCAACCACATCAATTGCCCAGAATTAAATGTATTCTTTACTTCAGTGAAAAATGCTGTTTTGGTATGTAATATAAAATTATATTTGAGGAACTGTTCAAAATCTGGAAGATGAATCAGTTTACAAAGGCTGCCAAAATGGATTTGCATGTCTATTGCCCTCAGTGGCAGTGAATTAGTTAAATTATCCGCATTAAAACTATTGTACTGAAAGAGCAAAATATATTTTCATGGCCCTGTATGTTTTTCCATTCATTGAAAAGTACAAAATGGAATTTAAAAAAGACAAATAAGAACATCTTTAAATAGGTGAGTAATTAAAGTAAGCATGAATCTTTACCTTGTAATTGGGGGGTCTGTCTAATTGTTAACCTTGGCTCAGTGGATAAAGTTAATGAATCAAATCAATACTTCTCTCTACTGATCCATAATTATTTGAAAATAGATGAAAAATTAAACAAGGCGAGCTGATGAGGCTATCATGCCATGCAATTAGTCCGCCGGAGGGAGATTATGTTACCTAGATTCCATTGGGGAGGTGTAATTTCTCTTGCAGATGGAGTTTTTTTTTTTTTTTTTGAATGAAGAGTGCAATTATCTAAATAGGTCAGCCAAAGACATGCTGTTGCTGTTGTTGCTGCTGCATGCCGACGCTCGGCATACCTGAGAGGAAGCTTCTAGAGGGAAAAAAAGGAATCAGACACGCATAGACAACAATGCATCGTCTGCAAGTGTTGTTCATCCGGCCAGGATCCTCCCTTTTCTTCCTCCCGCACAATCTTTGCTATCTGCTCCGGATGGCGTGTCATTTGTCAGTTCTGAATTAATTATTATTACTTAGATCTACTTATATTTGTTTTAACTAGCAAAGACAAGTAATCAGATTGGTTGAAAATGGCAGACAATGAGATGATAGAAATTATTTTTGTCTTTATTTTCACTTGTTTAATAAAAAATAAAAAAACTACTACTCTATTATGTATTTATATTCTTACATCTTAAATAAAATCTATATAACTACAAGAAATATCTTCATTTGCTTAATTAGTTATCTTTACAGTTTTGTTGCGGGTTGCGGGTAATAAGTGTATTTCTTTACTTATTCAAATTATTTGTATTTTATTACTTTATATTTATTTACTCATTATATGGAAAAGAAACAATTGCAATAAACAAAAAATATATAACAATAATTAAGAACCAGTATCATCCACATATATGTGGACATCAACTTTTGCATCACCCTAAATGTTAATATTGTTGCACACATAAACCAGTGTCTACGTGATGTCCACATATATGGATTTTTTTACCTTTTAAAAAATAAAAAATAAACAGACATTTGGGGGAATTGCACTGAAATAGTTTCAGAACTGACACAATGAGATACAAGTGATACATTTTTGGAAGAGGGCAAAGATGTGTGCTTATTAGTATAGGAAATTATGTATGTACTTATGTTTCGCCACTATTGCTTTGCAATGGATAATGCTATACCACTGACTTAATTTGACATTTTACATTGTTGTTAACATCAAAATATTGCTGTCAATGGCACCCAATGACTTGAAATGCAATAAGAACAATATCCACATAACAACTAACAGTGGACATTCACTTAAAAGAAGCTCAATGTAGACCACTCCAATAAAATCTGTTTGGAATATGGGACTAATAATTACATTTACATGTATGTATGTATGTTACATGTGGTTGTTTTTCTCTGTTGTCAGTTTTGATCCAAAACCAAATGTGAAATATGTGCTAGCAGTGTGTCACATGATTGAAAGAACTATCTGGCACAGTCACTCTCACACAACACACGACAACCTTGTGAACTGCCAAATGGTGTCTGTTTCAGGTTTTCGGTATTGCAAGTACCTCAATAACGATTTAACCAATTTGTCAACAAGCTCTTTGCCTGAAACCTGGCAAGTACTTCAACACAGATTTTAAGTCGCATTTTCTTATTTTCCCTTATGATGCAGCAGTTTATTGTGTATGTTGATCTTCAATTTAAACATATTCCTTGGTCAATTTTTCTTTTTTATATGTTAAGTTCTGGTTACGTTGTAATTTGTAGTATGAAGAGCTGCAAATAGCAGAGCCAGCATCCATTTGACGGACACGTTTTTGCCCAGCCCTCCTACTCACTCGTACATGGGAAATATGTTTCAGGCAATGACACGAGCATAGCCTCTTTACACTTAATCATTGTCAATCACTTGCTGCATTTGGCTGTGTGGCTAATAGGAAGGGATCCAGCATTGCGTCCCGTCCAATCTGTTTGGCTCTCACACGGGAGGTGCATGCTGTTTTCATGCCTGTGTGGGATGGCTTCAAGCTGTTTTCTTATCAAAAGGCCCATTCAACATTCTCTTTGAGAGGCATTGCAAACCTCAGATATCACAGCCTCCGTTCAACCACATGTCTTGATTTTGGAGGCCAGCATCAGATTTGCCACCACCACGAGCTGTCGCTGTGAAGGAATGGGATGAGATTTATCATCTTCAACCACACACAGCGCTGATTATCAGAGTATTTGTTTGCATGTGTGCTTGGAACATCCAAACCACCCCCCACCCCCATATACCTCTCCACGTCTTAAATTCCCTAAAATATAGATCACACGGGTAAATGCTTATTCACCCTCTAGCCTAATCTTTTTAAAGCCGGCAATTCTTTCCAAAAGCAGGTGTCTTGCCTCTTACTGGTATCACACTTTTTTTTCCATTTTACAAAATGGAACTACATCGTCTGCCATACATGGATACTCTAAAAAAGCTCATTTTTTAAACCTCCACTAACAACCTCATTACACAAACAGTGACGCACACACACAGGCACAAACGTGGTATTAAAGACCATAGAAGGAATTAGGATAATTCAATGTAATATATGTCTCTATGTACTTAAAAAAAATCCAAGTTATGAAAGTACTGCTGGAACTAATTAATTCTGTATGTAGAGGTACCACTGTACTTGTATGGCGCCTTACACAGCACTCAAAGCACTTTGACAATATAACGTAACAATCAGGAGAATGTGGGGTTCAGTATCTTGCTAAAGTATTCTTAGAGTAGCCCAGCAGATTTCTGGTTTGGGGAAGAACTACTCTACTTCACCGCCCAGACAGAGAATAGAGAGGCCATCTGATTCGTCCTGGTAGCTAGAGCGCCAGACGTTGACAAATAGTAAAAACGGTTTTATTTTAAGAACAGCATTAAGCAACAACGTCATATTGGGTTGGCTTCCTTACCATCACAGACATCGAAAACATTAAAGTATGTTACAACATTTATGTTGACACTGTCTTGAAATAGTGATTGCAATCAGCTACAAGTATGTGGATCGCATTAGTGAATCAAGGCTGTTAATGGGGGACATAACATTGCTAATTTTCATAGCTAACATAATTTATATCACACTGAGAGCTTTGCAAGAAAAAAGGGGAGTTAATATTGTGCTCGTAGTTGCTGTCATCCCTATTCTTTTGTCAGTCATGTTCTATATAGCTATGAAAAAATTACCCTTTTACTGCAAAAACACACAAAAACAATTTTTTACTTTGTTCATATGTTTACCTAGGTACTTTTAGTAAAACTTCATCAATGGATCTTTACTTTTACCTGAGGATAATTTTGGGTACTTTTTTCCCATGCATCAATCACCAACTAAAAAACATGTGGATGAAGTATTTTGCCTTAACTGTGAGGACAAATGTCAAAAACAATGATTTTTGGCTATTGTATATATAGGTGGTGATATTCAATTGATAGCTGAAGCGAAATGCGTCGAATTAAGGCATACTGAAGAGGATGTTGACTAAAAGCTACTGAGTACAAGTGTAACGTTTGACTTTTTTTTTTGTCTTCATGTCCCTGTTAGCTCAGCCATTTTCTGGCGGTCAGGCTGTCTTGCCACAATCACATACTGGCGCCACAATTGCTGTGCTTCAACTGCAACTTGTTCAGTGTATAATGAATACATTCAGAAATAAACATTAACCACTCATATGCAACCCCTCTGCCCCTAAGGTTTTGTGATGTTTGTCCCGTGGCTGGGTGAGAAGGTGGGGAGCTCACCTGGCCCCAGCACGTCGTGCGGTGTCGGCGTGGTTAAGGCTTGGACACTGAAACAGTCAGTGAGCGGGAGGTGACCACTGGCCACTGTCGCAGACTTGTATGACCGATACAGGGCTCCCATCCAGGGAATGTTGGGGTGGATGCAAGAGTAAAGTGTTGTTTGTCCCAACATTAAACTTTTGTATGTTCATAATGCATGTGCTTACGATTAAAAATAAAGAAAGAAATAAAAACTATAATTAATCATATATGTGTGTATGTATGTATATATATATATATATATATGTATGTATGTATGTATGTATATATATATATATATATATATATATATATATATATATATATATATATATATATATATATATATATATATATATATATATATATATATATATATATATATATATATATATATATATATATATATATATATATATCGATGTTTTGTTTTTATCCCGATTTTTCATTGCTATTCAAGCCCCTCCACCCCGTGCAGAAAATTTGAATGTTATATAAAAGCAAAGTTCATGTCCGCAAAAGATAAATATACCTGTGAAACCCACCGAGCTTGGAGACTTTATTGTGCAAAGGCTGGGTGAAACTGACCAGTAATTTTCCACATTTTCCACTCCATTAAATTTAATCTAGTTTAAAGGGTGATTTGGGTGGATTTGCACTATTCCATTGTTATTTTACTTGACTATATGACTATTTTAGTTTTACCAGTTATTTAGCAAACCTGTATATAAAGTGGCTGATGCCTATCACTTTTAATAGCAGTCAATGAGTTTAATCAAAGCGATAAGACAAAATATAACTTACGATAAAGTTATCCGCCAGCACGGCCCCAAATTGATTTTCCAAAAGTGAAGGGAAAGTTGGCAATATCATGTTTAAAGTTAGTGGACAGCCCTTAGGTAATTAAAACATGAATGAATTATGTTAAAAAAAACTGACCAAAACTACATCAACATAATGTTGATATTTAAAACTGTATATTTATTTCTCAAACACCAGCACTTCTTTCTGCTTAAGTGTCGCCATCACCACCTATTTATTGGTTAAGTGATATTAACATTGAAGGTTTCCATCTAATTTGTCCTTTCTATTTATAAATTAATTGATCTGTTCTTACGAAACAAACAAGCAGACTTGAATTCTGCAATTTTGTTTGCAATAGATGAAATCAATTAAGCCTTACTTTTAAATTAGGTAGGAGGAGATACTAATTTGCTACTTAAGTGCAGTTTCCACGGCAATCAGGGGTTTCTGCGGGGGGTCGGTAACGGAGGTGTTGGGTGGGAAGCGCACGCAGCAGGGACAATCTGAGTGCAAAAGCACTCATAGACTCCTCTGGCATGTATTTAATCCACTCACATCCAGACACATATGTCCATAGACAAACACATCCAATTTCATACAAACATTCACTGTTTCAATCGATTTGCATGCTCCACATGAAATGATAAAAAAATGATTGTTATGAGTATTTACTTTAATGTAAATATGGTATTTTGCTTCGCTCTTATGAATTGGATAAAAAGAGGAAACAGTTAATTTTAGTCACAATATCACGGAACTTGCCTCTGCGTCAACGTTCGTGGTGTGTCTGTTTGGGTTCTGCTTTTTCTTTTCAAACTTTTTATTTAGACTGACCTAAAACCTAACACACAAAAGCATCAAAACTGAAAGGTGAGAAATAATTACTGCTGCAATGTGCAATTTGAAAATACAGAATGACATGGAATGAATAAATCCCAGTACTAAAATGTAGACTAAGGAAGCAGACAGACAAGCAGACTGCCCCTTAGGTATTTATAGCTCAACTTTGGCAGCTCAGCCTTGAGGCTCACAGCTTTTAATTTACTATAATCCAGAAAGAAACTTACTGCTTCAAGATGCACTTTTTGTATGTGTCTATGCATTTTTTTTAACAAGACTGACCTCGGCACTAGACTGCATAGAAAAAAATAATTAGTAAAGGTAAAATAAGACATTCTCATGTTGAAACTATTTTCTGCAGTTGGATGTGCACAAATATTCCATTGATGTTGCATGCTGTGTTTTTAAAAATAGTCTACATGATGTGTTTTAACACTAAGTGTGGCTCTGATGTGCACATTAATATATTAGGAAAATATTACTGAGTGCCTTTCAAATTGATCAGATTAAAAAATTTCAACCATAAGATTTTTTTTTCCTTTTCAAAAGTTGTAGGTGCTTTCTCATTAAATCAACATTAAAGTCTTCAGTACAACTGAGTCAAATCTACCTTTGTTGTATATTACATAATTATATATTTACCAGAAAAGCCTAAAAGGTTTCACAAACTAACAGTCAACATTAAAATCTTGATGAAACAATTACAAATAAATTATTTACTAATTATTAGGAAAAAAATATCAAATAAAAAGTAATAATCCAAATTATTGGATTGGATAAGATAACTTTATTCATCCCGTATTCGGGAAATTATGACATTATATCATACACTGATGACAACCTGAATCGGTGGACAGCCAATCAATCGCAGTGCACAACAAGATAGAAATCTATTCCTACTCACACTTATAACTCACACAAATAATATTTATATATGAATATAATAATTTGGATCATGTAAGCCACAATATTGACATTTACTAGTCATGTGTGGTGTACATGACCCAAAACGTAAAGTCCACATATGTGGCTGCCAGACCTCAATTGTAATCAAAAAATATTCTAATCAAAAAACATGATTTTCTGTTTAAAAATGATACATTTATAAAATTCCTCGATTCATCTTCCATACCGCCCATTCACAAAAGGTTTGCGGGGGTTATTGGAGCCTAACCCAGTTGTCGTCAGGGAAAAGGGAGACTACACCCAAGACTGGTCGTCGGTCAGTCATAGAGCACATAGAGATATACGACCAACTGCTCTCCCAATCATACCTCCATTAGGAATCGAGCCTTATGCTGCCCTGCACTGAAGTCAGGCGGGTGAACCTCTACACCACGAGACGGCTTAGAAAATTAGTCAAACTTAATTAAACACAACTATGAATACACTTTAGTTAAAATTCCCAATAATACTGTAAAGTAGTAGATTTGTTTTTATATTATTTCAATGAGTGCCCGACAAAAGGTTAAGCAATGACCCCGAGTTTCTTATGAAATTGTGTTAAAAAGTTTCCCCCTTTTCCTGGATGTGTGACAAACAATTTCACAGGTGTGACAGCCTATGCTTGTGGAAGGTGGAATTCCATCTGCCACATTGGATCTGACATGGCACCCCATAGTTTGAGAGAGCTGAGAAGAAACTCAGACAACAGTTGTTTGTCAGACCAAGAATTCTTCCACAACAAGACAGATAGAAAGATAGAGGCGGGACAACCAAGAGAAGAAGCACACTTTTAGGTTCATCTCTCATTACCGGTGGTTTTCTCTCTGAAGTTTAGCTGTAACAGATTATGGTGCACAAAGAAAAGAACAATTTCCCTACTTTTCTTCTATTAAGCAACACACACCAAAGATAGGCCTAGGCAGAGCACACATTGTGTAGCTGTGAGGGGCTCATTCTCTTTGCATGCCAGGGGACTCGTCAATTATCTCCCCAAACGCACCCAGTCCTTGGGGGAAGAGGGGTGATGACGGCAAGGGAGACATGCCTGTTTTTGAGAACCCAGAGTTTGCGACATTCACTTGAGTGACAACGCATTCCCGCTCTAATTCTAGGCTAGCAGATGTAATGTTTCCTTTCGCTCTTTGTCTCACGCCTTCCTTCCCTCCGTGTGCGTCTCATCATTTCGACTTTGAGAAGTTGGAGCTCCTAAAGGCTTTAGTCAAAGTGTGAGTCTGTTTTGTTTGGTTTCAAATGTATTGTCATGTGTGCTTGTGTGTGTGTGCGTTTGCGTGTGTGTGTGTTTGCGTGTGTGTGTGTGTGTGTGTTTGTGTGTGTGTTTGTGTGTGTGTGTGTGTGTGTTTGTGTGAGTGTGAGTGTGTGTGTGAGTGTGTGAGTGTGTGAATGTGTTTGTGCGGGTGTGTATGTGTGTGTGTGTGTTTCGGATTAAAGAGAGTATGCTTTCAGTTTGATCTTTTTATCTAATGCAGGCAAGGTGGTAATCCCAAAAGATTTTCTTTTCCCAAAGCAATTTTCAGGATTGTCTTCAAAAACAAGGAAATATGAAACAAAAGAAAAACAACAATTGTATTGTATACATGTAATTAATTGTGCAATGAGAGCCCTTGGTGGTAATATAAACAATTATGAGTGGCTTTCATAAATGAAGTTTCGAAGTGACATGAATCAAACATATTTCCGAACATTCTTAATGACTTTACACAATAAGAGTAACAGATGGTGTGCGGACATTCATTTTGAAATCATAAATGAACATGTTATTGCATTGTCCCGCGAAGATATCAAGCAGATTGCCAAACAAAGTGATTAAAAAATTGCCCTGAAAAATAAAAAAATAAATGAAAAAGGAAAAAATTAAATGGAAAAATACCAATCCGAGTGCTGGGCTGCTAGGCCACTTCAACCAGGTTAAATTGAAGAGAATATCAATAATAAATGGAGCAAATGACACTTCCGCAGCCAGGGGTAATGAAAGACCGACTTCTAGCGCTGTCTTGTCAACCCTCTGAATCACCGCCAGCGCTTAATAAAGATGACACTTGACAGCTAACGAGAGCCATCACGGCTAAGGACACGCACGCGTGCGTGGGAAAAGACAGGAGGAAATGAAGTGAGTGAGAAAGAGAAAAAATAATATCAAGGAGACCAAGTGTCAAATATGCCTGGCATTGGTGGCCCTGACAGTCCTGTGATGAATTTGGATTAAACAAAGTGTCAAACAAAAGGTGAAGCATTAAAGTGCTCTGTATTTTCTGGGTCTTTGTGGATTACAATTCCATCGCTAAGTATCCTCCATTTGATAAATGTTATTTATTGACTCATTGGCTCCCGTTGACGGCGATAGGCGTCCAATTCATTTTAAATGTGAAGGACACTTTTGATTCACTGCCTGTCCTTGCAGTTCAAGTGGATTTGTAGGCTACTCTTGAAATAAAAGTAATTTTAATTCACAGCAAAAAGATGAGAAGAACCACATGACTGAATGTCATGATATGATTGTCAATAGCACCAAAAGAGTTAACTAGATTTAATCAGTTAAAGATTGCACAAGTCGCTGGGAGGTGAAGAAAGGCCCGCCCAAATGGCAAGAGAGCTCATGTTGTGGATAAACACTAGACAATGAAAGACTGATAGATTGCCAGCTCCTCACCCTAATGTTGCCATTTTGGGAACACTGGCGCAACCCCCACGCATCCCATCCCTCACTCTTTCAATTTTCTACCGGCACCCCACCCCCAGCCTCAGAAACCCCAGAGGGGCGGTCGCCCAGCCTGCCCACGTTGCCCTCCAAGAAACCACGAGAGGGTGTGGTTCCGCCTGGAACAGGGAAGCCATTTATTTTGGGAGCATCACTGCTGACTGACTCATGTGTTGACTGGAAAGTTGGCTATGCGTTCTCTGGGCCGAGACTCCACCGGCCGGCGGTCCCTGACCTTGATTATTTCCGTTTAGAGCTCTCGTGCCTCGGTATGCTTTGTGTGGCTACATGCACCAATTGCCACCAACTTTGCACCATCCACCCTCCCACTTTAACCAGCCCGGAACACTTTTCTAATTTTGTCGCTGTATCAGTCTGGCAACCACGCCAATTGAAGAATTTGTATTGCTTTACAATGACCTTCAGACGCTATTTCATTAGAGTAATCAAGTGTGCTTGCTTGATGTCAACAGTCACCTGCTTTGTTTGAGGCGGGGGATTGGTTTTCATCACTATTCACGTGTCATAGAATATATATTTTATAAATATCTATTATACTCGGACACTAAATGTCTCACTAAATGTCTTCTTTAATTTTATTTAATAATTATTGATAGCTTAAATTAAATGGCATCTTTCCTTCGCGCTCACTTTCTTGCAGAAAGCCAGATGGCAATCAAAACCAAGAATGTCAAGCTTATATTAAGTCATATTTACCTCTGTGCTGTCTCGTGGTGTGGGGGATCACTCACCTGCCTTCGATTTCAAGTGCGGATGGATTTATCTCTCTTTGTGCCTTGTAGCTGAGTAGCGACCAGTCTTGGGCGTAGTCTGCCTTTTACCTGAAGTCAGCTGGGTTAGGCTCCAGCAACCCCCGCAACCCATTGGAGAATGTGTGGTATCGAACATGATTGAATGAATATTTCCATCTTTCCCTGCTTTTGCCTTTGATAGCATCAATAAACAAGACAGCTGAAGCCAAAATTACCAAATTGGCAGGCTTTAGAAATAAAGTACTGATTCGATCAATTTAGGAGAGAGAAAAATGTTTCTGAAATCCAATAAAGTGGCCATTAAATGTCAGAAAAAGAGGGCCTTTGAGAGTTATCACAATCCTTGATTCAGTCATCAATAATTATGATACTTAACTGTTACTGTTCTCGGCAGAGGATTAAGTGACACACAGAAAAATAAAAGTTTATTTTATATTTTTAATCATTGGAAACTAGTTTATGAATCATGGCAATAAATTTGAGGAACGTGTGTTTTTCATGAATGTCATTTCACAAAACGATACTATAAATGAAAATACGGCGTGATCAAAAGGAAAGAAAACTACATCAAATTGAATTTTCACAGCTGGAGCATTCCAGATGGCATGAGTAGTCAATAAAAGAAGATGAAGGTCTATAAAGGGGGGTGTAGGGGCAGGAAGGAAAATGCCCAACTGTAACGGTGGTTTTATGTAAATGCTTGGCAAAGAAAGACTTATATATACTGTCTGGATTTTCCGTAACACACATTTTAATGCAACAAAATGTCTCTATGTTGATGAAAATTTATAATTTGAGGAAATATTTAAATCTACAGCAAGCCTTTTTAAACTTCTATATACCTTTGGAGTAATACTTATATCACAGCAGCAAATGAAGCTCTCAGAATATAGAGCACTGTAAAAACACAACCATACCTCCATCAGTGGAAATCGAGCCCACGCCTGCACACAACAAAATCACGGACGAGTGAATCTATACACCAGAAGTCTGCAAACCGCTCCTCAAGGGCCGCCATGGGTGCAGGTTTTTGTTCCAACTGATTCAACACAATAGTTTAACCAATGAGGTTCTGTTGAAAAATGAACCACCTGACTGCAATCCACTGATTGCACTTCTAGGATACCATATTGGTGGAAAGGTTTCCTTTTACAGGTTGGAACAAAAACCTGCACCCACTTTGGCCCTTTCTGGATTAGTTTGAGGGCCACTGCTATGCACCATCAGAAAACACAACACTGTGAATGCATATCTGCATGAATGTGACCTGTATGTTGTAAGGAAGTTAAAACGTCACTACTGTTAGAGAAAACTGACAGGTGATGAGAACTAGAAATGGCGAGACATTTTTTGATACCGCATGTGTTGCTAAAATCCTCAAAACTTCTACAAAAGTAAGATGGCAGAAGCCTCATTGTCTACATCCGTAAAAACTATGATACGTAAAGTGGATGTCAATTTGCGGGTGCATTCTGTTCACGCAGAAAGTCGCATACAATAGTGCAATATAAACGCCCACACAAACAAAATCTATTTTGAACAAAAAATTTGATTTGGGCATTATGTCCTGCGGTGAAAACCAAGCCTAAGTTCTCCCTTGCAGACAAGCTCTGGTTGAAAGCCGCAAAATTTTAAAATATGTCACCACACATTTACATCAAGACAACTTGCCTGGCCTTTCATGACTCTTCAGTACAATAGGTAACATTTCTGTAAACCACCGAGTAAATCAAGATAAAATATGATCATGATGTGGCTTGTTTACACTGACTTTGTTTTACTTTTGAAAGTTATTTCATCGGACTTTTTCCAAATTGGAACATAAGCTAAACGTATTATAGACAATACGACCCGGAAGAAGAGTATGAGGATCAAAAAGTCTTCAGTCTGTAGCTGATGACTGAGAACCATCAGAGACATGTAGTACTTTGCTTGCCACACCAGAACCCAAAACATGCAAAGTGACTACGCTGGATCTTAAATTTCTTTACCCTACAGCATTTATTATGCAGTGGTCAAAGCTGCTAGGTGGGTGCTTTTTATCTTCCCAGTGTCTCCCCAGGGCCCCCATATTGCTTCAGAGACGTCTGTGGGTTTTGTGCAATGGCGTAGTGCTCTGACATTCCCTCCACACCCACACTGGCAGCCAATGTGCCAATTAGTGGCCTTCTCCGCAGGGGTGGGTGTATAGGAGGTGGAGAACACAGAACCCGCAAGACAGAGGCAAAGCAGCAAGAACGAGGCTGTGCAGAGGAGCCTTTTGCTACATTTGTGTCTATGTGTGTGTGTATGAGTGTGTAACAAGGCCTCAGACCTCAGACATTCCTTTCACTATGACCTAGGGTACAATTAAGGAGACGTCCCTCCCCTACCGCCCCTCCTCGGTGGACCACATCAACGGAAGTCCTAGCCTAGCCGGAGGCTCTAATGACGGGAGGGAGGCCAGGTCGCGACCCTGGTGAGCCTTCTCAGCACCACACCCTTCCTGTTTAGCTCCAGATATGGGCTAGGTCAAGAGAAGGCAGTGGGAAGGGGACTAGTGAAATGGACTGGAAAGGTGATTTTGCTTTGAAAGATCCTTGCAAAAACATTATGATACAAAATGCTGTTTATGCTTTCAAACTTTTACAGGGCACTTATTTAACTCATTCACTGCCATTTGCAGTGTTAGAAATCCATTGACTTCTTACTGGGAGAGTCAAAATGGATTTAACATCTCGTGCCATCAATGGCACTTAAGTATTCATGGCCAGTTATCCCAGTTTAAATTGATTGGAAGTATATTCTTTGAAAATGTCACTGAGTTACTGTAAACTAAAATCATCTAAATCATTTTAATGTGAATTTTATTTTTATTCCCATGTTATGAATTTGTATATGTATACATCCTCAAAAATATAATATAAAAATACTATTTATAAAAAAATATATATATGAAAAACATGAATTTGGAATTAAGTCATATGTGGTAATAATTTTTTGGGTCATGTTGGGCATTGTTGTAAAAAAAATAATAATATTGGTTGCCTACATGACCCAAAATGTAATGTCCCCATATGTGGATGTCATCTGAAGTTAATAGCTTTGTACTCAAAGCTCTCAAATATTTTGAGTAATAGTAAAGGTTTTGATAACTTACTCTAAATAAACCACTTAATAACATGTAGTTTGTTAAGTTACATAATTTAACACAGACAATCGTCAGAGGAGCCAATTCTTGAGATTCTGTGAATGAATTAACCCATCTTTTATGTTGCCAAAGTAAATTACGACGAAAAAGATTACAGGGCACACTGTCACAATTTGAAGCGAACATAATGCATAGTTATATGTTCATGAATGCAACATATCAAATGGCAACTAGTTGAGGGCGCCACTACAAAGAAAAACTCAGTGAGTTCTTGGTTAGAATAATATCATTTGTGGGGAGAGATGGGGGGTCCTACCGGGTGTGACTATGCAGCTTTCAGACTGTTGTGGTTTTGTTTCGACATCCATGCAGGCTCATGATTGATGGGGATCATAACAGAAGTAGAGTTTATTTTTGGTCGTTTAATACACTGTGTTAGCAAATCAGAATAGTTGTGTTCTTTCTATACATGACAAGATTTTCTTTTGGACAGCGCCAACATTCTGCAGTTATTGCAACAACCAGGCAAAGTAACAATATTTTTTTAATAGTCTGTATCTGTAAGTCCTTAGAAAAAGGTTTTAAATGTGAAACGGTCAAGCAACAAAAATTGTACAAATGTGTTGTCTGTCTCTTTGAATTATCCAGTGTGTCACAAGACAAACGCTGCCTTCGGGACAAATTAATTAAATGTTTAGCCAAGAAGCAATATGATTTATGTGGCATGGCTGACTTTGCCATTTTGGAGGAGGAACGAGTCAAAGAGACCAATGGGATGATGAGAAAATGTCAGAGACATTCCGTCATGGATGAATTAAACGGTTGCATTTTTCCACTGACTTTTATAAACTGATTATCAAGTAACTTACTGTTGTTATATTGTCTTATAATTTTCACGTTTAAAATTAAAATACCTGTACCACCTCCGTCCAGTGAGCCATGTTTGACTGGGCCTCAGATGAGGGTGGTGCTCTATCTTTATCTTGCTCCAAAATGTTCAAATACAACTACCATATAAAATAAATTGTCATGGTTTTCTATAAAGAGACATTTTTTGGTCAGCGTAATATTTCTCTAATCTTTTTCCTGTGCCTTAAACTCGGTGATGAAGATGTTAGCGGAAACATACAGACCAAGAAATACTTTCTTGACACTAATCTTCATCAAGACAGAGAGAAACTTTCATAACGCAAGGCACAAAAGGAAGACTTCCAATGGCAGGTCATCAATTAATTCATTCAGAAGAATGGCAAATGGACTTTAGGAGACATTTGATTTTTTTGTTGTTGAGAAATTGCGCTTCAGAACTTTAATTTCTTTCGTAGTGTGTGAAACAAATATCCCCATTGACATGTTTCTTAATCTGAATATTTTGGGTGTCATCCTTAGATATTCTCACCTCATCTCTAATGGGGAGAACAATTCAAAATAATTTAAATAATAAATTAACCTTGGTAGAGAATGATGAATAATTACATTTTTCTCAACCAGAACTTTTTAGGGTCCCAGTTCAAAGAAGCATTGGTCCTGTCTACATCTTGAACAAGTACAGTTTTCTGATAGCACTATAATAGAAAGCTCCATGTAAATTGAACTATGGTGAAGATACTAACTTCAACAAAACTTCTTCCAAGTCATTAGTCAGAAAACATACTTAAAGAGTGTGATTCAAAGGAGTCAAGGTAAATTGAATGAATGGTTCTTCAAACTAACGGTTTCAGTGAGAACATTTTACTTCGGATTTGAACTGAGATTTGTTTTCATACCAGTCGTCAGAGTTTTGACGCATTTGGGCGGCCTGTGACAATGAAGATGGGCGGTAGTACATAGTTTGATGAATATCAGGTAGGCTATTTTATTTGTATCTGTTGAATTAAACTTCATGAAGCTCAAAGCAAAGAATCTGTGGTCCCCAATCATAAAATTCGAGAGTCAGGGATGTGTCTGGGAATGTGTCTGCCTGTCTCTCATGGTTCACTTTCTTCATTTTGGTGAAAGAGGAACACGGGGGACAACGTGAGGGTGGTCATGTATCATTGCATGTGTTCAGCTTCATGGTTGGAAGGTGTACAAGGAGGATAGGCAGACATGTATTAGCCATGCACATGTGTATATGTGCTTGGGAATGTGTGGTGTCAAGGGTCCTCACAGATTATAGACGTTGATGAGTGCCCCCTCTCAGTTTGGAAACCCAGTAATTGTCACCTTGCTCAAGTCTGGGAAAGGGAAGGATCAGCATTGGATTCCCAAAATGAAAAGTAGCAGTGACAGAAAAGCAAGACTAAATAAGGTAGGAAAAAATGACTCAAATATTGCCCAAACTTGAATGTTCAACTTTTAAAACAACAGATTTTGAATGTGTTATTTTGAGACAACCACAAATTTACTAGTGATCAATCATTGAACAAGACAGGGTTGCAAAAGAGCCAAACCTTTGTATTTTGATCCCAAAATTATACACTTTTAGTCCTTCATAAACATTAAGACAACAGCATATGGTTGACTTCTGTCATTCTGATGATTGCATTATTTCAAAAGGAAAAACAGGAAAATAGCTACTAAATCAATCTTTCTTCTTTTTATTCTTCACCAATTCTTAGGTTATTGTTTTTTATAAAGAAAAATGCATAAAGCATTTTGAATTAAGGAAATTTAAGAAAGCATTGGGCAGCTTATAGGGTTTGCTTAATTTTCATGATGAAATGTATGTTTATGCGTGTCCTCCGCTTTCTCATTAGCTTCTATTAATCCATTTACCCTTCAGTGCCCTGACACCAGCATTAGAAGTCCAGCCTTAGCCATAACCAAAGTGACACCGGCCCTTCAGGCGCGGTTGGGAGGCCATGAGGTCATAGCAATGATGGCACTCGCTCTCGCCTGGTGAGATGTTGGGCCCGTAGGCGGAAGGGTGCTAGGTGCCCGAAAGGAGGAGTGAAGCAAGTGTGCTGTGCTGGAGGAAGTGAGACATTCATTAAGAAAGCCAAGCTGACGCTGTCACACTCGCCTGCTCCTAAAGAACCGGCTCAGACACATGCCAGGCTCAGCTGCAACCAGGTTGCAGACACGCTCTGCATTTATATACATACATTTGTATGTACTTGAATGTTAAAATGACATTTTTTTTCTTGCTGTCACACAAATGTTGCACACAAAGCCATTGAAGTGACAGACGCAGCTAGTCTATTATGAAATGCAAGTTTGTGATTCATTTTCAACACTCCGTTGCCAAGATCTGGTGGCTGCAATGACAAATGAGATGTGCATTTTCCCTCCACAGTTATCTTGGAAATCACTAAATAAATAGCAAAGCCCAATTTATTGACCGTCTAATAAAATGAGAAAGGTCATAAGTCAATTACGCTACATTTATTCTTCCTCAATATGAGAACAGTTGATAAAAACTAGTTGAACTGAAGAAGAGGATCACAACGTAGTCTTTTAACACAGGAAAATCTGATTAATCCTTTGGCTACCCGCCAACATATGTGAAATTAAGTGATTAAATAAAGTAAGGATATTTTAAAAATTTAACAATTGTATTTTTTAAATGTAAATCACAATGAGGTATAGGTCACACAACCCAAAAAATGAAAAGAATGGGTTTTTGTTTGTTTGTTTTGGAAAGATAAGCAGGAAAAAAGTTGGGTTTTATTGCAGTTGGTCCAGTACAAAGCCTTGTGGATCCTATGCATGTTTTCACATGTATGTCATCTGATTTACCAAACCCCAATTAGACTGTAATTTCATTTCAGTTACCGTTCCCTTAATGTGTTTTTAAGTCTGTCTCCTTGTTTAGAGTGTTTGCTAAAAGGAGTGTGCAATGTGTTAGATTATGTTGCAATGAAGAAAAATATTGGATCTTAAGCAAGTAGTTTTGTGTCTCACCCCTTGTTATGTTACTTTTAGCTATACCTAACAAAACCACAAACGTTATTCTCTGACATATTCAGCATGATTTGGATGGCAACAACAATTTGTCAGGGTTTTCTCATTGCATGATACCTAATTAATGATATATAAATAAAGAGTTTCCTTGACAAAATAATTCAGAAAATGTATTTCCCATCCAACACTGACATTTGGTGGGTCAGAAATCTGAAGGGAGTCATCATATATTGTTGACCCTTAGCCGGATCGACAAGGTTCCACTTGAATGTTTAATTACCTAAATAAACTCATTATATACTCGACTGCACTAATTTAAATCAGTGTCTGAGGTCACATCTGACAAAGATTCAAATTGACTGATCTGTAAACCTTGGAGACAAGAAGCAGCCAACTGAAACATGCAAGAAGAGGCTTTGTAAGATAACGGTAATTTCCCCCCAAATAAAGGAAGAAATAACCTTGATCCATAACAGAGACTATCATAAACATGAAATTTACATCACTTCACTAAAATGATAATTAGGTCTGTCAAGAGCATATAACTTGATATTTAGTTACAAATAAACTCAGTTCTACTGACTACCAATTGTTGAAACTTTAAACAATGACAGACGAAAAGGCTGTGGAGGACAATACAGTTACACCTGATAAAATCGAATCTGTGATTTAAACGCTCGCATTCAAACATGTTGACAAACTTTTCCATGAAGTTGGAAGAGAATATGTCTTGAAACTTTTGACTGTAGGTATATTTAGTTGGTATGGCTCAATAATGCAAGGAGCAAAGTAGGGCTAAGCAAATTTACGTTCAAAAGAGCTATTTGGATGAGTATCCAACCAGCCTTGTGGGGATTGGTACCAGAGCCCAAACTGCGCATAGAGGTGAGCCCAACTACTTTGGGCCAGAACTTCTCAACCTCACGAACTACCATTGGCTCCTTCACAACCAAAGAGTAGACATTCCACTTCACAAGAGCCAACTTCTGCAGCCAGGGCTCGGACCCCCAAGGACCTCTAATTTGGGTGCTATATAACTGCCTACACAGCCAACCCCCCCACATATCCAGACCCGACATTGAGGGTTCAATCCCAAGTAGCTTCCTACCTTCCTGTGTGGATTTTTCATGTTCTTCTCGGGCTTCCGTGGGTTTTCTCCAGGTACTCCGGTTTACTCTGAGAATAAATGGCATGGAAAATTAATAAATGTATGTTCGAGATATACCAGAAATGATAAAAAAATTATACAGTTAATGGCCTTATACCATTCTAAAATTGACAAGTCATCCAAAATCAACTGTATTGTCTGTCATTATTAATTATCTCATCTCATTTTCTGAACCGCTTTATCCTCATTAGGGTCACAAGGGCTGATGGAGCCTATCCTAGCTGATTCCGTGGCAGAGACAGTGTATACGGAATCGGTGGCCAGCCGATCGCAGGGTACATGGAGACGGACGACCATTCACTCTCACACTCATACCTAGGGGCAATTTAGAGTGTCCAATCAGCCTACCATGGATGTCTTTGGAATGTGGGAACAAACCGTAGTACGCAGAGAAAACCCATGCAGGCCCAGGGGAGAACTTGCCAACTCCACACAGGTGAACCAACCTGGTTTTGAACACAGGACCCCAGCGCTGTGAGGCAGACGCGTTAACGAATCTCGCCAAATTATTTATTCTAGGAATGTAATTTGTTTGAACAGGGAGGAGAGTCTATGAATGCTTATCCTTTTGTGCTTTTGACTGCAGTAGATGTCTCAACCACTTGGGCTGGGTTGGGCGAATGCACCAAAAAGTTAACATTGTTTAAGATCACCACAACTAAAATGAACATCAATGACCAATTAATTCACATCTACTCATTCTTAAAGTGTAGATCTGGAATAAAATTAAAGTCCTGTTCACATTTGACATTGTAAAAAGGACAATAGTGTCTTGTTTGTGGTTTCCACATCAACGTTATAAATCATAAAAAGGGATTTATTTTACATTTGGTTGTGCTTGGGGCAGGATGGCAATGATGGATAGGCTAACGGAGTAGAGGACAAATCTATGAAATATGGCGAAAGCAAGAGATTCTATTATACGACTCTGGTTCCCCATTTTGGTAACGAAAATGAACAGAACTGAAGTCTTTTAGGAGTATTTATGTATATGTTATTGTTGATTATAATATGACATCAATGCTTTTGAGGCTTTTCTGGCAACCTGGACCTTGTGTTCGCTTCATCTCGTATTTGGCTCGGCTCGACTCCTGTTTCAAGGGACCGTGGGGAAGGACAAGTCCTGGCTGTCCTGGCTCTTGACAGAGGAAATAAATCACTCAGCACACCGGAGGATAGCCTTCTAGTCGGCAAGCTGGGAACTTCATTATCCCGCCCCTGCCACACATTACCATGCAGATCGTCACTGATTGGGCCGTCGCTGTGGAAAGCGCAGCCTACTTCTGTCACCTCGAAAGGAGTCTCAGATCAGTCTCAGCGGAGCAAAACAAAGAAGGGGATTCATAAAAACAAAAAAGGTGGGGGGTAAAATGAGTAGTGAAATTTAGATGTGGAAAGTTTTTGCAAATTATTGCTGATTTTTTTGATAATTAGTCTGAAATCCCAGTGATTGATGACGTTTCATTGCCATTCACCAATTATTGGCTGCTTAGTCCCTCACAGTTAAAATGGATTATGGTATTATAGTATATTTTGATATTAGATTCACCTCTTGAATGTGTGCAAGTTGGGGATGTTGAGGCTCTTCAGGGTGTTTTTCCACAGTGCTGCAGTTTCTTATGGAAAGGGAAACTGTAATTTCAAGCGCACACATGACTAAGTCAACACACTTTTACTCACGCTAACACCTTGTCTGTTTTGAAATAGGATCCCTACATTCACCACAAACCACCCATCTTGAAAACGTTGGAGGGCATTGACATTTATTTATGGACATTAAACACGAGTAGTATTTATATACCACAAAGGAATTGCACTACGTTTGCCTCCATGAACCTACGCTGTCATTAAATAACTATGAGTTCATTTGAAAGTAATCTTTTTTCATGAGTTAAAGCTAATATTGTCTTTTAAAACAGGATAAGGATGTGGCATACTAAAGTTACTTTAGATGTACAAATATACAGAAAGCAAGTAAAATGTACATGGAGTATGTGGCTGGTATTGAGTTAATTATGTAGACTGTAAATATTCAACAAAATGAGGGAACTATGTGTGTGTGGTGGATACATTGAATTGGTTCATTTGACCTGGAAATTTTAAAACAAATGTTACTATTATAATAGTAGATTTTTAGTATGTATGTGTGTGGTCCTGGAACATGTAATGTGATCTGTAATTGTCTTTACAGTCAGCAAGTTTGAGATCTGTAGGGCCATCATCTTAACCAGGAGCACACGTTTACACTTACATACACATGCACTAGAATTCTTGTTTCCCGGCATGGTTGGAAAACAAATCGACAAATTATTGATTTTTTTTCCCCAAGAAAAAAAAGGTATTGAGCACAGTGTAATCACATGTCCCAAACAGCAAAGGCATTGTGATACAGGGAGATCCAAAGATTACAAAAATGGCTGACTACTCTAGGGCAGTGTTTCTAACGCGAGTGATGCTCAGGTGACCCACGGGAATTTACAAAAAGTCATACATTGCGATAATACAAGAGAGGAATTTAAAAAAAAAATTAAAAAATCGAACTATTACGAGGTTAACTTTGAAATATAAAATCATAGATTGTACTATGACAAGATTCAAATTGTGATATCATGAGATTAAAGTCATTTTGTTGCTTAAATTGATGTTAAGTAAACCGGAAGGTGTGGTTTTCTGGGCTTCAACTTCTGTTGCTGTATTTAAAAAATTCTAGTTCAAAATCCAAAACTGATGTTAATGTGTATCTATATTATTTTTCATAAGCATTTTAAAACATACTTTACAGTATATGCTTGCATTGCGGAACGAGAAAAGTAATACTTAGATATAAAATGATATATCAACCAAACAGCCTCGACTGAAATTCCTTATTCAATACTATTATGTAAAAAAGTTGTAAAACTTGAAATGACAGAGAAATACTGAGATTATTTTGTATTCCGCAAATAAAAACGAACAATTAGATGAATAAATTTGCTCGAAAATCATTGCAGCTAACAGCGGATGATAAGAAAACCACTAGGGGTCAAAGTTATCAAATGTGTTACACGGTATTGATAAGACACCTTAGCATGAGATGAACGCACCACACAGCAACTGTTAAGGAAAGAAAGGTTGGCTTGTAACATCACAGCATGTCATAATGTGGGCAGGTGCTTCACGTGTTCTTAACAAGATACAAAATGACATAGAAAATGAACAAACATTTCATTTCGCACTTGCAAACCATGGGGTGAGTGCAAATGAAAGTGACTCCTGCACCTCTCAACCTCCAGTTCTCGCAGCTGTCAGCAGATGTCAGTTCACAGCTTGCCTCCACAGCCTGCTCTACACCATCCTCACCACATTTCCATGTTCAATAAATATTGGGACATTGACTCGATTCAATTTTTTTTTCATGCTAAACATCAAGAACATGGATTTGAAATGAAAAAAGTTTGGCTTCAGAGTAAGCCTAACACTTTTTCATGTAACATTTTCAGTTGCACGTTTTGTAAGAATGGTGGTATTTTTGGTAAATTGAATAAGGGGATGAATAAAATTGATTTGCCTTCAATGAAACTGATATTGATATTAAATACATTTATTTCTATTATTTTTTTTAACCCACTGTCCTCATTTCAGAACATGCTATATTGCTATAAAGTATATATATATATATATATATATATATATATATATATATATATATATATATATATATATATATATATATATATATATATATATATATATATATATATATATATATATATATATATATATATATATATATATATATATATATATATATATATATATATATATATATATATATATATATATATATATATATATATATATATATATATATATATATATATATATATATATATATATATATATATATATATATATATATATATATATATATATATATATATATATATATATATATATATATATATATATATATATATATATATATATAGATATAGATATATATATATATATATATATATATAGATATATATATATATATATAGATATATATATATATATATAGATATAGATATAGATATATATATATATATATATAGATTGAAAATCTGCCTAAATAGATTTACACATGTTTTGGCTGGAAATAAACAATTGGTAGCTGCACTTGCGTCCACTGTCACTTGATTTCCCATCGAGGCTTTTCATAACCTGAATATTTCGTACGTAGAAGTATTTGTCGAGTAGTGGTGCAAGGGTAAATTGTTCTATAACCAAGAATAATGTTTAAATTAATGCTTATTTCTAAACCTCATGCTCACAATTTGGTGAAGATTAGCAATTTTTCCTTTTCTGCCAACCTATCATGAATTGTATACGCCCTCCCAACGCTCTCCCCGCGTAACCTCCCCCTGCAGTGCCTGTGTGTCAGAGGATCCCTAGGGTGTGTGTGGGCTAATTAGGGTGAAGCTGATCTGAGGGAAATACAGGTGTTAGCCAGACCGCACTCTCTGTACAGAGTAATGACGCTACTGAAGCCCCCTCATCCTCAACAACCCTCCCTGCAGGGTAATTTGTCGCTACACTGTACAACCATGCATCTCTCTGCTCCACTTCTGTTTGCTTTTCATTAATTCCTTCCATGCCATTATTTGTTAGCATTATTTATGGCCCACAGAAATATTAATGCCATTAGCCCGATGCACACCAAGATGCCACCGGGGTCCTTATCAAAGCCACCAGGGCCAGAACTGTTGAGTCTTTATCAGGTCAAGGTGGTCCTATTCACATTTGTGTAGATGTACATTGTTTGAAACCCGGACAAGCTATTTTACTTCATTTTCCTTTATTAGTATTATATTTCCTAAAAAAGCTCAGGCCAATAAATAACAGGCTTTTTGCCAGACAAGGTGACATTACATAATGTTAACTTCCTAATCGGTGACAATCTAATTTAAGGGGTGAATGGTCTTTATCCCTTTATGCTACTGAAGACAACTAGTCCAGGGTGCTCTCTACTTTTTGCACTTGAGGCCACAGGAAGCATTCTCCATTGAGTGCGTATACAAACTCAAATTTTACAGTATAGTAAGAAGCTTCGAGTTGGGTGCAAGCACTTGCTGAGATGAGTACAGACTACTACTGATAAAACATGGGTATCTATCTATTGCCTGTAATATTAGGTCTTAACGTAAATGAAATAAAGTCCGATTAAAAATTACTCAAAAGCCTGTGAGGCTCTAACATGGCATGACAGTGCACATAGGAGGAAGAAAAAAGAGAGGCTGGAGTCTTTGCTTCTTACTTCTGATCATTAAATTATAACTAGGCTCGGAATAAAGAATTCATGAGCACAAATCGACAGAGCTAGAGGAACAGACAGTAAAAGGAGAGAGTAAAAAGGGTGAGTAATGGGAGGCAAAAAATGTTGAGACAACTGCAAGATCGACAGAGAAGATGGGAAGGAGCTAGGAGAGAGAGAGTAGGCTTCTGTTAAGTGCATAAGTGCCAATATGCACCCATTGAGGTGGAACTGGACGTGCTGAGAGAATATTGTCCTAGGTCAAGCCACGTCACTATCACTTGGTTTAACTGAAGCAGAAAACAGCTGATGAAAAGTGGGTGAAAAACCTGAGTCAGCTCCATTTTGACACTCATAAAAATCCTTTCTTTGCTAAAGGGATATTTTAGAATGACTTCCCAAAATTATATTTATAGAAATTATATGTACAGACTATCCTGTCCTATTCACGTATTATCTGGTGAGTTTAACTGTTAAAGAGAATTGCACGTCTATCAATGTCAATGGATGCCGATGAGTACAATTTTGGAGTATCTCTGAATTTTGCTAACACTGCTTGAAATCGAATGGGTACAATGTACAAACATTAATAAATTCATGTAACGAATCACCTACATCTTAATTTTAATTGAGAAATCTATAATTTAACACAAGCCATTAGGCTTGTGATGTCAAAGTGTGAAATATTGTGAGTCATTTCTCTACACTGCTACAAAATTCAAGGTACAAATTTCAAAGCATTGGAACAAGAACAAAAACAGCCAAAACACTTTAGAACTATTAGTCTAAAAAGCAAATCATCAAAAAGTGTGTTCATTGTTCATGTACATGCTTACATGATAGGGTTACATTTATATGTTAATTTGTACTGAGGTTAAGTCATTTTAATGTATTATTTATTATTTCTATATCATCGTATCTATAAGTAGTGCTGAAGTAGTACTTCATAATCAATGGTGGGGAGCAAGCCCCTACTTAAAATGAATGTAACAGGTTCCTACCCAACTCTGCCAGTAGCATAAGATTGATACACAACTACAAATTAGTAGTAGTCATTCATTTTCTTGCTCTTGAATTCAAAACAGTCCACATAAGCACTATGCAAATGGCACTCCACAGAGGTATTACTGGACCAAATAAACAAATCAGTCATTGTTTTATTTGTTCGTCCAACAGAGTTATAGCAATACTAAAATAAAAATTGGCTTCAGGAATAATGATGGAACTCTTAATATTTTACCGCATGCTCCTGCATTCAATTGTTTTTCTTCAAGGAAACAATTTTGCCCTTCCTCAGGAGCAAACTACACCATTTGTCTCAGCATGCCTTGTTAAGATTTATATGCTGCATGTTCCAGATTGTTCAATTTAAGACTCTTCACAATAGTTTGAATTTGTTCTTCATCATTCTATTTTATTGACTCCATGTTTCTGTCTTTATCCTCTTGGAAGAACCATGACCTGCAACTGCAACCCAGCTGTGTGACACTGGGAAGCACACTATGCTTTTGAATGCTAGTTTTTGAGATTTCATGGTTCAAGACACTCTGTGCCGGATTAAGACAAACAGCCTCAGAACATAACTGAGCCTGCTGTTTGTTTCACAGTAGCTAGTGTTCTTTTCTTTGTGCACATGGCACAGGCAAAATTGGCGCCCTTTAAAATTTTTTTTTAAAAACTGTCACAATACAATAGCACCAAACCATTGTGGTATGTCAATATCAACAGCAAATTTTGCTGTGGCCAGATTAAAGTTATTAGCAATTGTGTTTAGGTTATCAGCATCATTACTTTCCTAGACTGATAGTGTCACTTGCGACAACAGGCAATGGTAGTAGAAAACAATTGATCAAATAAACATTTGAAACATACTGCACAGTGTAAGAGCACTAGTTTTGAGCTTCATATACAACAGACGAGACTGTGACAAGCTCTAACTCAACAAACATTGTCACACCAAACAAATCTGTTCCCAAGTTTATTATGATCATATGAAATACAGAAACATATTTCATGGAATGTACTCTTCTACAAACAACATCCAACCAGTCAGTGCCAGGATATGAAACACTCAGCCAAGGCATTTTTCCCTCCAGGAAAAGTTCCGTGAAGTCACCCATTCAAGCTGTGACAGTGAAGGACTTGGAAGTTTAGCAGTGTTCTGAAGCTCCCTGAACATCATTCCTTGATATGATTATTTCTACCGTTTCCTTCACAGTAAATGTGCTTTGCTTGAGGATATGAGACTGAAACCATGACAAGCTTGTAAATTCCACAAAGTGTTCTGGATTCTTCCCCCTTATCAAAGTATGGGTCTATTTTCTGGTTGCTGTCTGGGTTGGAATGCCCACTAATGCAGCAATCAACAATGCCCGCCAAAAAACAACTCACACCTCTGTTGACAGTAGACTGATTCTACTCATATTAGGAAAGAGAGTTAAAGAGTGGATCCATTTCAATACAAATATAGCACACTTCATACCATCAGTAATTTATGAGCGAAAAGCCGAAATCTCTTTTCTTCAATGTTTGGTTGGCAGTTTAACTACGCATCGTCTAGCCAGCGGTGATACACTCCCCTGTCCTCAGATTAGCCTCCCACCGTGCCCCTGCAGTGCAAGGGTTCATGGGAATGACCAATGGGAAGAAATGCTTTGCTCCTTCCCACAACCACTAGACAGCTGTAGTAATACTTTCACCCTCTCCCTAAATGACTTGAAAACAGACACACACACTCCAAACATTGTTTCAATGAAAATTGAAACTACAATAAATGCATTTAAGTAATGTTCCGTAAAAAGTCATTGTGCTTATTACAGTTGGGATAGAGTTGTGAATTGATGGTGGTTCTCCTTCTGCGCCCCAGATTGCCTCAGAACATTAATCATTAGAACCTGACGTGGTGAACTACGGCCGCCGGCCCTTATTCAAACAGTCATATTTGTACTATAGAAAAGTTGTCCAAGGTTCAGGAAATAATTTCACATTGGAAACTAAAAAAGATCATCTCATTTCAGGTTACCCTTTAATGTAGTGTGAAATCGGTTTAATTCATTGATGGTGATAGAAGGCCCTCTCATTTGAAATCGATTGGATGTTCATCAACTTGATTATTAAAAAAACACATTTGTCATTTTAAGGCAAAAAAAATATTATAATCACTTTTCAATCAGCACCTCATTCGTCCAACTAAAACACCACCTCTCTCACTTTTCTCAAGTTTGAGCTTGTGATTGCAAAGGATTTGGGCATTGACTTGAGGGGGCTGAAAAATGGAACAGAAGGCAAAGCAATGGGTGGAAAAGAGAAGGTGGGATGGTGCAGAAGGAGCAGTGGGAGGAGAAGGAGCTATGAGTGTATCGTCCTCAGAGAAGGCAGAAGAACTGAAAGCCAAATGTGTTCTGCTAAGGAAGTGGGTTTTGCGTTGCACTATCATCATAACACTCAGCATTGTGGGTATAGCAGTGATTAGTGTACACTTCTACCATTGTGTACCTTAAAGTTGCCAGGTTTGATGTCTAATAGACTATAATAATAATTATTAATATTATGAGTGGATTCTGAAATTAATTAATGGCTACATTGATAGCTAATTAATTATTGAGGGACATTACTGACCTAAAAGTGTTCAAAATCCTCCTTTTTGACCCTCATAATAGCAACGAGAAGAGGTCGGAAAGGGCAAGATTCTCCTTTAAAAAAGCCACATTTGAAGCATTCCCAAATTTCTGATCTTACAGACATTTGAAAATTTTTGTACTCATAATATCACCTGCCCAAAAATTGGAGTTAAACAGATTATTTCATTAACAAGTTATTGCAAAATGCCTTTTGAGATCATGGAGAACTTTGACCTGATTACTCCCAAATTCAACTTTCATTGCTTTCTGTACCGTTATCCTCCCTCACAAGGCTTATGTGGGGTGCTGTAGCATATCCCAGTCACCTTGATGTTTAATGTCAAGTAAGCATACAGCTCATTATGGATATTCAGTCAAAATATACGCCAATATTGAGAGTCAATTAAAGTATCTATATAAAAGATAAAACATGTCAAATCCACATCTAAGTATGTTTTAATGTAATTACATTCCTAATTCTAATGATGGAACAAAAAAGCCCCAAATCATGATCAACATGGTATATTTCATAGTTGGGTGGGGGGATAGTTTTTCAGGTCGTTATGTACTTTACAAACTCATCTATACATGAAACACTGTGTCCATTTGACTCCTTGACCTTCACGTTAACCTTTTCGACATTGTCATGAATGACAATTGGCCTTGGCTACAAGGAGGCCAATGTCAGTTTTTGCGGTGCTGCACAACATTCTCCAAGGATTAAGATAAACCTCGGGATGACCAAGGTTTTTTTTTTAAAGCAGCAGTCTTTAACAAAGCAGATTTATTGTGTGATATCTGGCTGCTTGACATGGAGGCATTAATGTTTCACTAATCACATTAACACAGTGCACACCAGATCATTGGCATGGAACACAATGGCTACCCTTCTGCATTTTACTACCATTGAAGCGGTGTAGTGTCAACGCTTAGGAACAAAGATTCTTTGATGGGATGAGAGAGTGGTATTTGGAAAAACTGGTTTTACAGTAAAATCATCTGTTTACCGCTGGAGGAAATTGGGAATGAAAGGAGACAATATGAAATAGCTAAACAATCAAGTCTTTAAGTAAAATCAATCTATAGGCTCAATGTCGCGGAGCTTAGTACAGGATGGATTCTCACAACCGTGGTTGTCATCGCCAGAGGAGAAAATACTCAAGAATTATGCATTTTGAGGCATAGGCAGAAAGAAAAGAGTTGAGGAGGTGTCTACACTCTGTATTCTGTTGTAAACACCCCAGAATAATGAAGACGACATGTGTTTGATTAAATGAAAATACCGCTTTGAATAAAATGACAAATTAAGAGAACCTTAAATCACACTCTTGGCTTTAAACAGCAAATACATGGGGTAAATCTCCTCACATATGCAAAAGAGACAGAATCTCAATAGCATTAGTGTCAAGCTTCACTGTCACCTGTGTCACTTTTGTACAATTGCTTTGCTTGTGTTGAACCGGTCTCCTACATTCTTCACTGACATCTCCGAGGCAGGCCCTGTCTCTTCTGCCTGCCCACTCGCTAATGTTATGTGGCAGAACAAAAGCCTTAGTGCTCATGCCATGGAAGTTCCTGGGCATGAGTTGCGCTGAAGGTAATATTACCGCTCTTCCAGTATGTCAGGCGATGGACGTGGGGAATGCAATTGTCATGTTTGCTTTGTTTGCCGTGCGGTTTCTTCCCCACTCGTCTGGCCTGTCTGTCCTGTTCCTTCTGGCTTTTTTATTTTTTCACGTTCCTCACCTCCCCCTCATATTCTCATATTCTCTGCTTGACATCTCGTTTGAGTTGTTTTCTCTGGCGCGCTCACCTTCTCTTTCTGCTTTTGTGTCTTTGATGCCATCATGGACGGATGAATGACTGAAGCCATAAGGCTGATCCTCCCACACTGGTTGGCTGAGCCGTCCTGTGCTGCACTGTTGATTCTCTTGCTCAGCCCATCTGAAAGAGACGGCAAGCAGGCAGAGTGTGACTCAGATGCTGAGGTGGGTGGTGCGGGCACAGGTGGGTGGTTAAAAAACGTGTAGCATCTTGAACGCACTTACTTTCACTCGGGAGATACTCTGATGAGCAGCTTCAACACTGCAAATTGGAAATGCGAAACTGCTTTCAAATGTGATTTACAGTTCAAAGATCGTTGCTGTTATATCTCTAGGTTGTTTTGGAGGAGAACCAAAGCTCTCAATTTGATGTGCCACAATCAAACTGTTACTTGTTATGTTTGCTCCCGCAGCCTCCGAGTCAAAATAGCACGAGCAAATCAGCATTATCATAATCAGTCAATCCGCGCGCTGCTTCTTAGTTTCGTATTTGGAATCATCAAATGTTTACAGTATAAAAGGGTTTCTTAATTTTATTAAATGCTTGAAATGAGGCTATGAAGCAACTTCAAAAGCATACAAACAAATTGGGATAGTAGAAAAATGGGAAATAAAAAGCTGGCATCATGAAAAGAGAAAGCATCGATATATATGTGTATACATATATATATATATATATTTGTGTTAAATTGGATTGTTTAGTTTGGAGTACACCAAATTGAAAGGAAGGCAATGTTGGTCCATGAGCAAGTAAAGAGGTTTTAAATGTGCCCCTAGTCAGCCCATAGGCTTAGATTTTCACATGTGCCACGGGTAATTCTCCCTGGCAGGCTCAAGTGACTAAGTAACATTGTGTGCTCTAAGGGGAAGTGCAACTGGCTTATCTTTGAATGTGATTATCTTTATATAATTTGGCTGTCTGTGAAGCGGGGGAGTGAGTCACTATCTGAGGGCTATAGAACGTCTCTTCTTTGAACCACACATAACACAAAGCCTTTGGCTGGACAGTTTTATACTGGACTGACAGTTTTTCCTCTACATCCAGTAAAAAAGATCATGGTTTAGCAGCTTCAAAAAAAATGGCGCATGGTTGACACCACATAATCCTGCCCCCAAGTTAGAAAATACCTAACAAAATGCTATGCTGAATTAACAAATTTCATGAAATGCTGGAATGTATGCAAATGTAGGCAATACCTTAGTTTTTTTTTTGTCTGATGTATAGTACTAGCAAAACAAATCAAAAATCTTTGGAGAATCATGGCCACTTTCAAGAGAAACCACTTTTTAACCCCAATCATTTGCTTGGCTGTGTGCCTTCTTAAACAAAGCAGAAAATGAGCAAACAAAACACCGTAAGTTCATTTAACTACTGTTATTTTCTCATTTACAGTAGAAATCTATTTTAGGGGATGCTTCCAGCATTCTTAAAAATCAATAGCCATCAATTAGAAGGACGTTAGCGCCTTGACTCCAAGGAATTCTGTGTATCCCTATGGCCCATGCTGATTTGGGAAAAAAGGCATTGAAGTCTGCTGTTTCTCTTGCCTGGAATCTGTTTTAAAATGTGCTTAAATTGAGTGGGTGGTTGCAATTTGTAAAAGAGGCTGCTAAATGTTGCTGATGTATAGTTTATTGGATAGTGATATAACAAAATGTTTTCAAAACAAATGTTTGAGTTCATCTGAAATTATTTCAATATTATTTGGAATTTTGTTAAGCAGTTGGCAAAAATTATTAGCTAAAAAGATTCACTGCAAAGGAAACATAAAATACCATCCGAGTGTTGCTTGTAAATCAGTTCACCTAGTTTACCATTCTTCTGTATGCTGTTGTGGTAATAGTTTGTTAAATGGCAAAAAGTATTGCTATGGGCTGATTTTTGCACAAGCCTGGAATCTATATATCACAGCTCCAGGTCTGAAGA
The DNA here is from genome assembly GCF_051989575.1 of Stigmatopora nigra. NCBI lineage: Eukaryota > Metazoa > Chordata > Actinopteri > Syngnathiformes > Syngnathidae > Stigmatopora > Stigmatopora nigra. Next base: position 6,007,477 of record NC_135511.1, on the reverse strand, counting down.
GGAATCACTATGGCTGTCTACCTGACACCCACAACCATCTGCTGGCAGGCCTGTAGAGAAGCCTTTATGGATGTGCATTTGAGTGGTAATTGAGCCTGAAATGTGCTCAAAATGATTGTCCTGCTGCACATCAGGCGCTCAGAGCAGCATGACAACCTGAGCAACCGACGCAGGCAGGCAGGAAAAAAAAAGGATGAGGGAAAAAACTAATTTCTTTTTCTCATTAGTTTGGAATGATGAGAAGAGATTACATAAATTCATCATTAATTTGCCCTAAAATTCAGTGATATCTATCATCTGAAATACAAATTTTAAATATATATATATATATATTTTTTTGGTTTGTGAAAAGAGCTGCCTGGACAACAACTACAATTAGGGATGGAAAATATGATTTTGCACGCCGTTTCAACTTCATTTGTTCCCATTGTTGGTGTTTCATGTCCAATTCTTTGGCCTGGGAGGGCTAGCAGCGATTAATAACGGAATGCGAAACATGTGTTAACAGCCAGTTCTTCCAGTAAAATAAATCTTGTTGTCAATAAAGGGCAATGAGGTAAAAGGAAATTCTAGGTTTAAATAATCAATGTTAAAATAGGAAAGGTGCATTAAACGGGATATTTGTCAATAATACAAAGTGTGCTATGTAATTATTTGATTCAAGTCCCTTGAATTGATTCCATAAATATATATTTAATAATTACGTTTCATTTAGAGTTATAACATTACAAAGCAATGATGATGTTTTTTTAATCATTTTGTTGGACATTTCATGAATTCATCTGTTTCACCAAATATCTAAAATATTAAATTTTTTTATACTGCAATGGCAAGTTAATTTTTCCGATGGGGATACGTATAGAACTATTGTGGTCAGGACTGTAATTACGGATGAGATTGATAGTACAACTCTACTATTTCGAGAATTTTAGCAAAGCTTATCAATAAACAACACAGTCTTGCCACAGCATGAGTTTATTAGTCATGTATGTCTCCCCAACTCCCACTGCAAACAACGAGTTCCCCGTGTTTTAATACATGAAAAATAAGTTAGTAGCGATTTGTCTTTGAGTCAGCCTGACAGATGCCCCTGGAGAGCAAAAGGCCTTAAGAGGCACTTGTCAACTATGGGTTTCAAACAAAAGGCAAGCGTCCTCCCGGTCGGCAGGGGACACACTCTCGGATCAGAGGGCGTGTTACGATGTCTGACGTCCCCACTAAGAATTGAGCAAACCCAAATTCCCAGCACCTGTCAAACACAGCGGGGATCCAGTTTGACGATGTCCCACTCTCTCCACGCCCTTCGCCTGAGGTGTATGTGTACAGTAATCATCATGGCTTCTGTTTCAGATCTACAGTATAATCAGTCATTCAAAGTGACACCAACACACTGTGCTGTGCTTGTTGTGTTTTGTTCTGTTACAGCTCAAGACATTGGGTGTTTGTGGTTTTGGGAAAGGGTAATTGCCTGACAAGGGAAGTGAGTCAGAAGGAAATGAGCATCCACTGAGGAAAAAAATGTTTTACAAAGTAACTCATATACGCACAACAAGAGGAGCCTGCTGGTAGAGCATTACTTATTCCCTCTTAACTGCCGATCCTATTCATTTTGTGTTCAGCTTACAGTGTGTGGGTGCCGTTGCCTCACCCAGCTGAATGCGTAACACGCTCAGCAGTACCTAAATGTTACTCTGGGGACACGGCTTCATAAGAGCAATTGCATGCATCATACCGACTCCATTTAAATACCAAATATTGCCCATTCGTTTCTACCTTCACAGGACTGTGTTTAGTGCAAGCCAGGGGGATTTGAGCTGGCAAACAAATGGGACTAGGGAAAAGATATGGATATGGTACAAATGAGAACAGGAAGTCCCCTGGGAGCTCCCTCCTTCTTGTGGCACCCACTTTCACGCTGTGTTTATCGCCTTACTCGGTATGAATTATGAACACACACATTGTATGAAGCTACGAACACAAGGCGTCCAAAGTTCTGTGTGCTAAGAGAGTGGTTGGAGCATCAGCCCCGTTTATATTTCACGTTTCTACACATAGAATTGAACAACATTTTCAATATTTTGTAATCAAAACAACATTTAAACAAGCGATAAAAAAAATCTCACACAGACAGGCAACCAATCACATTAATAGTCATTTTAACACTTTAAGGAGACGGATTTTTGAACACTGCAATAACGCAGCAATATAACAATAAAATAACGGGACTACTTTTTTCGTCCTCGGAAAAAAAAGACTAATATTGCTGCAGGTTACTTTGTTATTGTAGGTGTGAAAGTTATTTTTTTTCTGTGTATTTTCATGACTATATCAAGGGTATGGAGGCCATGTCTCATACAGAAGTTTCAAAGATACACAAAATTGTTGCATTCAACATATGACTTCATGATTTCTATATTTTGAAAATGTTCATTACTGAATGCTCTATACATTATCACAATTTTTGAAGATACAAAACATTTTAACTTATTGCTGCCATTGAAGGCAACAGATAAATCAAGGTTACCTTAAAAAAAGCTGTTTTTACCTTGACTACAGAGTATTTTTTTGAAATTACCGCTTACAGCTCTGAAACAAAGGAAATAAATCAACAACCGGTCTAGTATTCTAGCAACTTGGATGTGTTTTTATGAATTATCTCATTGCTTTGGATTTGTAGCTGCTATTGATTAAACAAATGACAGTAACCTCCCACTTAATATCAAAATGCTTATACTACAAACACCCTTGAGCAATCAATGGTGCTTAGTGTTCCTCATTAAAGACAAGGGGTAAATGTAAAGTGAATTAAATTTCTTGATTAAAAAAGTCTATACTATTAAAATATTGCACCTTGGAGTAGCATGTTATTATCCTTTTTACTCTACTGTGCTGATGAAACAAATGTAGGAGCAGAGCGGAAAAATCTAGATACAAGATGGACACCTTGACCTTCCCCTGGCAAGCCGCCTACAGCCTCAAACCCACTCAACATGACGGGTATCTGCACATTGTTGCTGAAACTGTGGCAGGCGTAATTGCGCCTCTTGTCTATGTGTGATGAAGATATTCTTAAGGACCTTTTCTCTGTGCATCTGTGCAATGCGACTTAATCTGAGGATCAGGCTCCAAAGGTCCCTTGCTGTAGTCATAAATGTAATGAGACACTGTTAACTCAATTTTACAAGGGAAAACTAAGCCTTTTCACAGGGCGGGTGCACATTATTCCTAGCCTTTAATAGTAGAATATCTAAAGCTGAACTTTGTGTAGCTGGTTTGCTTCCAAATTTATTGCCAAAAAGATTAAAGTGAATAGTGTAAATGTTATTTCATTAACTGTGGTCATCATAAACCCTTATTTTTTGTCAATAATGTAGCTGTTTTCATTAATTGACTTGCGAGGCTGGCATCAAATATTTATTCCCAGCTGAGCCTACCCGTTTAAAAGGATTGGAGGTGTATTGATATCAATGGCAGCTAATGAATTAACAATTTTGCAATATTTACATTACTATAACAGATATGGTTGGATTAGCCAAAAATTGTACTCCCATATGGGTAACATCATTTCAGAATAATACTCAATTAAATGTGAAAGCAGTCAGCCAAAAAAAATCTAAGTAGATAAAAAGTATTTAGAGAAAAGAATACTCAACATATGGATGACTGCTTACAAGGTCAGACTTTTATTTTTAAACCAATGTTGTTTTTTTCTCAGCGATGTCATTTATATCAGGGGGCCCCAACCCCTGGTCTGCAAGCCACTGTGTCCATTAGCAAGTGAAATAATTATTAACACTTTAAACTTACGTACACGAGGCACCGTCGAAGCTTAAGTATGGAGATCATGGAAAACGAAAGGCAGACTATACCCTGGACTGGTCGGCAGTCAGTTGTAGGGCACACAGAGAGACAAACTACCATCGGCACTCCCAATCATACCGCCACCAGCAGGAATTTAGCCTATGCCCACTTGCACCGAAGTCAGGCGAGTGAACCCCTACACCACGAGGCGGCTCCCACTAATCTATATGAACTGTTATTATGATAAATGTCTAATTCACTTAAACTGGGAGGACTAGCTAGGATCGCCGCCACCCTCTAGCATTCAAAAATGGATTGGACGTCTACCACTATCTATGGCAGTTAACTGAGTTAAGAAATCTCTGAAAACTGAGATAGAGAAAAAGTCCTGATTCAAAAGTATTACTTGAGCCTAGCACTCATTGTTCAGATTTCTTGACATGTACTGTACACAGCCTGCCCTGCATGCACAACACGCCCAATGAATTTGGCATTATTGTGTGTCATACTGCCCTCTAAAGCTAGGACAGCCCTGATACAAAGAACAACACGTGGCACATGTTTGAGAGGATAAGGTCACAGTGAACTGTGTCAAAGTAAGCCAGCAAAACAAATGAGTATAGCCTATTATGCCAACTGGTGCTTACGATACATAGATGCATGTACACAGTACTGCCAATTTTACACAATCAACTCAACCTGAATGGCCGGAAGCTAAGATTGTGTGGTAAAAAAAAAAAAAAAAAAAAAAAAGAATAACACTTTTGTCCAAGTGCATGCTTGCCAACAAATTTAAAATCAGCATTTTGCCGAGTCTATGCCCTATTTCTTCTTCCTGTTAACATGCAGTTTGCTTATTCAAAATAGAAGTGGATATAGTAAACTAATTAGACCCGCATACATTGTGTGATTTACTTCCTCTGCCCATGTTGTATCAATGTTGTCTTCATTGATACAACATGAGATACCTGTATTTACAGTGTAAAAGCCCTCGCAAATCAAGCTGAAAGAGAAATTAGGTCAAGTAGGATTCTTGCAGAGAGCATACTAGATGGTGCGTTGCAATGGGAAAAGTTTGGTTAGGACAGTTAAAACAAGTTATATCTAAATGGAAATGTAATTAACAATGTTTTTAATTGATCCTAAAATCTTAACATGTTTATGAATACTCAAAGTATAGGTACATCATACATGCTATAAACAATCTGTACTAATCATTTGCTCTAAAATATAAGTAACAATTCTATAGTTTCCTCTGAAAAAAAAGAGTTTAACATTTAACACAGAAATTGGAGTTAGTAAAGTTTTCTTCCAAGTTATGCTAAAACACTTCCTATCTTCTATCACTGTGCTTTAGGTCATTTTGAGACTAAATTACGAAATGGATCCAACCAAAAAGCCTGTACTTTACACCGACCGCTGATATAAATACCTCTCAAATCATGAAATGTCCACTATGGATAGATGGACGAGAGGGCAATCAGGTAAATAATGGTCACAGATTTTACACGAGAGAAGGCAGCACTGGTTGCCATGAGTAGTAATGACCACCTTGAACAACTCTTAGTGTGCCGTTTGATCAATGCTACCTGATGGGAAAAGAAAATCAAGCCCATAAACAGGCCCTTGGATGCTAAAAGGGGAGCGGGACCTGAGGGAGCAAGTTCGGTGAGAGGTGTATTGATGTTCAGATTCCCAGAAGTAGAGGTGTTGAACCCTCTAATACTTCTCCCTTATTCGAAGAATAAGTGTATAAAAATGACGTCCTTTGTAAATGTAATTAAGATTACCAAAAGTGTCGGGCATTAAAGGCATCAAAAAGACACAAATGACCTTTTTGTTTGTCTTTGAAATCATCCGTCCGTGGTTGAAAAGTTCATTTCTACAAATGGAACTGAGTGCTAACGACTCTTCTTGAAGCTGAGAACAGCAACAGACGAAAGACACCGAAAATGAAAAAAAAAAAAAAGAAGAAGCAGTAGCAGCCAACTTTCTCGTCTCAGCTAAGAAGGCGGCATGTTTCTATGTCACTGTTTTCCCTTTTCATGGCAAAGGGAGGAGAGCCAAGGTCGAGCGTGTCAGTGTGAGTCAAGCCTGAAAGTGTGAAGACTCCAATTAGACATAGCCCGGGGTCTGACTCCAAAAGACAAGGATAACATACACCCCTCCGCGAAAATGTGCCAAACAACGCCGAGTGCAAAGATACACACACACACACACACACACACACACACACACACACACACACACACACACACACACACACACACACATACACACACCACTACGCACGCATGCATCTTCACATCCCTGTTTTACATGAAATGCATCTTGATGCCACAGCTGTTTGCACCCCATCCATCATCTCTAGCAAGCAACAGGCACAAATATTAACAAGCAAAATCTGTCATGCCCAATTACCGCAATAAGGAACCTGCTAAGGCAAGTAAACAATTTATTAATGTATGGCTCATGTATCTAATTAAGTTTTTAGGGAAAAAAATATTTTTAATTTCACAGTCTATTTGCACTTAATCCCAAACACTATTTAACAATCACAGTATTAATTAACAGTACAAATGCTATTCCGTTCTCTTTTACTATTTTCATCATTGTATTTGACAAGAAGCACAACTATGTGGGTCTTCTTATTCTTCTGCTGTACATTTAAATTAAATCAGTAAAATTTTACAGGCCCAATCCATTTCAAATGGGAGGGTTGGCAGACTTTGGTTAATTCCACTCAAATAGGTTGGATATCTATCGCCGTCAATGGCAGCCAAAGTATCAATCAACTTTGTTTATAGTGATACTAAATTTTACTTGAGTAGGCAATAATAGCAACTTTGGTAATAGAGTACACAGTATATCATTCCAAAAATGGTTACAGCAAAGGTAGAGAATGAGGGAAACATTTGAATGGAAGGCGCAACAGTTAAAACTGATGATGATTGGTATCATGAAAGCTTTGGTAAGTCGATGAGTAGAAGAGGAAGTGTAGAAATGGATGGTGCTCAGTTGTTTTGCCCACTGCTCTGTGGCTGCCGGTGTCAGGGGTACTAGTGACCCAAAACCAAATACCCTCCCTGCTGTCGTGCATCTCTCGAGACCTTCAGTCCGCTGACCCAATTTATGAAAGATTGATCTTCTTCCAAACTCTCAATATGATCTCTGCACCACTTTTCACTAGCCCATAAATTTGGACTGTAACTTTACACAAAGTCTCAATGAATGAAGGGCAGAATATTTTTTCTACATTTTATCATTCAGGTTAACCGTGTTAAATGGAGACATTGCTTAGAGTTCGGAAATTGCTAGATCAAGGTTTTTGAGAATGCAAAATGCAAGTTATTTTAGTAAAAACAAAAAAAAAAATCTTGCCACATCATGTAACTGTACGAGACAGTTCCGACCACACCATAAATAAGAAAACGTCAGTTTTTGCTCAGCACGCAAAAACCCAGGCCATAATACTGCAGTACAAAAATAGACAAGACTTCTCTTTTCAATTTCACTGGGTTTGACCAACAAGCAATATGTGGAGGATATGGTTTCATTACATTGCATCACAATTGCACGGATGTAAAAAATGTGTCCTTTTCCATATTGTAAATAGTACTGTACATACAATTTATCTGAGCTAGCAGTGTTTACAGTGAATCATCATATTTCAGTGCCATTTAAGGTTTTAGACGTCCAATTATTCATTTAAACCGAGAGACACCGGCAGGCAAAATCGTGGTCACAATTAATACTGAAGTATCTGTGCCACCCCAATAGAATGAGTGTAGATGTTTGTTAAGCCTGTTGCATTTTTTTCCTCCATTCATTTTAGCTCATGTTTGTTTAGATAAGACGGTTGCATCACCTGGTACGGAAAAACTAAACACACCTAATAATTTATGTAACAAGTCCGAACATAGCATTCGACAAAGTGCTTGTTTTAAGCCTGTTCTCCACCAGTTTGTGCATCTTGCCACACAACTTTGGAAAACAGTAAACTAAACATGTTCAAAACCCTCAAGAGATTGAACCATCTTCTCTCGTCGCTAACTATGCTCCTCTGTCCAAGCAGAATATGAGTTAGACTGAGTGGCCCTGCTCGAGCATGTTGAATAATGAATTAGAGGCTGATATCCTGTGACGGAGACTGGGATAGAGCACTTCCTCCTTGGGCCAGAGTGGGGCTTGAATACACGTGAATAATGCATGGTCAAAAGTGGGTCTGTCGAAATGACTCAATACGAGGAGTCAAGTGCAAGATTATCCTTCCGTGGTTATGAAAATATTACAGCCTTTATGCCACGAGAAGAAAAGTGAGAAGATAGGAGTATGAAGTTAACTGTACAGGAATGCTGCTATGTCAACATGACCTCAACAAATGTCCTGGATTTATGTATATATTGAAAGATGAATATTTCTGAAAAGTTGTTATAATGTTGATTTCAAAGATATGGTCGCACGGGAGAAGCAGTGGTGAAATTGGTTCATTTTATGGTCCACTGAGTGATCCAGTGATCCAATTCATAGTATTCTTAACTAAGACTCACTGCCAAGTTTAAAAGGCATTGTCAGACACAGTATTGATCCCAGATAAATATTTAAAGTTTTAAGGAATGTTTTTTTATAACATACTACCTATATATTGTTCATATTCTTTATATTCCAATTTCCATTGCAGTTTTTCAATATAATGTGCAGGTTTTGTGTAATGAAGAACTGGAATATAATCAAATTGATTAAATGTATCAATGCAATTACTGTATGCTGTTCTCAAACATCAGAATGATTTACTTTTCTTCACATGTTTGAGAAATTCAACCCATTTCTTTATTGCTACTGCATTTGGATTTTAATGTATTTTTATTCACACTTCACTGCTTATATTGAAGTTATGACTTTTCTGAATCTAGAGTCTGTTCGGCCTGGCTGACTCAAAACAGGTCCACCTTAGTCTTAAATTCCGCCCTTCTCCGTTTCATCCAGATTCTTGTTACATGGATATGGAAAACTAATAACCATGGCACCTGCCTGTTCAAACAAAAATAAATTCTCTTTGACAGATTTATATCACATTTACTTATCTGTAGGCAGATGTCAATTTACACTTGGAGTTTCCCACAAGGGCAATTGGGCCCCATGTACCTCTCAGGGCCGACTCAGCCTCCAAGAAAGCTGGAAACCACAGGATCCCGCTCGGCCCAAGCGCTCCGAGCTAACCACTAATCCATGTGTTTGATACATTAGACGCTCTGCTTGGCTTTGTTCTGCTGCTATGTGTTGTCCATTTTCCTGCCAAGTCCCACTTTCCCTCTTCATCTTCACTCTTGCCCCTATGCTGGCCCAAATAATTATATTGTTGTCTACAAGATTTCTCTGATAAAAAAATGGAGTTGGCTTGATGCAGTGTCACAAAATTCAAACTGTGAGACCGGCATTTGACCAAACAGGAGCACCTTTTACTGTATTTTTCCGACTAAAAGTAGCACTTTGCCAAAAATGCTCAATATATAAACCATATTTTACATACTATAACAGGCAACATAATGCCTAACTGGATCAATGTTTGTTATTCATTGTATGACATTCCCCCTGTCCGCAACCATCTAGTGGATGCGAAACATATCCCCCCAACCACTATTTCTATTACATTTACTGTGCATTATAATACATTACATTGTAGGTCACAGCAGAGTATGCATATAGGTCACACCCTCTCATCTCATCTCATTTTCTGAACCGCTATATCCTCATTAGGGTCAAAGGGGGTGCTGGAGCCAATCCCTGCTGTCTCCAGGCCAGAGGTGGGATCCCCTGAATCGGTGGCCAGCGGATCACAGGGACAAGGAAGTCGAACAATCATACACACTCACACCCTTAACTAGGAGCAATTTTAAGTGTCCAATCAGCCTACATAGCATGTTTTTGTAATATAGTAGTAAACCAGAGCTCCCAGGGGAAACCCACGCAGGCCCGGGGAGAACATGCAAAATCCACACAAATGGACATGACCTGGATTTAAACCCCAGAGCTGTGAGGCCGACGCACTAACCCCTCGCGTCACCAGGCCGCTGGAAATTTCATTTGTTAAAATTCAAAACAAAGAACAGACATGTCATATAAAATGTTCATTTTGTAGGAACAATACAACAAACTTGATATTTAGCCCGCCACCTGCTTGGGTGTCCGCTCGCTCACAGGGTTTTTGTAAAGATATGTTTTAGAGCATATATCTCTATAAAATACATTTTACCGGTTGTTTCTCTTCGCGCTCAGTTAGTGTCCAAGATATATTTTACAGCATCTCTCCACGCTCCGTCAGTGTAGTGACATCCTCTCATCATGCCAGCTTCGAGGCCATCGCTACGCAATAAATCCCTCATAATGATGGTTCATTTTTTTATTCTTAGTGTTGACCACTCGCTTGGTTTCATTGGGGAAGGATATTGTTGGGGTTTTCCAAATGTCCGAATAACTTCTGCCATTCTTTTATCCCCGGTCTTCTGCTTGCAAGTTCTGTGTGAATTTTGACCATTTACAGAACTTTTTTTATTCCTAAAATTAAAAAAGACAATGTACTGAAGTGGAAAAACAGCTACCTTAAATATCTTAGCAATGAGATACGCTTTCATTCTCTATTTGTTAGAATATGTCACAATCTTGCAAGTGCACTGCCTAAAAACACCCCCAAAGCTATTGTTGTGTTTTATATCACTTTCTATAGCATAGTAGTGGAAGATCAATATGGCTCCTAATGGTTCCTAACTGATTGCCACATAACAATAAATCTTCAAGTTGTTTTAATGCCATCCTTTTTATGAACAAGTGCTTAGAAAGTGGTTTCACTAGTTATTACATTGGTATTGATGAGTTATTTACATACAGCATACAAAAGCAAACCACAGAGTTCACTTTGCAGTCAGTTGTAAAATTCAATTACTGTATTCCAGTTTTTATATCATCTAATAATGTGGTCAAACTCTCCACTGTGTGCACCCTTGGTAAGAAGATTTAAGGGGGGAAAAAGAGAGTTGGTAAGTATTCGTGTCTCATAATTAAGCAGAATTTCAGATCACAAAATTATAAAAATGAAATAATGTAACAGTACGAGTCCAGTCGATTAAAAATCAAGTTATGTTCAAATAACAAAATAGCTTATGATAGCCACTACCATCAACTGCAATCAAGTAAAAAACTATAACCAACTATACATATGCAACTCACAATGGCCCACAATACAATCAAGACGACTCAATCGTTGGAAATGCTCCACTGTGTAATTATTCAAATCACACTTCAATAAAGTAAATGGATGGACTTGCTGAGGTTGAGTAATTGTAGCAGCAAAAAGAAATGGCTCTTAATACCACTTGATCAATGATTAAATTATAGCCTTAAATCCACAGTAACCTTTCTGAAGGAAAATACTGTGAGTGAGATACCTCAATTTGGTCACTAAAAATACATTGAATTACCCATTTGCAAAAGAAAAATAAACAACTGTGTGTAATTTTTTTTTTTAAATTAGATTAGAAATCCAACATCTGTACAACTCATTGGCAATGATGATGATACCCAGGAAAATGCCAAAGGGATTTCATCACATAAGAGCACAGATGGAATAAATGAATAGGACTTAATTATTCATCATGACGTTGGCGTTGTGAAATAGTGAACACAATATATCCATTTGCATCATCCTAACATCCCAGTCTTCTGCCATTGCCAACATTAAGTATTTAGCTCGTACGAATCCTGGTCGTCACCTTTTGAATCTCGGCAGCCTTAAGAAAGAGCTTATTTATTTCACAGTGGCTTAATGCATGGGTGTCAGAACCAGTTCTCAGAGGCTGCAGTGGGTACAGGTGTTCATTCCAGACGATCATGAGAATAAATACATTTTGACAAATCATGTGTCTCAAAAGTGTAATCAGATGATAGCAATCAGGTGCTGTTTGATTCAGAAAAAAAATAATTGGTTAAACTGTCGAGCTGGATCGGTTGAAACAAGATAAATTAAGGAAAAAAATACAATGATGAGCATTTAGAAATATTTCTCCTAATTTAAATGAACACGATGTCTATGGTTGTAATGGGCAGAATTTACAAAGGTCACTTCCTGCTTATTTTTGGTCACTTCTGGAAAATGTTTGGCAATGTATTTTTTAGTATTCAAGCCATCCACTGTTCTTTGATCAACATTTTCCATTGAATTACTGTTGATTTAGGGTCATTTTCTATTGGTTTAGGAGCAGTTACAAGTCACCTTCTGTATATTTAGAACTCCACAGAAAGGAATCACACACCTCAAGTGTCTAAAGCGCTTGAAGAGATGTTGAGATACTTCCATTTCTGAGAGAAAATGTGATAAATGAACAATAATGACTCAGTACCGTAATGCATCAATCTGATATGATACACGGGACACAGGGCAATCCATATGGAAGAAAATCTTCATGACAAAAATAATTGTAAAATTGGCTTTATGCCCAACCTTTTTTAGAAGGAACCTACAGTACGTGTCCTATATGGCAAAAGATAAACTAACTACACACTATAAAAACTCTACAGCCCATGTAGCAGCTAATGTGAAGTTTATGCATGTTGTCCTGACTGCACAGGGTGTAAGTGGGACAAAGGCGGACTTAAATTAAAGAGAGGGACAACAGTTGCAGGCATGCACAAAACATTGAGGCTGGTTGCCTAGTCACAGCGGAACAAAGCGCTGCATCCTGGTCCCGCAGAGATGCTGACTCAACTGAATCCCTCAATTGAAGCCTGCAGTTGGCCTCCAGGAACACAGTCTGACCTACATAAGTCCATGTGAAACAAAGCATTGCCAACGTAGCATAATACCATACTGGAAATGCCATTAAACAATGGTTTGTATAGGAGCTTCTGACATACAATAAAGGAGATCTCATGAAAAATGAAAAGTGGGGACTAACAGCAGTATTTCTGCATGTGAATCAAGCAATTCAAAGCTGAATTAGCCATCAGAGCAAGAATCATTTTAATTTCTCTCAGGTTGTCTGGTCCTTGGTATTAATTGAGTAAATTGGCTTCCTTTTACTGTGAATATACGGTAAGTTCATCAGCACTCCTTAAACATGAGCAGGGAAGAGACAGATTTATGACCAAAGGCTTTGAGCCCACAGCTAGTACCCACACACAATCACCTCTAATTAACTCATTTGAAAAAGAAAAATACTGCAAACAGACAAGGGTAGTTATTTTATATTTAGAGGTGTACAGCCAAGGCTCTGGTGCTGACCCTTTCCATTCATGGTGCATGTCTGAGGGCAGTGCTCACAAAATAGTTGCATTCTGGCAAGATGTTTTGACCGGGATCGGCAACAATATGTTCTGGAGGCACGAGCTCTTTAGCGCTGTATGTGGATACCTGGAGCTTATTCAAAAATGTTTGCAAACATTCTTAACATGTTTCATTGCTATAACAATGTGTTGAATAAATATTAAATTTCAACATTTCTGTTAACAAAGATTTGCATAATAGCCTGCAACACATTTCTATCAGCAGGGCAAGATGCCTGTCAGGTTGTTGTTGTAAACGAACTGGCAACTCTGTGATGGGTCATGTTTCCCAAGAGGACAAGAGATAAAAAGCTGAGGGAAAAATTTGATATGACATTTCTTGGACCATCATTTCCGTTCATTGCAAATGTGGAATGAAAGCCTGAATATTCAATTTGTTGCCAGAAGTTGTTGAATAACAAAGGGTCATGTGGAAAGACATTTCCAGATAAGGGATGCTACATTTGCAGCCAAGTACTCAGTTAGGAAAGATTGAAAAAGTGCGACTGCATTACTTCTGGAGAAATATATAAAATAGATTTGAGAAATGGATTGCATCTGCAAACTCCTCTCCTGCTACAAGTTTAGTTGCAACCCGAGATATAATAAAGTGTGAAAACATGTTCAAAGATGGTTATGCATGTTCCATTTTGTTCTTTTTTCAAATACACAAAAATGACAAAATCAGATTTTTGTATTTAATGTCAGGAAAAATAAGCATTTAATCATGAATGCTCATGATGCATTTGTAGCCTATTCATTTTGATAGTAAGCTAATATGGATACAGCATGTTTTGCCTTCATTATAAGGCTTGTATAAGGCTTTTAATTGTTTTGTAGCTCCAGGCAGATTTATTTATTTATTCATTTGGGGGGGGGGGGGGTCCATTATTGGCTCTTTCAACATTTTGGTTTGCCTACCTGTTACAACTCCCCCTGGGCTAAGATATACCAAGGAGTCGGAACTACCACAGCAGTTGGGTTCGGTCAAGGATGAATCCAGACAAACACTGCAAGTAGCCTTCAGTAATATTTTATTTACAAAAAAAGTCCACAAAAACCTGGACTACGGGATAACATAGGGGAAGCATGAAATATTAAAGTGGCACCCTCAAATAAACACGGTAAAAAACACCCTCCCGGACAGGTGTTCAAATGAACACCCACAAAATACAGGAAATAAGGCCTAAGGGTGCCACTGTCAGAACTGAAGTAATCAAAGTCTAGAAAGAGGAAAAACTTTGTGTCTAAATGCACAAGCTAAATGTATATCCTGGGGTGTCTGAACTTATCTCAAGTCCCCCTATACAACCCAAAATCTTTAACTTTGCCAACATAAATACTAAATATAACAAGGAGTAACATACTCACATTACCAGGTGAAAACTGGGCAATCAAACTTTACCTTGCACTAAATCATGTACTTTCTAAGGACAGAAAGGACTTCACTGCCTCAGCATCTTCAATCACAGGCAGCCAAGGGAGACAAAGTCAGGAATCAAGAGAAACCAAGTCAACCTGAACTGAAAAATTAAAAGGGTTTAAATAAGGACAGGAAGTGAATCTTGATTGGAGGAGGAATGATGGGGAAGTTGTCACAGGTGTGTTGGCCTGGGCAGGGCTTTGTCACAGGGGTGGGGCCACAGCTCAATGTACCTGTAGGGGAAAAGAAACCACACCCTCCTACATCATGTGTTCAGGCTGACAGCCATAACACTACCTCTGGGTTAGCTATTTTGTCAAAGCACTATTTGCCTGCTTGTTTCAATTCACTTAATCTACTTCCAACTGTAAGAAAAGTCTCAGTGCAAATGGTTGAAATTGCCTCCAACTGTAGAATCGAAGCAGGTGGGAAATGGGAGGTCAAAGGCTCATTAGAGCATTAATTAAAAGGGAAAAAAACCTTTCTTGCATTTACTATTGTATCGTGTGATGTTGAACTGGCCTGGATGACCACTTAACCCTTTTGGGCAATCATTTAACTTATCGGCTGCCATTGACAGCACTAAACGTCCAATCCATTTTGCCTGGGGGAGGTTGGCAGCAGCTGAAATGGATTGCATGGCCGCCAGCTTCAATGCCACAAAAACAGGAACTTCACACTACTATTTTTAACCCATTTATTGGTGTGTAAATTAAATCAGAATTCAATTTTTCTCAAATGTCAATTATGGATATATTTATTCACTATAAATCATGTACTTTATTAATGTGCAATACTTTTCCCATTCTTCCAGTGTTTACTTTTGTGTACCACCAAAATAAACTAAAGTTCAGTCTTATACTCTAACAAGCCAATTAATTGCCAACAGTTTGTTTGTTACTTCCTGAGAAGCCTTTTGTGTGTAATATTGTTCTGAAGGACATCTTTCCTTCCTTCAAATCAATAATTCAAGGTGTTGTTTGAGCAGTGAGTAAATAGGATCCAGATCTAATCGGCTAACATGACCTCCATTATCGTATCACGAAGGTCATCGATTGGTGGCGGACCATCAGCATACGTCAAGTACATTTATCAGCAGCTCATTTTAATAAGCACTGTTGCTTGTCAATGGAGAGTTGAGTACATCAAGCATAGAAAGATTGATACATAGAGCTGCAGCGTTAGTGAAACTATTTAAAGATTGTTCTAAGAGCACTCCACAACTAATGCAAAACATCAAACAGGTAATGAGTGACATCATATAAACACTTAAAGTAAAACAACTAACTGTTTTATTTCTTAGTTTGAAGCTTGGAAGCTTATGTGTACTTTTCCATGCCAAGTTTAATCAGAGTCCTCGAGGAAACGGTCATCTGGACTCTGTAAGGAAAACTTGTCTTAATTGTTAAAACTAACATTAACAAACTGGGCTGTGTTCTCCCAGGCTCGGCAGTCTGCGCCATTTTGTTGTCAAGCGCATGAAGACGGAGAAAAACAACATGAACTTGTAATAGCTGCAAAAGAGAGGATACCTGGTATTGTTAAACTTTGCAAGCCTGTGACAGTGAACAGAAGAGAGCCTGTATGAGCTACCTTTTATTTCAAACTACCCCCCTCCCCATAAATATAACACCCCCACCCCTGAATCTGATGAAATATGCACAAGGCTAACAGAGGTGGGGTTGATGCACGGACCTTGGTTCTCTATGACTAACCGCTACACGTCCAGTACCATTACTTATTCATAAGGCATGCCGTGTGAGTGCCGGAGTGGCCTTGCCCGCTTCCCTCCACCCCCATAATGGCACTTTCATCACAACCCTGTTTACATTTAAACTTCCATGAGAGGAGTGATAACAAAAAAGGATCTCCAATTAGTTACAGTGTCCAGAGTACTGGCTAGACAGTGATCATACTGCAGGCACTGATAAAGACAGTAGTTGTGGAAGTCATTGGCCTGTCCTGGTAATCGTCCGAATTTATTAGAGGAGAGGAGTTGAATACTTTTTTTAGAGTATCTCTTTGTTGGATGTAAAACTAGGCAGACTAAGATCGGTACTTTAAATGTTCAGTTAGATTAAAGTAACGGGCTATTATATTGTTGTCGAGTAAGTACACATATATACACACCATGGAAAAAAAATAAGAAGCAGACGCAAAAAAATAATGATCAAATATTAAACATTACAGGAATTTTAGCTTCAGTAGAAAACATAAAAGCTGTGATTCCAGTTCAATCTCCCAATTCAAAAAGATGGGTTTCTCCCCTTGTAGATGGCAGTTAATGAGTTTATATTGGATATTCATATTGCCGCTTGGTCTATATTCTCATTATGCATGTTTGTACAATTATTCTAATGAACTCAGACAACATAATTTCATCCAATTCAAGGCATGGTATAGACCATATTAAAATATGAAAGCATCAAAAACCTAAACAGAATCTCCATAAGTGAGCTTGGAAGCACTCCATTTAAAACCACTGGCATTAAAGTAGGTGGGAGGATTCATTGTTAGAGAGTAAACAAAGCCCAGTGACAAGCCAAATACCATTTCCTACTGTTTCTCTAACACAAAGAAAACAGATCACAAAGCTGAACTGCCCATGGGTTTTACTTAAACTATTCAATAGCAATCATCACCATGGTATTTACCAAAAAGTAGCCATAATGATTGGCAAAATTATTTTTTAGGCGTAGTATCACATGCAAATTTCCCTTTTTGGAGTTTTCCATTAAGTTGTTTTCGGGGGTGCGGGAGGTCATTCCTTCGTCAAAAAATACATCTGGAGTATTTAGTTGGACCATTCACCGATGTGTGAGAAAACTTTGAATTTCTCTTCTGCTGGTGGCTGAAACTTTCGGTGGTACCCACCTCCGTCTCCGTTTGCTTTTTCTTTTTACTCCCCTTCACAAACCCCCACCTCCCGCTCAACAGAAGTCGCAACTACCAACAACTCAGCCGAAAGAATCGCACACTGTTGGATTTCAAATTGAGTGACTTGAAATTGAATGACAAAATGTATATTTGGATGCAAAGAAGCATGTCCTCTTCATATTTTCAAAGGAGTCGGGCGTCATCAAAAAGTAACAGACTTCCTTTTGTAAACAACCATCCTTGTAAGAAGATTATGATTCAATTTTTTTTAGAGGGAAGTAAAAAATGGACCAGCCCGGTGGAGCTGGTGGTTAGTGTGTCGGCCTTATACCTATGGGATCTTGGGTTCAAATCCAGGTCACGTCCACCTGTGTAGAGTGTGTATGTTCTCCCCGGGCCTACGTGGCTTTCCTCACACATTCCAAAAACATGCATGGTAGGCTGATTGGTCACTCTAATTTGTCTCTGGCCGGGAGTCAACTGGGATAGCCTCTAGCACCCCCACGACTCTTTTGAGGATATAGCGGTTCAGAAAAGGAGATGAGAGAAATAAAAAAACGGGAACAAAATGGATGTTTAGCAGACAAATTAACTACTACTACATCTTGCTTAGATTATTTTCTACGGAAAAAAAAAGATTGTGTTTCATCCTCAAAATGGAAGTCAATGTGGTCAGGATTGAAACTGTCAAAAAACTCTCCACTATTGTCATTTCCCCTGAAAATTAGAAGAAGAGTAATAAATCAGATGCAGATAAAGTTGTGAATGTTCACTGCAAAGAAAATTGTCAAATAGAGAATCTCTTCTATAGGCCAAAATAGGTCACATTTTTCTTCAACTGTGCCTCTTGAGTGTCTCATTACGAGGCGAGTCTGGCCCAATCTCTGGACGCCACTAAACACAGACCTCACACTACCTCATGGGAAGCACACATGTACTCTGACACAAGTTGAGCCAGGGAAGCCTCAGACATGTTCCCATACTGCATCACTGTCTGGAACCTGCATGGCCACTGTATCCCCAAACCACTACCCAAAGCCACGCCTCATCAACCCTGCTTTAGGCCCGACCAGACCTGTGATCCAACCCAGACCCGGCTGACACGTCTACTCTCTGTCCTCGTCAGCTGCTTGAGATCTCGCTCCAGATTTCACTAACCCCAATCTCTCTCATCACTACTGTCTCCAGCTTGAGAGCGGGCTTTGCCACCTCCGTCCTTGCCATCGCCATCTGCTTGGTGGGCCAAAGGAAAGAGAGAGGAATGGTTGTGTGCGCCTGCCAGCCAGCAAAGCAGCGTCGCAAAAGGCTGCTGCATCCAAAAACCCTGCGCCGTGCCACAGATCCTTAACACACTGTCACTGTGCCGTCCAGCATGATTGATCTGCTCCATTTAGTTGGAGCAACCAAATCTAGAGGAGGCCTGGTCATTATTTAGCCCCATGACTGCCCTCGCATTACAGTCGCCGGGACTTCCCAGCGAGAAACCTGCCAGCTGGCTCAGAGACCTTAAAAGCATGTCTATTTTGGGGCTTCAGTTCTAAACAAGGCTTTCGTGTAAGATGAGGACGCAGAGATTCATCACTTTTGGTTATCCTTTTAAGAAACATTCCATGAATTTCAAACCTAACTCAAAGATGAGAGTACAGCACAATCAAACTACCAACTTCAACTCAGTTGCTGCCATTGATTGCGAACGACCGACCAATCAGTTTCTTTAAAAATAAACCGTTGACCGCAATCATTTTGGCATCTTTACAATTACAACACAGAAACTAATGAGGCACATCAGCAACATTCATATTACTCCAATGGCTGTAATATTATTTAATACATCAATTTACTGGATGGTGGACCGACAACCGAGTGGTTAGCATGTTCTTCCTAGCCTTGTGTGGGTTTTCTCCTGGTACTCTGCTGAGTAGTCTGTTTGAACATTTTAAATGAGTGTGAGGGTGAATGGTTGTCCGTCTTCTTGTGCCCTGAGATTGGCTGACCACCGATTCAGACCGTCCCCGGGCCTGGTGCCCGTAGTGAGCTGGCATATGCTCCAGCACCCCTCAGATCACTTGTGAAGATAAGCAGTTCAGAAAAAATGAATGATTCATTGCTATATTCTTGTATGGTAAAAATGTTATTGAAACAATGTCGCATGAATAATCATATTTTAAACATGTTTATTAGAACCAACAATCCCACAGTTACGAAACAAAAACACAGAATGTGATAACATTGAATTTTAGCTGCTTCATTCCAGATCCAATTTCACGGTGAGGGTGCAATGAGAAATGCTATTATTTGTTATTTAAAAAATTCAGTTGTTGTTTGTTTCCTCTGAGTGTATTTTTATCAGGACAAGTAAATTGATTCAATGGATACATTTTTTTTGTATTTTGAGGAATATTAGAAAATTAAGGGTGGGTTGTAGTATGTTCATGGATGAAATGCAATAAGGGTGAACACAGAGTTTTTATTTCTTGACATGTGAAACTTCAGCACAATACATGGCTTTAGCATTGGAAGTCATATGAGGTCGATGTGATTTGTTGTCATAGATGCAACATTAAGCCGAAAAATAAGCCTTTAAACTTTAACTGTGAACACTGAGGCAGCCCTTTTAGTTGAAGGCCAGGATTGAGAGGAGAAATGGACTCGTGAGGTGAGTGGTTGTTGAGAAAGTTGCGTGTCCTCATACGTCAATATTTAAAAAGATCAGAGCTTTTTCTCTATAACTTTTAAGGCATCCTTTAGGACACTTTGGACATGTTTCTCTTATACTGGGACACTCACTGTTCTCTCTCTCTCATGCACATTCCTAACTGTGTCAAATGTCCAGATTCTAGAGTTAAAATCTGTGTAGGAGCCTATTGCTTTAATCCAGTATGCCTAGACAGACAAAATAATAAATGTTAACATAAGATGTTGAGTGAATTGTCATTTATTTTCACTGTATTCACCCTATCTTTACCAGAGCTGGAAGCCTACTGCTGTGTGACAAGGAAAGCAAACTCTCGATCCGACTGAGGAAGTTGGAACGTTCGTCTGCGAGCCGTCCAAAGACCACCATGGGAATTTTGCGCAAAGGCTTGGCCCGAAGGATTGTGGGAGTGCAGTGACAGTTGGGGGACTTTTCTCATGTGAAAACAACCCAGTCATGCCATAGAAAAACACACCACTCCAAACAAAGAGGAACCATGACCTGATAATAAGGCACTCTGAGTTTGATCATTTTAGAAAATAGTGGCACATTTTCCCCTTTTCTCTATTCAGAATTTAAGCACGGTTAATTAAAATCCCCCCCACCCCTCGCCCAACTCCCTAGAATGTAATCATGACTGTTACACAAGCAGCAAGGTAATATGAGCTCTTATTTTTACTTTGGTGATGCTAACCATGCTGCTAAGTAGTTTTAAGCGTGTTTTCAACAGTGACATCTCATCACCGCACAGTAGAAAATGGTCCTGAAGTTGAATGAGACTCAAACAAAAGCAGGAGGGAATTAGCGCATGTGAGGCGCATTTCCAGAAAGTGTTTATGTTCTTCTTAAAGCCTTTCTCTGGCAGAAGCGATTACATGAACGTCTCCTACTTATTTGTTTTCATCTGAACATTTGGCTGAGGGGTTTATCCATCTTGACAAGCACATAATATGGCTTTTGGTGCTGTGAGGGAAAAATGAGCGAGATTGGAGAAGAGCGAGGGAGCTGGAGAATATGTGAATGTTAAAACACAAGCTCTATGGCGTGTATTTCTCACTTTCCTAGCTCTTCCCTTCCTCTCTTTTACAGCAGACTAAGATGTGTTGAAAGATCCCAATAATCCCCTCAAAATGACATTAGTCTTTACTTTCCTCTTTTGAGTAGGTGGAATGTATCCGAGCCAAATTACCACAGACACTCTAGGGTGTTGGGAGCGATGTGATAAAAACAAAGTTCCCGATGTAATTTGATTAAGTTGAAAAAGTATAAATATGGCATGTTTTCGGGATGCCATGCAAAGCCAATTAGAGACCCTACATTAACAACATTTCATCTTATCGGGATAGTCAAACTGGTTGGAAAGGCTTAAAAATTCAAGCCGAGTGTTACGTCTTTGGCAAGACATTATGGCAAGACATCATGGCAAAGTAATGAGGAATTAGTACCCAATCGCAGGGGAGCAGTCGAGGACGATGGAGGTGATGCTCAAACCAAAACTTTAACAACTTAAGCAGGATCTTAGAAAATAACAACGACTTAGCAATAAAATCACATAACCAAACCTGACAAGGACAGAGAGACGGTAAACCGATGGACGAAGGGCTTGGGACATGGATCGAAGTAACAAGGAAACATGGCCAGGACAAACAAAAGCAGACGATCTGACTAATGACATAACAATCAGTAGGTTTTAAATAGACTGACATGGGTTGACGAGACAATTAGGAACACATGGGAAACACACGAGGGAGAAAGCAGGGAATACACCATGGGCGGAGGAACGACAGCTGAACACAATGGGCAATCACTCAGACATGACACCAGTAAGAAAAAAGCATAAAACCAAGCAACGCTAACACCAGGTTAACTTTTGCTTCAAAATCCTTAGATTTTGACTGCTAAAGTTATTCCACCAGATCTTCGCTTTACAGTAAGTGGGGTAAAAAACACTAACCCTAACCTCCACTACTTGAAACACATTTCAAAATAGAGCCTTACAGAATACTTCTCTCTCGCTGCAACTGAGTGTTGCAGAAAGAGCAGCAGAGTGTTGATTTCTACTGAAACTAATGGAAAGTCTTCAGAAACAGGCGTCTTTAGGGAATCAAAATTATGAACCCCACTTCTTCATTTCTGGTCCTTTCCTTCTACTGACATACCTTCCTGACTCCATGTCTGATGCTGTCCTTGCCACACAGACTTATGTGAGTGTTGCTTTGTGTTAGCTCATCCACTTTCCTTAGTGTGCAGACATGTTGGATAATTAGCCGCCTTATCAGCCTGGGACACGGCCATTCTACCCTCTTCTGACAGGTCATGCAGCCCAGGACCAGTAGGGGGTAAGAAACAGGGGAGGTGTTGTGATGATAAGGCCACACGAGAAGAGACAAGCGGCAAAGACAAGAGTAAAAGAGGGAGAAAAAGAGCTGGAGAGGAAGGGGGAGTAACCAAAAGATGGAGAGATGGAGCAGTTAAAAAGGGGTAGACAGCTAGGCCCCGCAAGGACAGAGCAGCTGCTCAGGCCTATCAGTTCTTCCATGAGATGTTGGCACTCATTAGCATAAATTCAAATGACAAATGTGGCCCGCTTTGGCAAAGACTAATTAATTCACATAGGGGGGAAACTCACCAGAGTAAGAATTCAAATCATTCAATGCCACAGGCTTGAACAAGTACTAAGAGAGATGATGCAGAACACTATTGCATTTTGGAAAAAAAAGGTCTGATCCTTAACAAGAGCTGAAAAGGTTTTCAATGCAGTATGTAGATATTTTAAAAGTGAAAAACACACAGTGTGTCCTTGAACATTCAAAGTTGCATGAAAAAGGACACTCTCCTGACTTGGGTGTTATTTGATGGACTAAATTCAGTTTGTTTCCTCAAATGTAGATCCACTCATGACTTCTTGATTTAGAAGAGGAACAATGGGCTGGAAAGAATTGCTTCACTTTACACTGACAGCCCATGTGCAGCAGCAGGGATAGGATTAGTGCGCCCCCGTGTGTTAACATGCGCATAGGTGCTTTTTGCCTCTGCCTAAAATTGTATTAGACTATGATTTGATCATAATTTTTAAAGTTGAGATCAAGTTAAGAGAATGTATATAGCATGAGAAATCAGAAAATACATTTAAATTCCATCTCATATAGTTTTAATATTTCCACATAACATACTGTTTTTTTTCTCCAACTTTTAAATGTTGATGTCTGTGCCATATCGGTGGGTACAAAAACCAAGGAGTTGCTACAACCTTTGTAGAAATAACGTCCAACCTCTGCATTACACAATATTCTCTCCCATTTTGTTGCCTAGTAAATAAAACAATTAGTAATATATACTGCTAAATGTCTTTTTCCTCCTAGGGTACAGAATACAGTACATCTGAGACACTGAATCAGTGTCACAGTAAATGATCCATTAGAATGAGATTATAGCTCTATGGACTGAGTTCCCTGACCCAACTTGGGAAATCCTTTTTGTTTTCTCTTTGTAATGGCGCCAGAACATCTGGCCCTCATCAAGTTCAGGTGTTTCTGGCAATCCCAGTCTCTCAACTTTCGCTTTGTCTACATCTTTATGTCTGTCTCTTGATTCTCGCTGGTCCAAAACGTGCGACGCTCAGCCAGGTGCAACCATTTGCGAGAGCAAATCCCCCCGTTGAAGAGTTTAACAGTTACCCAAGATCCCTCCCTGCTAAAGCAGGCTTTTCCTGCACCATAATTACATCAAAACAGAACATGTTGTGCAGTGTGAGGACTATTTATACATCCCCATCCCGAGAGCCAGCTTTCGCTCCTTCTGTTTCCAAGGAACATCTTTCTATGCGTGTATGCACAAGGAGGAAAGAGCAGTGGTTAGGGGGAGCAATATGATTCTTCAGGTGGCATCAGGGGGGCCCCACTGCCACTGTCCATTACCAATTTTCCCTAGACTCCTTTACACCTGAAAAAAACATTAGAACTTGGCCAAATCGCTGGACGTATGTGGGGAGCTCTTGCTCTTGACAGCAGTGGACAGTTTAAAGGAATTGGAGGAAACCCCCATAACCAACTTTCAAAAACCACAACTATTAGAGGGAGCTACTATTCATATCGCCAGGGTCATTTCCACATTAGAACTGCTCTCTGTCCGAAACTACAGCATGTTCCTTGTAGTACAAATCTGAAAATGATGGCATGTTCTGAGCGGTGATGGACAATTAATATAGCATACACAGTGGTTTATTTTAGACTTGAGCTACCATGTCAGTGACATATTCAAATTTTATGAAATACGGAAAGTGGATCGAAAAATGAATGAATAATAAGTACAATAAGTAACAGGGGGAAAAAACTGTATGAACTTAATAAAAATGCATAAAATTGGTGCTATGCTTAATTCTGAATTCAGGTTGCTTCACTGCAACAACCAAAAATGTTTTGGGTAGTAAGTATTTCAACATCGAAAGCACCTCGTTAGATGGCATTTTAATTCTGTGCCATGTAATACGATTGCGTCAGGTTAAAAGTCATAACATCACCATTAGCTACTTTTGCATGTCATTTTTCTCTCTTTAAAATGTTATTTTAATCAAAAGAAATTTAACCTGAACTGAAAAGAATTGAGAATATTTTTTTTAGATCCATTGACAGCTATAGACATTCAATTTATTTGACCAAGTTTGGCAGGAACACAGCATGTTGAAAAGGTGCTGGAGCCTATCCCTACTGACTCTGGGCCAGAGGCTGGGGACACCCTGAATTTGTGGCCAGCCAATCGCAGGGCACGAAGAGAAGGACAACCATGCACACTCACACCCTTACCTTGGGGTAATTTAGAGTGTCCAATCAGCCTACAATGCATGTTTTTTGGAATTTGGGATGAAAACAGAGTACCCGGAGGAAACCCACTCAGGTACCGGGAAAACATACAAACTCTACACAGGTGTGTGAGTGTGAGCGTGAATGGTTGTTTGTCTCCTTGTGCCCTGCGATTGGCTCGCCACCAATTCGAGGTGTCTCCTGCCTCTGGCCCAAAGTCTATTGGGATATTCTCCAGCCCCTCCTGAGACTCTAGTGAGGATAAAGCGGTTCAGAAAATGAGATGAGAGACACAATATGCTGCACTTTTTAGCTGCTTCCACAAATAATGTTGGAGCCTACAACATTAAACAGCAAAGCACTCATTTCAAGCACTTGATGTCACAAATACAGCTGGTTCAATTGAATAAGAATGTGTCACTTAAGGCAATGTCTATTCTGCTGCAGACTACCAGTCAAAAACAAAACAAGCTGTTGTATATAAATCAAACAATCACTCCCATTCTTCATACCAGCACCTTAGGCAGCACAGTAAATATGCTTGAGTTAGAAAGTAGACACACTAAACCAACAGTATACCATATAATAAAATGAAATGAAAATAATAAGGCACTTATAGTATCGACACTGAACATTTTTGCTGAAAATGAGATTGAACATTTGAATTCTGTAGACCTGTTTCTTTTTGACAGTCCTGATGAAAACTTGGAAGCTCGGTATTTCCCGCAGTTTTGGTCACCCCAATATGATAAAACAGAGTATAATGAAATGTGGACTTTGCCGACCAAGGTAGGCTCCATTTCAGGATGCCCTGCTGACATGCGCATAGGCAGGAAGTCGAGGAATCCCAAGAGGGAATGGTTTCATGGTTATGCTGACTGTTTGGATTAGTCGTCTTGCAATGGGCATCGTCTGCTATCACTCTGACATGGTGTTGCTCTGGCCTTTGGCACATATCCATCCCTTTAGATACTTCTGCAACACACAAATCATACATTTAACGTGCCTTTCCCGACCACAGCACTCATGATCCTTTGCCTGGCGGACAGGGAGCTGCCATGCTGACGGGGATGAAGCATCTGACATGTGATGCAGAGAAATGGGATCAAATGTGTCATCGTCTTCTCAAACAAAGGAAGGAACAATTGAGAAATTATTTTTTAAACGGTTTGAAATGTAAGCCTGGAAAAGCCTTGCCAAGTCAACGGTTTTTTTTCAGGCAATACGGATAAACAGATAAAGATTTTCCCACATTTATTTTCTGTTCATAACATTGATGGGATTGTGCTGAATAAAATGACTAATTACAAGGATTTTTTTTTAAATATAAGATGCTTGCAAGATAATGACAGCTTTACTTGAGGTTGACTTCACCAAACTCATTTTCTGTCGTTAATATTTTTCATTAAATGGGTTGTGGGTGCATGTCAAAATTTCTTAGTAAATCGTAATTTGTGTAAACTTGACCTTGGCCAACTTGTTCAGTTAAGATGAAGTCCAGTTTGCTTAAAATTTGGAGTTCAAACTATTTAAATGGAAGTCCAGTCCATTTAAAATATTGAGTTTAAGCGGTAACTTTGCACCCCCATCAAACTCAAACACTGTTTGACTTAAAATTTTAAGTACTGACATTGTTTTTACAGTGTCGTGGTCTGACAAGCAGATTTGTTCAACTAGCCACATTTTGGGGAAATATCATCATAGATCGTACATTATACTATATTACTTGATTTGTATTACCTGTCCACCTTTTAGTAATGTGCCATTTTACTGCCCAATCTTTGTTTTAATTATAGCACTTTCGCATTAACTTAACTTAGTCTGGAAATAAATCTATTTCACTGACATTATGGCCACCAAGGGGAGTATTTTGGGGTCTTTAGTCAGACTGACCAGTTCCCCAATAAGCTTTTCCTGGAAGTACACGAGGGTGCTGTCATTTCTGTTTGCTTCGTTAATTTTTCACAGGGTACCATTCAACTCAAGACTTCCATTACTGTGGGTTTGGCCATTTTTTTTTTTTGCCTGACTGCAACTTTCAGTTTTTGCTGAATAATGGTTGATATCTATAAACAGGTTTGCCTCCTACATTTTTCCATAATGTTTATTTATATTTTGTCCAAACTAAAGTTCCGCTTGAAGTGAATTATAATCACAGCTAACACATGTACCGTTAATTCATTCCAAAAAGGCATTTGTACAAATAAAAACCTCCCATTTGGTAGGCATCGTGCCATCTGCAGTTGGGTAAATAAATGCCCGTGGGCCACCATTTAGAGAAATTTAGCTCAGAATCTCTGTCCAATGTGTCCTATAGTGTCCAGACCTGTGCTATGCTAGTAGACCACACATCCACACGTCAGTTCTTTATTGTTCCTTCCACTGTGGTAATGGAAACAGTCAATGTGGCATGGAGGAGAGGAAGCTGTGGCCACGGGCTGCAGGCCCCGGGCCCTGAATGGTCTCTCCATGGTTGGCATCTCATTACTCTCTTTTACTCAGACACAACCTGTCTCTCTCTCTCTCTCTCTCTCTCTCTCTTTCTGTCTGCCCACCATCATGAAGTAGGAAAGCTGCACTACAATGAAACCACATCCAATAAAATGGAAGGAAATCCTGGAAATGTCGAGCACATTTAGAAATACACTTGAGGTTTCAGAGAAATTGAGGTCACCTCATCTTAGTGTAAGGTGATGCCCCTTCTATTAAAAAGTGAAAGGGGTCTCCATATGGAAAGCATTGTGGAGCCTGAGCATGTACATCTAAAACAAAGCAACTCTAGTCTAGGCGCTAATGAGGGTGACCGTAACGTGTTTACATTGTTATGCTGGCTTAGATAATAGCAGCAGGGTTTCATCCACTTACACACATGCGGACTAAAGACATTTTATGCTCTTTTTCAACTGGGATTGATCAGTTTCTCGCTTGATTTACTCGAATTGTATCACAGTTATGAACACTAACAGAAGTATCTGCCCTGTGTTTGCTTTGAGAATTCAAACATCATCTCATGACAACGCGTCAACACATGATAGGAACAATTTTATTGTGCTATGCTCCAGTTAAACTGTAGGAATCTGGATGTCATGGTAATAATTGCGTGAGCGCTTCCCTTTATTACTTTCAGGAGGTGCATGTTTGTGCATCTGTGTGTGTACTTGCCTGCTCCTGCGCTATCAGTCTTGGTTAGGTTCCCAACCGGCTGTGTGGAGGTTTGTCTTCCCGTGTTGTTGCAGCTTGTGTAATCAGGGTATTAATTATTATCTGTTTGTCCCCCCCCAAGAGGCAGTGCACGGTGCCTGAGCTGCCCAGGGCTTGCCCTGCGTGTCTTCTTTACTATCAATCCAGTCGATTAACTTCTTGTGTAGTATATCACCACCGTAGCCATTCATAAAAGCAAATACGTCGGGAAACATTATACAATTCCTTGACTTTTACATAAGAAGTCCAATCCTTCACCTCTTGATTTTCTGCTATGAATTGAAATTAGATTGTAACTAGTCGAAGTCCAATCATTTCAAATGAATTGGGCGTTGATTACTGAGATTGACAGCCAATGTGATAATTAGATTAGATATGTATTGTTATTATAGTTTTTTAATCTCACAAACTATATAATTAATAGTTTTCATTTATTTCAGAATAGTTTTTATTATTTAGTTTGTTTTAGTCATTGATTGGTCGCATTAACAGCTTTAAAACAAAGTCAACCACTAAACTTTATGTGTTGACTATGAAACACTCTCTAAACACACTTAGCTTTAATGAATAATGGAGAACAGGTCGTAAAAGTCAGTTGTTTTAAAAAAAAGGGTTCTTTGATAAAAGCTAATGGCATGTATGGCAGCTGACTCATATTGAAGATATTAGTAGCAGATGGTCAACTGAAGATTTTTTTTTATGACAACAACAGAATAATATTTTAAATTATAATTGGCATGGTGGCATTTTAGCCCTAGAATTTGCCTTTTTTTGCTGTTGACAAACCTCTGCTCCTCATAAAGTGCAGATATTGGCAAAGAAAATGCACAGTTGAGTTGTTGAAATATCTGTCAGTTATATAGTAAAAAATGAGAATAATAGTGCATATTTCTTCCCATGTCCATTTGCATTAGCTGAATTTTGTAAAAGGAAGGCATCTGCAAAATCATGGCTAAAAAAATAAAATCTGATTTTGTCTACCATACGTTTTTGGGAATTCATGGTGAAAAGACAGAAAATGACACATTTACAGAATATTTCATCGCCCTCTGTATTTTATGGTATAATATTTCCTTTCATAAATTGACGTACACATACTGTATATAAAGCCTGAGGTCATTTAGTTCGGTCATAAAAGATAAATAAAACAATGCGTCCCCATGAGCGTTGCTTAAATGGTGTGAGAAAAGATGTCTCACATTATTCTGGTGTCCTCAGGCAAAGGCTGTGAATGAGACTCAAGTCAACCTTATCCCACGTGTCCTTTTCCCACTCCGCCAGTGGCGTACGGCCATCATTCACTAGCGCGCTTGTTTGTGTTCATTTGTCTCCCGCCAATACCACCGTCGGCATTGCCCCTTCGGATGTACTTGTGAAATGAATTGTCTTCGAGAAAGTCACAGCATCTGGCAGCACTTGCGATGCCACGGGCAGGTTGTACGAGGTTTCTTGAGTGTGTCAAAAGGAGGACAGGGCTGATTAACCTTGCTGGTCTTTAAGGGAAGACACATTTCACCCTATTATGAGCAGTCAACTCATGTTTTCGCAATGATTTTAAACTTAACCTTGAATTTGGATTTATTTTCATCTGGCTGTATTAACCATATATTTTCAACACATAAAATAGATTTCAGGTAACAGTACAGGTAATTTAGAATTCTGGAATCACTGGTATCAAACTAAAGACCCGAGGGCCACATCTGGCCAGTAACATTGGTTTTGTGTGGTCAGCAAAAGTAAACAGAAAACTACATAAATTAGAGAATATTTGTTTTATATTACAAACACACTACAAGTTTTCTACCCACTTTCAAAATATTGAAAACAAAACAATAAAAGGCTCTAAAAATAATGAAAATAATAGTTTACTCACGCATTTTGATTAAAAAAATGTGTACATACTACTTTAGTTTTTGTAAAAGAAAGTGAATATTTACCGTTTTTCATTCTAATTAATAAGTAATCAATCATCAATTCATTCATTTTTTGAACTGCTTTACCCTCTCAAGAATCACAGGGGGGTGCTGGAGCCTATCCCAGCCAACTATGGGCATCAGGCAGGGGGGAAACCTTGAATGGGTGACCAGCCAATCGCAGGGCACACTGAAAAAGACTACCATTTATGCTCATATTCATACCCAGGACCAATTTATTGTTCAACCAGCCTAGCATGCATGTTTGTGGAATGTGGGAGGAAAACATAGTACTGAGAGAAAATGCAAACTCCATACAGGACCTCTCGATCTCAAAACCGTCAGGGCCAATGCGCTAACCACTTTACACCAGACCGTCTGCCTAAAAAATACCATCCTGGAAAACATTTTTTTGTCAATTTACCGATAACAAAGAAAGAAAATCCAAGTAATCCAATAAAGCTAAAGATATTTATTTGTTTGGGAACCACAGCAGAGTTTCTCAAAGGAGCAAGATTTCACCATCCAGGATGAAGGGGGATGTGAATGCTCCTGTCGATGGATTGAAACGAAAAAAAAAATGTTTGTTTTCATCTTCGGAATCAGGAAAATAAATCATTTGTACAGAGTCTGTTGTATTAATTAACAACACCCAATGTTCCCCCGTGGTTCCCAACTGCTTTGAAGATTTCTCCACAATAGAAAGAGAGTCTTAACCATGTATGCACGGTGGGGGATGAAATCCTGTGATTGGATCACAATGCCACATGTTGGCTGATTGCAAGCACAGCAATTGTGTCATAAAAAGCAAGAAAAAGAAGACAAGCCTCTCGGGAATTCGAAGAGGAAAATGCTGCCAAACAGTATTCACCGTGGACTAGTAAAGCTTTTTTTTCCCCTTCACTTGAAGATAGGGAGATTTTCTAATCCTCTGTTCATTGTCAGAGTTATGCGAGACTGGTCGAGGATAACAGTATGTTTGATGGCAATGGAGGGAGGTTTGCCAAGGAGGGCTTCATAAGTTAATGGAGCAGTTTTGAAGCTGACAGCTAAATCTTGGCTAGCGTTATCTATTTCAACCGTTTTGAAGATAATCTGGTGAAGAAACACAGAGGAATAACAACATGACGAACAAGAGAGATGAACAACAGCAAAGGCCTTAAACCACATGGAATTATCAGCAACGATGAAGCAGATTTATGTTGAGAAGCCATGAGAGTTTTTGGGCAATATTCTTCCAGGATAAATGGGACATAGCCTTGAGAAAGTGTCAAAAGTAAACAAACGATGCGGTGGATTTTGCAGCGGTGCCGCTTGAAAAGCAGCTCCTATTGGCTGGGTAATCTTTGATCCTGTGGATGACATGTTGCCTGAGGTAAACATTGCCCCGACACAAGCAGCCAAAATGAAAATGAGCACTCTCATATGCAGGTGCCTGCATGCCAACGCCAACCTTTACTCTAGCAAAGGAGAAGAACAAAACAGGAACTTCGTAGGTATTTTAAGAATAGTGTGTTAGTGCCAAACAACAGCCGAGCAGAGTGGGAAGTGTAAATTCAATAGCGCTTCGTATCGGGGGTGGGAAAAGTGCAGCGCTTTTCCTAAAGGACTGGTTAACTCATTCGATGACATTGGCGGAGATAGAAGTCAAACGCATTTAAAATGGGAGAGCCGGCAGTGAATTATATATGGTTTTAAAAGCATTGGTGGTAATAGATGTCCAATTGAGTCAAACTGGGAGTAGCTGGCAGAATA
This sequence comes from Stigmatopora nigra, assembly GCF_051989575.1. Taxonomy (NCBI): domain Eukaryota; kingdom Metazoa; phylum Chordata; class Actinopteri; order Syngnathiformes; family Syngnathidae; genus Stigmatopora; species Stigmatopora nigra. Next base: position 5,975,698 of record NC_135511.1, on the reverse strand, counting down.
TGATGACTTCATTGACTGAGCAGAAATTTGAGTATGCAGCAAACGTGCAAAATACGCTAGAGAGGCTAAAAATCTGCAATATATATCAAATTAATCAAATAAAATTACATGAACTCATTGGCTCCTATTGACGTCTATTGACGTCCTATTGAAGTGTTTAGTTTTGTAATTTTTGAAGATCATGGAACGAATTAGAGAATTTACATATAATGTCTTGCGCTACTTACAAAAAGAAGTTACAAAACAAGTTCTGGAACAAATTAATTTTGTAAATAGAGGAAACACTATACATTACTCAAGTTGACTGTAAAATTAAACCGAATAAGAGAGTCACATATATAATTCTTATAATGAATTACCTAAACATCTATCACTAGCGTTGGTGGCGAATGAGTTAAATGAGGTAAGGTTCCTTCCACTGGCCCCCAAAAAGTGAAGAGTACATGAGCACTGAGTTATGAGCATGCTGTTGTAAACTAGTAGTGACATCTCTAGCAAATATAATTAATCACCAAAAGTTGCTGCAAAACATCACAAAGACAATAACAGGCCGGGGTTGAGGAGTGGCAAGGAGAAGGAGGTCGCATCTGAAGTGCGAGCTAAGAATAGTCCTGTCTGCGGTTGTGTGCGCATACATGCGTTCCACGCTGGTGTGTGCGCAAACGTATATGCTTATCCCTTCCCTTGTGGGTATCTTGGAGGCTTCTGGGGTCTGTTGGAGAGTAGAAATGCAGCCAGAGAGCCACGAGCCATCAGCAGCCAGGTCAGATTAGGTTGCTGTCGTTGGCCTTTGTGCTGATAAACAGCGCAATGAGTGGCACCTCCCAACCACCACTTCACCCCGGTCATCTCACACTTGTCAGCCCTCCACCGGTCAGATAGGCTTTGACAGTTAAGTAAGAGATAAAGGGAACGTCAGGCCGTGTGTGTGTGTGGTTTACTTGTAACAGATGAGGGTCAAAGAATGAAGGAAGAGCCCTTGGACAAAGGGGAAGGGGAAATTGACTGGCGCATTAGCCCGTGTCTTCCTATCAGTGGTTTTAATGAGAAGAGACAAGGGATCTCTTGGTTGTGGGGATGACCATGGGAACACGGATACGCGGGAGCAGGACACATCTGTCCAAAGCAATTTACCTTCTTTGTCTCAATGCCCCCTCTGTGTTGTCTTTGACGCATCAAAACAGTTTCTCACTCAATTTATAGAGTTCCAAATATAAAAACTACAATGTTCTGACTCTTACGCGGCCCAACTTGCAAGTCTTAGGGGAGACCCTCATATTCCCCCTACTTAGAGGTCTTGCGCTAGGTGGCACTTGACGACAGAATGACATTACAATAACAGAGTAAAAAACCTCTCGATAACAGCCTAGGAGGAAGCAGAAAAAGTGTAGCCCATTCTTTGTCTGACATCTTCTGTTCTTTTTTTAGTGGGTGGGGCAAATGCAGCAAAAAACAAAGACTCTTATTTGGATGCATCTTCATTAGTAAAATCGGAAATAACCTGATACCAAGGGGAAGTGACCACAGAATGTCTCCAAAACAATAGGATGTGACCCAAAAGCAACAGGAAATGACCCGATATCTACAGGAGGTGACTCAGAAAAACCCTAAAATGTGATCCAGACAATATCCCAAAATGCACAGGAAGTCGTGCCAAATTCAGCGGGAAGCTTACCAACAAGCATAGCCAAGAATCTCCACCAAATTCTTAAGAAAATATATTTTATTCATTTTAATACTAGATTTTGTTTTTCAAATGTTATTTTTTGTATTGTATTGTCTCATTAAGGTCTGTAATTAAAGCTGCCTGGAATAAAATACAAAAAGGAATTAATTTCAACAGGTTTTACTGACTTTCATGAACGCACTCAACATAGTTAGGGTTAGTTAGTTGTAGTAGTCAGTTGTTTCTTCCTTGGAATTGTTGTTGTTGTTTTTTTAATTGTAGTTTTCGTTCAGTTTTATAACCTGAGTAGGTCTTCACCTAGACTAGTCTTTGAGAGCTGACTGTGTCAGCCTTGGCAACAAAGCTCAGACTCTCTTTGGATGCTTAAGTCAAGGGTAGAGGTCAAGTTCTTCTAGTACAAACTGATCTAAGCCATCCTTTTGCTTTGTGCATTGGGGCAGTCATAGAAGAGAAAAGGGCTTTCGGGGAAAAAGTCAAAGTCACAAGACCATTGTTCAAAATGTTTATGAAAACTGAATGAACATCACTTTTCATTTGAAAACCTCGTTAAAAATAACATACAAAACATTCCTCATCACTCAATCATGTTCATTTGAGATTTTTACGGTGTTCTTGCAAGCCAATTAATATTTAATACGAAGCTTGTCACCTTTTCACACTCATCACTGATGATTAGCCTTGTTGAATAAGCGTGACAGGATAGTCTGCTGGATAGATGCATGCAGTCTGTCAACAAGTATCATTTCAGGCCAGGATGAGACCCATGTCGAACATTGACTTTCTTTTTAAACACAGCCGCATCTGCTAACACTCTTATTGAAATGGCAGCAAAGGAGCGTAACCTTCCTTCTGCTTCCCATAAATGTGAAAATTGTATGCTTAAGAAATATTAACGTCACATTCAATCAATCATTATTACCTGAGTACGGGGGAAATCCTATTTGAGGTGTAGCAGTATTAAGAATTTTTAGCTTTGAGAATTTCTGCAGGTAGCATTTATAAAGTGTGTCGAACAAAAAGAATCATTTATTCCTTGTCAAAATATTTGGTTTATTTGGTCCTTTCAATTCTGTGGGTGACTGTGGCTACTTTGTAAAAGTCATTGTCTCCATCTATAGGCGGTCATGTAAAACTACAGTTGATATAGTACTTCTACACTGTACTAGCTTTTAGTAACTTTTACACAAATTAACCTTTTTTCTTTTTGAATTTTTGCATTGTTGCAGTGGGCGTCTAATCAGATCCAAAACGTATGTATTGGGGAGTAATGACTCTACCGCTGACCCCTTTATGTAATTACATTGACTCAATTGAAACCGATAAACATGTCAGATAGTTGAGAAAATGTTTTAATACATTTTTTCTATGTTGTAAGTCTGAATTAAATGCAAAGCAATTGACAACATACAATAAACAACCAAAGACGAAGTATTTGTTGCCGCTATACATATTTATATACAGTGTGTGATTATATTTCAGCCCTTTATTGTGTGAAGACGTTTTTTTTTATATCTTCTGTGTTTACAAGATAATTAAAATCCTGAAGCAGCAAAGGCAAGTTAATCAAACGATGTAAGTATAGACATCACCATGACAACAAAACACAGCATCGTCTCAAAGACTGATTCCGAACATTTCAACTCTGCTGTTGTGTTGTTTCTCAGCAGTTAATCAAGGTAAGAAAGGCTGTCAGTAACAAATATAGTACTGTAAAATATCTCAGGAAACTTTGAGAGATGATTATAAACTGATGAGTACATGTATGTCAATCTTGATTATGTTGTATTGGTAAGAGCAGTGAATTTTTCAGGCTGGGAACTGAATAAAAACAACTGATATACACATGATAATATATAACGCAAGTTTGTGATCGTTTATAATTGTGATGTGATTCCGCCCACCGACATGCTTTCACTAACTCCTGAAAAAATAAGTTATTTTTGTCCAGAAAAAAAAACATGAAAAGTGTAGACTGTTTTATCTGAAAAGATGTACTTTATACTAAAATATAGTTTATACTCATTTGAATCAAGTGTGAAAATACAAAAAGATTCTGGAAAATGCAAACACTCAGAACATAGAGGTTAAATTGTGAGGGATGATGGTGTCCCTGAGAGTGTGAATATATGCGTGCCTATGTTCTATATGGTCTCCACGTAATTGGCAGGGAACAAACCTTGGCGGCCATCTTTGCTCCAGCCCCTCCACCAAGCTTTATCCACCGTTTCCACATCCCGGATGATGTCACCTGGTTCAAAAGAGATCTCGGAATCGTCCTCTGTGGGAACCGCAAGATAATATGCTGTGAAAACCCGCTAATCACACAGTCATTACGATAAGTGGAGGCACTTTATGTGCTCAGGATAGGAGATTATCCTATAAATGGTGCCTTACCTGCTTGGTAGTCGTATAGAGCCCTGACGCACATTTGATGCTCAGATGAAACCTGGAGTCAAGTGGAGAAATTATATTTGAATTAAAAAAGAGCATTCAAATTACATTGATGAGTTATATCAGTTTGTTTCTGCTGTTAATAGTTATTTTTTTCTTAATATATGATTACTCTATAACAAAGGTGTCAGACTCTGGTTGGTTCGTGGGCCGCTTTAACGTCAACTTGACTTCACGTGGGCCAGACCATTTTAGATGTAATATTTAGATTTTTTTTTTTATAAATGGATTAAAAAAAAACTGGACAAAAAGCCCGGAATATTCCGTTTTTTATAGATCTAAAATATGTTTATTTTAGCTTTTTTTAAATGTAGTTTTAGATTTTACAAAATGTTTTTGAACTCTGAAAACACAAAAATATTGATTAAAAATTTACAATTATTGATTTAAAAGGGGGAAATCAAGAAATTTAATATGCATCTATACTATTCATTTTAATTTTATCCTAAAACAGACATTTGGCAGTCAGGATTTACTTTCCCGGGCCACACAAAATGATGCGGCGGGCCAGATTTGGCCCCGGGCCGCCACTTTGACACATGTGCTCTGAAATGTCTTTATCAATACATACAATTATAAATATATCGTTAATAAATTTTATGATATAAACACAAATAGATTCACTTTTTGTCTAAATGTTATAGTATTCAACCATTAATTGCCTGTCAAAGAAAGACATGTTTATTTAAACTGCTGAAATGTCTGTCAATGCAAGTTTTAGTGCCATTGACAATGCAAGGCGACCAATCCCTTTGGACTGGGAGGGGCAAATGAACAAATTGATTTGCCCCTCCTAGTGACAATGGATTGGATCTCACACTGTCAATGGCTACCAATAAGCCAAACAACGTGTTTGCCAAATAGAAAGTGTCTTTAAGAGTGAAATTACAAGGTTGGATATGAATATTGCATTATCACCTCTTGTCCATTTTCTGACATATCAATCTCATCACTGTCTGCTGTATTATGAAGGTCATAACAGGCACTTAGCTCAGGTGAGCTGATTTCCGCATCAGACGGGCTAAGCGATCTCCCTGAAAAAAAGAGTAATTTCAAATCAGTGCACATTATAGGTTAATGTGTCGTATTTGAAACTCACCTATTCCATTCTCCTGTTCCTCGTGTGTAAACCCATTAGTTGGCCGAACCAGTGTCTCAAGCTTGATAGCCTGACAAAGGTGGTCCTCATCTGAAATGAGTATTTGACCTTCATCTTTTTATTAAGTAAGAATTTGTTTAGCAATAGAAAAAGGACACTGATGTATAAACAAGAACCGGCGCTACCTGTCAACTCAGACTTTTCCTCTTTTTCCAAATGATCAGCAGCTTCATCTGGGCTCTGACTGTCTTCAAATCGCTCATTGTGCTTTGTTTCTTCAATGAACTCTTCTGTATCATCGTGCAACTCCTCAGTTGTTTCCTCTGGGGATGCAGGTATGATTTCTTTCTGGATTTCCTCCTCATCCTCCTCCTGTATTTGCTTCGTGGATGCAGGCTCGATGTCTTGCTCAGATTCCTCCTCATCTTCCCCCTGTATTTGCTTCGTGGATGCAGGCTCGATGTCTTCCTCAGATTCCTCCTCATCCTCCTCCTGTATTTGCTTCGGGGATGCAGGGTCAATGTCTTGCTCAGATTCCTCCCGATCCGCCTCCAGTATTTGCTCCTTGGATGCAGTCTCCATGTCTTGCTCGGATTCCTCCTCATCCTCCTCCTGCATTTGCTCCACAAATACAGCCTGGACAAGTTCCTCAGCAGAAGCACATATTTGCAGTTGTCCTTCAGCTTCCTCTTTTACATCTTCTTGCACTCCAGTCTTTTCTTCGTTATTCACCACAGTTTCTTCCACGTCCTCCTCCTCCAAGTATTCTTCTTCTTCATCTACTTCTAGCAGGACAGCTTGTGCTTTGAAGCCAGAGTCAGTATGTACGAACATGGTTGTGTGGAGATCTGTTGATTAGAAAACACGGGGTAAAAATGTATGCTAAGTATTACTTCGGTTTTAAGTTAAAGTGGCATTCAGGTAACCATAGAGTTGTACTTTATTTCATTGCCAGCCGCAAATGAATATTATGATTGATTAGTTCACTAATCACTGATTAATATTGCCAAATTTTGACTGTTTATATAATTCAAGAGCATTTTAATAGATATTTTTAATAGTATAAAAAATATTTACTGCTTATTTGTTTCTGTTTTTCTATTATTAAGGAATACAGCAAATGAAACTACTAATACAATCTTTTTTGCTGGTATGTTGATTAAAAAAATTAAAAATTAAGGGGGCTGAGTGGTTAGTGTGTCGACCTCACATTGGGGGACCTGGGTTAAATCCAGGTGGATCCACCTGTGTGAAGCTTGCATGTGGGTTTTCTCCAGATAGTCTGGTTCCCTCCCACATTCCAAAGACATTCAGGTTAGGCTGATTGGACATTCTAAATTGCCCCCAGGTATGAGTGTGACTGTGAATGGTTGTTTGTCTTGTCTTGCCCTGCGATTGGCTGCCCACCAATTCCTCTGGCCCGAAGTCTGAGAGGCTCCAGCACCCCCACGACCCCAGTAAGGATAAAGAGGTTCAGAAAATGAGATTAGATGAGATATTATATTTGATTGATTGTCATTGACTTAAATGATAGGGGCTGGCCTAATGATGGTGATAGATGTGCATCAGTGCAGATCACTGTCAGCCCTCCCAGTAAAAGTGGATTGGACATCTATTACCGTCAAAGGCAATGTTTTAAGTTGTATATTTTTACTGTGCCTGGCCTGTGGAGAAAAATAGCTCTGTGAAGCAGAAGTCTGATTAGGTGTATTGGCAGCATTAACAATCTGGAAAGTTGTGGATTTAACTTTGGCACGAGCATCCAGACAACTTCAGAGTTTCATTTTTGAAAAGATAAAAATAGGTGACATGATTCTTTGGCAAAGTAGCTAGCGCTGCAAGTAGTTGGCTTAATGAGCGTCACTTATCAATTTCCCAGTTTATTTTCTACAGTTGTCACCTACCCGCATTGAGTTGGTGTATTTCAGGGAGGGGAGATGATGGTGGCTGTGGAGGTGGACCTTCAAAGCAAAAAGTCGAAAGCTCCTGATCAATTGGAGTATTTGGGGGAGAGGCTGGCAGAACCCCAGGAAAAGGCTCAGGGGGGATGCTTCTTTCCAAGCCAAAGATTGGAGATGCTTCAGGATTTATGGTCGATGGTAGTGCAGAGGTCTCCGCAGGTGATATAACTTCGGTCCAGACAACAGGTTGCTGGTTAACAGGAGACAATGTAGGCACCGGAGCCGAAGCTTGAGGGGTGTTATGAAGCGGGGATGTGGGAGGTGTCACGTTGTGGACTTTGGTCTTGGTGGGAGAAGCGAGAGGAAGAAAAACGGGACTTGTGGGAGATGTGGCCCCCATGCGGGAAGGTGAGCCCCGTAAGAAAGGGGAGACCAGGGGAGAGCTAAGTGGGGAGGGTGGCGTGTTGTTCTCTGCTTTAGAAAAGATGCAAGCGGTGTCAGTCAGGCTGCGCTGGTATCGTCTAAAAGGTTTGCCTGGAGGAAACACAAAGGTTCATGTGGTTAAACCGAAGTCAAGGAACCAGAAATGATGAGGTAACAACAACTCAGGCTACTTTTCCACAGTAGCATTTAAGCTGAACTCATTTCTAAGTACATGTCCTCAACTAATTTTGGGCTTTTGATTCCCCACTTAAAAAAAATAATCTCAGGAAGTGTTAAAAGGCTGTGGCACGCTAACACACTACAAGAGAGTAGCGGTTCCAGTAGTTAGTTGCAATTATACAACAAATTACCTTTAATGAGAGAATGAGTTCAGCTGTGTACTGTAAAGTAAAGTCTAACAAACAAGCAATCAACAGTATTTTGTTTACATCAGGTACTTCAAACGTTTTTATAGCTCCATTTTATCGCAAGTTAAGTATCCACTTTGGAAAAAATACACACATATATCACCAAAAAAGAGCAATCTTTTTCGATTTATTGACTTCCAATACATTTTTTTTTCTAAATGTTTTGTCCATGTCGATTCGATGCCAAAGCAACACCTATATCTTTTTTATTTCATTTTCCGCAGCGTTTATTCTCACGAGTGTCGTGGGGTTGTGCTGGAGCCTAAGCTAGAAAATAATGCAAAAAATAATGCCCCCCACATATAGTTATATATATATATAGCTTACATACACTTGTGAAGAACATAATTTAATGGCTCTCTTGAGTTTCCTGTTATTTCTACAAAATCAGATTTTTCTCTGATAGAGTGATTGGAAGAGATACTTTTTTCGTTTTTCTTTAATAAGACGCGATAATCGAGGGATTGCTGTAAAGCAGAGCCACCCGATGCTGTAGTGGTTCTTCCGCCTGACTTTGGTGCGGGCAGTCTGGTTTCGATTCCCACTTGGTGGCAACCAGTCTAGAGTGTAGTCTGCCTTTCAACCAAAGACAGGTAGAATAGGCTCCGGCAACACCCACAACCCTTTCGAGGATGGGCGGTACGGAAGATGAATGAATGGATGAATAAATGACTGCAGCAGAATTATTTCCACAGATTTGTATCCGTATATCCAAAGGTTGAAGTATAGATCTGCTAGTAAATGTGTGTATACAACAAACCAGCACGTGAAGATCCCGGACTGGTCGGACTTTGAGATGATGATGAAGATAGCTGCCTGAAGAACTCACGAGGGTTCATGGAGCGTTGGGACACTAACACTGCAGCTTCCTACAAAGACATAAAGTCACTAAAATGGAACATTTACCATTTAAAATAGCAATTCTGAGTGACTTTTGACTTACAGCAGCCATTTCTATGGACTCACTCCTTTTCAAGCGAGCCCTCATGTCTTCTTCATGCTCTTTCTGCTGTTTTTCCTGTTGCAATGAACACATATTTAAAGACTGTGAATTATCTTATTTTACAGCCATTGAAGGCAATAGACATTCAATCCATTTTACCTGGCTGGCAGCGAATAATCGCCATTTTAATTACATGAACGTTTTGCATTGGAAAACTTATATTTTAAGGCACCAAGGCAGTAATAATGTCCATTATTGAAGCAGAATTGTGTACAGTCACAATAAATACTGACTTTTTTGTAACCTAGGAATGTAGTAGTAATGTAATGTTGTATTTGTCAAGTCTTATGGAGCAATTACAGTACAGGAATTTGAAAGAACTTTTGTTATTCAAAAATATATATTTGGAGCTTTCGTAAAGGGACCGAAAAACAAATTTAAAAAAAAGATTAAATTGGAACTTTTTATCTTTGTTGAAAAAACTCACCCATCTAAATTTCTCCTTTGTACGCAGCATTTCTTCTTGTTCTGCTTGTTTACGTCTAAAAGATAGTAAAAGTGATCAAAGAGTAGAACATTTCAAGTGTATGAACTTCACTTAGTCATCTTAGAAACCTCACCTTTGCTCTTCTATCATTCGCAGTTTCTCATTCATTTTTCGATCCCTCTCTTCCGATTCCTTGCGTTCCTTAAAAACTCGTTCTCGTTCAAGCCGCCGCCTCTCATCCAAGGTGCGCCTCCTTTCCTCTTCCTTCCTCAGTTCTTCTTCTCTCTGATGAATGATCAACAATGTACGATGTAGATAACTTTGTATAAAGCAAGTACCTATTTTTGTAAAGTAAAAAATAAACTTCCAAAAACCAGGTGTCCACATATGGGGACATCAAATTTTGCATTATCTGTGCTACAATACTAAAACATATAAAGATATGTTTTATAACAAATAGAATATTAATAATTTAGTTTATATGACATATGAACCTGAATGTATTTTCAAAATTTCATCATTATAGTACTATATTTATAGTACAAACGTTATATAATTAATACATTTTTATGATTAAATCAATTCATAAATTTAACAAACATAATTAAAATGAACATAAAACAAAAACAGTATGGTTGAGGCCACACTTTAAAGTTTTTTACTTGTTTTTATTTATCTCATTGTCTGTCACTGGCTGCACTAGATAGGGTCTAATTCATTTGAACTGGACGGAGTGGTTATGAATGCCAATGTTGCTGTACTGACGACGCAAGAGATTCGGCAGCAAATGTTCATTCGCAACCCTCTTTGGCAAAATGGATTGAACGTCTACTGCAGTCAATGACAGCCATCTCTCATAAAACTACCTCTTCACGAGCCCAAAATGAGTCTCTGTTGATGAGTCTCATCTCCATTGCAGCATTCGTTTTTCTATAATTTGTGCCCTGAAAGAGAAGAATTGTAAGTATTTGTCACCATCTAGCGGTTAAAACGAGGAATGCCAGCTACTCACAACTAAGTCTTCCCTTTCTGACGACCTGGAGCTCTTCTTGACCCAATGAGGATGCGTTTGGCTCTTGCTGAGCTCAGCTCTTATCTTCTCCTCTGTCACATCATCTGCATTGTGTGCACTAATGAAGGTGTGTGCCTCCTATATGTGAACATAGAGGACAGCAATTAGGGGATAACAGATGTGAATACTATGTTACTATGTTGCACATGCACGCTCGTCAAAAAATAACACATAAACCCACAAAAAGGGCCTCTGGTAGTTTTTAGTTGGACAATTCTGAAGTTATTGCACAACATTTGTGCAACTAAGGCTAAACACTTCCTCGTTTATCAGTGTGAAGATGTGAATTCTTATGAACAGTTGACGGAACAATGGAAAAATACTAGAGGGCTTGTTAAATACAGTGTTCCCTCGCTTATCGCGGTTAATGGGGACCGGGACCCCCCGCAATAAGTGCATTTCCGCGAAGTAGGGGTGCCCCTTCAAAAATGCTTAAAGAAACGTCTAACACGTACACAAAAGCACCACCAAGCAAAAACATCATAGTAGTCCATATGGAGGATCTTCTGCAGTTTTTTGCACGTAAGAAACATCGTTATTGGGAGTTGTGAACATTGTTTTTTTGGGTGGTGAATATGCGCCTGTAAACAGCCATGACGTCATCAATGCGATTCCTGAACTCTCACCATCTTATTGACCATTTCTTTGGCTAGAGTACTAAAGTACTAATTCTTATTGAATATTTTGCTTCCACCTCTTGTAAAATGATGTAATTTAGAATTTTAACTTAATATCTTTAAAAATAAAAATTCCTGAAAAAAATCTGCGAGGCTCTGAGTCCGCGATAGCTGAAGCGCGAAGTAGCGAGGGAACACTGTAATACATTTTGGGTTTATATACTGGTCAAATATTATATTAAAAGGAAATACAACACCTTGTATAAATGACATTGCGAGGACCGACCGGCGGGTAATTTAGCAAGGTCAATTTGATTGGCAAAAGTACCAATATTGGTTAAATGTCTGCATTCATGTTGACAAACAACTTACTGGCTAATGGACATTATTCTTCCACATTTACACACAAAAAAATGTGTTCGATCAAATTAGGCTGGGCATCTACCAATGATGATGACTCAATGTTAATCATCCCAGTAATAATTACATCATTTATGTCTATCACTCTCAATAGCAATGATTGAGTTCATTAACATTACATTTGCTCGTTTTGTGTTTTTGTTGCTTTTCTGTCTTTTTTTTATTGCATTTTGGTTTTTCGTTTTTTTTTTTTTACCTAGGTCTACAATGTCTTGTGTGTCTTGTGTCTGTCTTGCTACTGCAACCAAGACATTTCCCAAATACGGGATGAAATAAAGTTCTAACCTAACCTATTTAATTGACAGTGCATGATAAATGTAGTTCTTCAAGTATAGCCTTCATTAATATTTTCAGTGCATTTTTGGTAATGAACAGATTAATAATATTTTTGTCAATATATAAATAAATACTAGCATATAGTTACTATATCTATTGTACTTGAGTTTAAGATGATTGAGCCTGAAAAGCCTCACGAATGCACTGACAAAAGTTAGAAAAAACAACAACAAAGTTTGAAAATGAACAATGTTCTTAACAGAAGTTTCTTTTTTGCTATTCACAATTGGTGTTCATGTGATTCATTAAATGCAGGAGGTGTACACGACCAGTTGTCGACAAACCATAAAGGTGTACCATTATTGCTAAGAGCAAACTGTGGATATTGTATGTTTCATAGCTGCTAGACATATCCTACATCAGAGAAACAATGTCTTCACCCTGAAGCTAGCTTTCTACTCAGCAATACATTTCACCTTGCTTTTGCTCATGATAAAAACAAAGAAAACGACTTAAGTCAAATGCCCTTCTGGCTGGAATTTTCAGAGAGAAAAAAATAACATCTGAAGTCCCTCAAAGTCTGGACCACTGCCTGTGTTTGTCTTTTTGAGAAAGAATGGATGAATATGCGGTGGACTTTACTTAACATGGAATCATGTTGTTTATTTTCTTTTTTTTTATGTAGCAGGGCTTAAGATACAAAAAAAATATGTGACTTCATGCCACGGTGCTACAATGTAGGAATGATAGAGTAAAAATGTCACCAATCATCCCATGCGCTCATTTTCTGTTTCTTTAGCCTTTTCATATCGAGGTTCTCATCGCCGACCTTTCTGCTTGGATTGTGTCTATTATTTGAGTTGAAACATGCAACAATGAAAACATGGGCTCACTGAAGCAGCGTATTCAACACACCCAGGACTTGCCTTGACCCAACTCCCCCTTCGACCAGCTGAAACATGCAGTATCAAAAAAAAAGGAAAAATTGAGATGAAGTAAAAAATAACCTAGACTTCAGAAAAGGTGGAATAGTTTTGCTTTGTTTAACATTTGAGATACAATTGGAATAACATGTTTATCTTTGCATTTATTTTGCTATATCTAACTGTAGGGTTAACCTATTGACTGCCATCCATGCTTATAGTTTTCTAATCCAATTTGACTGGCACAAACTAGCAGCGAATTATTGTAAAATTATCAAATTCACAGCAGAAGTATAAAAACAAGTACATGATGAGACGTTTATCATTGTTAATGTCACTGAAGTAGTTAAAGAGAGTCCCAACTCCACAAAATATGGCATTACCGTATTTTAACAACTATAAGGCGCACCGCATTATAAGGCGCACCCTCAATGAATGACATTTTTTCCATATATAAGGCGCACTGTATTATAAAATTTAAGACTTAAGTGCGCCTTATAGTTGTGAAAATACGATAATTGCTATTGACTTCCAGGTATGAAGCACTCACTACACATTCTCCTCTAGAGCCAGCCATTGTTGATGTTTTGGATTTTTTTTGTATAAAATCTTGCAGTGGGGGAGAAGCTATATGATGGAAGATTTTGTAAACTAAGATGGCATCTGCATATTTAACAGTATTGTTTCAGTTCAGGCGTTTGTGTTTTTTAATATCCGACAGTGGTGGTTTTTCGTTTTTGGTTTTCTGTTTTTCCCAAATATATGACGCACTGGATTATAAGGCGCGCTGTCTATTTTGGAGAAAATTTAAGACTTTTAAGTGCGCCTTATAGTCGTGAAAATACGGTACTTTTAATTTGGCTGCACTGGCCGTAGCCTGCTCCACAATTTGGACTAAGGAAAAAATAATAATTAAATTTTTCTCGCAACAAAAGATGGGAAAAAATGTTCCAAATGAAACATATTAGGAGTAAAATATTTGTCTCAGTGTTGTACATGTCCACATACACACATTTCACACAAAAGAAGTTTGGGGAACTCAGACGGTTGCTAACAATGGGCCAGACATGACAAAACAACAACAAACATTCCAGAGTGTAGACTTGGTGATGCCTTTATATGGAAACTCATAAACTTTGGGGTCAGCTGCCTTCACGACTAAACAAATAGCGATTAAGATATAATGGTACAGCTACTATAGGACTGTTAGCATTTGATGCGTGTACGCCATGCGCGTACTTGCTCTCTCATTCCTCTCAATCGTTTTAGATGAGGAGGAGAAACAATAAATCTTTAAACGCCAATGGTAGCCTAAATCTTCTCCTGGTATCAGTGGTGGCCACGTACCACCAACACAGGAATAGGACAGGATGTACAGTCAACACAGGAAACTTACAAAACAATACCTAGTCAACTTGAGTGTGTAAATATAGAGTACAAAGCCAGAAGGAGGAACTTAAGAGCCCCAACTGTCAGTGTGGCTAAATTGATTTGATGTTCGCATTGGAACTATTTCAAAATGAAGAAGAATTCATTCTACTCAACCTTGAAAAAGTGTTTGATGGCTGGAATGTGTCCGGCACATTCCGTCCTGCGGAATTCTTCCACGTGTTCACCAACCTGCAAACAAATGCAGGATACAAAGACTTACATACAAATTTCCTGGCAAGACTTCAAGAAAAAGGACAGCAGGAACTGTATGGACTGACTTAGCTAATTCACTGCAATTGATAAGAGTATCTAAGTTGTTCTAAAAATGATATGATTCTATATTGACCACATATTGGCAACTGTGGCATATACCCACTTCCAACACTCAATAGAGTCTTAGAGTTACATTTTTTCCTGTACAGTCTGAAGAAAAACCCTTATGAAACCCTAAAAAAGTAATAGCAATTCAAAACACCCATTGAGTTTAATTCAAAACATGAAAAAAAAAATTACAATCTATAACAAAAAAAAAACAAGCGGCTCAGCGGAGGAGTGGTTACCACATCGGCCGCACAGTTCTAGGGTCAAGGGTTCAATCCCAGGTCAGTCCTCACGCTGTGGAGTTTGCATGTTCTCATTGGGCTTGTGTGGGTTTTCTCCAGGTACTCCAGTTTCCTCCCACATCCCAAAAACCTGCAGGTTGTGTTGGTTGAACACTCTAAATTGCCACTAGGTATGAGTGTGAATGGTCTCCTTGTGCACTGTGATTGGCTAGCCACCAATTCAGGGTGTTCCCTACTTTGTACCCGAATTCAGCTGGGATAGGCTCCAGCGACCCCCCGACCCATGTGAGAATATGCGGTACATAAAATTAATGAATAAAAAAAAAAACATGATATATATAAATATATATATATATATATATATATATATATATATATATATATATATATATATATATATATACATACATACATACATACATACATACATACATACATACATACATATATTTATATATATACATATATAACTTTTTCTGTTAACCCATATTAAAGTAATAAAAGAACTGAACTTCATGATTTTATTTTGTGACAAAGAAGTATCTGTTCCAATCACTTTATCAGAGAAAAATCAGAGTTGTAGAAATAACTGGAAAGTCAATAGAGCCATTATGTTCTTAACTAGTATATGTAAACCTTTGACCACAACTGTAGGTTCAGTACATAATGTGTGCGTTTTATTTATTACCCAGGCAATCATAACGATTTGGGATCCTCCTGTGTCTGAATTTCCCAATCTGCACAGTCCATATTGTGGCTTAGATGCATGAAACTTGCTGGCCAGCTCTGCAACGCCGCCCACTTTAACCAAAAAAATGGGAGAATTTAAGCCAAAGTTAAGCTCCTCAAGAATGCAAAATGTGCATTTCTTCCGTGATCAAACTTACCTCCTGAGTCAGCTAGTTTGAGCTTGCTCGTGAGCCCTTCGTACACAAATAAAGCCCTGTGGATACACAGATGTACAACAAGTTAGGATACGCGACAAAAACATAGCAAACACATCCTTTGGATTGACCGTTTGACAAGATCAGCTTGACATCTTAAAATGATCAGCGTTCCAAATTGTCATCGCCATCGCACTCGGATGTGGCACGTGTTTTATCACTGCAATCGTTCAACGCTTTTGTTTTGGTCAAAACATAGGCATTCCAAAATCTCATCTCATCTCATTTTGGGAACCGCTTTATCCCTACTAACTAGGGTTGCGGGGGGTGTTGGAGCCTATCCCAGGTGACTATGGGCCAGAGGCGGGGAACACCCTAAATTGGTGGCCAACCAATCGCAGGGCATAAGGGGAGAAACAACCATTCATACCTGGGGGCAACTTCGAGGGTCCAATCAGCCTACCATGCATGTCTTTGGAATGTGGGAGGAAACCAGACTCCCAGGGGAAAACCCACGCAGGCCTGGGGAGAACATGCAAACTCAACATAGGTGGACCGACCTGGATTTGAACCCAGGTCCCCCACTGTGAGGCCGACTCACAAACTACTCATCCGCCAGGCCGCCCGCATTGCAAAATGTATGCTAAAAACCCTGGCAAATTTATTGCACCCACTTTATGCAGTGAACACAAATACTTTTCTGAACTGCCGCCATTTTTCAACATTTTTGCTTTGATAAGAGCAAAAGATTTTGCAGCTAAAAACATGTTTGGACGGCTCACATCAGTCTCTCAGACACACTCACAGACTCAACTAAGCATCAAAAGTGAATGACAACCTTACCCGTGAGTGCAGTACTGACTTTTTTTCGATTAAACATAAGAAAACAAAAGCTTGGACAAGGACTCGTTCATACAATCCTGTATTTGAGTATTCTTACAAGTTGTCAGACAAAACGATGAGCTGTCAAACATTGAACAGAAGTATCCCTTTGTATGTATGAATGTGAGTTGTGGGTGTCCGTCGTGTAGACAGAACGTAAATCTTTTTGTAACTCATTAATTTTGACTAAGCACTCATAGGAATGTGCATGTCTGCGTGTGTCAGTAAATTTTTTCCTATGACTCCGCCGGGAATGTCAATAACATCTGGAGCTGAGTAGTGACTATTATGGTGGGTCAAAGGTCAAGGAGATGCGTGGGTGTGTGCGTATGTGAATGTGAAAGGATTTAATAACTATTTTGTCTTATGAAACAACTGTAAGAACTACTGTAAACAAAGAAGGGAAAAAAGCTCCTGAATTGTGAGTTATTACACTAATCTAGTATTATTGGTTTAATATTGGAGTACAATTAGGAATGGGCGTTTGGCTAAATGTTGAACTATTGTAATATAGCTGGGGTTTTAAATCTATTTTAATTGCTACAGTATTACCATAATTAACCCATTCAAATACAGAGGCACAGTAAGCTTGAGTGATCAGCAAAAGTAAAGTAGAACTTTAAGTTTCTGAAAATATACAAATTCTCCTTTTTGTAAGTGAAAAGTTGAATTTCAAATGTCTTAGATGTAAAAAAAAAATCTGTAAAGGTTTTATATGCAACTACTGTAAATAAATGAGTGTTTTTAGGTTTTCTAACTTTCCAAAAAGAAGTGTATTTGTTCACTGGACTACTAATATTTGTCCGCATTTGCATTTTGGTACTTTTATTTAGTTCATCACCCTGTTCATATTATGTAAACCAAAGCAGGGTTCAAAAAGTAGCGCAATATAGTAACAAAATTACAGTATAAAATTTGAAGGGATTCATTTAATACTGTGTATTATGTGAAAATCTGTAGCACAACCCATTGGTGTGCACATCTGATTTACATGAAGTGTTCCTGGGTTTAAATTGCTGGCTTCCTCCCACATTCCTCTCACAGACTCCAAGTTGTCCGTCAGTAAAAACATAACACTGACTGGTTGTCTGTCGACACGTGCAATGCAATGGCTGGCATGGACTGATCCACAACTATAATGAGGATAAGCAGTGAGGAAAACAGGAGAATTTACCTCTGAATATTATGTTCTCTTGAGCAGAATAATACTGCCTGTGGCAGTTTTGCCATAGCTATGCGAATGGATCTCAACTTTCCATGCTGATGTCACAAACGAGTTTAAACTGCACCCGCTGGCACAAAATGCCTGCGCTCTGTTTTACTTTAAGTTTTTTCAAAGGCTACACAACCAAACAGAATTCTCTCCATTATGAATCAAATTAAAGCTCATCAATTTCACAGACCTGTCTGAGTATGCCACAAAACCTGTTCTAACACTACGCAATTATTCTGTCCTTATAGTACGTGAGAAAAAAATAAGACGATAATACTAGTAAGAAATAAAAACGTGTTTGTTTGACTGACAACAGCTCCAGTATGGATGCTTGTGTCTAGGCAATCACACACTAACAGCCTGCAATAGCTTAATTAGCATCGGGATATAAAAGGTCAGTGTGAGCACAATGAACAAAGGGTGGTCAAAGTCAATCCTAGTCTATGTGTGTAGTTGCACAATTACCATATTGTTTGCTCTACTAAGCAAGCTGCATAACTAAAACCATGAGGATGATTCTTCCCACATAATATTCATTTTATAACTGGTGATAATTTTTCGCAATTATTGAATACACAGATTTATAGGGCACGATAATACTATAAAACTTTTACAGCAATGCAATAAATCTTGCCACTCGTAAAATTTTGTTTTATAAAATGTCTTGTAGACAGAGGACCTATTGTTGTATTGAATGTTTTGGAGGCAGTGATTTGTGGGTCTGCCAAATAGTTGACAATTCACTTGTGGGTTGAAAACAATGTCACGTGTGTGTCTGATCGTTTCAATGATCAATAAGACAAGGTGTAAAGTACAATATTGATCATGCTGTTGTTCATTTACAAAAACATACAGTAATTGAGGCTTGATGACAACATGGAGTGGCTTTTGACTTTTCACCCACAATAAAAATATAATAACTACAGGACCATTCCTCGGTCATTAAGACGGGCCAGGAAATTTCCAGAGAGCATTCTTCACACGTCTCATACCATCTTAACTAACCTCATGTTTCCCAAGATCAGCCATTAAAACAACAAACACCACTCATGCATTGGTCTTTAAAGCATCCAAAATATTTCTCAAGTGCTTTTTTACCCATCTTCAGAACACGAGATATTCTAGAAGTACAGTCATGGCCAGAGTTCGTCATGCATTTGAGGGAATCTTAAATCCATGTCCGCATTTTCGACCTACAGTCAAGAGCTTTTACAAGAAGACAAATTGGGCCCTATTATATGGTGCAAATCTAGACAGATAATAGTGTACACCAAGCGTTTTAAACTCAATTGCGGTCATTTTGTGGACACGCCAGGGCAGGATTCAGCGCTCATAGACATGAACACGGCCAGCCCTTTGTAGACATTAGGCTTCCTCGTTTAACACCAGATTAAGACTGGGCCTTAGGGAATAGAACTATGCACATTCTTAAACAAACATTTTAAAATGTTTATATATCTTATATTTTATTTCTTAGTGACAGAAAAACCTTTGAGAGCACTTAAATAAATATGCCATCATGTAGTTGTACATTACAGTAGAGTACAGTAGAGTACAGTAGAGTACATTAAAGTACAGTACAGTGCAGGAAAGCACTGTACAGTAATAAAGATGCAAATCACACCCGTTGCAGATGATGGAAATGCAATTACATATAATGATTAAGAATGCAGGAAAAATCCCAGCAAGAAATGAAATCTTTCCTTGTGTAAGTCTTATATTACACCAACGATGGATGATATCGGTACTTGTTCCCAGATGTAATCCTGTTGCTCTCTCTTTTAAGTCGTAAATTGAAATAAAAGCAACTGCTGTTTAATTCTTTACGCACCTCCCATGATTAGTGTCATTATGAGAAAATAAAGTGCAGATTCAACCATGACAAGTCAACTTACAAAATCCCCACCCAAAATATATACAGTAGATGTAAATGTAGCTGTGCGAAGAAGAAAACAGTTATTAGACTGCGTAATGAAACCTAGCAGCTTTGCAGCGTGCCAACTATGACTTCAGAAGAGAGGAAGAAGAGAAACAGGAGGGGCCAAAATGAGGAAAACACTGTAATGACACCATATTAACAATGATAAATAAAACATGTAAATGTATGGCTTCCACCAATAGAGTTTATACAAATAATAAGCATTCATCTTGTTAAACAAAACAAACAATTGCAATTTAAATTACACTGCTTCCTTACCATTTCAAGATGAACATAACAGAAACAGATGTTGACCTGCAGTATTTGTGTTGGCATACAAAATAAATCAATTTCATAGCCCATGCTAAGCCTTTCGTCCATAAATTACACAATTCTTTTTCTGACCTCAATTGCCAAAGATCATTAAACCACCTTTAAATCTTAAATCTGTACAAATGAAGTAAATCTTCTTGCTCACCCTTTAGAATGCATACTTCTCAATTACAACATCCTCTAAATTCACTTAGTATATGATTCATTTATGTCATATGTGCCAGCTAAGAAAAAAATTAAGGGTCTTAGACCATTGATTGATTACATGTATACATGAAAAGAAAAGACGTGAAAATGACTGCCAATCTAGTAGTTATGAAAATATCCTCCATTCACTTGAATGCCTTCATAAAGTCTCTTTAGACGTTTATTCCTCCCACTCTCAAACCTAGTCACCTCTCAGTCTCAGTTTAGGGCCGACCTGAGTTCTCAGCGCTATTTTTAACCTTTAGTCTACCTCACTGTCTGTGTTTCATTGGAAGTTTGAGACATCCCCAACTCCCCCTATTCAGTATTCATTTCCTCTAGCCAAACATGGGCAAAAGAAGTCCTGCCAAAATCCTACTCTGTCTTTCCTCTTTTTGTCCAGTGTGTTGCTCATGAAATGCCCCCTGTGTCTCATATAGGGTGTCTAGTATTTGGCAAGCCAAGCATCTCATGCATTCCTTTCTGAACTACACAGAAATATGGTTTGAAAAATGTGAAGGGTAAACATAGATAACAGAGGAATGGGACTGATAAATTTTGAATTATGGCGGAGCCTCCTATAGCATGCATCCTGTCACACAAGATTTAATTTCGAGAGCATCAAATGTATTTGCTCTTTGATTTTCGGGGTTTTTCAAGGAAACACAAGCATAGAATAAGGAAAAAATAATTAGCATTATTTTTAATCATATAGTACACTGAAATTGGTAACTATAGAAATAAATATGGTCCTTTTGGGAGATCTTTGCCGTCATGCATTTGTTATGAGGATTTTATGCTACAGGATCCAAACTTTTTTTTAACCTGATAGTTTCACATGCAGTATCAAGGATGTTTACCATTGCTTGTTTGTTTCTGTTTGTTTTGTCAAACAGAAGTATGTATTTCTCTTGTTAATGACCTATTGGTTTTTAATTCATACAGTTTTGTGTTAATTCTAGAGAAGAGGCTGATAAATAGTATCTGATTTTCATTCACATATGAATGAACCAGGTTAGATCAGGGGATAAAAATTGCATTGGACTATTAACACTGCATGGGAAAAAAAATATTTGTCGCCTGGGCTGAAAAATCAGAATTGACCTGCAGCGTAAACGTAGCCTCTCACGTTTTTTGGTTAGATGTATTTTCTTGCTTTGTAAACTATCAAGCTCACTCCAAATTGCTACGTAATGTCATCTTTATTTTCTCGTTGCCATCACTGTAAGAAAAAAAAGAAAGAATGGAGCTAGTATAAACTATGAAAAAACTGAGAGTATGGAAAATTGTGGTACACCAAATCACTGGATGTGATTACCCGCCTTAAACCTTCTCAATTGAAGCCGGAATGTTTTACTTCACTCTTACATTCTCTTGCATGAATGAGCTGATGAAACTTGGATTTCAGAAGATGTTTGCCAACAGATGACAAACTTTATTGCCAAATAGCTGCCCTATATCCAGTGAATGACAGCAAAAACAGCTGATAAATTGCAGGCAGTAAAAAGACTGAAAATGCAAGCAAATCGGTTGCTTAGGACTGAGAAAGCGAGTGCCTCTTTGCATTGAGTCATTGATAGCGATTAAGGTGCAATCCATTTTGAATCGGAGGGATAACAGCAAATAAGTGCCAACCCCACATAAAGTAGATTGATCTCTATTGCTGATAATACCACTTAAAGAATGATCATACACGGCAAACTATCCAAAAGAAAATGGCAGTAAATGTGTTTCACTGTATAGTCAATGAACTGCAACATGTCTCAATGACCCATAAGAGCTGTGGTCCACCCATTTTGCTCATAGTGATTGATATGCATGATATTTGAATGGGTGGAGTACATAGCATCGTACCCTGGAGACATTTAACCGACCACAGAGGCTCTTTGAGGCAAATGGTAATTTTTGGAGGGGCAGGGATGACAAAATTGATGCAAGATTGTAAGGAAGAAGAAAGAGCTTTAAAGAGAAGGGAAATGTAGAAAATTCAACTGCCTGAACTGTAGCATTGAAATGCCTTTTTGGGATAACATTTGTGTTTGGTAACGGATAAAGAAAAAAAATGATTAAGTAAACGCCATTTTAAAATGTGTCTAAACAGGATGCCGATAAAATGAGATCTATACTCTCTATTAATACAAGTCAAGTGGCCAATTGTGAGGCTGTGCATGCCAAGCCCGATTTCAAACAGGGGCGCTTGTGTTTTCGCACTGAATTAATCCTCATTGAACAGAGAGGCCTGCGATTACGTAAGAAAACTTTCACACGGACCAATTAAAGTGTGCATACATTTCTTTCTGAGTCATCCAACGAGAACGTCATATTTGTTTTCAAAGGAAAACGGTCCATTGTGTTATTGTAGATTCATTTAAAATGGTATCAAATTCCACTGGCTACTCACCGATGCTTCCTAAAATCTGACATTCTAATAAGTCAACCAACACAGTGCCACTTTAACTTGGAGAATATTGTTCCTTCAAAAGAGGAAATGGAAGATGAGTGGGAAACAGAAGCGATAAACTCTCTAAAAATGGAGTCTTCTGGGATTACACTGGCATTTCCTGTACATGGTGTCCCACACAGCGCACACAAACACACACACACAAACACATCCTCTAAAATAAGATAATTACGACATCTTATCTTTCGTCTTTTTCATGTAAACGAACAAAATGTCTTCACTTCTCCCTAATCTTCTCTTCCTCCTCCACCTGCGCCCATCTCCTCCATTTTTTGATCGGCCTCACATTCCCTAAGGACCACCCAGCATCATTTCTCACATGTGGTCCTTTTCCCCACACTTTGTTACTCAAGTGTGCATTCATTTTACGACCCTGCTCTCACTCAATCTTTCTTAACAAACAACCTAATGTTACCGTAAGGGTCGTCACGACAACAGAGATCCTCAATCCCACCAGAAGCAAATTGAGAACCAAACAACACATTGACCCCACTTTGCTACAGTTAAATTTTGCTGCATGATGACAGTTTTTTTGTATATGTGGACTATGATACTTAGATACTATTTTGGATGATAGAAACTGTAATATCACATTGTTGGGAGGAGATTTCATCTAAACGAGTCTGAAAAAAATAATGTCTCATGCACAAATAGGCATACACATTTAAAAAACGCATTTGGCATGTTCAGATAGACTATATCTAAATGACAGTAAATCAAGTTTTCTAGCAGAGAGCCTCAGTGGTTGTATTGTGCTGCAAAAGGGAACTAATAAAGTTATGTTGTTGTTGATCTAAAAATGTACAAAATCCTGGAAAATATGGGTCTTTGACATAGATTCAACCGGCAACAATCTCTAATAAGTATGCGAATGATAACTACATTGTTGGTAAGTAACGCTCAAGAAAGAAAATCTGTTAACTATCAGCCACTTGCACTGTTTAAGAACTGTAATAAATCTCAGTCTTTCCTCACTTGGCAGGAGCTACGTAGCATTATACTCCCCTCAAAATTGAAAGTTTATTTTTGTAGACAATAATGTGCCAAAATGGTTACGTTAAATACATTTCAGTAAGCCTACTTTTGTTAAAACAGATAACTGCGATGCCTTTGTGGGAAAGGAAATGGTCAACCACAAAGATGATTTCCTATTACACTGCTTAGCCATTTCATCATTTTATTTAATGCATCAGCCAGAGCTCATGATGAAAAAGACATTGAGAAGATAATTTAATCAAATTGTTTGCTTTAATAAAAATGTAAAACCCTTCAAATGTAACAATTGACATATTATATACAAGCCAAAGAATATCATTTGTATCGTATATGCAAATCATCGTGCAAGTGTGCCACTCGTTCAGATTGTGACCAACCCATCGACCTACACTCAACACCTGTTAGGAGTCACGCCCACTTAGGGTTAAGACCTACCATTATCCCACACACCTTCGTCAGAAGAACCTAGATGAATGTAATTAGTCTTTACGACAGAAAGTAGATGTTTACTGATTACGGTTGCCTCTGTTCTCGCTCTTCAAATAAACTCACATCAATCAGCTATTACAGCCATCACTCATTGTCATTGTTCTTCAACATGCCACCCACAGACAGCTCAAACAGCCATCTTAGCACTAAAGTTTATTTCGATGAATTTGATCAGGATTCAAGAGAAAAGTCAACATCAAATCATCAAAGACTTTTGGTAGTCAGTAATGCTATCCCTTTTTCAAATAACAGTGCTGCCCACATCTGTCAACCCTATTTCAGGAGTAGCCTTGTCCCATTTCCTGAGTTTTATGTTTGGGATACCCTGAATCGGTGGCAAGCCAATCGCAGTGCACAAGGAGACGAACAACCATTCATGCTCACACTCATACCTAGGGGCAATTTAGAGTGTCCAATTAGCGTACTATTGATGTTTTTGGAATGTGGGAGGAAACTGGAAACCCACACAGGCCCGGGCAGAACATGCAAACTCCACACTGGTAGACGTGACCTGGATTTTAACCCAGGACCTTGGAGCTGTGAAACCGACACGTTAACCAATCGCCAGACCGGGCCGCCCTATATTATAATAATTATTATTATTATTAGACTTGTTTACCAATGTGTGGCTAGCCTAATGATTTGAGATCAATACACTTAATGGCACTGTCCAAACTGCACCTTCTGAGTCATAGGTCAACAACATGGCATCTACAGGCACCAGGTAACTCTCATATGAAAAGCCCTAAGGCCTGTTCTTTAAAAAAAATCTCCCCAGTGATAGCACATTGCGATAAACTTGAAAATGCATTTTGAAAGTGATTTCTGTTTTCTGGTTTGTTAAATTGTCAACAACTGTGAGTAATCATTCACATGATCAGGGTGGATTTCAACCTGTCAGCCTTTAAGCAAAGAGTTTAGAATGACACGGCAGCTCTAGTGTCATGTGCGTAACACTCTGACAGGTGGATTCATAAGGAAGTGAGACAAACCAGAACGGGCATTGTCATTGATTGTTCCCCATAGTTGGTTCCCCCTCCAGTGAGGAAATTAGCTTTGTTTGTGCACGCAAACGCGCTGATGTTACCTCATTTGCCCTTCCCTTGCAGGTGTGTGATCATCCGACCTGTAACTTTAGACCTACTTCTGCTTAATCATGCATGAACATGGAAAACCTGGCACACAAACACCTCAGCTCAAAGAAACGCTCCGGCATAGAGAATCACCAACAACAACAAAATTGATAAACATTTGCATGATGAATAGACAGTTGTACCCATTATCTAGTATTGATGGATGATAGATGACCAATCAGTTTGACTGGGAGGGTTGGCAGCGATCAGTCACTACCAGCTTCTCCCTCTCGAAATAGATTGGATTTCTATTACCGTAAGTGGCACCAAAACATGAATGCCAGGACAAACTAATCAGTGGCCTGAAGTGAGACAATGCTACAAACAATTCTCTCAGCTGATTCACACATACGCACATTTTTTAAGGATTGACTAATCAGCCATTGGACTGAGTGGTTTGCACTTGGCAGGCACACGTCTCTATTGGCGGCTGAGTTGAAAATTAATACAATGTGCAGAACAAACCGCTTTCCCAGGAATTCCAGAGACATGGAAAGTTGAAGAAAATGAACTTTTTGGACTTGGGATACTAACCTTACACCATCCATCAGCCAATTCCTTGCTGGCATTGTGGAGTGTTGATTAAGGATGGAAATGTACAACTTTAGACATAATGAGGCACTGAGATCTGAACCTTAACCTGGATTAGGACTACTACAACTAACAATAACATAAATTATCAAACAGTTTTGATCGTTGATTTATTCATGAATTCATTTTCCACAGTGCTTTTGTTTATCAGGTTGTGGGATATTGGTGCCAATACCGAGCTGACTGCACCCCAGACTGGTCACCAGTCAGTCGTACAGCACACCTTGAGACAGATAACCAACACCACCGAGTGGGAATCATTTCTGCGCTGTCCGCACAGAAGTCAGGTAAAAAGAACCACAGCACTATCAGACAGCTTTGTCAATTGATTGTTAAGAAAACAATGCAAACAAAAAAATGGTCTGAATTTTCATTTTTGAGCCACTTAATACTAAATAATCTTATTCAATAAAAATTGTTTTTTAAATAACAATAATCAAAACCAATCAATCTTTTTACGTTTTTATATATTTGTATTTTTTTATTGACATTTTTACAAGGTAAATATAAAGTTGTTGTTTTTTTATATATATTTTTTAAATATACATATACACTAATGGAGAAACACTACTAGTGTTTTAACAGAAGTGGCCAAGAAAGGTGATTTTAATTTTGAAAAGACCTCCACAATTTATAACTAATACGGTATATCCTGAAAAATTGTCCTTAACTTACAGATGCACAATTTAGTTACTTCATTTACAATGTATGTTTTTTTGGAACATGCATGTAAACACGCTAACACATTTGTAAATATACAAAGGAAGGATGATGTTTGACCAATTCACAGTCACATATTAATCACTCACACAAAAAAATAATCCTGAATCAATTCAAAAAGGCTTAGTCAAATGTATTCATTCTTCTTTTTAATCATGAACTTGTGCAGATGTGCTTCATTAAGTGTCCTGTGAGTGTAAAAAAAGATGAGTCATGAGACTCAAGTTGCTTCATTGTCCGAAGCAGCATATGCGAGCCCATCCCTTCTCCTAACCTGCAACCTGACCAACCTGACACCTGCAGGTCACTATAGTTACACATCAAAACAAACAACAAACTCTCCTACTTACACACTCTCATCCCATCTTTATTTTCCCCTCATTTCCCATTCATCACACACAGTTTCTCCTCACGTAGCTAGTCTTTTTAATAACCAAAAGTAGCCTAAATTACAAGTTGCATCTCAGCCAAGAACGGCAGAACGTACACTCATGCGGGATTTAAACACGGATGACGTGCATCTACTTTTAGAAGTCTACCAACTTGTTCACTTTCCTTTCTTTAGCGCATTTGAGATCATTTTTTCCGAGAACAACGTCCATCATCATGTAGAGGAGCGAATCCTATACGGAATGCATTGAAGTCCCACTCGGCCTCTCATTGGATTGTTTGGCTTACAACGGGCCGTCTGTCAAACAATTCCATAAACACAAACATCTCCAAAATGCTCAGAGAACACAATGTCACAACTCATCTATCAAACTAGATAAAATATCATACTATAATTAAGTTCACTTTAGTTGTATTAGCCTTTAAAATTGAATGTGTCTTTAATCTCAAGTTGCATGGATCAATTTGTTGGCCAATCGATCAGAGCTTATTTTAGCAATGTTGGTTGATCAGTTGATTGGTCAGCAAATAAAAAAATAAGAAATATTGTCCACTGATTGTATCAAGACTCTAAAATATTTTAGCCACTTTAACTCTATAACATTTGACATACGTGATCAAAAATATGAACATATAAGTGAATGTTGAATATTTTCATACATTTGCGATCCAAACAATAATGTTTATCATGTAATGTCTGTCCCTCTTTAAAACATGTATGTGTAGTAATGAAATGTGTCTTGTTTCACGTAAGGTAAAATCAGTATTTTAATTGGAATGTTAACGGTGCATGCTATTATTTATAAAAATAAGATAAGATGTTTAACTGCCAGGCTTTGACATGGTTGGCGAAGAGGTTCAGAGACGGCAATTCATGTATGTTAAAAACAGAGAAGGTGCTTTAGCCGAAAGCACTCTTTTTGAGAGGAACTACACAGTCACCTCTAGAGCCGGCCATTGTTGATGTGTTGGATTTTTTTGTACAAAATCTTGCAGTGAAGGAAGGGCTTTGTGTTTGAGTGCGTGTGTGTTAGTATACTATCACAGACAGTACATTTTACAGTAAACTATACATTAATATTAACACTGCTGAAACAAATTTTATACCAAATATGTCTAATATAAAGAGATCTAATATAAAAAGCTTCAAACAAACAAAAAATAATAATAATCTTTCATAATTCCTTTGCAATGTATTGATTTAAAATACTCGAGACATCAGAATAAGATGAATCAAATGCAAAAATATTCAATCTGCACATCCCTACAAATGGGGGTTAGTGAGTCATGCAAGAATGCGCTCTGCACGCGCACTAGACGACCATCACTTCTCACATTGGAAAACTTCAGAGTTTCACCTTCAATATAGGACAATGAGTTATAAAAATAGCACATGTTGCGTGCAGAGTTTTGCAGTGCAACACTTTACCCAGTGGATTATTCAAATAAAGCCTCTAATTACGCAACAGCTCCCGTAGACGTCAGCAAACGCCTCATTCGGTAACACGAAACTTGTAACAAACACAAAGGGATGACTATGTGTTGAATTTGTTACCAGTTCGTTGAAGAGCGATGGTTGAGGATGTCTTCCTTAGCCGTAAGCAATGACAGGCTGTACGTGTCGAGGTTCACCGTACGCATGCTCATGATGCCTTCAAGTGTCCAAAACTTCGTCTCTTCACTGGTCCCCCGCTTGTGCTCGGGGTAGGACTATTTGCTCGAGATCCACAGCGGGGGGAGAAGACGACCAGAGAGGGAGGGAGGGAGGGGGAAAAAAGAAGGGGAAAAAAAAGTCCACGGAAGGTTTTACACGCAGGTTGCACGCAATGTGAGATCAAGTTTCAAAGTGGAACGATCCGTCGTGAAGGGGGTGCGCACTCCCAGTGTGGATGAGGAGAGTTTGAACGCTCTGTTGGGCTTTGTGTCAGACCGGAGAGGGGGCAGTGGAATAAGTTTGCAGTAAAAAAAAAAAGCCCCACCTCCTGTTGAATGAGTGGAAAGCCTAATGACTTCAGTGGCTGGGCACACAGTGCAAAATGTCAATCTGAGCAAGCATTTTTTTGTAGTTGAATTGAGTTCAAGGGTAATACTTATTCATATCAATAGTTAACCTATTGGCTGTAACTGATGGTGATAGAGCATTTTTTGAAAGACAGAGCCATAAACAATTGTTATTTTCTAATGTTATTTCTAAGGAACCATTCTTAGAATTTAAAAGTAAAAATATATGAAAATGTGCGATGTTTTAAATTATTATTATTTTTTGTTGCATTTCACCACTTTTTAATCACAAAAAGTCAGATTTTTTTGTCAACATTGTTATTCTGTTTGGTAATCAATCAGCATTAATGAGATGATGCATTCAGTGATTTCCATATTTTACCTTACATGTTAGTGGAGAGTCATATAGATCCATGGAAAGAGCCACATATGGCTCTCGAGCCGTAGGTTCCCTACCCCTGTGATAGGAGGAACCAAAGCGGCTCTAAAAAAATTAATTGTTTGTTAGGAGTGTCAAATATTAAAGTATTGATGCTGAAATGTTGTACATATTTGAATTTGAATTGATGGCAAAAGTATTCATAGTTGTTCTATTTTGCTATAAATATTTGTTGTTATGGTGTAAATTTGATTTTGCACTACTACTCTTGCTTGTAATGGAAAGGGGAATCATTTTGTAATTCTCCTTTTTAACTCAATGGCAACCACTGATGACCCAAGACGTCCAATCCATTTTGATGAGGAAGATAGAATGACACTGTACAGGTAATTAACATTTCCGCCTCCAGGTTCTAAACAAGTTTGTTGCCTGATCAACTTCACTTCACATTGACAACAACAAGAACTTGAAGTCGGAGGCCAATTGGTTAGCACTTCAGCGTCACAGTTCGCAGTTCGAGGGTTCAATCCAAGGTGGGTCCTCACTGTGTGGAGTTTACATGTTCTCCCTCGGCGTGTGTGGGTTTTCCCCAGGTACTTCCATTTCCTCCCACATCCCCAAAAAGATCCAAGGTAGGCTGGTTGAACACTTTAAATTGGGCCCTAAGTATGAGTGTTCGTCTTCTTGTGCTCTGTGATTGGCTGGCCACCGATTAAGGGTGTTCCCTTCCTGGTGCCCGTAGTTAGCTGGGATGGGCTCCAGCACCCCCCCCCCTTCACCCTTGTGAGGATAAGCTGTTCAGAAAATGAATGGGAAAAAAACTTGAAGTTGATTAATTCCTTTCCCAGTCCCAGAAAACGTTCAATTCCTGTTGTAGTATAACCACCAATATTGTCACAAATGGCTGAACATTAGCTCATTGGCAGTAATAAATATCCAATCAATTTTGACTGTGACAGGGATCATATCCAATCAAAATGGACTTGACGTATATCACTATTAATGTTAGTGGATGAGCTTAAAACAATGTTGACATTGCAATGTATGACATCCGCATTGTGTTTTACATTTACACTTGATATATACGTGGTTTTAACTCAAGTTAAAATTAAAATCATGTTTTGTGAAGTGAACTGGCGGAGAAGTGGTTAGCGCACCGACCTCATAGCTCTGGGGTCGATGGTTATATTCTAGGCCGGTCGGCACTGTGTGGAGTTTGCATGTTCTCCTCAGGATTGTTTGGGTTTTCTCTGGGTACTCCGGTTTCCTCCAACATCCCATAACATGCAGAGTAGGCTGGTTGAACACTCTAAATTGCCCTTTCTCTTAGTGTGAGCATGAATGGTTGTCCATCTCCTTGTACCCTGCGATTGGCTGGCCACCGATTCAGGGTGTCCCCCACCTGGTGCCTGTATTTAGATGAGTTAGCCTCCAGCACCTCCTACAACCCTTGTGAGGATAAGCAGGTCAGGGAATGAATGACTGTTTACTGTTTTGTAAATAAAGTCTGCAACATAAAAAGGGGTATCATTTCAAAGGTTAAAAGGTCAATGTGGCCACTTTGAACTGCCAGTTTTTCTGTTTTTTTTTTTTGTCTTCATCTTTTCCAACACCCTCTAACCACCAGAGTAACCACAAACATGCCTAAATGAAGCCATTTGCTGCAAAAGGAGCAATTTCATGGGAACTGAATACGAAGAAGCCCGTGTGTGGCACAAACAAAGAAAAGGGGGAGGTTGTGCGGCCGTCCGATTGTGACACATGCATAGGTTGCACAACCTCGCGCAAACATTGGCATGAAAGAAAGAAATACAAACACACAATCCTACACACTACTGTTGGAACATTGTGTCGGTCTGAATGTCCGAATTGTGGATGAGGAAATACTTTCCAGTGCTGTCATAGATTATTGATGCCTGTCTAACCTCAATCAAATAGTCAATAATTACATTGACCGTTTTTGTTTTATTTCCTACTAGAGAGATAATCTTTTAAATTAGTAATGCTTCATCGATTCCTATTTGAGGTTAATTGTCAACCTTTTTAAATGACTTTTTAATGAATCTAATAACTTGAGCTTGTATTTAGGAGTGTAATGATTTTCCAGAATCAGGGTGAGCTAAAAGGCACTTATTTAAATTTAAATGGACAAATGATGTATTCTGTTGTATGCATGGCAACAGTTGGATTTACTCATTTAAATGAAACATATTTATTAATTATTGCTATAGGCTCATGGCATAATTAAACAATTTACCTTATTGGCTGGCATTGATGGCAGCAATGTTCAACCTATCAAGATAAAAAAAATACATTCATGCATTCACTTCCATTTTAAATGAATTCAACCTAGTCTGTCATTTTCAATTGCAGGCACTGATCTTATGGAGAGTATTCTTTTATTAATATTTCTAATTCATTTGAACCAGGATACTGGCTGTAAATATACTCTTTTTTTCAGTGATATGTACACTTTTACCTCTCTTAGTGAAAATGGCAGCCAATGAGTTAAAGGATTTAAATATAAGAAGGACACTTCATTACAGGTGTGGTTGTTTTCTTAAGTGCTGTAAATACAGTAAAGAGTGAATGAATGGTTGAAAACCTGAACATGCTTTTAGTGTTTTGAAACAGTGAAACAGGTTTTGTAACATTTTATCAATCTGAATAATAGTAGTTGAAATGACATAATATAAAATAGCATACCAAACCTCTAAAATATAGCATCAGTTTCCTTTCAATTCATTTTTTCTATTCTTTTTACCTTTATTACCGTTACAGGTGTGGTAGTGCATTCCCCACCTACAAACACATGATGAACATACAAAAATATTAAGTCATTTTTCAAAGCTGTTACCCCACTAAAAAAAACAAGAATTCCAAAATTCTATTGTCATGCAAAAAAATAATGAATAAATTGATGTCTGCATAAACTGTATTCACAGGTACTGAAACAAATACTATGAAACAAATAACTCAACACATCCACATGCTGCTTTTGTGAATCAAGCCCGCGGGGGATGCTGGTTCTGGAGGGCGTCCGTGACATCCTCATGCTGCTATTATTCTTACAACTTCCTGTTATTAGAGCCTCTCCTGGCCTTGCAAGCCTCTTGGTCCATATCTGGACATGTGAACGACACTGTTAGAATCCACTTTAGAGGGCTCTGGCATTTCCTCTGCAAGGGTGCGGCGGTTATTGGTCGTGGGGTCTAATGTAGGAATGCGCTCGGATGTCCAGTGGGGGCTTTGTCCACGTTCGTGTGTATTGAAATGGCCATTAACTTCTAATTTGGTTCTTTGCTAATTGCCACAAGCTCTTTGTCCAGCCCCCTACTTTCTTAAGAGTCTAGACTAACAGCCTGTGGTCGACAGCTTGTGGAGAGCTCCGTTAACTCACAAAATCCTCTCCTGGCCTCTTAGAGTACACTTAATTTACTGTCCATTTACCAATAAGTCGCTTAGATCAGTTAGTTGACTTGCACTAAGCTGATATATGCTTCTATGGTTCAGGATGGGGTCTTTGAACTTTCAAATTGACACTGTTGAATGCTCCATGTCAAGTTTAGGAGAAAAGTTTAAAGTTATGCTATTGCAAAGCAGTTCAACCTTCTCTTTCTCATGATGTTGTCATTAGTCTTTACTAATTATGTGTTGTTGTTTTTAATTTTTTTTTTTTTAGCCTAAATTACTGTTCTTATCTAAGCATGCGGGAGGTGGTTATATAATTTTCTGTATAAATGTGGCATTCCTGCATTAGCTCATTGACCCATAAGTTCTCTTATAATTATTACTAATAACATCCTTACACACAAATTGCACCCAACATAAACGCCACTTAAGATTGACCTATTGGGCTTAATTTTTAGATCCAATGTTCAACATCTTGTTCCCTACCTGTAGGAGTTTTTAACTCACTGGCTACTCAAAATATGCACGTTTTTAATTAATACATATCTTTATTTTTGAGTGGGGGACTCTACTTTCACATTTTTGCATCCAAATCCAAGTCACCTGCTTTTGAGGATCTGATAATACAGAGCCAGATACGGCAGCTATTTATTGAGGGGAATATGACAGATAAAAAAATAATCTTTTTTTCTAACTTTGCCAACATGAACGTCATTGAAAACAGTTGGTGCCACATTGAGTTATGTTAGAATGTCTTTACACACACACACACACACACACACATATACATACATACATATATATATATATATATATATATATATATATATATATATATATATATATATATATATATATATATATATATATATATATATATATATATATATATATATATATATATATATATATATATATATATATATATATATATATATATATATATATATATATATATATATATATATATATATATATATATATATATATATATATATATATATATATATATATATATATATATATATATATATATATATATATATATATATATATATATATATATATATATATATATATATATATATATATATA
Source organism: Stigmatopora nigra (assembly GCF_051989575.1). Classification (NCBI taxonomy): domain Eukaryota; kingdom Metazoa; phylum Chordata; class Actinopteri; order Syngnathiformes; family Syngnathidae; genus Stigmatopora; species Stigmatopora nigra. Next base: position 5,941,895 of record NC_135511.1, on the reverse strand, counting down.
TATATATATATATATATATATATATATATATATATATATATATATATATATATATATATATATATATATATATATATATATATATATATATATATATATATATATATATATATTTATATATATATATAGATAGATATATATAGATATAGATATACATATACACATATACATATATACATATACATACATACATACATACGTACGCACGCACGCACGCACGCACGCGCGCGCGTGCGCGCACACACACACACACACACACAAACACACACACACACACACACACACACACATACACATACACATACATACACATAGATGTACATGCATGCATACAGTAGGTTTTAACACAGCCATTTTTTGTTAGAGTCTGACAGCTCTTTAATGATGATAATTGAAACAAACGGAAACAGATCAACAACCTTACGACTGTTCAAACCTCTTATATATTATTTCAAGAATTAATTCATTGGCTGCCATGACATTAAAGTCCATTTTGAATGGGAGGGGCGACACCGATCACATTAGACGTCCATCGCCAGCAAGTGATTTAACAAGTCTACAGTTAAGATTTTTTAAAATCATTATTTGATATGTTAGAAAGTCAAAAATGAAACGTGAGTAAGCACATTCATTTAACATTGGCGGACATTTATCCTGTGCATGTCCCAAACATGTCAACAGCTGACTGCAGATGATGAAATGTTGCATACATGTGCATGTCATAGAGAACATGTGTATGTCACTGTGCTCTTTTGCTTGTGCTTGCCTGCGGGTAGGAAAGAAGCCGAGTCAACATGTGCGAATATGTGTGTGTGTTCGCAGCAGTATTCCAGATGAGGTGACTGCTCAGCTATGCGCCTTGACAACAGCCTTGAGATATCTTCCCCTTGGGCCTATGTATGCACCTCTTGCCAATTTACACACACATGCGAAGGATGAGTGTATGTTATTAGTTTAATAATACAACAATACATTAGTATTGTTAATCCTCAATTGGGTCATAGCTACTACGCAAATGCTTAATCCCGCCTTTCAACACAATTGTCGGATGAGCATTTCCATGGCAACCACAGTAACAACAATATCTTGGGAAAATCCCCCCTCTAATAGACAAAATAACTTGACTCTGTTTTTCTGTATAAGGACTTTGTAGAATGATTCTGTGGTCTAAAGGTGTGTCAATTTTGTTCGAAACCCCCATATGTATACATGTCTAAAGCATGGATTTTTTTCTTGGTTTTTCACCCTGAAAGACAGACTTTTTTTATCTTCTACAGAGGAAACCGCCAGAAATGAGAGCCAGATGTGATGATGTCATAACCCACGTAGGCGAGGCATTTGAACACGGAACAGCTGACATTGAACGAGTCAGTCTTCCTTCATAAAAAAAGATGCAGTAGTTAACTCATTGGCTGCCATTGACCCCTTTTGCTGGTTAGCTTTTTTTGATTGGGAGTGTTGATAGCGATCATTCGATGATCAAATTGGATTGGACGTCTATCAGCATCGAAGGTGCTGAAACATGATCACTCGATACCACACTCTAAAATGTGATACAGTGTAAATGACTTGGTAATTAGACACTTTGACTCACTTTAATTTGAATGCCCTAAAATCGGGTCAAAGAAATCATGAATAACGAACGATATAAGTAAAGTCCAAGTAATATTTTCGAGTTGATTCTGATTGAAGTGACTTACTTAAAATAAATTAATAATTTTTAAATTACATTTTAATATTTCTTAATACATTCATTTTTACTTTAATGATGAGTGATGAGCATGTTAATACTTTATTCATTTCGCTCTGTGTATGTTTCATATGTACTGTTAACCGATGCAGTTTTTTACATGTATCGTATCTTGTGCTTAACCCGGCCCATCTGTCAAATTTTTAAAGTCAATGTGGCCCTTGGGCCGAAAAGTTTGTAGAATCTGCTGTTACCGTGCTGCAGGTCAACATTAGAGCTGGAGTATGAGTGCAAACATTCGACCAAAATCCCCTTTTCACGGCACATTTTTGTTTTTTTTTCGGGCCCATTGAGAAGCATCTCTGGCGGTTGGTGAGTTCCTGATTCAATCGTCTGAGTTTTTTCTCGAGTTTTTCTTAATGTCCAGAACATCAAGTTGCAAGTTAAGGTGCATGTGTACTTATATTTCACTCAACTGCCACTTGGAATGCAACCCCATTGGTTAATGTCTTAGCATTCCTTATGAATTATAATGGCTGAATGGATATTTTTCTCACCAATTTTGTAAACATACAAAATTGCTATAATTTTACAATTTTTTTTAAGCTTTTAGGGGAATTTTTGAAGAATTATTTATGCTAAGGCAATTTAACATATTCCAAAAGAAATTATGAAACCACATCTGGAAAAAACAACATTTTGTAAAAGTCAGGTACCACTGTATACTTAAATTCTACCAGGTTTCAGATAATGATTTCAACGTCAATGTCAAGTTTTGACCCCTGAGCTAATAGAGAAGAATAATTTCATCTAGTGTTGAAGTTGAGTGGTGCAACATTCTCAGGTTTCTTTTGGTGGCCATATTCAATGCTATTTTCATAATTTGCTGCTGGCCAATAAAAACTGGGCACCTAGCCGTAATTGACGTGGGCTGCACTTTGGGCAATCCAACTCTATAATTTCTCACCAGTGTTATGCTTCATACGCCATTGCGTTGTAATGAAAAAAATCCTCAGTATAGGAAATCCGTAATTTCACTTTCAAATGAAATTATATTGTAATTTATAATGACTTAATTTCTTTATTTACAGAAAAAAAAACCTATAGATAAATAGATGAATACCCTCTTAGTACAGGTTTTAAGAGGCCACGTTTAATTCTCCCGATTTCTAACGCTGTCAACATGGATGGAATTATGGTTTAACAGTACCCTCTAGTGGATGAAAAGAGCTATTAACGTTTTCAATTGGAAGACAGCAGTCTCTCCTTCATCAATTTGATTAGACGTTCACTTGGAAATTTCCCTCATTTTCTGAACTGCTTTATCCTCACTAAGGTTGAGATGAGATGAGATTAAAACACTCCTTTGCCTTTTTGTTTATTGATGTCAATAAATAAATTTAGAATGCTATATTTACAGTTTTTCCCCTTTTAATCAAAACACAAACGATTGAAATTTTTTAAAAAAATCTCGGTAAGTTAAAAATAAATACTTGATGTTTTCCCTTGTAGAAAAAATTATAAGAGAAATATTTAATTGAGGCAATCATTCAGAAATCACAATAGACAATTCCAAAAGATTAATTGTTTTAATAAAATCCATGTCAAACAATACTGAAATGGCAAAAGAAAAGGAATTTTATACAAATCATAGTATTTCAAAAGTATTACAAACCGTTTCAAAACATATTTGAAAACAGCAGCAAACATTCTGATTGTTTTTTAGTTTTTGTTTTTTTAAAAGCCCTTAATTGTTGTAGTTGAAGGTGTGCTCTTTATTATACCGAAATACACGTGGTGGAGGTTAATAATCACATAAAAACCAAAGTGCACAATTCTAATCAGTCAAAACAATCCTCCATCCAGTTCCCAAAATACTGGACTTAATTATGGATAAAAATGATCTTAATTCATTAAAGCATCATATTATACATGTCACAGCGAATGTTTGCATTAAATGGTATAATTATTCACACTCCCTCTAAATAGCGGTTTAATACTGAATGTGGAGTCACAATGTCAGAATAAAAACAGTCCCTAAGTGAAGAATGCTTGCAATATAAAGACTTGAGCATATTGATCAAAAAAGATTTCATTATAGGCTACATAATAGAAAGTGCAGGCACCTAATAAAGAGTGCAGAGGCCTCATTTGAGATCTGCTGGTGTCCAGGATTGTTCCACGATTGTGAAACTTGAGCAAATAATACAAAACAATAAACTCCTGTCACCACCACTGTTTTAGCAACACAAAAAAACGCCAAAACACTTAAAGCTGCCCAATGTTAGTTCTGCATGTCTTGACTTTTTGGCTTCATTAACTTAATAGTGGTCAGCCAGCCTGTACAGAGCTACAAGTGTGAATGTTTCACTGAAGGCACATGAAAGGAAACACACCACAACTACTATTAGTACACAAAAAGTATACAATGACGGCAAACCACTAAATTTAACATCAGCCAGCGTACAGTAGAACCTATGACCTATGACAGCTAACCATGTATCAATGGCTGACTGGCACACATAATATTCAACGTTTTTCCTCCTTTTAATCATTAATAAAAGGTGCACTGATTGATAAACCGATATAAAATTCAGCGTAACTAAAAACAGAACCGATCTTTGCATCTAGTGTAACTTATGTGCTTCTAAGTGCACTTGTTAGGTCATTATATACTTTAACAACTCTAATATGTTTCGAATTGGAACATTTGCAACTAAATTCATGTGGGATGGAATTTATTTATTATCTATTTTCTGTTCTGTGTAGTCTTTTGCAGGCACTAAATGGCCTCATTAATCTGTATTTCATTTCTGTGTCAAAAAAAAAAAAAATCCCCAAAAATTACAAACCTGATATAATTTAGCAGTTGGCTTCTCCAGAAAACCTATGAAAAATTACTCGTTCGTTTAGTGTTCAAAAATATAAGACTGCATGCTTTGCTGTTGAAAAATATCGTCAGAATGAGGCTTTTTAAAAATTACTTGATCGGCAAGGAAATTTTGATTGGTGCACATCTAATTATCATCCATTCATTAGATATTTTTGTGCCTTGACTTTAGAACTAAATAGTCTCTGATGTACTTACAATAAATATTCTTACATGAGAGAAGGGTCTCAAGATCCACCAGGGCAGGAAAAAGTGCCTGAAAGAGCTTAGCGAGGGGCCTCGCATTGACCACTACTTCCTCAGAGGTAGGACAAATAAGTCGAGTGAAGCCCAGTGGCGGGACACTCACCACAGTTCACAGGGTATCAGAACCCCAGACGAAGCTCAACCAAGCGCGGATCCACCAACGGACATGAGTCCAGAGCCCATCCAGCCACAGATGGCAATAGAGATGAAACGTAAGGATGCAACATGGGCTGCCAATTGACCGCGTGGTTCCACCTTGCGCCACACACCTGGGGCTGATCATCCTGTGGTGGGCCAACCTCTGCAGAGGGTGTCTTGTTATAAGTGGCCGAAACACCCAATGACGTGTGGGGCAAACAACTGATGATGTGGCGTGCAGGTGGCACCACGTGATCCTAGCCAAATCCCACCCCATGTAAGACGTTATCTCCAAAAACTGTCAATTGATGTGCTGAATATTAGGGATATTTAACACCTAGTCCTATAAAGAAGTCAGAAGTTCTTGCTCGCATACAAATCAGGCAAAAATACAGTCTGTAATTTCCATCCAATTTAGGAAAAACAATTCAGCTCAAATTTTTAGTTAATTATAAATTAATTGCAGTGTTGAATTGAAAAACAGTTGCACCCTGTATTAATAACTGCACAAAGGCCAAATATATTATATCATGTAGTATGATACAAAGCCTAGTGGTACCGTAGTTTTGAAAATGTTTTATATTGCTCTGCATATTAGTATATTAGTCTTAGTAATGTAAAAAGGATCTGTAGGAAAAAAATGGACTTCAATTAATATAAAGTGAAAAAAAGTGCTACAATCAAAGTCATGCTAAGCACAAAAACGACAAAAACAAAGCAATATCTGTGATATCAAATGCAAAGTGGCTGTTCCCTACCAACATTGTCTTAATTCATTGTCTGTCATTGACAGGAATAGAAATCATAACCATTTTACCTGTGTTTGGAATTATATCACCATTAATGGTAGTTTTTTTATGTTATTGTTTTACTTACAATATTCAACCTTTTTTCTCCCCTTTTGTGGCCTTCTGTGCATGCAGCAAGTTCTTTCTTCAACCAAATAATTCACACAAAAACAATAATCGCAGACCAAATGGACTCATTATGAAATTAATTCAAAATCATCTACTTGGAAAAACTATTTCTTGTTCTTGTTTGGGCTGACGTGTACCCAAAAAATGTTGACTTATTTTGTCTGTTGTAAGGCACGTGCACTGAGAGAAGAGGCTAATTGGGCTATCAATAACTAATAAGACAAATAGTAGCCATCAAACTCTATTCAATTCACATCTCTTTGGGTCACCATCTTATTATGACCATCCCTATCCAGGATAAAATCACAGAAAAAAAAAATTAAACCAACAGATCAACCAATCTTCCAAAGCACTGCGTGGATGTCAAATGGGAACGCTACACATTCTAAAAATCAATGACATACTTCCATAAACAGTTGTCACATTTGACTCAAAAAAAGTCTGGTTGAAAAAACGTCTGCACTTTTCTTTTGAAAACAAAACACTGGAAACCAAGGACTTGGTTATTATACGTGACATGAGCACCATTTTTTAAGATTACAGTGAAAGGAACAGAAGGCAAAGTGAGTATTTGTCAAATTCCATCACATGCCTTTTACTCCAAACCACTTGACTGTTGCACCACCCTCTTTGCAAAGGAAGCAAAAATGAAGCAAAGTGAGGAAGAAAGAGAATCACAGCTTTGGTATTCAGAGTGTGGCGAACAAAGTTCATAAATGCACTCAATATTATGTTGTTTTGTGTTTCCTTTGTACACACCTTACATTACACAGCTACAAAGGAGTACTCAGGCTGTGGTGAGAACTAAATAAAAAGAAACAGTGGAATTTTATCACTGTTGTGAGTGTAAAGTCCAATTCCAGGAAAAACATAAAATTTGAATGTTACGAGACAATCTCAATATGAATTGGTTTAATTGGACATGCTATTAATGGCAAAGACACATGGGCATTGAATGCCAGTGCTACCAGTTTAAATGATTTGTAGGTCTGTTATTAATGGTAGGCAGTTATTTAACAAAATACAAAGGAATTGCATGTTTAGGGTTTTTTTTTTTGAGTGTCTGTGTGTAATGCCACAAATGAACTATTAAAAAAAAAACTTCAAATTTCAAGCTTTGCCTTATTATCTTTCTTTACAGTGTACTTGTTCAATGTAGCTCTAATACTCCTTTGAACATACTAAAGTCAACAAACGTATAAGTCACAGGCATAAAGTGTTAGCGTGTACTGTAGTGGTGGGATCCTGAGCAGTGGTGCAGTGGCGTAAAGGCAGGCTTGCTGAGGCGCTTCAATGCAGCCCAGTGGCGGTGATAGACGTGAGAGATACTTTTTGTTTAATACTGTATTCCTCATGCCTCTGAGAAGAGGCGTTAAGTAAGGCTCTGTATCCCTATCGATGCTTTTGAGTGGTCGCTTGGTTTTTCCGGAGTACATTTTTGCCAGGGGCTCTTTTTTTGGGGCGGTGGGTTGCGGAATTGAAGACAGACTGGATGTCTCCAATTCAAAATGTGCTCCGGTTAAACAGTCAAAACAATCACGGTCACTTCTTTGAATGACAGTCATGTAAAAAGGTGCAAGGGATTTACAAAAACTTTTATCAAAATACTTACAGTTACGTGGTGTCATTTCCTGGATATCCAGTGCTGGTTGTAGACAGGTGCAAGCTAACAGTCTGTGTGGGTGTGAAGGCAAAAGTGAACCCCTGCTGAAGACCCCCCCTACCCCAGTCAAACACAAAAGTGGGGCTAATACGATGGAAAGTGGAGAGTAGACAGCCCTTACTCCTGGTCCCATCACTTAATGGCTGGGAAGCGGGGAAAGGAGGACCGAGGGAATGTGCCGATGCCCCTTCGCGGGCCCTCGTGACCTCAGGGAAGTACTTTGCTGCCTAGGCGTGAACTACACTCCCATGTATAAAAGCTGGCACAATCCAGTACTTTCCATCTTAACACTGAATAGGGCCTGCGTGTAGAAAGAGAAAAAGTCGGAGGGTCCAACAGGGACCTCTTTTTTTGGACGCCTAGGAGACGTGCGGTGAGGAGGATGGCTGTCTCCAAAAGCACCAGCCTCGCTTAATGTGCTGCTTGCGCAAGATCTCTTCCTCGTGTTGGCGCTCTTTACGTGAACGTAAATAACGGTCCTCCTCTTTCAGGAACCAGACGGGAGGCCAGCGCTGCTTCTCAAAGTGCCTCTGATTCTCTGTATGGGTAAAAGAAGATGTAAGCCCCTGTGTAATGTTCTGTAGTAATCTTTTAAAAACTGGTTCTACCTGGAGACATTGCCTTCATGTCTTTGGGAAACTTGCGGCAGATGCTGTTATAGTTGGTGCAGATGTGATGGAGACACCAGGCTGATAGCTGCTTGGCATTGTGGAACTAAAAAATAAAAGACCAAAATTATAGACCATTGGTTTTCAAAGTGTTCTCTCCAATGTAATTAATGAGCAAATGAATCAAATTATATTTTTATAGTCAATTCACTTTTTTGGGCGGCAAGGAATTGTTGCCCTAAAAAAAACATATATTTTTGATCCACGTAATAGCATATATTATCTCTTCATTCATGTCTTTAATTACAAAAGTAAAAAAGGGGTATCAAGAGTAAATATAATCATCCTTATATTCATTTGAAAAAGATCTGTAAATATTTTCTGTTTTTAATACAATTTTATGTTTAAAAATCAAAAAATTAGGGACCCAATTTTTCTCCTTTTTGTTTTTAATGGGTAAAATAAATAGACAAACATACATTTTCTCTTAATTTAAGAATAAAAAAGGAACTTTTGACTTCTGTAGTTCTAGACATTTCACTAAAGACAACTAAAATGTTATTTCAATTTAATTTCAACAACAAACTGAAAAAAAATATTATATTATTTGCTCTCTTGAACTACACAAAATGAACCCCAACTTTCAGCATTGACACCACTGATATAAACCAAACTTTTAAAAGATTCTGTAATAAACAGACCTGTGCAAGCTCCAAAAAGGCCAAGACATGCCCATCAATATCAACTCCTTTGACTACCAACTGCAGGAGTTCATCAACAGCATGTTGCTCTGGAGACGCACATACATAATTCCATGTTAGCATCTACTGTCATTTTTTACACCCCCATTCATTCCACCATCACTACAGCGAATCCTTACCAGTGAGCGCAATAAGGCGTGGTAAACAGAGTCGGTTAGCCACCACTATAAGTTCAATAGACTCCAGGTCAGGACACGGTGTAAGCATGGCACAGTAGAGGAACTCCAGGACGCCTCGCATGCATGCTGTACTCGTGGAAGGGATGGGAACCTGCATTGAGGAAATCATAAATTTGCAGCAAGCAATATTTTATGGCCTAAAATCTGACTTCCAACCAAAATAATAAGTGAAAATCAATGAAAAAAAAACTTTTTGAATGGCAGTATATTCAGTTTTTTAATCCTGCGCTTGATATACCATCATGCACATACAGGTTATCCTCATAAGGGATGCAGAGGGTGCTGGAGCCAATCCCAGCTGACAATGGTCACCCTATATTGGTGGCCAGCCAATCGCATGGCACAAGAGACGGACAACCGTACATGCTCAAACTCACACCCTGGGGCAATTTAGAGTGTTAAACCATCCCACGCTAATATTCTTGGGATGTGGGAGAAAACCCACGCGAGCCCGGGTAGAACATGAAAACTCCACAGAGTAAAGTTTGGATCTGAGATCGAACCCTTGTTCTCAGAACTGTGAGGTCAGCAAATAAGCCAAATTATGAAAAACTAATAAAATCTAAACTACAATGTATCCTTTCAAGTAAAAATAAAATTATTACAAACTGAGAGAGCAGACCTCCAAATATTTCTGATCTCTCTACCCTTTTCTTCTTACAACACCTATGCTGCAAATTTGAGTTTAACAGATTAATCTAATTAAATTGTAGCAAAAATCCTTTGCTAATTCTGTGACCTCATTGCCTCAAAATCTCACCTCTTCAATTTATATTACAAACATATCCTGAAATTTCTAAAATCCATTTATTCTTTCTCTCCGTGTCTTGAACACAAACTAAAACTGGGTAATGAACAGACTGATTGAAATAAAGGGAAAAATAATTGCTCTCACCACACTGTTTAAGAACCGGACATATAAATGCATAGAGACGTTGTTTATATCATGACCACCGTGTTATGTTAATATTCCGCTGTCACTTCCCGTTGAGCTCGAACAAAAACTATTAACTGAAGATCGAGACGACCTGAACCCCTAACATGACAACTGAGTCTACCCAGCAAGGTGTTTTTTCATCCTTCACTAATCCAAGCAATTAAGAAAATGTCATACTGCTCATTAGTTTCGAAAGTCACAACCTGGGTAGTCTCAAGAGGGTAGAGCCCCCAGCAGAAGCTCTGGTTTCAGTAATGAGTGATCATATTCATGATTATATTTCATTGCCATTGACCTCAATAGATCATCATTCCAATGGATTGGACACCTATTGCTGTCAATGGCAGTGAATAAGTGAACTACCTGTTCATATATCCACATCATTTTTAAACATTACCAAAAATAAATGAACTTAAAGGGACTGAATAGTTGGACTCTAAAGTGAGTGCGAGCGTGAATGGTTGTTTGTCTCCTTGTGCACTGTGATTGGCTGGCCACCAATTCAGGGTATCCCCGGCCTCTGGCCCAAAGTCAGCTGGGATATGCTCCAGCACCCCCTGCAACCCTAGTGAGGATATAGTGGTTCAGAAAATGAGAAGAGATGAGAAGTTAAAAATGAGGGCCTAAGTTGTTTTTTTTTAATCAAAGCACAAATGTCAATTTACACCCTATAATGTGGAAATATTATGGCTGACTGGGAGAGTTGACAAAACTTGGGCAACCAATAAAGACGAGGTGGTTTCGTGGCGAGATAGCAGGTGCTATCCCATAACAAGCATAAGGTAACACACGAAGCCCGGTTACTTCTGCTTGAAGCTAACATAATTATCCTTCGTAAAAAGCTTACTGAAGATGCGGTTTTGTTTGGTCATTGAAGTAGTCCCACCGCTTTTTAACATTTTTTTAAAATGTTCAGTAAATTGAATGTAATCATTATCTTCTATATATTGCGACAACCAGGATTCATGCATTATATCATTTTTTTGTACTTGTAAGTACTTGCCAAAAACCAAAATGGACTGACTAACCAAGAAAATCCACTCACGGCATGCTTACTCTTGTATAGCGATAGAGGAGAGGCAGAAAGCAGTTAAATTTTAGAGAGGCCCAAAAAATGCTGGCAAAAATCCAGACAAACACTTTCTAGTTAGAACTCTAAATCATTATTAACTTGTGTCCATCTTTCCAGTGCTTAATTTCTAGGAAATGCCATGTTTTTGAAGCAAATCATTACCATGACTGGACAAATCCTTTAACACAGTTGAGCAGAATGGTGTAAAAACATGTTATCACACAGTGAAACGTGTGAAGCTAAAAATACAGGGAAGGAAGTGTGACATGAGCCCGAAAATAGAAGTGATCACATGCAACGTTCACAATTTGAGGAGTTTTTGTACTCCACTACATTTGACTGATTTTTGCTATAATAACAATGAACTGGTTTGTATTCAGGTTTAATTAGTAACAAAGCTATGGTAGTTATAATAAAATGGGCCCATGTATAGGTGAAAAGAGTAAATAATTAGGTTTGAATTTGCAGTGACTTACACAAGATTAACATGTCACAGGATCAGAGAAAATATCGGATATTAAAATTATCCAATAAAGACAATTTGGACAATTTTTATCTCAGCGATGTGTCAATGGGATTAACCGGCAAGCCAATTCTATAATAAATGGGTGAGTTTTTGCAATTGATTGAAAAAAAAAAAACAGTAATTGAGTCTCACCTCCTCAATGTAACTTTCCATAAAAGAGCCGCGGAACATGGCCGCCATCCAGTCGCAGCTGGAGATCAACAGAGGCTTGTGCGCTGGAAGGTAGCCGTCGTCTAGCTGGAACACCACATCTAAAACCGGGGTGGAAAAGAGCATTCATCTCTTGGAATGCCACAGAAGCCCCAAGCTACAGAGGGGAAAGACGGACGAGGCAGACGAAAGACGAGACACACACAGAGACACATGTAGACAAACAGAGAGGTAAATTGACAGAGGGACAAAACAGCTTTCGAAAGTACGGGAAGGAGAACACACGTAAGGTATAGGAATGGCGATAGAGTTTCAGTTGATCAATATTGATCGGAACATTTTTGGTAGCGTTTTCATTCAATTACAGCGAAAAAATTTATACTCATCTGTAACATTCAATACAAAGTAGATAAAGCAGATCTTTTTGAACAGCTCATTAAGGAGCCACTCTTTGTTAGTGTTATGAGTGAGACTGCCATCATTATGTTGATAATGATGACTGTGAATGAACACAAAGGAGTGAATGGTAGACAGGCCATGTTGAGACACAGCAGATGCATGGCACTGTCTGTGATATCATGCAAACAAAACAGCTTAGAGGGACAGACAACATGAGGAGCAAAGACAAAAAGCTACGGAAGGACTCAGACGAGGCAACAAGCATACTCAAGTGACAGTTACTCATCAAGTCAGTTGATGAATTAAATCCAACATGCATATTCTTTTAGTAGAAATACAAAGTTAAAACAATACAGTGGTATCAAATGTACACATAGGGTACATCGCTAGATAGTGACAATATGCTGCAGTTGACTTCTGCATCCATTTTATCAGATGCATGATGCCTATATGGAAAGCACCTGAAATGAAGGGTTTATTAGCCTGAAGAATTACCAGCAAAGGTGCCTTTGTTGAGACACTCCTTTATACGGTTGGCCCTGCGGACATGGAAGGCCTTGGTAATCTCTTGGTTCATGAAACTCTCCCGGTTCAGAACATTGGCCACCATCATCCGCAGGTCGAATACTTCCAAGAGCTCAGCGATGGTTGCCACCTGCATCAGGTCTCCTCGACTTTCGTCCAGGTTTCCAGTGTACAAGTACTGTAACACGGCCTAAAAAGAGAGATGAATGTCAAAGAAATGTATCACAAAAGAGCCAATTCAAGCAATGAGTTAAAATATGGGCGATAACCCTAGTAAAAATGAACTTCACGTGAAAGACAATTGCTTAAAGTATTTAGTATTGGATACTTTCTTTGAAGTCTGATTATGGGGAAAATCATACACACAGAAAATTGCCATACGTACATACAAACCCAGCCATTTTGTTATCAGTCAGTTGTACTCACACATACACCGATCGACTCAAGCACAGGTGGATGTGATAACATGTATTAACTTCATCACAAAGAATGGCGGGCAATCTTGGATATTTGCATTTAAGTGGCTAAAATAGTATCCTTCCTACCTTCCTTACTATTCGTAAAGACTTGTTACCAATGCTTGAGTATAGATAACCAGTTAAAAGCAGCGAGTATTAACAATCTTGATTTCTTTTGAGTCTTATTTTACCTTTCACTGCCTGTGCTTTTGTGCCATACCTTTTTAAACATTGTGTAGTTTTTTTTGCTATGGCTTTAAAGCAGAGTTGACCACTTAAACCACTAAAATGTTTCCATTTTAAGTCATGGCTGCAGAAATATCCTAATTTTCTTAGTTGACCTCTATTTTGTGGCCAGATGTGTCCTTGAACGGTATCGTGCAACCTCTGCACGTCATTTCATCAGTTGACCTTGCTAACTGTCTACTGGAAACTTTGTAGTAATGCCTTGGGCATAGGAATGTGCCATTTAATACCAGCAAGAGCCAGTTGAGACAGGAACTTGCTATATGGTGGAAAATCCAATCCGTTGAACAGTTTCGGTACTGCCCTTCTGATAGATAAAAATGATTGTAAGTTCCTCAGTCTACGCATTAGTGAACTACTATATCCATTGTCTATAACTCACTTATGATTGGAATATTCTGTAAATAAAAGCATCGAAGAAACTCTTCATTGTCTACAGCTTGAATTCGGATAATCAACATTCTCACTACTGAAATTAATCGAACCTGCGAGAAAGGAAGAGGTCTCTTCCCCATCACCACAAAATGCATGTATGCCACAATCGTTACATATTACACAATATTTTTTTAGTATGTTCTTCCTTTGTACATCTGAATGAAACAAGCTCAGAGCGCACCGTACTGCTACTTTGGCTGTCAAATTTCCCTCTGGTAGGATGTTTCGCAAAGGCATTGATAAAATCCCCATGCATACTAAGCACAGTCACTTCCTGGAAATACTATTTGTGATGTTTTTCTCCACTTTATTTCACATCAGAAAAATCTAATTGTGATGCTTTTTTTCCCAATTCTACAACATTCTTTTCACAAATTCTGGTATGAAGATGATTTGTTGTTGTATGTTCCCTTAAGATATGAATTTAAGGCTAAACTATAGACTTAACTATGAGATGAATTTGAAGACTCTCACCTTAAATGGTTCCTCTTGTATGAGTTCATCCATGACTACCACAGTCATAAGTCGTGGCCGTCCAGTCATGGGGTCATCAACGTGATCCAGACAAACAGTCAGGAACCCTCTTCCCCATCCCGAAAGTGCCCGTCCACCCGCAGGAGTTTTCAGAAAATACTGTGCTTGGGAGGGCAGTGCATTATCACTCTTGGAAGTCCGTAACGAGCTACGCCGTAGCAAAGGGGCTCGATTCAAGCCCCGCACATCTCCTTCGACCCCGTCTTTATCAATATCCAGGCTCTTAGTGCGCCCTGCTTGCTCTTTGGCTCCTCTTCTGCTTATCTCGTCTTCCTCTCCACTGTCAGAGCATTCCTTACTTTTATCCTGCTCTTCCTGCAACCCGGTAGATGATGAACCAAGTTCAAGGGTGAACAAGTCATAGAATTTAGAGCAGGAAGTGGCCAGATAAATCTTATGCGCAAAAACACGCGTGGCGCCACCTTGCAGCAAGAAAACTACATCTGCACAGTGTGGGCGACAGAAGAGGGAGTCAAGGCCCTCGCCGTCCGTGGGAGGGGGATCAGGGATGCCCACTATGGGGCGAGGTGGGCGAGGAGGCAGGAAAGGTGCCTGGAGAAGTGGCCTTTGGACTTTTTTCAGGTGGGACTTCCAAAATTGAAGGTGACGGCGGGAGATGAGGGCAGCTCGGATAGCGTTGTCAAAAACATCCTTGACTCCAAACTGGGCAACGATGCTGGTCTCATAGTAGGGTATCCCAAGCTCCTTTGCCACCTCGTGGCCCCTCTCGGGAGGGAGGATGTCTGTTGGTTTGATGGGTCTGCGGATGGAAAAAATATTATGGAATTAAGGCTAGTGATGTCATGTGAATCGTGGAAGGATTACTCCCCTAAAACCGCTAAAAAGGCCTAAAAAGTTCCATTCAGATCAGAATCTGTCCATTAGAGACAAATATAGAAGGCTTCTCACTTGGCAAGGGGTCGACGCGCACGATTAACCGCATCCAAGTCAGCGTAGCGGAGATCCAGCTGGCAGCCGACCAGAATGATGGGAGTCCGTGGACAGAAGTGCTTGATCTCCGGAAACCACATGGTGCGGACATGGCGGAGGGAATTGGGATTAGCCAGAGAGAAGCAAAGCACCACCACATCTGACCTGGAGAGCAGGAAGCAAGAAAAACAGTTGTTTCATTTTCATCATCATGAATTGGGATCAGAGATAAGACTGAAAGACTGTGACAGATAAAGGTCGATTAGGGTGGATGTGAATACAAGATGACACAACGCCAGTGATTTGTTAAACTTTGCATTAAGAAATAAATCTGAGGTAACTGATGTTTTAGTCTGTGGGGTTGGTCACCTTTACAACACCCCTATAGTGTTTTACTTTTCCTGACAGATACACGTTTACTTGGCCACTTCCCCTGTAGTTATTTTGATATACTTGGTGTCACATTTTGGCTCATGTGGGCCAAAATTAATTATTGGCTGCTATTGACAGAGAAAAACGTCCAACATATTAAACCTGGAAAAGTTAGCAACAGGCCTGGGGGGAACATGCAAACACCACACGTGGTCCGACCTGGATTTGAACCCAGGACCCCAGAGCTGTGAGGCCAATGTGCGCTGCGCCATTGTAAAACTAGCTATTGTTAAAATATGTACTCTTTTTAGACTTGCATTTGTAGGACAATTATAGTCTGGTTGTCTGGCAAGCAAAACAAAAGAATAAATTGCAAAGAAAAGCACATTTCTTGTGTGCACATTGTGGTTAGATGCAGCTCAATAAAACCATAGGGCAATGTTTAACCAAGTGCATTATCATTCGCTAGCGCACACTCATTGCTCATTTTTCCCACTGGAATCTCACCTTAGCTCATTCACCCTTTGACCTACAAACACTAGCAAGCCATTACATCAGAGTTGGACCCGCTGCCAAGACTTACCACCATGGATTGGACTGGTATATAAATAGATTGCAATGCTATTCTGCAACACTGCAGTTCTACTAAGAGCAAATAAGCAATGTTTGACAAAAACAAAACTCATCTACGACGTCGTCGCTCTTTCTTGTTTTGCAAGGCACGGCTTTCCAAGTTATGACTTATCAGAAATAATGTTAGAAAAATGGTTTGTGTGTATTTAAAGTCTATATAAAGGTATAAAAATTGGCTTGCAGCTATTATGCGATATGAATTAGCCTGCCAGTGTTGTTTATGTTGTGCATCCACACTACAAAGGTCATCAGTTTCCTGATTATGTAAGAATACTCACACACGCAAATACAAACTAAATGTCCAATAAAAATTCTTATTTTTCTTGGCTACCATCGACGGTCCATTCGGACTAGGAGTGGCTGGTAGCAAATAATCATGAGAAACAGAACATGAGCCTTCACATCCAAAGTACGTATATAAGACTAGCAGAGAAATCCTGTTATACAATTTCTATATTTTTTCCATAACTACAGTGGATTGAACATTTAAAAAATTATGAAGGCTTGAGTGTGAATTTCAACATCAGATCCCCCCCAACTAGAATTTTCCACTCCTAACAAGGCATATGACAATGTGTCATGTCAAGTTTTCAGTTTAGGTATCAACACAGAATGGCGTGAAGGGGCATGGAATTTAGCTTAGGCATGCGTTCATTAGAGGTGAGACTTGAACAAGTGAATGGACAAAGATGGGAGGCGAGGAAGAAGAGCAGTAGGAAGAGGGATATTGACGCCTGACGTCATTGGGCAGAAAAAAAACAGCTGAGCTGGCCCTGCGTCTTTATCAGCTGACTGCAGGCTGACAAAGCATCCGGAACGTTAGGTAAGGTTTGGAAACATACACAAACAATGACAAAGAACTGAGTAATCACACATACTCAATAAGAACAAAATAAAACAACACAGGTAAAGTATTTGGTGCCACAAATAGATGTGCAAACACACGTCTGTTGCCTGGTTACATCAAAAGGTGTCAAGACTACGAGTATTGTATTGCATAGTTGCTGTTTTCAGAGTGAATATAAAAGTGTATACATACCAGTGACATGGTTTTCAATCTGTTTTTTTATCACAAAAACCTAATGTACGTACATGTATATGTTCGTATGGCTTATGTGACTCAAAACTCTACTAGTATAGGTCTCGATTTATTTACAAAGTTCATTTAGTCAGATTTTCTCAAAAAATTAGAGCTAATGCGCTCAGATTAACAGAATAGTAATTATTTTATTTAGAAAGCCTTCTCTTCGTTAAGCCTTCTGGCAGGGAACCATATTTGTTAAATTAAGTTCAACAATCTCACTATTAATTGAGAGCACTGTGTGAAAAGATACAGTAATTCCTCGAATATGGCCACGATAATCAAAAAATCACAAAGTAGGGTCACCCTTGTGATAACTACCTTTATTTTCTTTAGTGGTGAGTGCTAGTAGCAATCGGAAGATGGGGGAGCTCGCACTTGCGACTTTTAAAGTGGATTTTCACATTTTTAAGAACTTAAAAAAATAATAATGAGTATATTTTTTTTAAACATGCAGAAAAAAATTGCAAAGAAGTGAATTTTTGGTATGTGAAGTAGTGACTGTAGCACCCTCAGTGGCAATTTTGTTATTTTTTAAATTATTATTATTCAATGTGATCTGCGGGACAAGCAGTATGGAAAATGAATGAATGATTAAACTTTCAGGAGCCAAAGGAAAAAAATAGAAAAAATGCTGGAGCATGAAGACAAAGTGAATACAATTAAAGTGAATAAAACAAAAATGCCTAGTTGTGGCCTTCAGCAACATTCGAGTTGATTTATTTATTTTAGATTATATTTTATATTTTTTCATAGTGCTAATGGCCTGCCATTAACAAAGATAAAGCCTAGTTCATTTAAACTGGGAAGACCATCAGTGAATATGACATCCATTTTGACTTGGAGGGCTGCAACAAATGAGCCTTTCCCAGTAAAAATGGATCAGACATCCAGCGCCGTCAAATGCTTGAATTTAATGACTGCCCCATAAAGGTTCAAATGTATTTTACATGTCATTCACTAGAAAAGATCCTGCTGCTAGATGGCGTGCTAAACGATTGGTCTATTAACACACAACGTGTACCAAACTATGATTTCTCTTTGTAATTCGACATTCTCTTTGCCTGTTATGCTTAATTACTTTTGCATTTCATGCCAATAAAGCAGCTTTTATTCAGGCATGCCGAGTAAGAGGATCAAGCCATGATCCAATCATGTCTGCTGAAGGAAGGATGTAACAGCCGGAGGGCAGAGTTCAGCTAAAAAGCGTTGGTGGGCGGGTCACACAGAAAAACCCTCATAAATTCTCTGGCCCTGTTAGTGTGGGATTGACTGTTGCGTTATGTCACAATAATCTCAAATTCACTTTTCATTTATAAGGCTTTAAAATATAAATAGAAGAGAAAACTTTTGGTCAAAGAGCAATAACTTGTGTCTCACCTGCCATAGGCGAATCGCCTATCTTTGTGATGGTCCCCGAATGTGTCCCAGAGCCTGAGAGAGACGCTCACCTCGTCCACAACATCACGAGACCTTTCTAACACCTGTAGATCACACAAACAAACATGCCGTCACACACTTTGACGGCAACTTTTCTTCATTTAATTTCCTCCACACTTCTTGTGTGTGCGCTTGCCCACCTCCTGGCATACACGATACTGGTCGATGGCCCAAACGGTTGGCACGTGGGTGGCAAGCAGCTGATACTGTGTGAGGGTGGCATTGCAAGCCCGGGCGCAAATAAGTCTGGTCTTGCCCACTGCATTGTCCCCAACCACCACACATTTAATGGTTTCCACATTGGGCCGCTCATAGTCTGTGTCTATATCCATGGAGAGGGCCCTGGGAAGGAGAGAGAAGGTTAAGATGTCAATTCATGAGAAATGAGGGTTCTATTGATAAGTTTTCCCTAAAGGAGTGAGTCATTATTAGGACACTCAAAGATAATTTGTATGTAGGCACAGTGACTTGGGACGCTTTATCAAAGCTCTGAGCGTCACTGACCAGTATTTGGAAGACTCTGCCAACTCCTCTACAGAACACATGGAGGGACTGCAGAGCTATTTCTGGAACAGTACCCAGGGAAGGACAGGGAGGAAGCGAGATGACGTCTGAGCTCCCTGTCCTTTTCTCACCTTGCACATCTAACCTCATAACAAGTCACCTTTTGCAAGCTCAACAGAAACAGTCCAGTATACTTTACCTTGAAAGAAAAGGAGAACTGCTTTCTTTGATTGATCCAGTCAAAGAGAAGGCATTTTCTTAAATATATGCTTGGAGTAATAGTCTCTCATGACTGAAAAGTATCCCACTGGATTTCTGTGCCACAATGAGAGGTGATACTAACAAGCAAACTCGGGCAGTGGGGACGTCTGCAGCATTACCCACTCGCTTGGCTTTGCATCAGTGTGTGGGTCCACCAAATAGACACATTAGGAAGCATCAAGCATTCGATAAAAAAATGTAGCACACATTCAGCTTAAACTAGATTATGTTTGACCATATACACTTCCTGTTAGTTATATTTCCCCAATGCATCTTATGGTATACAAGCTCATATGAAAGTGAAGTGGTTGGATGATTAGGAAGCATTTCAACCATAACCCTAAAAAAAATTGGAAACCCTGTTGCACAAAATGGGTTTAAGAAAATATCCTAGCAAAAAGGCACTTCTTAATTTCCAGTCATGGCATGAACTCAGCAATTATCTTCAGAAATATCTTAATTTACCTGAGAAAGTCTTTAAATATGAGTACTTTTACACATTTGACAAACATTGGTGTGACCACCAAACGAGGCAAATCAAGGAGATTGGTGTAGAGTGCTGTAGGCGTTCTGTGCTTACACTGATCATTACTGATCATTTATTCTTCTGAAGACAGTATTCACATTGTTTATTTGCACTCAACTCAAAAACAATGCCAATTTCTACACACGCCGCCTTGTAGAATTTTCACTATTGCATAACCGTCCCCCGCACACACTTTCACCGATCCAATAATCTCTGAAACTTTTTAAAAGAACCACTCCATGGACTCATAAATAGAGCCTATGAAACATTCATAAAAGCCCCCTGCTTGGTATTCCATTGACGTGGTTGTCTTTAGTCCGGCACCAACTGATACCATCAGCTGAAAATGGCATCCATTTACTAGGCACATGAGTAGCACTATGAGCCCTGACCTGCGCTTTATTACAATGAATTGATGACATAAATGTCTTGTTATTTAAATACTATGACTGGTGCAATGCTTACAAAGAATTTGGTAGATGTGGTGGGTGGACAGAAAAATTTAATGAATGAATGTGTCCAGTAATCTCTCTGATAATCTTTTATTATGAAAAGAAAAGAGATTAGGTACCATTGGGATATAGGGAGCGGATGGCCAAGTAGGAGGCAAAATTTCTATCGAGAAGTACCGTTGAGGACTGTTGATATTATATGCACAGCTACAGTTTGAAACAGGAAACCCTGATGAAGCTTGTGTTTCCACTGGATGGTGGGTGTAATGACATCCAGCATTAAAATAAATAAATAAATAAGGGTCAAGAATGTCATTTATACTAGAACGCAAAAAGGCTTTTTGTTTCAAACATCCATTAAGATGCTGAAAATACCAAAATCAATTTGACTGTGTGCCTTTATGATGTCACAGTCAAAACATAATTTCAGCTGGACGAAACCAAAATCAAGCCAAGCCTGAGGTTACGAAATTATGTATTTCAGCATTCTCCATGTAACATCAGATGAGTGGGATTTCCGGAGGGACAAGCCACGCAGGGATTATTGTAGACTCAGGGAGGAGGAGAGGACTGTCACCCGGTATTACAATCAGTCGGTCATACCACAGGGATCAAAAGTGCAAAACCAACATGTTTGTTGTAAGAATTCAGCCTTTATTCTTGCTCGTGGGGGGAGGAAATAAGAGTTCCCAAGGGTCAAAGACAGGAAGCATGCCAAGTTTATCCATGTTTACTGCCGGCTGGTTCGTAAATGTGGATGAGCAGTGATGCAAGTGTGAACAGAGCACCCAGTCCATTTGCAGTTCTCCATCGGCTCCAGTCATGTGTGGGTCAACAGCCGTAACCTAATTATCTTCTAACGCATTAGTGACATGTAAATCACCTACTATCTGGCTGGTAATTGTAATGATCTTATGCAGACTAGCAACATTATTTATAGAGAAAGCTGAGCAAGTACAAGGGTGGCGCAGAGGAACGGAAAGAGAAGCTTCTACGATCAGGTTTCATTTTTAGCCATGACCTGTTGTGAACTCCACTCGATTGTCTAGACTTGAAGTGCTTT
Organism: Stigmatopora nigra; assembly: GCF_051989575.1. Classification (NCBI taxonomy): domain Eukaryota; kingdom Metazoa; phylum Chordata; class Actinopteri; order Syngnathiformes; family Syngnathidae; genus Stigmatopora; species Stigmatopora nigra. The sequence goes on along the minus strand of NC_135511.1, from coordinate 5,920,259 downwards.
GCCAGTCATGTCCCCTGCAAGACAGCAAGGATGACCGCTAAATCTTTTTAATCGTAGCCAAGATGGGAATTTTGCTGTTTCGCTTTGTTCGCAATCCCATGGACATGCACAAATGGAGAGATGCGAGAACAAGGGTTGGTGATTACAAAAAAAAAAAACCTGCAGTTGTTGGGTTGCTGTATTCGTATTGCTTGTGAATATTATCATTAATTCAGGTCATTTCATTCTCAGGGTGCTGAATCGATCAGAGCAGACCAGTGTTCTATTGATCAATTGGTAGACGTCACAATTTCCTGGATGAAAGTCAAGAAGGACTATTAGGCGGATCAACCGGCCATCTCCCACAGCTACTTTCTGCTCTCCCATTCTGTTCACCCTGCCTTCATGTTATGCAACGCAGGGGGGTCTTTTTGTTTTAACCTAAAGTCATACGTCCATCCAGCTTCTCCGCTTGCCAAGATAAAACCCCAATCCTTTAGATTACTATCGTTCTAAAGGTTTACAACAACTACCAATGCTTGACTTGTTGTCAGTCATCTTGGCAATGCAACCCTTTTTTGTAATTTTGGTGGCAGGTCTTTCACTAGCTTTTGTTTGTATTATCTAGGTGTTAGAGACATTGAGTGCCAAAGGCACAGCTGGCAAAGACCGCTTATATAATCGGGTCTGTAGCCTCTGCCTGGCTCCACCGATGGCTGACGCTAGACCACAAAGACACAATGAACATGCAAAAGAGCATGTCTGCCCAACCCATGGAATTTCCTCATATGGTCTCATGTACTTTATCCCGAACCTAGCTCACTAAGCCTTGACATGGCATTAAATGAGGTGAGTTGCTGCAGTTGGTCAGGTCTAGGTTCAGTGACAATATGTGCTCAAATAATGAGGTCAGCCTCTGAACACAGTGACTGACCAGTTTATTCCATCATTGTATTTTTTTCTTCCCTGATGGCACAGACATACTCCAAGATGACAATGCCAGGATTCATCTGGCTCAACTTGTGAAAGACTGGTTCAGGGAGCATGAGACATCATTTTCACACATGGATTGCCCAACACTAACTCCTGAACTTAACCCCATAAAGAACATTTATTTCATGCTATTAGTTTAATATATAGTATATTATTTAAAATATGCTTTAACTTGGGTTTTTTTTGTAGGATTTTGTTTTGGTTGGACATGTTTGTTTTGCATAATTCAGTGATTTTGCATGTCACCAAAAGACACTTACAATTGAATTGATTAAGAGCCTCGGATGATCATTAGATGCATCCGAAAAAAGATAGGACATACCAAATTCATATACTAAGTGGATTGTTTTTTTCATTAAAAAGAAATTAACATTTTCTTTTTGTAATGGATAAAATGTGATGAGCAGGAGGAAAATTATCCGACCTGTTGTATTTTTTTTACATGTAGAGAAAAAGGGGACATCTATTTTAGGAGTAGTGTTTATTTATTAAAATGGACAAAATCTAGCCGGCAATTATTTGAGGACTGCTGTCATGGGTCACAAACTCATTCTCTGTTATTGATGCTGATATGTGTTCTTTTTGTTGTCATTATTATGCCTTCCTCAACAAGACAGGTTTGTTCCAGAGGAGACATTTGAAAATAATAAAACATACGTCATTACCTGAGCTTAACTTTCACCTTGACTTTATATGGTGGTATTGTGAATATGGGATGCTGGCTAACAAAGTTCTACCATGCAGGAAGAGTACAATAAAATCACTGCAACAAAATAGATTTATGAATAGCTGTGTTTCCAATGCAACCAACTGTTTAAGATTCACTAGTGGGAAAAAATACTTCTGCTTAACGATGACTTGATTTTTATTGTGTGACTAAAAGTAATTGAACCAACAAGTGTATTTTAATTTCTTCTGTGTCAAATAAGGGGCCTTTTTTTTTACATAGGCCTTATATGGTCAGTCTAGATTTGATTATAAAAATACTAGAAAATATTAGAATCACCTCTTGGTATTATGATGTAGCAACAACTCAATCTACAAACACAACACTACATTGTTCAACAAGCCTTTGTCCAATTAAAATAATATTGACATAACAATTCAGTCAACATAGTTATCTTTGCACAGATTTTGCTATTGTATAAACTATGATTTAATTATGTTGGTGTATTTATGTTGTGGCTGACTGGTGACCACTCTGGGGTGTAGTCTGCCTTTCACCCAAAGTCAGACTAACCCTAACCCAGAACCCACCGGCCACTGAACCCAGTCTAAGGACTGTGATGGGGACGTGCTGACCTCTGCCACCAGACCAACTAAGAAAATTACTAATTTAATTAATGTTAAAATGCAGTGATTTACGCCACTTGAAAATGAAAAATGAAAATCAGACATAGGCATTGTCGTCATCATTGACTTGACAAAAAGCCTAGTAGTCATCATACCCTCAGCAGCGTATGACGAAATTGTATAGTGCTTCTCCACAAGTTCGTCTTCCCAGGCCAGACACATTTATGACATTTATTTATGACTTGCTGCCCTTAGTCAGCAGAGATAGGCTCCAGCACCCCTGCAACCCTTGTGAGGATAAGCATGATGGAAAACGAGTAAATGTGAATACACAAATACAGAAATACACTTGTGATAAGTGATGTTTTTTTTCATAGTACTTTACTCAGGCCCAGTCACTGACAATGGTAGGAGACAAATCTATTTAAACTGGAAAGACTGGCTGTAAATGGTTGAGTGATTGTTTCAGAATGAATGGTGCCATCCCACAATTGAAAAATAATTGAAGAACTTGTGCTTTCATTGACAACTATAGGGAAATAAGTGCACTTAGCATGCATGTATGCATGCAGGCGTTGTGCCACCTATGTCACGCAAGCATTCTTTTGACGTCATAGACGCAGGCGCTGTCAGACTAAAATTTCCTAGCCATCGTCACAACACGCACAAATAGAAAATGCACGCGCACGCTGCTCCATTTATTAGCGAGCCCTCCCTCTGATCGCACTTATCAATGAAACCCCCCACCCATCCTCAACCCATTCATAAGCACCTGACTCATTCATATTTTGGGCTACTCAGCGTGCACATCAAGGTAAATCTAGTTTTCGGTGCATACAGCAAATAAGAATGCAAAAATGTAACAGCTCCTGGCATAATTATGCAAGTAATAAAAGGTTGATCATCATCCTGCATGCTAGTAAAATGCAGCTGATAAATCTTGCATAACACGCCAAGCCCATCCGCTGCACTAAAACACGTAACACTTCAGAAAAAAAGCGAGCAGTGTCACCATAATCCCACCATCGTTAACATAACTGCATGCAATAAGACGCGATCCATGTGCAGTATTAGTGACGAAAGGCGATTAAAGCCCCATTAAGTGCACAAAAAAAGGAGTCAGCATGGTACGAAGAGAGCGCTGTTAACTTTTGGAGCAAATGAAGGGATTGATGGGGGAGAATTGGGGACATGTGTGAGTGCCTTTGTCAGGTGAAGCCATGGGGGACCCTACCTTCCGACGCTTCCGGAATTGACCCACATGCCACTCTGCTGGTGTGCCGGTCTCGCAAACCGGTCAGGGACACGTAGGGAGAACACTTGGTTGTCGTATTGAGATTGGCTCCAAACAAAGAGCATGTAGATCGATCAGCAAAGGGACAAAAAGGACCTCTGCCCTCTCACACACCCCTTTTTCCTGCTTCTCTTGGCCCCCTTCTTAAAGCTTCACGAGACTCGGTTTAGTTGAAATCCTCCATGAGTGATAAAAGACGTCTTTGGAATGCAGAATAACACTTTTACAGTTTATAACGTGCACACTAATGATCCAGACACTCGGTTCTAGTCTGAGCCACCTCCTTTTCTGTTGTTGTTTCCCCAGCTGATTTCATCAAAGGACACGCCCCCACGCCGTGACGTAACGACACTTCTCACCCAACTCTTGCTGTGCGGCGTTTAGGTGCTGTAAGAATAAAAACTACTCAGTTGGTTTTACGGTAGGACATGGTAGTAGATTCACTTTGCAAAAAATGTTTACATTTCTACATAATTAATTTCACTGCAGTTTCTGGCGATGTATGTGTTAGCGTCAGTATGAGTCAGTATTTTTTTAATTTTAATGATTTTTTAATATAACACTCCTTAGATATGAGAGAGGAATGATACAGTTTAACCTCATATCAACATCAAATTTTTGGTTGTCAAAGATTACAATGTTCAATGGAGTCCACTTATGATGTGGATATCATGTAAAAAGGATAATTTGTTTTTACACTCATCAGGCTCCAATTAGCCTAAATATCAAAGAGAAAATAAAAATGCATTCCTGGCAAGAGTTTGTGTCTTGGGAGGTAAAAAAGAAAAAAAAGTTTGGACAGAGGCTGTATGAATACAAATGTCCTCATCTTATTTTCTCAACTGCTTTATCCTTATTAGGGTCGCGGCGGGTGCTGGAGCCTATACCATCTGACTCCGGGCCAGAGGCGGGGGACACCCTGAATTGGTGGCCAGCCAATCGCAGGGCACAAAGATACAAACAACAATTCACTCCAACACTCATGCCTAGGTTTAATTTAGAGTGTCCAATCAGCCTACCATGCATGTCTTTGGAATGTGTTAGGAAACCGGCGTACCCGGAGAAAACCCACACAGGCTCGGGGAGAACATCCAAACTCCACACAGTTGGACCGACTTGGATTTGAACCCAGTCCCCAGAGCAGTGAGGCTGACGTGCTAACCACTCAATGTATGTATATTTATTTTGTGCATTTGTCATGTTCATTTTCTGTATCTATATAGTTTGAGAGCTGTTTTTAGTTTTGTATTTTATCCAAAGAATGAAATTTAATTATCATTTTTAGACCCTCTTTTTGAGTTCCTTTGAGAAAAAAAATGTAATTCAGCATTACCAGAAAACCCAACTTTATTTTCCCAATATGTTGCGTTTCTTGGACATGCCTTTTCGTGCACATTGGTGGAAAATTGTTGTATCTTTTCAAGATGTTCAACATTGGACAATGTTCAGTATCCCCCCTGCTCTTGAAGTCACATTTTTTTTGTGCCTTCTCAAGACTGAAGACAGACATCTATTGGCAGGTGCTGGTACTGAGCTCTCAAAACAAAGAACAACAAACACCGTCATCTTCTAATGATGTCAATGCAGTCATTTATAAATGATAGTGTTTCTTACTGTTGATGTCATTTAGTGTCACACATGGGACATACTTAATTATTGGACACATTTTAATTATTTATTGACTCATTGGCTGCCATTGACGGTGCTAGACATCCAATACATTTTGACAGGGATGGCTGGTGTTAGGGATTGGTTTTGTGGTGTTTTTCCCCCTCTGACCTGTACCTGTGATTGCCCAGTGAGTTCACCTCGTTTTCCTGCCCCTGGTGTATATGGACGACAGGGGAACTCAATGGGCAACCACAGGGATCGGTCGCACAGGGTAAAAACACAACAAACCCAATCCCCCCAACAGCTTGCAGCTAGAGCTGTCAATAGTATTTAAAATTAGACTTCTCAGCGAGTCCAAAATTTGAATGATTTGCACATGTATCCTTGTTAATGGCAGGCAATGAGTTACATCAGTTAAAGGTTTATTTGGACAACTCACTTCTACAGTTCATCTTCAGTTTCTTATTTTGAAAAAATGTCAGTGTTTTGGTCCACTCCTCTGCATAGATCTTCTATAGAGCTGTGATGTTTGAGGAGTGTTGCTTGGCAACACAGAGTTTTAACTTCCTCCTCAAGTTTTTGATGGGGTTGTGTTCTAGAGACTGGCTAGGCCACTCCAGAACCTTGATGTGCTTTTTACGGAGCCATTTGATACGTGGTTTTACTGGCTGTGTAATTTGGAACATTATCATGTTGGAAGAGAAAGCCACGGTACATCTTAAATTCCTCGACACAGGCAAGGAGATATTTACCCAAAATATCACAATACATGACTACAATCATCTTCTTTTGGTACGGACCAGTCTGCCTGTAACTAACCCTTAAATACCCTTAAAACATAATGTTTCATCTGCATGCTTCACAGTAGGTATTCTCTTCTTGTGATCCAGCTCTTCTTCCTCCAAACATGGCAAGTGGCGTTTAAACCAAAAAGTTCAAATTTGTTCTCATCTGAAAGCATCACATTCTCCGCATCATCTCTTCTTCTGGATCTTCTAGATCAGGAGTGTTAGACACAAAGACAACAGCCACCAAATATCATAGTTCTAGCCAATAACAGCAGAGGAGTGGGCCAAAATAATAACTAAAGTTTGTATATAATCAAAAACTACAGGAAGCATTTGACCTCAGTCATTTCCAACGAAGGCTACATTACAAAGTACTGTAAGTAACGACTAGCTGCTCAATGAAGCTGACTCGTGACAACCATTAATGCTCACACTCATATCTCGGGGCAATTTAGAGTGTACAATCAGCCTACCATGCATGTTTTTGAAATGTAGGAGGAAACCGGACAACCCGGAGAAAACCCACAAAAGCACGGGGAGAACATGCAAACTCCACACAGGACGACCAACTTGGATTTGAAACCAGGATCCCAAAACTGTGAGACTGACGCACTAACCACTATCCCGCCATGTTGTAAGCAATGATCACATCATCCAAAAATGTGGCTCAAACTGCTGTGAATAATGTTTTTTTTTGTGTGTAGATGTGAGCAGTTTGGTTTTCTGCGCCTTGAGAAAACAGTGCCCTCTGACCTGATTGGCAATGGCAGAAAGAAACAGCATGAAAGATGTCGTGGAATGCCATGGGATAAAGTAGGACTTGAAGAGCGTTGGCACCGCGAGGGCTTAGAAATGTGGAGAGTCAGCCCCTTTGTTTGGACACTTGTGAGAGAGCTATCAAGCAGCACAGCCCGATGGGACATCTGGCCTTTTCAGCCATGGCGCTACAAAAACACTGGAATGCACACTTGTGATTATGAACTTTCTCACTCCTTTATATAGCATTTGGAAAGTTTGGTTTCCATAGCACTTCACGCTTTACAAAGGTGTGTCCTTTAAGTTGAGAAAACACATAAAATCCCCCCTGTGGCACATCCTGAGAGAAATTTTGGTCACACTCACCAACATGTTCAAATTAGTACCACTTAAGATCTGAAGCAACTACCAAATTATGGTCTTAATCAGTTCAAACAACCATCATCTGACATCCCATTAGGTCACAAAAAGTGTCACTTTTTTTGTCACGGGCCACATCGTAATTGTAGTTCCCTCTATGTCTGCAAGATAAAGCTTCCATGCTAAATGGATGATCAAAGCTATTTTTATTGTTGTTTCATTTTTGTTAAAGACATTGTTGGCCTAACAATCACCCAAATCACATTTTTTGAGGCTCTTAATAACAAATATTCAATATGTATAAAAGTATATATTTGTCATTATTATTTTAACCTATTTACATTCGTTTAATTAGAAAAAAGGAAGACGAATTAATGAATATTTTTTTCAACTAATTTTTATTTTATCTATGGACCCTCCCAAGGTTTCTTATTTTTCCTTTGTTGGGATTTTTGAAATATGACTAGACTATTCTTTCTTTTTTTTTATTAAAAAATACAAAAAGGGGTGATAAACTGTAAGTATTTAATAATTTTATATTTGAAGGAAGACTTGAAAGAACGAAAAAAAACTGAAATATTCTATGATTTCTATAACTACTTAACTTTAAGTGAGGACTACAAAAAGTGTATTTCAATACCCTATGAGCAAAATCACTTGACATCAATGCACATGAGTTCCCTTCGGGAGCCACACAAACATGTAATGGCCTGGATCTGACCGTTTGGCCCTGAGTTACGAACATACCTATGTCCTTCACCCTAAAGCATGCTAACAACCTAACAGACGTTCAACACACCTTCAAGAAGAAGAAAAACATGTATATGTAAACCCTGTGCACTGAATCAAGTAGGTCAGAGCTGCAGTGGGTCTTCAAAACATTTCCAGCACCATGTGAATGATAACAGTATCAAGGATTAAATTCTTAAACACACAATCACACACACGGCTAAACATGAACGCGTTGTTTATGTGGAACAGAACCAAAGTTTAACATTTGTTCTACCGGAGAAATTTGGCTTGTGTTTCTTCCTTTTTGGCAGTCAGCATAGGAATTTAAATGTCTTCCCCTGGCTGAGAGGGTTCAAGAGTATGAATGGAATGGCTAAAGGGCAACACAAACAAGTAATCTTGTGGGAAACATTCGTCCTGGCATTCCTGAAATATATGCACATCTGTTGCAATCTTTGAATCTCTTGCATTTCCTCGTAATAATTTCTCACATTCATCTACACATAGCGAGCTCAGAGAGGTACATGTCCGATCCGCCACGCTGGCATGAAGCAGCGTGTTTTGTAATGGCCGACCTATTTGGCAATTGGCGATGAGTGCGAGTTTAAGTGGCAAAACATTGGAGGCTCGATAAGGTCTGCGAGAAAGTAGCAGAGGGGAGACATTGTTGACTTGTTATGTTATCAGTAGATTGGCCTATCTTTTGGTTAGCCAGATGTTGTTTCCTCATTATAACCTAATGGAAAAATATCACTGAGTTATTCCTGACAAAAAGAAGCACATTTAGTGTCAGATACACAGATAGCTCAGTGTAAGATTTATTTCCTTATGGGGAAGAAATCTTTGGTTGCCTCCTTATGCAAAGCAAATAATTTAACACAGAGAAGGCCCATGAGGAAAAAGTGTTTTCTTTCAGCTTTAGTATTTATCCGGAATCAAAATATGTCAAAAAACTCAACCACAAACTGCAATTACCTGGAGTAAATGCCACCAGGGCTCCCAGTTAAACTAGAGAACTGGGTGTTTATGTCAGTTTGAGGAAAAGAGTTAACTGAATTTAATCCAAACAATGTGCACAAGTAATAATAAAAGTGTTCGGTGTCTTGTTTTCGCTATTGAGGTAAGTAAGGTGGCAGAGAGTGAAAGGCAGTGGCAAAAAAAACAGTATAGTTTGAAGAAGAAACTTATAATTTTACTCAAACCAATAGACAATGCCAAAAATAAAGTTCCACAAACTGAGTACGCAAATGGTACATTTTTTAACCCTCTGGTAATTATGTCTGACACTCAAACAAAGTCTGCCTCACTTCCAGGGTCCATTAAACGTTGTTTCTCTAATACCCCGCACTCTACAGTGGGTAGTCACTAGAAGGCAGAGTAATGTGGGATAACTTGCATTTGACTGGTTAATTCAGTATTGGCATTAAAAATGTCTGGTAACAGCTATTTCGCCTGCTTACGTGCCAAGAATGGCGAGGTTGACATTGGAGTGAAATAAAACTAAAGATTAAAAGTACTTTTTCAAAGGTTTGTGATTACCAAGGAAAAGGGGACATAAAAATGTTAAGATTTCCAAGAATCCTAAGCACTTGTGAGAATCATAAATGTGCTAAGATGGACAATCAGTTTGGTGATTGCCCATAATGGAAGGAAATGTCAGGAATGTTAAGTGGTTCCTGGGGTAAAGATTGAATGAAGGATGTAATAACAAAACAGTAGCGAAAGAAGAAAGGGTGGAATGTGAAGTGGAAATTGTTACAGTATTATTTCTCTTTGAATTGTTTGAAAATACATTGATGTGGGTTTTCTCTGGGTACTCCAGATTCCTCCCATATTCCAAAAACCATGCATGATAGGCTGATTTAACTCTCTAAATTGCCCCAAGGTAAGGTTGTTAGTGTGAATGGTTGTCCGTCTCTTCGTGCCCTGCAATTGGCTGGTCACCGATTCAAGGTTTCCCGCCTCAAGTCAGCTGGGATAGGGTACTGCAGCCCCCACGACCCTTGTGAGGATAAAGCGGTTCAGATAATGAATGAATGAATATTCCTAAAAGGGTCCTGAATAAAATCTTCAGGTAAAAATTACAGATGTAAAAGATAAAATATAATCATTTTGCTTGTATTGAGGCATGCAATTTGCGTGTCCTCAGTACAGGTCAGTCAGAATTCCAGAAACTGCCTGATCAAACAAAGAGGGACGCCAAGTCAAACACTTCTCTGGACTTCAGTCTGGTTTGGATAAGCTGCACTTTCCTTACATTAGCACATACGTTATATCTGCATGTAGCACAAGCTACCTACATTTCAATTTTGCACACCCTAAAATAATGTAAATGTGATCTTCCACCCTGGTTATAGCTTGTGAGTATGATATTTCACAGGTAACAATGGTGGCTGAACACAATCTGTACCGGGATGCCGTGGAAAAAAACAAAAGTACACATATCGCGTATCATATTCATTTCAAAACCCTTCAATTTTAAAGTACCTACTTGTCCGAGTGCTTTTCAATCTGTTATGTTTCTTATAGCTTTTACAGCGTATTGTTAAATGGCTTAGACATTTTTGAGGTTTTTTTTTTTTAAACCGCAACGTCAGTTAACCATTCAATAAAAAATGCTAGGAGAGGCAATGTTTACAGAAAACTAAAGCAAATATTTCCTTTCCAACTAAACATCTTGTCATTAATAGTAAAATATGCCCCAAGATATATAAATAACTCAAATTAAAAACAAATTGTACTAAAAACAGCCCCTTTAAATCATATCAAATGACGTCAGAGTCTCAGAGTAATTATGTTTTGAGAGGTTTCTTTCCAAACTGCAGCTGAACATTTATCTATCATCATCTTTTGACTTATTTTAGTTCGGACCATGAAGTTGCGGATCACTTGTGTTGCCCTGTATGTAGTACTTTCCAATTTTGCCTCATTCCATTGTGCTAAAATCTCTCATTCGTCAGGCTCCATGTGTCTGCCTCTATTTAGACGTTGCTCACACATACAGGAATAGCGAGGGGAAAAGGGAAGGGAGGGAACGCGGGTGAGTGTAAAACCAAAAATCTCATACCAAGTGAGACGCAGATGGACAAGTAAATCACATTACGATGGGCTCAGGCTTTGCAGGAAGTTGCTGCTTTGTGTTTACTTCAAATGGGCTCTTTTGTTCATTGCATTGCAGCTAAGCGAACAAAAACAGGGATGCTTACCCAAAACCGGGAGCAAAAATTCCTCAATGGAAAAAAAAAAAACTTAATTTGATAAAGATGCAAGTCACTGTAACGGCAACAGGGCTGTTCAGCAGACAACTTAAGAATCTTGATTAAAAAGTATAACATCTTTTTTTGGATACCAACAATTCATGAGACTGGATGATTCCGTTTTGTGACTCAGTCACGTATTATATGCTAAATGGTGCTATTTACAAAAAAAAATATCTTTACAGATGGAGCATCATTTGTAGTTGTGGTAGTAGTCGTGATTGGCCCTAGTTTGGTAAAGCTACAGACATCTAAAATGGTCAGGCAATTTGCATATGAATTTTAGTTACCACCTCCTTCCTCCTCATATTACTTAGATCAAGGGTTCAATCCCTAGTGGGTTCCGATCTTCCGGTGTGAATTTTGCATGTTCTTCCTGTGCAGATGGAGACGATGTGGTTCTCCTCACCAGATTGGATAGGATTAAAAATGAGACAGTAAGAGAGACAGTGTAGGTTGAGCATGTTTGAGAAAAGATCAGAGAGATGATGGTTTGGGCATGTCCAAAGGAGAGATATGTGGACATCATTGGCAGAAGGATGTTGCGAGTGGAACTGCCAAGAAATAGGGCTCGTGGTTCGACCTAAGAGAAAAATCATGGATGTATTGAGGGACAACATGAAAGTTGCTCGGTGTGGGGGAGGATGATGCAAAGGATGATTCACTGTGGCGACCCCCCATGGGACAAGTCAAAAGTGAAGTAGTAGGAGTAGTGTTGATTATAGGTTTGTGTACTTGTGTACTATTCATGATTTCTAATAAAACTGTCCCATGTACAAAATGTATTTGTTATTTATAATTGTATAGTTTATGCACAGACTACATCGAACCCATGTAACCATATAGTCCAGCAAACAATGGGTGACAAAAATGTCACATCTTAAAACGTTTGTGTCCCATCTGTAAAAGCAGTTTAGCTCCCTGCCTGCCATTGACGACAAATGCCATTCAATCAATTTAATCTATAAGGTCTGGACTTGGACAGAATGAACAAATGTTTAATCCTCCTTGTTCAAATGGGTTGTATGTCTATTACGAACTAACCAGTTCAAATTTATAACGGAAGGATGAAAAGAGCTACAAGATTAGATATCTATCATCGACTGACGACCATGAAAACACAATCAGAGATTATTTTTCCTGTAAGTGAACTTGCAAAAATAAAATTAAACCCCTAAGCATATCTATACCCGGTAGGTGTCCAAAAATAGAGTGACGGAAAAATCTATAATGGTGTTCGGTTATATCCGCCCTACTGCTGCATGCACTGTGGGTCGTTCAAACAACTGCCACACAATAGCCACTGGGACCATATGGACCTCATGTGTTTATTGGCCAGAGTGCACCACGCAATGTTTAAAGGATCTAAGTGAGATCAATGGTCCAGTGAGCAGTGGTTCTTTGGAATGGTGCATGATCCAGGCTAATCCACCAGTAAATGGACAATATGACTGTCAAAACATTATGAACAGATTTTACAAGCGTTTTTTCATGTTTTTTTATATGTTGCAAATTAACTCCCTGCTGCACAAATGATCATTGCATTAAGAGGTTTGTAAAATGTTATTAAAACAACAACAACAACAACAACAACACCGGGATTGCAAACTAAAGTGACCCATGTTGAAAACTGCATTAGCAATAAGTAGCCTAACGTTCATAAATTGGAATATGTGGTTGATATGAATTATTAATGTAAAAATAGAGAGCCGGTAATCATGTGAGGGTTGAGAAGGGAGCAAATGCTGATGCTCTGATAATTTAGCTCACAGATTTCAAAAGCCGGGGGGCAGATCTAGCCCACCATGTCAATTGGTGTGGACCTCAAAAATAAATTTTAAGATCCACTCAAATAAAATTGAACCAAAATTCCTGTTGTCCTCAATGAGGAATGAATGACTACATAAAAAAAAAACATTTGCTGTTTTTTTTTCTTTAAAAATTTTGAATAAATAAAAATAAAATATTGTAATTTGAATGAAAAAACATTTCAGACCTTTAAAAAATGAAAATGCATTGATTTTTTTATCAATAATTAAAAATACAAAACAATCTGAAGCCAATAATTAAAAAAAAAGATCATTAAGTTTTAAAAAAATGAATGTATAAAAATGAAATATTAAGAAAAAAAAAGATCAGGACATTTTAACTTCAACAATGCTTCCAAAAGATGTATCGACCATCAAGTTTTTGATGCATAATTGATCAACCATAATTGCTAGTGTATTTGATTAGCCAATTCATTGCAGTGAAAGATTCTTGTTAGCCCTCCCACTTAAAATGGATTGGAAGTAAAACATCATTAATGGCACTGAAACAATTCACTGTCAGTCCAAACAGAAACAATCTTCCACACTAACAGCATGTTTGTATGAAAAGATAATTTTAGAACAGGAAATAACTTGAAGTGAGTGTTGATGTACTGTACACTACTGTATACTATTAAAGTGTGACCCTGCTTAGCAGGAATGGCACCCTTGGTAGTTTCTCTTCCTCTAGCTTAGAGTTAAAGCCTACAACGCTTACCGGGGCATTCGTGTCGCATGTCGATATGCTTGCATGATTCAAGAGTTTGCACTAGAGAGTTCAGGCAGTCATCCATCTCTCTATGACTCATTGTCTCTGCAAATTTGGAGGAAGACGGATGTTTTTCGTGTGAACTATACGCTCGGGTCATGATTGATGGGCATTGTGGTAAACATTCTCCACGTTAGCAGAACTTTATTAAAGCTCTGACTATATTGACACCACATGCTTCAAGTGACCTCCTACCTATTTTCTTTCTCTCCCTGTATGTGGCCTAGTTTGGACAAACATGAAGCTGATGGTGGACTTTTGGTTCATTGAAGAAGGGAGAAAATAAAAATAAAGATTGCAACAAGTCTGATCCTTAAGTCTATGTTTTCCTCTAACCATGCGATCAGAAGATGAAACCCTAGATACCTTAGACCAGGGGTCGGGAACCTTTTTGACGAAGAGAGCCACAAACAATTCATATTTTCCAATGTTATTCCTTGTGAGCCATACTACGAATTTAAAAGGCAAAATACATACATGTAAACGAGTGCCTTTTCAACTTGGTTTTTGTAATTTCAACACTTTTAAAGTGGAAAAAAATGAATATTTTTAAAAAATTCTTATGCTGTTGCCAATCAATGAGGATGTGTTCCAGAAGAGTCTACACCAAAAAAAATTAAGATTAAAGCAGTTCTAGATGAAATATCTCAGTTCTATCATCATCGATTTCCATATGTTATCTCACAGGTTAGCAAAGAGCCAGATGCACTCATCAAAACAGCCACATCTGGCTTCCGAGCCATAGGTTCTCTACCCCTGCCTTACACCATTCACCAGTCAGCTGCAGGGCACACAGAGAGACAAACGAGGGTCCCCACTCATGATAACACCGTCAACAGCAAGAATCAGGCCCGCACCTGCCTGCACCGAAGACAAGCGAGTGAGCCACTAGTGCCCTGCATGTTTTTAGGATGAAAACTGGAGAATCTGGAGAAAACCCACGCGAGCCCTGGGAGAACATGCAAACTCCACACAGTGAGGACCGAGCTGGGATATAGCAAATGGATAAATGGACAAAAACTATATGACAACTTGAAGCAGCCCTGAGCAAAGTCATTGCTAAACATACTAGAGCTGGTCCTATTCTTTTTCTTCTTCTTTTTTTTTAGATCAAACAGACAACGGAAGTTGTCAATGCATGGTTCAACAAGCACGTGTTAAACCACAAACTCAATACAACTTTGCAAAACCCTGAAAAGTTTCAGATTTCTCAGTCAAACAAGCAAGTGGTCTAAGCTTAGAGTACATACACTTTCAAACATCTTAGACATGATCAACTTTCAAGCCTAAATGAGACAAGCAGATGTTTAAAAATGAAATACTGCGGGATTAATAGTGGGCCTTGTGTACCCCAAATTGAACCTTTGTGCAATGATACAAACAAAAAGTGCAGCCAACTGATAAAAAAAAAAATACAGCGACTTTTGAATTGGACGAGAACCATTATTCTATTTTTGCTTAAACAAAAATACATGATTAAATTGAATAGAATTAAAAAGAAGGACTCTTAATCTCAGGAATTTGCAGGGAACAAAAATGAAAGAGAATGTTAAAATGGAATGTTTCAATGCTGCACTATTTTTGTGTATATGATTTTTCCGCGAGTTTTGATGAGTTTGCATTTGCAAGCTAAATTAGCTGAATGACAATCGGTACTGGTGTGGGGAGGGGCAGCCATCGAATGATGGAAAAATCCGGCATAACTCTGTCTCGCTCTCTACTTCTCCTTTTCCCTCCCTCTCCTTCTCTATCTAAACACCCCTTGACCCCTCAACTTTCGTAGTCTTGCCCTGTGATAGTAGACAAAATGCCCACTCGCCTTGTGGCTTTTGTTATCTTTTCTTACGCCATAGTCCCTGCCCAGTCCTGGTCTGTCTTCACTGGGGACACTTTCTTATCTACTTCTCTGGTCACACTTACACACACACACACAGACGCACACATGCACGTGTAGTAATTCAGGTCAATGCTGCATGAATTTGAGTGATCAGAGTTTGTTCAGCAAAGAATATTGCACATACATACATTCACACAGTCCAAAAAGAAGTCCATGTAGTGTATAATTGTCTCTCAAATTATGAATTGCAGATAATTTCCAAATGCATTTAATTGGCTGCTTGTCATGAATGATTTTATGATTGATATATAGTCAATATTTTAGTAAAAATGAAAAGTGTGTTTTTGCTGGTACTTCTGGCATTTGCAGATTTCATGTCTGCGTCAAAGCACCGTCTAACCCAGGGGTCGGCAAACTTTTCGGCCCGGGGGCCACATTGACTTTAAAAATTTGACAGATGGGCCGGGTCAGCACAAGGTATGATACATATAAAAAACTGCATCGGTTAACAGTACATATGAAACATAAACAGAATAAAAAGGGCTAAAGTATTAATTAAAATACTCATCACTCATCATTAAAGTAAAAAGTAAATTAAAAGGAATGTATTAAGAAATATTAAAATGTAATTTAAAAAAGATAGAGGGGCTGTAAAACACAAAAAAACAAGTAAGAGTAGACAGAGCTACTGCCACTCGCTTCCGCATGACGGCGCCATCTTGGGGAAAAAAATATTTGGAGAACGTTGGCCGGCCGGATTAAAAGGCCTCGCGGACCGGATGTGGCCCGCGGGCCGTAGTTTGCCCATGCCTGGTCTAACCTCTGGTCTTTGTGTTTAATATGCCTGAAAATTCTTCAGCTGTTTTACTCTTTCACTGTTTGGAGAATCACTTACATGGCACTTTTAAGACCAACAAGTATATATTTCAAATTAGTGATGTATGAAATCTGAAAATCTGACCCGGACAGCATGTGAGGCTTAATCCATGTTTGTTTGGGTTTGTTTCCAGCCATGTCCATTTTTTTTAGTTGACAACCTCCTCATCTAGCTCATTCTTTCAGGATCCTTTGTTTAAAAAACATATGCAGCCATTGCACACAATATCCTGGTTCTCTCCCTCTCTCTTTCTTTCTATTCAACAATGTTGCCCCACTGAAAAACTTTTCCAAGAAGTGAAATATCAGGTGGTTCTGGGTAGAAGAGCAAAAATTATGCATTATTATGTTATTGCTTCTTACTTTAAATATGAAAAAAAAATTTGTCTGAAAGCCCTGCTTTTCACTTTGATTAGCTTGTCCTCACAAACAAGCGCTTTAACCTTAGGCACTATTGGCAGACAGAGAGACAGCCTCACCCCGAAGGAAGAATGGTTCAAATTCCACAGCTGATAGAAAAACACAGGAGCAAGACGGGACGCAGGAACGGATGTCAACTTCATCTGTTTGCTGTACCACGGGTGCTGTGCCATCTGTTCTTTACTCATGTTTTTCCATTTGTGTTTTTACACACTATATTTTAGACAAACATCACACACAAATTTCAAGTGTGGAAAATACCAGAGCAGCCACATGAAAAGGTGTTCCCTGCCATTAAAAGCAATAGATGTCTCATTGATTTGAAATCAGAAGGGCTGACAGTGGTCGTTCAAATGGTAGTGAATAAATTAAGGCAAAAAAGACAACAATTTTGATATAAATATTATGAAAGTGGGGTAAAAAATCAGAATTTTAAATACAGAAGGAAATTATACAATATATCACTGCCTTCTAAGATTTCTTTCGAAAGCAAGGAACACTATGAAGAACACTATGACACTTATGAAGAAGATAATCCAATATTGTCATATTTATTCTATTTTTAAATATTATGAAAGTGAGGTAAATAATCAGAATTTTAAATACAGAAGGAAATTCTACAATATATCACTGCCTTCTAAGATTTCTTTCGAAAGCAAGGAACACTATGAAGAACACTATGACACTTATGAAGAAGATAATCCAATATTGTCATATTTATTCTATTTTTAAATATTATGAAAGTGAGGTAAATAATCAGAATTTTAAATACAGAAGGAAATTCTACAATATATCACTGCCTTCTAAGATTTCTTTCGAAAGCAAGGAACACTATGAAGAACACTATGACACTTATGAAGAAGATAATCCAATATTGTCATATTTATTCTATTTTTAAAATATATTTAAGACAAAATTTTATGCATAAGTCAAAACCAAGCGAAACAAACTTACTCATCAGAACATATCTCCAATAGTTATAGTCATCAAAGTCATTGGAAGCTCAATAATTTACGTAAATCATCCTTTTTTGTTGTGATCTTGAGTTTAGACTAGATAAACGCCTTCTGGGCAGACACATGATATTTAGTCTCTGGTGATACTTAAAGTGACACACCTCCTAAAGTTTCCTGAATTTTATTTTCTTTGGCTCATTTAAGTCAAAATCTTCCGTTAGAAACACTGCACATTTGGATACATGCTATGAATGGATGTTTTATTAGGATAAAGTACAAGTTCTTCGGATACAAGCCCCCAGCTCCGAACACTCGCTCCCCTACAGCCGATCCCGTTACGCAACTATCAACCACCATCCACAAACTTCTGCCGCGCACACGATCTCAAAAACAAGTACATTTTGAAACAAATAAAAGATTTCCTACCTTTTTTACAGCCTTCCCCAACAGAATCGCTTTCTCGTGTCCTTCTCCTCAACGTCCGCGTACAGTTCAACACCTCCCGATTGCTCGTCTGTCTCTCCTGCCGGCCACACACATGCAATGATGATGACTACGATGATGAGATGACATCCAATCAGAACATTTAAACCAAACCAGGAATTCTCGTTAGTTACTTTCCAGACAAACATCATCACAACTAATCCAGCCTATTGTGCATACGTGGATCTCATGTGTCATACTGTGGTCCTGATGCGAGGTTTTCTAGTTATCTTACCCATAAAGTGCAAACCGATACTTTTCTAATTTGATTTGGAGTATCCGAATTGGAAAAATACGTTTTTTCTACGCACCCTGAACGCATCAATGACAGAGTAGCGTCAGTAGCCACTTAGTCATATTTTTGTTTTGTTTTTTGTTTTCTCACCAAGTTCAAGTCATTGATCTCCTGCTCTCGGTGCTCTCTTTCCTCGGTGGTCGCGCCCACTTATGTTGATGTTCCACTCGGGGCCAGGCTTCAGCAACAGCAGCAGCAGTAGCGCGTTCCCGACGTCATCTTCATCCCTCGTGGTCCTCTGAGCCACACCCATTCATTCATAAAGTGGCGATAGTGCCAGACAGTACATGGGCATGTGCACGTATACGCAAAGCAGCTGACAGAGAATTGCATAATCGAGACTATAAATGTGTCGCAGCAGTCAATGACCTGCTATTATCAGGTAAACAACATGAATGTGTTTATATCATAGATAGTGTACAAGTTTAACTCCGTGGCTGCCATTGACAAGCGATAGACGTTCAATCCATATTAACTGGGAGAGGCTGCTTGAATGATATTAGGAGCAGTCCTCCCAGTCAAAAGGAATTGGACGTCTCTAACCACCAATTACAGTGAATAAAGAGTTAAGTCAAGGTTGAATCCAATCAAGTAATAAGAATGAAAGGCATAGACCAGGGGTGGCAAACATGTGGCTCCTGAGCCGCATGTGGCTCTTTGCTTATAGTATTTTGTATATATACTGTGGCTTTTTGCATCATTTCATGTTTCTCTTATTTGTATTCTCTCATAAAACACTCAAATTCATCAGGACCTGTTTAAAAACAAATAATACATTATATTGAAAAAACAATTTGGCAGATTGGATTTTTTTATACACGGAAGGTGGGGGTTCTTTGACTTTCACAGTTCAAAATTTTGGCTGTTTGTGTCTCAGTTTTTCGCCACCCCTGGCATAGACGGGAGCTTAATCGGAGGGGGAAATCGATTAGATTTATTAATTTCTCAAACCACTTACACTCGTAAAGGTTGCAGGGGTGCTTGAGCCTATCCCAGCCAACAATGGGGAATAGGCAAGGCACACCCAGAAATGGTTACAATCCAAAATGACAGATTTTTGATATTTTTCAAATTTACAATAGGGGAGAAAATGTAAATATAGAATCTATTTTTCCCCCAGAAGTAGTCAAATGAACCGTTATCCAATATTTTTGTGTCAACACTATTTTTATCTAGGAAATTCATGTATTCAAGATTGTCCTGCTTTCTTTTCACACATTGGCTACCAACTGTGGTATGTGAAGCTATTGGACAAACAAGCTTTAATGGACCCGGGAAGTGAAGCAGGCTTTGTCTTAGTGAGACACTGGCATATTGAACAAGCATAGAAACCGAAGTGTGTGCCCCTATTTTTGTAGGCGTGCGTGGCGTGACTGGCGTCAAATTTGTCGCACAATGGTTGAACTTATTATTATTATCAAATTTGGGGTTTAATCTTTACTTTTTACATCGGTGAGGGCTAACAGATGCATCATTTGCAGTCCTAAATACTTTGGCTTCTGTATTTCACATAAGTCATTTATACTAGGTAATGTCTGTTGCTTTAATTCATAGTAGTCATATAGTCACCTTCGTCATGTGCGTCCAAGTGAAACTAGATTTTGTTTGATAAATTTCATAAACAGGATTTAATTTGTCTGATGTGTAATACACTTGAAAAGTGTAGATTAAAGTCAGTATATCGAGGAAGTGGCTGCCTTACATGCAGGCAGACATTTTATCAATGCAAACAGCATTTTAACCAATATAATGTGAGTATCATAAATTGCCTAGCCCTGCCCATGATGTCATTAATACCCATGACATCATTAATACCTATGACGTCATTAATACTCATTGTCAAATCCACCTGTTCTGAAATCTCGCTGTGTGTGTGTATGCGTGAGTATGACTGACATTGCGAAATGCCTGCCCTCATAAGTGGCTTTTCATTTTGTTAAAACATCATTTTCTCCATAATCAGAGATCTATGAAACTATATACTTCATACTTGAATAGATTGATTAACTGTCTTGATCATGAAGTTCATTCATTCTAAGTGTTATCTTCCCTTTAAATTTACAACATTTTCACTGTGACTGTGTTGAGCACACATTTTAAGGCTTTAAGTTGCAAAGAATTGCATCATCCATGTAAGAGTCCTCTACACTCAAAACCTCTGTGTGAACAGCTGTGAGTTGTTATAAAGCCAATTCATGGTGAAAGAAATGTTTCAACAACAACAACAACCAAACAAAGAATCCCAACAATATGGGACTATGCATGAGGGTTCTCTTATTTTCCACAAGTTTAGAACAATGAAAATCCTTTACCTTTTTCCCAATTCAATGAAGGCTTCCCTCTTCCCTAGAATATGATGCACACAGGTGCAATACATCTAAATGTCTTAGACAGCACTTTCCTATGCCATTCCACTATTGATGTAGCAATATGGGGACAATAGGTCTATAATGGAGCGACTCCACATAAACACACATAAAGCCAATTCTCGATCGGTCTTTCCTAAGTGGGCAAACTGCTGATCCCGGGGGTGTAAAAGGCATGCATCAGCAGAATAACGACAAACAAACAGTTGGCGATTGCACAGCGCCTTTAACATAGACACAACACAACATTGGCACAAACAAAGGAGTCATCTCGGTCTGGTTTGGATCACTTTCACTTTTGCACGTGAGGAGCCAAAGCGGTGTTTGACACCAGCCATTGAGCCACCACAATGACACACGTTCGGGAGCCCAGTGGTCACAATGAGCCTCTATTTGCCTCGGAGCCTCTGTTATTCTTTGGGATGATCGGCAGAACAAAGGGCATGACAAAGTTTCAATTGAGCTTGAACAATCGCTTTCAAAGTGGCCAGTGCCTTAGGGTCGTCTCTGGGCCTTTTTTGCCAACTGTACAACATCGTGGTCAGTGTGTCACGGTACTAAAAATATCAGCATTCATGTGTCAGTAATGAATTTAAAGGTTTTGCCATAACTTATGATTATTAAATTTGGATCCAGATATATACGCCTTAATTTAAAAAAAAAAAGGTATTGTGCGACCTGCTGGTTCTTTGGCAGTCTGGAAAGTTATCAAAAAGATAGACATGTCAAGACATGAACCATAACATTTTCCTCAGCCTATATTCTACCACCAGTAAGTGAATACCCAGATTGCGGACCTTGCTGGCCCAAAATCGGGCCGCCTGTGTCCCTGTTTGGTGTCACTGAGGTTCTATGAATAGACGCTGGCGTATTGTCAGTGCCGTCAGCTGGGCATTGGCACGTGTGTCTCATGCGCTCCTGCCTGGTGTCGCTGTACCGGCAGTACTTTGGTGTTGCCATGGAAACAAGAATGAGCAGCTAACCCTGCCCTGACATCCGTTGGTGGGTTTTCTCAAGAAACCCCTTCTCTTTCTTTGTGTGGCTTTTTCTCTTTATGATTTCTGCGTTCTACCGTTTGGCATCGATTCAGTCATTTCAGGTAAAGTGCAAGAGCGTCTCTTTCCATCTTTACCCATGTGTGGTGTGGGAGAGACTAATGGAGAACTGAGTGGGTCACTGCCTAATTGACAAAAGCTCTATAGCCTTCACAGCACCAAATGAGCAGATTGCAGTGTTTGTACTTCTGCTCCATTTACCACTTTGTGTCTGATCATGTAAAATTTACTCTGCCTTGATGGGCAGGCAGAAAGCCATATGGCAGGCCAGGTAAAAAGTTAACAAAATGAAGCAAAGTAAATAAAGTCTGCCGGTAATCTTCAGCTGCAAACCCCTTAGATTGTTTATCTCTTTTTCATTATCTGTAGAATATAGTTTTGTAAGAAAAAGAATCTGCTCAGGCAGAATGAGTTGGATTTCTGCATAAATTGGTCAAATTATTGACCCTGTCACAGCATCCCAATCAGAACATACATTGGAATCCTCCAAAAAGCTTCATGTTGTGGATTGTTGTATAGTGTGGCTTCACCCATTTTTGTGTTTGTCTTGTATTCCTTGTGATAATTTGACTCTAGTAAAGGAAAAATGTCTCTTCAGTGTAGAGATCCATTAGTTTTTGCCATGCGGATCACAGAACAGCTGCGGAATGACACTGCTTTTATTTCACCATTTTTGTAATGCTTAAAATAACCATGAGGAGGGGTGTCCAGACCTTTATCTCCGAGGGTCGCTATAAAAAAAAGTTGAAATCCTTCCACTTCTAGGTATTTCTTAAAAAGACAATGGGAATCTGGCAAAAAAGACTGGGTTTTAATTGGTTTACCCATATGCTGCAATTGATGGTGATATATGTACAATCCATTTTGACTGGGAGGGCTCCTGAGCTAATGGAGAGGCCCTGTGACTATCTACTGTTAAAGGTGAAAGGTGCAATGTATGCTGAATTTAAGAGTCGTGTGCAGGACATATTTAATAATATTATCATTATTTGTTGCAGGCCGAAATAAATTGGAGTAGAGAGCTAGAGATGGCCTTTTCTTCAGTTTAACAAAATTATTTGCCTTTAAAATTATCATTCTGACTTTCCAGACAGAAAATGAGTACACAAACTCAATTTGGCAATCTTATTCCACTTCATGAGCTTAATCAGACAGGCCAAAATGGATTTTCCTGCAATTAATCATATTTGCATTTTAAATTTAGTGCATATATAGTCCACCGTAACTGAACACCCACCATCCGAAATGTCTAAAAAAAATGCACATTAAGGGTGCAACTAAGACCATCTGTTAAACATTTTAACTTTATAGAGGTGATGGAATTTTCCATTTATTTCTTAGCCGAGATACAAACACGTTCACTTTCTCCCAAGATGAATCCATCTCATATTTTGTCCCTTGACACACTTCTATTGGTGAGCTGGATGATTGGTGTGACACTTCTGCAGGGTTGCATGTAGTACTATTCATTGCTGTCATGGTGTGTGCTTAGAAGCAAATATAGTGACACCCGGTGTAATAAAGACGACACATAATTAAATTGTTCTCGCAAATGTTTGCAGAATTTTGACTCCCTGTAGTTCCCTAAAGGTGAAAAATTGTAATTCTCATTTGATTGACAAGAGCAAAAAGATAAAAGCTTGCAGGAGTCTGCAAAGTCTTAAAAGAAGCGTATAATACCCATAACATGTTCACGTTGTCTTCCTTCGTCAGAATATCTTTCTTTATCACTCTAACGCACAGAGAATTGAATCAAGAGTTGATTTGGATGACGAGCCTGGAACATAAATCCATCAACATTTCCGTGGTAGCATCCATCCGCATGCACATACAGCTACATAATCATGAAGGCCTAAACACACAGCCTAACGTCAGCACATCAACGTCAGCAGTGCCCAATGCTAGGCAACTGTGCAATCCCAGATGGCAGGCTCCAATGTTTATTTTATTCTCATCTAATACACTTAAGTTCTATTTCTTGGGGTTAGAGGTATAGTTTTTGAACATTTTCCATTCGGATTAAATGGGTTTTTACATCTTGAATCATGTCTGTGGCCTGACCTAGACTCAATCGAGAATGCATTTCACTTACTGAAGCAAATAATGACACCCATGATCAAGCAGGTAATGAAGGTGAAGTGATGGCCTTGCAAAAACACTAATTTCTATACAATAAATAAGTAATGTTGAGGGTACACGGTAAAAAGAAATAATTCTGATGATTTTTTTTGGGTAAAAATATCAACAAGAAATTGGCTAGTGGTTTATTCACCCTTAATTTCCCAACAGTAACTGTTTTATTTTTTTTAAACCGAATGTTATGGAATAAGTTTTTTTATTTTGTAATTATTTGGTATTGTGATGCATATCTTACCGGTCTTGATGGTGGTCGTGAAGTCAATGTGCTCCTTTTCTCCTTCCCTCAGTCGTGGCAGTCGAGCGCAAGGATTACCGAGCTACTGGAGATTGGCTGGTGGAAGCTCTGTGTGCATAGAAGGTTAGGAAAACCTTACTGTCTAACAACTTAAAACAAGACCTTGTCTGCTGAAACTAGGCTAGACTGTTGGTTAAGTAATCAGTTCACTCAACTGCCATAGGTCAGGTTCACGTGCATATTTATCACAGCTTTGCTGTAAAACAACAGTTGAAATGCAATAATTTTGTGTAGTGTATAGAACAGGGGTCAGGAACCATTTTGACATAGAGAGCCATAAACAATTCCTATTTTCAAATTTTGTTCCTTGAGAGATATACTCTGAATTGAAGAGTAAAAATGTGAAAATTAGATGCGATTTTTCTTTTTTGGATCATTTTACCACTTTTAAAGTACAATTCTTTTGACAACACTGTTACTTAGTTGCTAATCAATGAAAATTTGCATATAGAAAAGTTTAATGAAAAGAAAAAAATGATTGAAGTTCAAGGTAGTGTCAGTGCCATAGTGCCAACGTGATGCTCCTATTGGTGCATTCGGGACTCGGCTCTGTAACCAGCGATTTAAATACATATTTTACCTCACAAGTTAGCGAAGAGCCACATACACCCATCAGAAGAGCCACACATGGCTCTCGAGCCATAGGTTCCCTAGCCCTGGTATCAAGTGACATCTATGGATTGTATTTTATTTAGCTGCTACCATGTAGTGAATGAATTATGTGCCCACGTGGCTTCAATTTGATTTAAAGTGCTGTGTCACTGTGATCACAAATTCCAGTGAAACCAATAAAAATAGATAACTACAAATGTAAAATAACACACACAACAGCAAATACATTTGTCAAATTAGATGGAAAACACATTATATTCCCTATTTACAGTATACTGATAAAGAGATTAGTGTTATTAAATTTAAGACATGTCTTGGTTTTGTAGGAAAATACAATTGGGTTTGAGAGCCATTTCCTTTGAAATTATTTCGAGCATGTCAAGTCATTCCTCAAAAGGCAGAAGTGGCACGCGTGTTAGGAAGCTGCTTTTCTGTTTGCTTTCATCAGTGAGCTAGTCCATCTATGGCAGCCGGCTGGAGGGGCTTTAGGTACTTCATCCCCCCAGTTTGGATCTATCCCACTAGGCTTAGCTATGCAGCCCCAGCTGCTGTCACAAGCACTGACGGGATGGAATGAAGTGCTCACTCCAGCACTATAATTTAGTACTTCAAACACTCAAAAAATCTGAGCATCTACCTCTTTCGGACACCTAAGGTCAACATACTACAGCTGCCAGAGAATTTGACGCTGCAAAAGATATTTACTAGGCACAAATTGAGAAACTGACAAACTACAACTTTAGGAAACTACACTTTTTTTCTGGTGTAATCTGAGAGTTTGAGCGCTTAGTGGAAATATTGGCAAATATAGATAACTTCTTGGAAGGTAACGTTGTCGCCATAACTTTTTTTTTTTAAACTACAAACAGTATTCAACATTTAAGTAAAAAACTAAGTATACTTGTAATCTGGAATGGCATGACGCAGAATTGCTGATTGTGAATTGATTTTGCACAACATTGTAACTCTTACAAGAGTGATAGAATACGTTGACACAGTAGATCTTTAAAAATGAAAACTCATTATTAAGTTTGATAATATTTTTAGAAGCTGCTTTTACTTTGGAGGGATGTATTATCATATATACAGTACATGTGGAACATTACTTTTTTTATATTTTACTCAACTGGACAAATTAGAAATGTAGTGTGGATGCAGAGAGCACAGGTTTGAATTCTGGCTCTTGTCTTCCATCTGCTGAGAGTTAAAATGAGTTTCTAACTAGTATATGTGCAATTCATTTGAAGTGGAAGGACTGGTTTGAATAAGATGTTCTATGCTTCCACTACTTCCAGTTAAAATGGCATTTGTGTGGCTGTAATTGGTGTAATAAAAATGTTAAAAAAATATTATCTATCATCAAATGTATAAGAAACTCTTGATTTGCCTACTTATACACCTTGATAACCGTCCGTCTTTCACATAAGTCATGTGGATGTTCTTTTTCCCTTTTAACAGCAAGTTATATACTTTTAGGGGATTTGTAAACAAGCAAAGTAGCATATGAACACGTTAATTTCACTTTGTGTGCTCAACTGGAACAGCCAAAGGTCAACAAGTATTGCAGAAGTGGTCCCGGACTTTACACAGCATTTAATGACTGGCCCCCCATGAAGACTAAATGCTGATTTTTGTCCCATTTTCTGAGAAGTGACATCATCATCATCCTCACAACTTCTATTTAAACCTTTGTTTGGGGTGTTCAAATTGTTCTCTTCTCCCTCAATCCATCTGTTATTTAATCAGATGCTCTTGAGCTTTCTCTCCCGATGTGTATTATTATGTTCCGGAAAGTTATGTCATATCTGTGTCATTGGGTAGGTCATTCTATCCATCAAATGTTCTGCTGTCTCTGTCCTCTTTCACCCAATACACAACAGGGGTGTGACACAACACGACCTACTAAAATGTATCGACTCCATTAGAAAGTGTGATGTTTGCACGGCCGCTGCCACATGTTCGCCATTTATATGCAAGCCGGACATTGCCCCATCGATCATCTGGCACCTCGCAAATTTAAATTACATAACATGATACCAGGAGTGTTTGGCTTCAAAACAAGTCTTGTCACTTGATGTTATGTGATTGGTGTTGACTGAAAAGCAAAAAGACTACAACTATGGGATTGAGTTGAGCCGCACACCGACAAACTGCGTACAATTCCTCACTGACCTGATTCTTCTTATCTCATCACGATAAGGTGGACAGATTACCGTGGGACATTGGTGTGTAATATGAGCAAAAATAAAAAGTGCATTTGAGCTGTGACATTCTACAAAAGCACATCAATGATCTCTACCTTACAATCATCAACAAAGAAAATCTGAAATTCTGTGGCTATTCATTCATTTTCCGAACTGCTTATCCTAACAAAAGTTGTGGCGTGTGCTGGAGCTTATCCCAGCCAACTGTAGGAACCAGGCTAGAGACACCCTAAATTGGTAGCTAGCCAACCGTAAGGAAAAGGAGCTGGATGACCATTTACGCTCTCACTCATGACTAGGGGAAATTTAGAGTTCATTTTAAAAAAGCAGTATCAACTTCTTCATTGTCATGGACAGAGATCCAATCCATTTGGACTGGTAGAGGTTGGCAGATTGGACGTTGCTCAGCATCATTGTAACTGAAACATTTACAGTCAGACATTCCAATTATAAGCTGCCTCGTGGTGTAGAAGTTCACTTGCCTGACTTCAATGCGGGCAGGCGTGGGCTCAATTCCCGCTGATGGTGGTCTGATTAGAGGTGCGCATGGTCATTTGTCTCTCTGAGTGCTCGTAGGTTGATTGGCAACAAGTCTAGGGTGTGGTTTGCCTTTTGCCCGAAGACAGCTGGGTTAGGCTCCAGCAACCCTTTTGAGGATGGGCAGTATGGAAGGTTAACTAATGAATGAACCTTCCACCTATCATGATAGATGTCAGACAATGAGCAAAAACTGCATACGTATTTCATTTATTTGTTTTTTACTACTAATCTTTTTATCTTTCTAATCTTTTAAAAACTAGTTGGAAATTGTTGTCATTACCATTTGTTTTTAATTAAATTAAAAAAATGATAATACTACAAAAGCTATCAATGTCTCTAGCATTGTGATTGAGTTTTAGGCCATTAATCTTTACAAGTTTCACGCTGCCCTCTAGCGGTCTTGTTAATCGATGCTTTGTTTCCTTCTCAAAAGTAAAGGCGTCTCACATGCCATTAAGTTTACAAGGGTGTAAACATTTGCAATTAAAATATCTATAAAGCATTTAAAACTGCGCAAGGCTAAGGTTAAAACCATTTTCAATAAGATAATTCACATTTTCACCCACAAAAGTTGCAAAATAACATTGTCTTAATGCCCAAAAAATGAAATTGGACGCTCACTTCTAAAATCTCTGCATTTCTGACTGCGTTACATTTGGATCGCTTTCCAAAAATATTGTATTATATCCGTTTTCTATCCATAATACTCAGCCATGAAAAAGATGACGTCCTATGTCTGTGTGTATTTTATAATCTCGTTGAGGTCATATCCTGTCACAGCAAAGGCGTAGCCATCTCCGTCACAGAACTTGGCTCCGCAGATTTGTGTGTCTGTCACGCATTCATTATGTAAATGAGCAACCTAAAAGAAGATTGAAGAAATGAATTGTGCGGATTAGAAAAATGAGCTGATTGTTGTTTTTTGGAGTGCTTTTACCTCTACAGTGTTGCTTTCTGGAGTTATTGTCAGTAGCCAGACCCTGACAAAAGAGTCTTCAGCAGCAGACAGGAGCTAGGGTGCAAAACACTAAAAATCAAACTAACGACAACATCAACTGACCAAATTAACCTGCATCTCACAACTCACCAGGCCAGAAAATGGAGCAATATCCAATGAGTAGATCCAACGGGCGTGGGCGTGGACCTCCGCATGCAGAATCCCTGTGACGGCCTCATAGAGACGAATCTGTCCTGTTCCATATGCTGCTACCGCTGTACCTTTCCACAGCTTCACAGATGAGCAGGTCATACTGACAAGAAGATTGAGGATCATTGCAATGTGGAAAGAAAAAGCGGCAATCACATTAGAGGAGTGAGTGATAAGGAAGAGAGGACAGTGGAAAGAAACAGATTAGTTAGTGACGCAAAAACTATGTACGCATGACGCTGAGAATAATGGTGGAAAGGTACACAAAGTGCAATGGCAATCGCAATCAATCTCAGCAGTAATCATACTGTGTACAGGTTGGCACTGAATGTTCATGTTTCAACGCTGCTGACGGAGATAGACGTCTAATCCAATTTAACTGGAAGGGCCTGGCAGCTTCTTAGTTCAAATACATTGTTAAATGCTGTGAAAACTAATGTTTCTATATTTCAAATTTGCATCTGTCATTTTAAGTTGGTCGCAATAGAGAATTAGCATTATTTGCCCAATTGAATAAGACCAATGATTTAGAACTAAGAACAGAAAAATACCTGATGGATTAAAGAACTAAGACTATAGTTCCTTCTTTGTACTGTAATAGTTTGAGGCAAATCGCGTTGCAAACAGGATAGCTGTTTTATGAAGAAAAAGTCAATTTTATTCTTACTCAAATCCACCAATCTTGTTGAGAAGCTGAAACTCTTCCCCTGATTTCCACACACACAATGTGCCACTGTCATCAGCACTGACCAGATCGGCGATGCACTCCTGGGGTAAGAAACACTCAGTAAAGGTTGGGAAAACACCACTTTAGTTCTGCACCTCGGACCTAATCAAGACTTATTACAACTTATACTACTTATTTATTATGTTGACCACTTATTTACCGATTACTATTTTGTGATTATGTATTTATTATTACTATTTAGTGATTATTTATTTATCATTACTATATATCTATTTTCTATGTCTTTGTTTGTTTGTTTTTGCCTCCATAGACTCAGCAAGTGGTGCGACTTGGCGCTGAACGTCTCCAAAAACCATGCAACTCATCGTGGACTTTAGACGGAACAAGCCCGCTTCAGTCTGCTGACCTCACTTGGACTTCTTAGTATTGATTCATTTGTTATTTAATGATAATATTTATTTTTTCTGTCTGTTGTTATTTGTGCACTATGTGGTGAAAGGTTTAAATCTCATTCTACTCGTATAATGACAATAAAAGCATTCAATTCAATAACACATGTGTGTGTGATAGGATAGCAATAAAATAATATATCATAAGGAATATTGCATAGTAGTACCTGGCTACCAGAGCACTCTTGGGCTAGGTCCGTAATGGGATCCTTGTGTTCCTCCAATACCTCTGACAAGGTTATGCTGCTACCTTTATTGGGAACGTCGAAAACGAGGATTCCACTGGAGGACAGACCTTGAATGAGAGCGACAAATGATACTTTTAAATTTCATCCACTAATCTGTTGCAGCACTTGTCTGATTTGAGAGTTTTGGCTATGTGAGCTGACTTTTTACTCTGTACCTACCTACACATATATAATTTTCCCAGACAGCAGCAATCCCACGTGCAAACACGGCTTGAGCTGAGATCAAAAGAAGCATGTATGAGACACCCAAAATAAATATTTTTTTAAATGCAGATATATTGGACCAAATTATATTGGGTATGTGCAATAATAAAGTGTCTGAAAAGAGATATGGGGTTTCTAGTGTTAATGTTACCTGTTGGTGTTTCAGGTGTATCTAATGCATGCCAGTACACCATAATGGAGCCATCTGATTCATACATCTTTGAAACATAAAGAAAGATAATGTGACATATTAATTTCCAGTTCATTATATAAATAATGTCTCACCTGGATGCCTTTCTGTGAAGTCACGACTAGCAGATCTCGAGAGGGCAAAACACAAAATGCAGCCTATAGAAAGAAACACGTTATATGTCAACAAAATTGAACTCATTGGTGACAGCAAAGGACGTCAAATCGATTTTGACGTGGAGGTCTTACAGCGATGGTCTGCTGCCAAACTGTCCCAATCAGAGTGGATTGGACGTCCTTGTCCGGCAGTCAAATTTGCATTTTATATTTAATAGATAGTTTGTGACCCCGACCTGCATGACGAGTGATGGACTTGTGGCTACGTTGGGCTCCTTGGACTGCAGCTGGCGGTGGGAGTTGTTGAGTCCGTCCCACGACGCACTGACCATGTTGACCACATTGGCGTGGACCACCGTGAAGTAGGTGAGCCGTCGCGGACCAATGCGCAGCACGCTCAGGTTGTTGTACAACGCAGACGCGCTGTTCTTAATTTGGATGCTCTTCTCTTTGCGATACATTTGGAGGCTTGATTTAATGTCACTTAGGAAAGTATGTCCGATTAAACGTTTTTCGTCGACATGTTGAATGGCATTTTTGGTGAAAACGCCGTTGCGTTCAGTTTGGTATGCTACTTAGCATTTGGAGAAAGGCTTGCGAAGGTAGCTTTGAGCCAGAAGCCACCTGTAACTACGCAGTAAAATAATTAGTAATTGATTTTTACTCAAATAACAACGATTGGAAGATTGATAACAAGTGTTACCTTGAAGTAAGCGCTTATCTCGATAGGATTTACTCCGCGTCTGCTGCAGCCATAGAGACCATAGATATCACATAGTTAAGACTAGATGAGATGGAGTCGACGACGTACGTAATCAGGCGGCCAGCTTGCGTCAGTAGACAAATCTCCTGTTGTGGATGTATTATGAGCGATTTTATCCACAAAAATACGCTTACTTTGTTAATTTCTTTTACAATAATTAATAAATCCTTGATTTGTAACAAGTCATCTTAACGTAGCTAATATTTATGCTGTGGGTTGACACAAAATGTGATAAAAAGTAAGTATGGAGTAAGATCACTGAAATTCAGGTATTCCTGGAGAACGTAAGGTATTTGAAAATGGGTTAGAAAGCTTCAGCTATATTTAGGTTTAGATACATGCTTATGTGACAATTATATTATCATGATCAAATAGCTCAAGCTAAATTGTCAAAGGGTGACGACGCCTGTTGTGTTACGGCAGAAATCAAGCATCTATTCTCATAATGTGATATCTATGATAGGGACAACTCGGACGTCAGTGTCAATAGTTGCGTTGCTAGGCAATAGTTGTTCGTCCACGGAGGCGGACGTAAATAAGTCCCAAACGCGACTTGAATTTTTTTTTAAAAGCAACCTCAGAACAAACGTTGGCTGAGTGATTGAAGGTATGCTTGTTTGTTTTTGCTCATCCCGTTTAAAGTATATAACGGATTCAAAGACAGTAACAAACAACAACACGGAAATGTTGCAGAAAATGGGCGAAAAATACAGTAACAAATTAAACCGTGACACGCGCAACAGCCTTTCACGTGTGTACTATAGTAGTACATGCTGTATTATTCATCAAAATGTACATACACATACATCCTCGTTAGAATAACTAGCTCAGTAAATGGATGAAGTACCTACACATTTCTACAATATGTGTGATGTGACAGTCAGCACCCTCCAAAGAAAATCCATATTATATTTGCATTAGTTTGTGCTGAAATTTTGATCTATTGTTTATTTTAGGTAGCTCGAATTAGGTAACCAAACCATCAAGATGTCCCGTGCAACATCCAAAGCCCAATCAGACAAGGGTAAGGCCCCAGCCCGTGTGTCACCACTGCTTCCCCATGATCTTGAAGAGGAAGACATTATCCCGGGTTGTCTAACTCATGGCCAATGGACCGACATGTTGGTCCAAGAGGAAGCGGAAGATGTCGTCGGGGAAATAATGGCTGATCTAATGATAAGTGTTATGGAAGCCTGCTACAATGTGCACATTGAGAGACAGGTAAAACATCGATCTATTCAACTATTTTTCTATAGTGGTTGTCCTCATCAAGGTCAAATTTGAGCAGGAGCCAATCGTATCTGAAATGAAACATTATGTATGCCTGATAGAGTTTTCATCTAACCTCAAAGACATGTTTTTGGACCGTGGAAAATGTTTTGAAAAAATATCTGAACACAATATACGAAACAATTTTTCCAGCTCTCATATTTCACTGCATACTGGGCTAAATGTTACTTCACACAAGCTGTCGAGAAAAAAATTATTTGCCGAGATAAAGGGGAAGATGCCATGGTGTTATCCGCAACAGAAGACCCGGAACCATTACCAATCACGCCAGATGTCTGGGCTGAAGGATGTTTTCCAGTTATACATGGTATACTTCCATGTGACTCTGTATCGGCGTCAACTCAGGTACATTTTTAATTTACAACAACTCTGAATGTTTCACTGTAATTAACTCTTCTTTTATGATTGATTTTTCCACTTACTGTACTCAGGTTAACCAGGAAACTAATACTAGTCCGGACTTTGAATTCACCCATCCGGAGGAAAACACTCAAAGTGATTCATTATCAGAAACCAGCACTTCTTCAGTGCAGTCTGAAGAGAAAACAATTCCCTACGGGGACACGAGAGACAAATCACCAAGCCCTAAACCAAACATCTCCACCAAGAAAAAACAAAAGGCTTCTTTACCTCAAAAACCTCGAAGTACTGCTTTTTGTGGTTCGCGTCCAGCAGATAAAACGGAGTACACGCAACCACCAAAGGTGCCTAAACCTATACCTAAGATTAAGAAATCATCTTTGCCACGACATTTGATCACTCCTCAATATGAGATTGACAAATGCACAAAATCTGGAATACAAACAAGTGGTCAACCCAAACTTAAACCTTTGCTGAGTAAGCAACAGAGTGCCACATCGCAATTTGATCAACCAGAGAGGTCGCAGTTGTCTCCCATTAAAGATGAGAAGATGATGTCGCGAGCTTTGAGGATGGACACCATCAATTTGGCCAAAGGTGTTTTTCTCGCAGATCCCTGGAGTACACAAATGAGCCCACAGCAGTTCAAAACGCAAGCTCAGTTTGCCAGACTTAGGCCTATAAACAATGAATCTATAAAGTCAGCTGTGAAGGAATTGACGACAGAACATCCACCACAAGTTACCCAATTATTGCCATCGGACAAATTTAAGTATTGATGAAAACAAAACTTGCTATTCATTTTTTTTTGTCATCCTATTGTAAATAAATTCACCTTTATTGTCTACTATAATGTTACTTACACTGTCTTTTTACATTTATTACATTTTTTTGCAATCAAGCCTTCTCTAAATGTGTGCTGCAATTTAACAACATAATGGGATATATTTTTTGTGCAATATTATACTTTTTCTTAACCTCTAGATCACGGGTTAGGAACCTTTTTGACATTCTGATATTCAAATGTTATTCCTTGAGAGCCATACTCAGATTTCAAAGGAAAAGAAAAGGGAAATGTGTGCTTTTTTTGTCATTTGACCACTTTTAAAGTAGAAAAATCAGAATTACATTGACAATCAATGAGAGTATCCATGTAAGAAGATTCTAATGTAGAAAAAAAGATTAAAAAACATGTGACTCCCGAGCCACAAGTGGCTCTCGAGCCATAGGTTCCCTGCTCCTTCTCTAGTCTAGACTATAAATAAGAAAGGTAAAAGTGTAAATATACTGTTCTCTATTGTATGAATAACAACTAAAGTATAATTACAAAATACTAAGCGATTTTGTACGCTTTCATAGACGCCACGATGTTGCTTGTTCAATCTAACATGAAAGTCCCAAACGGAAATGTTCAGACAACAGACCAATCATCTTGCACGTTTACCGAAGCAGACCAATGAGATCATGTTTTACCAAGCAGCATGTTTCAGTGACCCTTGCACATGTGAGTACGTCGGAAGACCACTGTTTGTGTTGATCAAACTAATAGAAATCTCAAATTTGTCACGATTTTCTTGTGAACGTGAGCTATGGATAATAAACGGACAAAACCTGGCTCCAATAAGGTAAGACAAAATGTCTTTTTTATTATGCTATGAAAACAATTGCCGCCAGACACATGGCTAGCATGATTGTTTTTTGGAGCGACAAATAATTTTCATAATTTAGCGCTGCCTTCTATGTTGCAAAGTAACTTAAAATGCATGGAGAATATCTAGTGAACTCTTTTTAAAAGTCTTTATTAAAATAAAAATCCCGAGTAACAATAATGTTGGTATAACTACGGCCATCATTTAATGATAGGGTTGTCGTGCATTCGACTATTTTTACAATCATGTCGTTTTTATTGCTAGGTGATTCCATCAGAATTGACACAAAACATGGAGGATAAAAATCAGCCACCCGTTAAAGTGAAAAGGAGTAACGGTGAGGAGATTGCATACCACCCGGTGAAGATGTCCAAAAGCGACCTGTATAGACCCCCAACAGCAGAAGAGCTCAACAATCTTAAAGAAGCAGAAGGCTTATTTCACTGCAGCTTGCTGAAAATGCAGGTACTTGGCTTCAATGGCCTATTATGACCTATTATGACTGCTGACATACCTTGTATACTACCTCATTTTCTCTAACAGATGAGCGAGCTCCTAAAAGAAGTTGCTCTCAGTGAACGAAGGAAACGGCATATAGATGCTTTTATTTTGACGGTCACAAAGCTCCTGAAGGCTGTGCCGCAGTCACCTGTGGTTGAGGTGCCTAATATTTTTCCCTAAAGTGATACTAAGTGTGTTGCCAAATTGCAGACATTGCAAAATTGGAAGTGTCAAAATGCGATTCACTTTGCAAATAAGTAATTGTCTTTTTTTCCCCCCTCACAGGTGAACAATCTGTCATGGTTGTCCAACAATGTCAAAGTTCCGATTATCCTTGTACCAAAAACTGATAGGGGCAATTTTCATATGGCGCCTCCTGCTTCAATTGATCTGATTGGAAGTTACCCATTGGGGACCTGCACCAGACCACGGGTAGTGGTTGACATGGTTGCCACAATCCCAGATGTAAATCCCACATGCTTTTCATAAAAGCGTAATGCAGACAGTTTTTTTTTTAAATCTGTGATTATGTATAATTGCGCTTTCTTTTTTTTTTAGGATATCCTCCAACCAAAAGACTTCTTAAATCAGAGATACCCAAGGAAACGAGCAATCTACCTGGCAGGGCTGGCACAGTATCTGGCAACATCGTCAGATATTGGAGCTATCTCCTACTCTTGTCTTAATGGGAATCGACTTCGTCCTATTCTGCTGCTGAGTCCCCCAGGTAATACCATACTAGGGGTCTGTGTGGATCGGGTATTATTGTCTTTGATTGTTGACTATGTCAAATATTTCGTTGATGTATTGTTCTTGGGTGCTTTAGATAAAGATTCTTCGCCCTTAATCGTCCGCATTCACGCTTGCCCACCTCCTGGATATTTCAACCCCAAACGTTTCAATCCTCGGATGAATAATATCAGGACAGGCTGGTATACCGGGGTGAACAACTCACAAACTGGTCAGAATTTTAACCTTATATGTGACAGTTGATTTATCTAGTACTGTAATTCAAACCTTTTTCTTTTGTTTTTACAGAGATCATTGAACCTCCCACTCCACATTACAATAGCTCCCTTCTGGGTGACATGCTGCCCAAGGCTCACCTCCAGTTTCTGACTGCTGTGACTGCTCAATGTGCCGCTTTTCCTAATGGAGTGTCTTTGTTCAAAGTCTGGCTCCGTCAACGAGAGCTTGACCAGGTACGGTTTCTTTAATGATTGAGAAAAACTACTAACCAATGCTGAAATGTTTACAGCTACATTAAAAGACTATTCAGTGTTGTATAAACATTACTCATGAACTCCCCAGTCATCCATTTGTTGTCTTTTTTTCTAATTCTTTCAAGGGCACTGGGTGTTTTAATGGATTTTTTGCCGCCATGTATATGGCCTACCTTTTAACCACGCACAAAATCAGCAACACCATGACCGCATACCAGCTGCTGCGAAACTCCCTGAATTTTCTGAGTACAGTGCTCAAATTTTATTTCAATCAGAAGACATTGATGAGATTTAAAGCTGATTTAACTTTTTTTCTGTGATTCTCAGCTCGGACCGACCTTACAGTTAATGGAATCAGCTTATCCAAAAATCCAGACTTGACAGCTGTAAGTGATGCATTATCAGCAAGAAGCATTTAACATTGGACAATGGTCCTGTTTATATGTTCACCTTTGACAAATCATGCTGCTTTTTTTTTCTTTGTTTATCCAACAGCCATCTATGGCAGACTTTCATGATGCATTCCAAGTTGTGTTCATTGATCCATCTGGACACCTCAACATATGTGCTGACATGACTGCCTGCACATACAAACGGGTAGAGAAAAAAACTGAAAAAAGTACATAGTATTTTTTTAAAAAATGTTTTAACCAACTGAAAAAAAATCTCGCAGTTGCAACACGAGGCATCAGTTTCCATGCAGTTCTGGGACGACCCAACCGTTGATGGTTTCCATAGCCTTCTCATGACACCAAAACCTATGATTAGAACCAGTGACCATGTCTTCCAGTATGGCTTTTCCCCAATAATAATAATTTTCTATCAATGATTCATTCTATTGAATGATTTTACATCCTTTTTTTTTTTACCCCCACTCAGATTGTGTGACCTTGTCAAGTTCCAGTACAGCTGTAAGAAACTAAACTTACTTAATGATTTGATGGACCAGAGTGGAAACTACGTGAACACAGTGCTCCCATTTGTTTTGACGCTGCTTCAGAGAGGTCTCGGACAAAGGATCAGCCTCTTAACCCACTCACTTTGTCCTGAACCTGTGGTGGGTACTGTGGGTCTGTGGCATAGTATGCTGCATTGTAAAAAAAATATTTAATAAATTGTGCTATCTTCAGATTTTAAGTAGCTATAGCTTGAGTTTTAACTGTTATTTCCTCACAGTGGGCACTGGATAGTGAACCTCCAAAGTATAAAGCCCAGCCCCCTATCACCTTTGGCTTATTGCTACAGTCAGAGTTTGCGACTTCAGCTTTGGAGCGAGGACCTCCAGCAGACAGCCCTGAGGTAACTTTGAAGTCATTGCTTGATGGTGACGGTGATAGATGTCTAATAGGTTTGAGCTGGGAGAGCCTGGCAGATAATTATCTCTGTGGCAAGAGTTCCAATTTATCTTTACTGGAAGAGGATTACGGCAAATTATCTCAATCACCTTCGATGGCAGTAAAGCATGACCATTATTTCTCATAGGCTGCTGAGTTCCGGCAGCTCTGGGGCGCTCGCTCAGAGCTCCGCCGTTTTCAGGATGGCGCCATCACTGAGGCAGTTCTGTGGGAAGGAGAAAGTATACATCAGAAACGGCTTGTACCCCAACAGATCGTCAAACACCTGTTACAGCTGTATGTCTTGTTTTTATTTTGAATTTGAAATTTTGCATTGCTAATCGATAGGGTATTCTATAATAATTCATGTTGAATCCGGTGGTTGAATTGCTTTAGTTTGGAAATTCCTTGTCTAACAAGTTCCAGTGGAATATATAATTGACCAAATGTGAATATTTTACACCCCACTCTTCCACAATGTGTTTTCTTTTCCCGGCAGCCATGCAAACATACCTGAGTCATGTGTGCGATACGTTGGGGCAGTTGTTGAAGATGTAATCCAAATGAAAAAAATGGTAAGTAAATAAATCACCTAGGATGTTTCTTTAAAATTCTATTTTTTTTTAACTCATTTC
The DNA here is from genome assembly GCF_051989575.1 of Stigmatopora nigra. NCBI lineage: Eukaryota > Metazoa > Chordata > Actinopteri > Syngnathiformes > Syngnathidae > Stigmatopora > Stigmatopora nigra. The sequence goes on along the minus strand of NC_135511.1, from coordinate 5,881,744 downwards.
CGGAGATGATATGGGAAGAGGCGGCCAGGCGACTTTAGCTCTAGAGTCCTGGGTTCAAATCCAGGTCGGTCAACCTGTGTGGGGTTTGCATGTTCTCCCCATCCCTGTGTGATTTTTCTCAAGGTCCTCTGGTTTCTTCCCACATACCAAAGACATGCGTGGTAGGCTGATTGGATAGTCCAAATTGCACCGACGTATGGGTGTGAGTGAATGGTTGTCCATCTGCTTGTGCCCTGCGGTTGGCTGGCCACTGATACAGGGTGTCCCTCGCCTCTGTCCCAAAGTCGGTTGGGATAAATTGATAGTATATTTTAGTTTATTTCTGTCCATCCTTAATATTGCACAATTAAGGGTTTACACGACGCACCATTTTAGATAGTGTAATGTGTGTGTGGTGTGGTTGATAACTGGAACCGAAATTGATTTTTATTCCCATCACCCACTCAATAAATTCAAATCATAAACAACTAGAGAAACACAGTGATAGGACCCTACAACAAATCTTGAAAACAATCACACAGGCATATGAACCTGATGACATAAACTTCACATTTCATAGGTTTCACTTGCTGACAAAGGTAAGATATGCACTGACTTTTATAAATATGGTAGTCTTGACTTAACTCTTGTCGCTGTCTTCATGATTGGGCTGAAAACTGATTCATGCTCAATTTCTAATTTTTTTGTGGCCACGAACAGCAATAAGGGGCACAAAATACTCAAAGCAGTTTTCACTCTCCTTGTCTTTAGGTGGGGAGTACTGGAGAGGAGGAAGGTTTGCGTGTTGTACAGTCATTCGATGACCTGAGCAGAAAACTTTGGAAACTGGACGACCTTCCACTTTCTATTACATCAGTACAAGGAGCCCACCCATCGCTCAGATACACCCAGGTAAATTCCTGTCCGGATATCTACATACCTCAAAACCATTCACAACATGCACAGAGTCAATAAATCGCTCAGTAAATGAAAATGAGGTCCGTCATTTTTCAAGCTGCAATTCATCGCGGCATTTGTTTGCGCATAAATTGCATAATTTTGTTGTCAGATGAAACATGCTAACCGCATTACTCTCAACACTACCAAGTGCCAGTAGTATGATGGCCAGGTTGCACGGACACGCCTACAGAATCCTACCACTCCTGTTTTAAAGTCTAATTACATTTTTATTCATTCAAATTGGTCATGATTCTTAACAACAGTCTTGCCTTTAACCCAATACAAGTATTTATTCATATTTACAGCAACTTTAGTGACTTCCAAAATCTTGCTATTGCTCTAAATTTCCTGTGGGCGGCAATGTTTTGCATGTGTGAAGACATTGCCTGCCCTCGTGAATAAAATGCTACAATTCAGGTATCCTAACTTGTGGCAAAAAAATTAAAAAATTGGTTTAAGGTGCCCAAGGTTGTCATTTCACTTGTCTAGAATCTAGATAGCATACCAGTTTGGCTCAAAAAGAAATATTTTGAAGTGCTCTAATTGGCACAGAACAAAAATGGTTCCTCTTTTTTTTACTATACTGCACTTGAGGGTCTTTTTAAAAATGTGATTTGGCTATATATCAAAATATTACATAACTTGATTCTCAATCTATCTGGATCGATATTTACACTTGTGGTTTGAAAATTGACAAAATGATACGATGGAGGCCATATGTTGTTCTAACATAAAAATATTTATATGACAGTCACTTTTGACCTAAATCAGCAATTTTGATGGGCTTTGATTGTCACAATTGTCACAAAATCTAATTCTTAGATAGCTTTCAAATGACACTATTCATGAAGATAACATATATTGTGTTTTGATTGGGGTATTTGTTGTATTAAGAAGTATTGTCTCTACACATGAGTGTTACATTGTTAGCTTTTTTCACAATGATATGGCATACATGTATGAAATAAATTATTGCCACTAAAATTTGTTAAAATGACACACACCAATTGTTAGAAGTATCTGTTAATGTGATTTCCTTCTGTGCCTTTCAGGTTTTTCCTCCTTTGCCACTAAATTTTGACCACCGCTTCTTTGATAAAAGACCTGGCTTCGAAGTACTTGTGCCAAAGGAGAATAAACCCTGTCCTGCTTATGTGACCCCCATCACAGGTTAGGTGTTGTCACCACTGTCCCCATTTTTCTAGTCTTTCCAAACATATGATTGATGTTTTGGTAACTTGCAGTGATCTGTCACGTGGAGGGTAGTGGAAAGTGGCCTCACGACAGCCTGGCCATCCGTCACATCCTAGCTGCCTTCCATATCCGTCTAGGAGAGCTACTCGGGATGCTGCATGACTACACATGCGTACCCTGTGCCACACACGTGGATGTCTGGAAGGTACATTTTGTTTGCAATGAATTCAAATTTAACTGGAAGTTTTATCGTGCCAACTCATTTAATTGTCTGTTCTAGGACGGCTTTGTGTTCCGTATCCAGGTGGCATACCATAGAGAGCCCCAAGTGCTTAGAGAGAAACTGAGTCCTGAGGGTCTGTTGGTTGTCAGGGACAACGTAGAGGCTCAGAGCTTGGAAATGAGCACCGTTCACAAGCCTTTACTAACCAGCACTCTACATGGGTAAACATGGCTAGCAGTCTCCAACTAGGACTTCCAGTTTTTATTTTTCTTTCTTTAAAGCAGTTAAATTTGCCTAAAAGGGAAGCTGGAGCTAGTTTGCAGTGAAGAAAGAAGCGCTTTATTTTGTGTCCTTTACTGCCAGGCTTCAGCAGCAACACCCTTGTTTCGGGGCGGTGTGTCGCCTGGCAAAACGTTGGCTGGGGGCTCAACTCTTCAGTGAAGACATCACAGAAGACTCGGCAGACCTACTCGTGGCTTCCCTCTTCTTGCATTCCGCGCCGTTCACCCCTCCTTGGTAACATTTCCGAAAACAAAAATCGTCTGGGTGCTGTGTGTCACGTGTTTGTGTTTTTTTGGCCTTCTTTTTTTTGTTGTTCTTGGTATGTCGGTCATGTGAATGTGTTTTCCCCATTCTCAGTTCTCCTCAGGTGGGCTTCCTCCGCTTCCTTCATCTGCTGTCTTCCTTTGACTGGAGGAACAACCCGCTGGTCGTCGACCTCAACAAGCAGCTCACAGGCAAGCGCTTGCACACATACTCGTGCAAAACAAACAGTTGCTGACCTTTTTCTATTGACACATCTGACATACTTTAACATCCTGCTTGTTGGCGTTGCTAAGTTCAGATTGTTGTGCGCTTCTCCTCACGTGTAGCGGCCGACTACACAGAGATCAGGAATGACTTCATGGCCTCCAGGGAGTCCCTACCCGTCATGTTTATAGCAACGCCTAAAGACAAAAAGGTTTCAATGTGGACCAAGCAAGCCCCCTCTGTCCAGGTCAGTAGACCATCAAATAGAAGTGCAACCAACACATATAAATCATTTATTAATTGAAGCATAAATATATAAAACTTTAACAAAAAAGGTGACAGATTTAAAGCTAAAATATAAAAAAAAGAACACATGAAAAGTTAAAGTTATCTTTAAGGTAAGAGGTTTTTTTAGAGGTTGGATATGTAATCATAAACACCGATGTAAGAATGAGTTGCATGTTCTTGGCAGTGTACAATCACACAATTTCCCAATCCTGGAGCCTTTCCTTAGTGCGCACTGGTCTCCGGGATCACACTGTAGGGAAAAAAAAAAAGACAAAAAAACCCAATTGTATCCAAAGTATCGTGTTACAGGTATTCTGTCGTGCACTTGCTCATGTCGTATACCATTGGCAGGTAGTTGTGTTTTTTTCTAAGAGATGATAGTTGGTTTTTCTGAAGTCTATTTAAAACTTCATGTAAATCGTTTATCTGAAAGCACACATTTTACTAGGTTTGAGTTAGCCGACAGCAAGCTTGACAATTTAATGTGCAAAGAACACTTAAAGGTTTGTGCTTACCAATTGCTTCTCGTTGCCATCCGCTGTCATGAAGTGTCTTAAATGTCTAGCTTTGTATTCTTCTGTTTGGCTCTCAGTGTTGACATAAAAGCTTTTGGTGATGCACAGCAATGTGCAGAAAAGGTACACGCAGCAGTCTCTCATGGTGCGCAGCTGACCCAGATATGCTTTCTGCACTCCACCTCACTCTGTCCCAAAACATACCAACGAGCCTCCGAGCAACCTCCTCTTATAAAGTGTGCCGGAGAGTAGGAACTTTGTGTTTGGTCACGTTTTAGGGGTCGTGTCAACTTTATTTATATCTTCACAAAGGAGTTTGTGATGTGTTTGTAAGCAAGTCTAGAGACAAACTCTTCACATGAAGAAAGAAAAACAAGAACCTATTTTAGAAATGAGTTAGTTACTTTTGTTACATTACTGTTTATATAGCACTTGTCGGCTGTTGTTAAGATCCATTTTTCCTGAGAGGCCTAGAAGTTTTCATTCGTTCCCATACTTCCCAGTTAAAATTGATTGGACGTATAGTGCCCTCAATGGCAATGGGAGAAAAAGCCAGTCTTCGTAGTTTAAGTTAATTGGGAATTTTTCATTGTCAATGGCAAGCATTGAGTGAAAATCTGTGGAGGGAAGAATCACTGTTCTTAGGAGCCATGAGCTATATACCTATTTTTTTAATCAGTATTTCTAAAGTCCATAAAGGATAGCGGTACGGTAGACTATTGGTTAGCATGCCCGCCTGACAGTTTTTATATCAATACTCCGTTGGGATCTGACCATTCTGTGTGGAGTTTAAATGTTCTCCCCGTGTCTTTTTTCTGGGTATTCCGGTTTCTTCTCACATCCCAGAAACATTCACGGTAGGATTGTTTAACACTATAAAATTGTTCCTGGGTCAGTGTGAATGGTTGTTCTGGCAACCAATTCAGGATGTCCCCCATCTACTGCCCACAGTTGACTGGAATAGGCTCCAGCACTAACAAGACCCATGTGAGGATAAGCGTTACGGAAAATGAATGTCCATAAAGGTTTGATTTGGCAGCAGAAGCAAGAATATAAATACTGCTAAAGGAGAGACCTTTAACACAGTTCAGTCCTAACTCTAATAGTGTGCCTGAGTAAAATGATAAAACATTTCAGTCTCATTATCATAATCAGTTTACTCATGAATTCAAATCTATACTCAAGAAAAACTATTTTTTTGGGGTGCTAGACATTCCAATATAACCTTCTGTTATTTTCCCTTTCTATTTAAGCTTTCTGAAAGAAAAGCAACTACATGATTTGTTCACTGAACTGAATATGGTAAAAATGACAAGAATAATTAAATGTCATTGCTCAAGGTCCCCGATAAATTAGCAACATATAGCACTTAAATCTTTGAATGTTTTTGACGGTGATTGACAACTGATCCATTCTGATTTGGAGCACACTGGTGGTCAATGGGTTAATATTTTCCTCTTTTTTTTTAGTCTGCTCTATTTTCCTTAAAGACAGTATATCACCATTCTGGAATTTCCATTCATTTTGCAATCGATTTGCATCATGTATTAAACTTTAATACATGATGCAAATTGATTGCAAAGTACTGTGTATCCTGTTGTACTCGTTAATTTAAAGAGTACAACAGGATACACAGTGCCATCACACATTCATGCATGGACTAGACAATACATCTAGGTAAGTTGCATGATTTAAGTTCTTAATTTCAAAAGTATTAAATTGAGCCAAAGCAAAAATTGAGAGAGCTTCTCAGGGTTTTTAATTTATATTTTGTGTTTTATTTTTTCAACCAGACAAGTTGAAATAAATTAGGCACTTGTTGACCAGAATTCATTCATCCAATTTAGCTTAACTCACAACGTCTGTCTCAACTTGAAAATTCGGAATTACGTTTCAATTTCGAGGGCTGATCCAAATGCATTTTTTTAGATGTTACAGCGAGTGGTGATGGTGGCTGCTGAGAGTCTCAAAGTCCTGGAAAATCAGCTGATGGACGGCAATCAGATCCAAGATATCCGGGTCTGTAGAGAAATGAAAAAAAAAAATATATATATATATATATAAAGGAAGCACTCACTGAAAGGATAATGTTTTTAATACTTTTCAATTTAAATCCCTAGGTGGCCATGCGTCCTCCTTTAGATGCTTACGATGTACTAATCCACTTGAACCCCAAGCAAATTCCATTGGTCAATCAAGCAATTGACCTTCCCAGAATCAGCTACCACAGGGGTGTGCTCACCGGGAAAGTTATCTCTTGTTGGAAGAAGATGCCCGTCACCGACTTCAACCCTGTGACCCTCTACCTGGCAGAGCTGCGGGTGAGCTTAGTCTTGAGTTCAAATTCCAAGAAGGGGGCAGCATGCAAACTGAGCTCTGCTAACTGCTTGGGGATTTCTGCCAGTAAACAATAAAACTACTACTATATTCATGAAACAACTCTTTTGAATTTTACCCTTTGTGGACACTATAATTTATCTCTCACTTGTCTTTAGGAAAACATTAAGTGCGATTTTGCTTTCTTGATACTCTCCCCAATCACAATGTTACGTAATGCATAATTTTATTGCTTATAGGATGCATTTGGAGACCTGGCCCTTTTCTTCTGTGATCCTTATGGAGGATCCGTGATAGCCGTCTTATGGAAGCCAAAGGCCTTTGTGCCTCTCCCTTTCAAGGTAAAACTCACTTTTTCTCAAATATTAAACAAATGATGCACTTAACATTATGGCTGATGTGAAAAATTAACTAAAAACTAAACTTACTTAAGTTGACAGACATTTTGAATGACGTTTATTAACTGTACTTAGTTGAGGAGTCAGACTGGTGGGCTGCCAGTCTAACAAAGCAATAGGGGGAAAAATATCAAGAAGTAAAATAGTTACCTTCAGGAATGCTAGTAAATAGTTGTAATGGTATATCTTACTAAGAAATACCATAGCCCTGGTAGCACACCCAATGTATTTTTTTCTCCCCCTGTCCACGTCTTGTAGACGTCTCAGGTGTCTGCTAGAAGTGTGGATGTATGTCGTGATGAGGCAACAACGGTTCCCAACGTGGAAGCAATACTGGAGGACTTCAGGATCATTGGAAAGGATTTGGTCAAATCAGTGGAGGCCAGGACAGAAAAATGGTCATTGTAATTGTACAATCATTCTCAACACATCTTTTTCATACAATAGTGGATACAGAATTTTAGCGAACACATTTTCTTCCATTGACGGTGGTAGACACCTAATCCTTTAAAAATCATGTAAAACTTTAATGAATAAATATCCAGCTTTTTTGTGTATTCTTGCGTATCACTATCCAGTTCACCAGCAATTTGTTTGAACTTGTTTCAGTCCATAAAGGAAAATTAATCATTGTAGCCACATTTCACAACACTGTGATATCAAGTTATGTAACCATTCTTTCGCTTCAAATGGAGAATTTCAGAGATGACATCAAATCGGCATTTCAAATGTCCACCTAGCTGCCTCTCGCCCTATTAGCTGGGAATGATTCCCACTCACTCGCTGCTCTCTTGAGGACAAATATTGATAGAAAATACAAAATAGGTTAAGGTGTACATAGGGTCAGCTTGTGAAAGGGCAACACAATTTTAGATGTGGAGGGTTTGATGTAACAGCTGTGGCTATCAAGTGAAAGATCGTGACCCGGATCTGTGATTTTATTACAGCTCTTAAAACACCAGGTCTCTTCTCTCTTAGGTGTTCAAAATGCTTTAGTAATTGTAAAAATGTTTATTAAAATTTGGCTTTTATCAATGAATTAAGAGTTGTCTTCAAAGTATAATAAATTACACCTGATGTGACACTGTCGCACAGATGATTGGCATATTTCTTGCATTAATAGCAGACAGATTGTCTGTTTAGGCTGATGATTCATTGCTCAACAGTATGTCGGGATCATTTCACGTCATACTGACACACTGAAATGTGACGTGAAGGGATGTACAGCTGTTTGATTGACAAAGAGTGAGCTGACTCTAGCAGCACTGTAATTATAGGGGCAGTGGAAAAGTCCTGGAAGCACGTTGTGTTTGCAAGTAAACAACAATGCTGTAAAGCTGTGTGGTGAAAGTTGAATCGCACCACTTAATTTCTGCCCTGGGCAATGATGCAATGTAATGTATATTGATGCAAATGCAGTTTGTTTCTTCATACTAGGGTAATTAATTACTTGAGTGAGTGTTGAAACAATGTTTTCTACCGGGAAGCAAATGAGTCAAGACAGTGGGAAGCCACCATAATTGAAGCCTTTGGAGTCTGCACCCATTAGTCACTAAAGCTGATTTCACTTTTACGCACTTGCTCATATTTTATCAATACAAACATTGTGGATTATGTCGACCACAATACTTGATTTTGTCCTGAGAAAATATATGAAGTGATAGACAAAAATATAACCAGAAACATTTTGTCAATCTGTGTTTACATTCTGCTCTGCCAACTTGATTTTTTTTATGACAATGGAAAACATCTGGTACCATTCAACTCGAGACAAACATCTGTTTGACATGTGCCCCATATGTGCATCATTCACTTAAAATTGTTTTCAGAGCAGAACAGCCAACAGCAAGGCAGAAAGAGCAAAACAAGCAACACCTAGGCAGACATATTGTTCGAAATAGGTGTTTTTCTAAATAGTTGTGGTCACATTGTTTTCACTCTCAACCTTCCTGTTACTCAGTGAGTGAAATTATTTCTCGAAACGAACAAACCAAATCATCAGTTCCCCTCGTTTTTCGAAGGGGATGAGGTCTATGTTTTATCCCGATGGTGCAATGGTTCTTTTGCCTTATTTTAGTGCAGGGAGTGTGGATCAATGCATATGTGATTGTCAGTGCAAAGTTTTTTGTCTCAACGTGTGGTCTCTGACTGCCGACCAGTTTTGGAGGGTATAATGACAATTAGGCTTTTGTCGAGTCAATGATGATGACAAAGCCTATGTCTGATTATTATTTTGGGCAGAGATGGGGAAAATTTCACAAAGGGTCACAGTGGGAGCGAGTTTTCATTCGTACACATCAAGAGGACACCTTTTCACTAATCTGGTGTCCTACAAGTGCAATTGGTGGATTGAAGTCAGGTGTATCTTATTTCCGCAGAAACTTCACTGTGCTGGGTCAGTTGAAGCAAAAACCAGCACACACAGCTGACCTTGAGAACCGGTTTGCTTACCCTGGCAAAGGATGCAGGTTCCTTTTTGCCACTTCGACACATGGTCTAGACCAGGGGTAGGCAAACTTTTGGGCCCGGGGGCCACATTGACTTTAAAAATCTGACAGATGGGCGGGGTCAGCACAAGATACGATACATATAAAAAAGTGCATCCGTTAAGAGTACATATGAAACATAAACAGAAAAAAACGACTAAAGTATTAACATACTCATCATTCAAGTATAAAGTAAAGTAAAAAGGAATGTATTAAGAAATTTTAAAATGTAATTTAAAAAAAAAAGATAGATGGGCTGTAAAACACAAAAAACAAATAAGAGTACAAAGCTACTGCCACTGGCTTCCGCGTGACAGCGCCATCTTGGGGGGAAAAAAACATTATTTGGACAACGTCGGCGGGCCGGATTAAAAAGCCTAGCGGGCCATATGTGGCCCGCGGGCCGTAGTTTGCCCACCCCTGGTCTAGACCTTACATGCTTGTGTGGGTTTTCTCCAGGTACTCTTGTTTATTCCCACATCTAAAAAACACATTATAGGCCGGTTGTACACTTTAAATTGCCTCTAGGTAAGAGGGTGAGTGTGAATGGTTGTCTGTCTCCTGCTCTGCAATTGGTTGGAAACTAATTCAGGGTGTCCCCCTCAATGGTAGTCATTGGCTCATATAGGCTCCAGCACTCCCTATTACCCTAGTGAGAATAAGTGGTACGGAAAATGACTTAATAAACCTTTTTAATATTTTTTTTCTTCTTCATCGTCATTATTAACATCTGTTCTCCTCAGTGCTACATGGGGGCTGGTTCATCCATTCAGGTTATTCTTTCTGTCTGATCCAGCTGTGTTTCATCTTTGGGATTACATCGAGCAGCCAAGTTATTCCTGTTAATACTGAATGTTTTCTGACAATGTTTTTGTAATTCAAGAAAATAGCTTAATACGTTAATGAACATTTGTGCTTCTGTAACTCAATCAAATATTGCATTTCATTTGGTTATCAGACTGCCTGTTTAAGACTCAATTGAGATTAAAACATGTAATGCTGCTGTTTTCCCCTAAAATGTCCACATTTCTATCTACAGCACTCGATGATATCCATTTAAACTGGCTGTCAATTTGCATTTCATAATTTGAAAAAAAATCAGTTTAGCATTTACACTCTTAAACCCCAAAAATACCAACAAATAAAAATAACTAGATAATGGTGACTTATATCTGTCTGTCTGGCTCCCCCTTAAATATTAAGCCTAGTATTTAGTTTGACTTGAGTCTTTTCATTACTTACTCCACCTACCTCTTTTCAATTTCAAATTAATCTCACTTTAGATTTATTAGAGGCAAGGCCAGGTTTCACACCTGCGAAGATCTTCCAAACGACTGATGTCATTCTCCCATCCATTGTTGTATTTCAGAGAACAATTTCCAAACTTGCCTTACCTTGTTGTGCTGACTTTTGAATCAGTCTGACGTGAACGACATTCCTGACGGGGGTAATCTTTGATTGAAATTATTCATGTGCCCTGTGGGCTTTTTAATTGTGACGCACCTCACCATGCTCATAAATTACTGTCAAATAACGCTAGTCAAATTTATATTCAATATTTATGAATTGGTGAAAAAAATATTTTTAAAAATGTTTTGATTTCAGTTTGCATTCTATGAAGTTCCATCCACTAAATCCACCTAATATGTTGGCCAGTACAACAAAATGTCAAGAGAATAACTTTCATATGATCTAGAGATAAAATATATAGTGTTCTTAAATCTGAGGTTTTTCCACAGCTCGATTGAAACCAGAGAAAGGACATCGAAGAATAATGTGCACTGATGAAGTTTCAGACAGGAAACAAAAGAACAGGTCAGACCAAGCCAGGTGGAAGGAATATTTATATATTTTGTTTTTCTTTAGTTTAGTTTTTTTCCCCCCCTGATTTCATCGGCATATAATGGAATATATATATAAAAGTATATGATCATCAACAGCCTAACATGAAACTGTCATCTATATAGGAAATGAATGCCATTGAAAGCATGTATTGTAAACTTGTCAGTGAATCATATAGTGACGTGCCACATGTAGGCGTGTGTGGCGGGAGGTGGAGCTGCCCTCAGGATTGGCAGTGGCCCAGTCTAAGACTCTGCATTTCTTTATAAGACCAGTCTGGTCCTTCCAGTTCCACGGTTCCACATCATAATCGTGCTCCTTATTTCAGAGTGGTCAAATAACAAGACAACATGGGCAGACAAAAGTTCTACTTGGAAAAACTGTCCAAGACCTTCCAAATCCGCAACCTTCTTCTACGCCAGGCCCTGGCGGAATGCCTTGGAACCCTCATCCTAGTGGTAAGTGATACTCTGGGGTATATATAAGTAGGCAGTCATAAATATATTGTTAATGCTGTGATAGAAAATATAATATCTTGTGATAGTGGTAATATTCACAACATATTACAATATCTTGGGTTTTTATAGTATAGAAAATCATGGAGTTGATTACTAATTCCTAATCAAAACAAGATATAAAGCACTAATTTTATGATCATCTGGTAAAAACATTGCCAGGCTTTCAATGGAGAAGTTAACATCAGAATTCATGAATGTTTAAGATGCATTGTCCACTTCTTAATAAGTAAATTTGCCATTGAACTGCAATATAATCATTTACTTAATAATTTTTTTTGGCAGTGTTTACAAAGTCAACTGCTAAATAGGTGCAGGCCAAGCACAGAATAGAAAAGCTAGCGTTATTTGTATTGTAACAATGTAAATATTAAGTTTGCAGAGATTATGGTCAAAAGTACATCAAATATGTACAATGCTCAACATTAACTAAGTAACTATAGACAAGGAAAAAACTCCAAATAAAGATTCTAACAAGCAAGAGATTTTAGAAATACTGGATTGTGCAAATACTGTAGTGTTGAATATTTCTATAGAAACTAAATACATATGTTCTATAGTTGAAATTGAACTCACTGGCTGCCAATGACGATGATAGACATTCAGTCAATTTCAACTGGAAGGTCCGGTACCCAATGAGCATTCGCTAATCTAGTTCAAATGAATTTGGTGTCAACTAACACATTTAAATTCACAGCAGAAGGATGAAATGAGCCATGTGATTGGATGTTTTTAAAAACAAAAAGTATATCTTTTAAAATATTTTAGTGCAGGACAAAGAGAAAATAAAGGTGAGTTATGTATATTAAATGATGACGCATCAATGGAGTCACCAAGAATGGAAGCAGAACAATCCTATGCATGATATAATTTGACTTCCTAGTGTTACTTCATGTTTTCTCTCTGGTATGCTGAACATTTTTTGCTTGTGACAAAGCAAACCACCTAATCCGGGGACAAAGTCTGGGTGTGGACACTTTAGGTGTGAAGACTTTGCAGGTATTTTTTTCAGAGCCAGTGTAAAAAAAAAACACGTTTACCTCAGAGCAGTCAATTAGTTTTTTTTTTTACTGCCTGATATAGGTCAGAAACCTGTGATGAAGTATCACAGCGATATTTTTACGTTTTAATTTTATGCTGGTGGTGTGACTACTTAGCTCACAGGCTTCACAGCTCTGGGGTCCTGGGTTCAAGTCCAGGTCAGTCCACCTATGTGGTGTTTGCATGTTCTCCCTGGGCCTGTGTGGGTTTCCTCTGGGTACTAGGGTTTCCTCCCACATTCCAAAAACCATGCATGATAGGCTGATTGGACACTAAATTGCCCCTAGGTATGGGTATGAGTGTGTATGGTTGTCCGTCTCAACTAGGATAGGCTCCAGCACCCCCGTGACCCTAATGAGGAAGAAGCAGTACAAAAAATGAGATGAGATTTTAACTTGTTGGACTCCTCTTAAAAAGAAAAACACTTCCAGATGTTTATTTTGGTATACTCTGTGTGTTTTTTGTTGTTTTTATAAGCTTCCCCAAAGCGCTGAAGGATTTTTAGGGCCATGCTGCCGCCCAACTTGCTGAATCAGCCAGTTTAACTTTGATTGATGTGCTCTGAGCTGACCACATTCTGAAAATAGAAATTTTGAATATTGCATACAGAGTGGAATATTATAAAACCATCATAGTTCATCAAAACACCCTAACTCTCTGTTTTGTATACACTACGGAGAGAAATAAAACACTGAAATCAAACTTTATTTTAGTGATGTTTTAACCAGGAAAGGCTGTTTAGATGATAAACTCCAGGTGGCACAAGTTGCATGCTTTGGAGGTTTCCTGTAGTTTTATTCCAAAGTCCAGAAATTTAGGTGACACGTTTCTCGACCAATAAAAATGCATGCTGTGTGCAATTATTAGTCTGAGTTCTTGACTCTTACATATCTTCCTTGGCAGGAAATAGATTTTGAGACAACAATCTTCTCAAGATATGCTCCCAAACTAACATTCATGAAATTTTTGGTTAGCTGCATTGACATGATATCATGGATACAATGGAGCTTCTATAATGGCGAGCTTCTTTTGAATGGACTTTTGTTCCCTTAGATTACTGATAAACATGATTATACCATGCTTGACCTTGAAAGGATGACAAATTACAAAATTACAATCCCCCTAAATTATCATAACATGTAGTCCAACCCTTGGAAAAAAACAAGGAACCATCTAGTAAGTTGATAGGTCTTGCAGGCTCGTGAAGAGTTCCAAGAAACAGTTGAATTTTATAGTCTTAAAAGCAATAAATGAAAATCAGACACTTAAACGAGAGCATGAGTAGTTTAGGAGCTTGTCTAATGTAAAGAGGGAGGCCATTTCATAGTTTTGGACCAGCAACAGAAAAGGCTTCGTCCCCCTCTGAGCTTTGGTACCTTCAGAAGCAACTTGTAAGATGGCCTGAGGCACGCGGCAAAAGTGTAGGAAAAGAACAGCTTACACAGTAAATTGTGGTCACACCATTTAGACATTCCATAGCAAATTGAATCTTTAAATAACCTCTTTGAAAGACAGTGGTAGGAAGCCAAAACTAGTTATTGAAGTGCTTCCGTGTTCCTGTAAAAAGATTACATAAACATTTTGTTGCACTGTGTATGTAATAATGTCAACTTATTTGCAGATGTTTGGCTGTGGTGCAGTGGCCCAATTAGTGTTGAGCAGTGGTTCTCACGGTTTGTTTCTGACTGTCAACTTTGCCTTTGGCTTTGCCGCCACCTTGGGAATCTTGGTCTGTGGTCAAATATCAGGTAAGCGGTGTTGTTTTTTCTCAAATCTTTTGTAGTCCATGTTTTTTTTATTATGGATATATATATGTGCTTGTTACAGGAGGACATCTGAACCCAGCAGTAACGTTTGCCCTGTGTCTGCTTGGGAGAGAACGTTGGAGGAAGTTTCCCATGTACTTCCTGTTTCAGACCATTGGTGGTTTCTTGGGTGCAGCAGTTATTTTTGGCATGTACTATGGTAAGGTTAATTCTAAATGTTAGTTTGTTGAGCTATTTTGGCTCAATTTGTAAATATACACTTTTTTTCAACATATGTGGTTTTGTAAGTCTTAAAGTCAGTTATAACATTGTTTGTTTTTCTAGAAAAGCACCTAACCAAACCTCTTTTTTTTCTTAACTCAATCAGATGCCCTTTGGGACCATCCTGGTGCTTTTAATGTCACTGGTCCACGGGCTACAGCAGGAATATTTGCCACCTATCCTGGAAAACATCTGACCATTGTTAATGGGTTCTTTGACCAGGCAAGAGATAGTCATCCGCAAATGTTCTCTTAAAATGCATTAAAATTCACAAAACTCACAGTTTCTGTCTTTCCCTCTCGAATGTAGATTATTGGCACAGCAGCACTGATCGTTTGCATCCTCGCCATTGTTGATCCCTACAATAATCCCATTCCGCAAGGATTGGAAGCTTTTACTGTAGGATTTGTGGTTCTGGTCATTGGCCTTTCTATGGGATTCAACTCCGGCTACGCCGTCAATCCTGCCAGAGATCTCGGACCTCGTATTTTTACTGCCGTAGCTGGGTGGGGAACCGAAGTATTCACGTAAGGACATTTATATTTTCATACAATCATTCTTCTCCATTTTGGTGCTCTTATCAACAACCAATAGCTAACAAACCATGGGATTTATACTTTTCAGTGCCAGGAAAGGTTGGTTCTTAGTACCTGTTTTCGCCCCCTTCCTTGGCGCCACCATTGGCGTGATTATATACCAAATGATGGTTGGCTTCCACGAAGAAGGAGAAGTGCGTGACCGTAGGATCGCCGAAGCAGAGGAGAACTTGCGACTTACTGACGTCGCCGCCAATGACAAGTCCAAAGAGGCAACTAAACAAGTGCATTGAGCTGCTAGTTTTGTGCATAGACGCACGTACCAAAAAAAATAAAAAACTAACACGCCGCAGATTATTCACCTTTCACCGCAGTTTAACTGCCCGATTGATGTGATTTTGAAATGAAGCTAATTTTCTTTTGTTTTATTGGTGTTCATTACATTTGAAGTAGAAAGGGAGAAATATACTGTCATACAATATATTATTTTCACGGGAAATGAACATTTTTGTTGTTATGCTCTTCTACAGTATTTTATACTTTGTTGTGTAGTTTTAAGTACTGCTTATGAAAAGATTTATATTTCAAATGTCCAAACAAGCATTAAGGAGATAGGTGACCCAAGTTTGTTTCTGTTAGTCCAGTCCATTTCAACTAAATTGGAGTTCAAGCATTGAAATGTGACATTTTAGAAGTTTATTTTTTCATTTCACAATGGAAAGACAATTCTATTCCAATATTGATGATGCCTACCTTTATCCCAAGTATATAGTCATAATTGCACCATGTTTTTGACATAACACTGCACATTTCTTTTGGTGCTGGACTGTAATGATCTTTGTGTTTTGTATACAGATTGATGGCTGATTCTTTTTTTTTATTAAAACAATAAAAGTTGTTTTTTTTATTCAATCACAGATTGTGTTAGTCCAATCCATTTTGACCAGGAGGGTGAGCAGTGCAAGTATAGTGTTATATAATATTTGACACATTTGGAATTATTTTTACTACAGTTGCAGTTTCATTGTGTCACGTATTTAACACCATAGTGGCATGTTTTTGTGATTTATATGAAATTCCACAGGGGAAAATAATATATATATATATATATATATATATATATATATATATATATATATATATATATATATATATATATATATATATATATATATATATATATATATATATATATATATATATATATATATTTTTTTTTTTATTTTTTTATTTTATTTTTTTATTTTCCCAAATTGTTTCATCAATAGCTGCCTGCTCGTGGAGTGGTTAACATGTCGGCCTCACAGTTCTGACATGGAGGGTTCAGTGCCAGGTTCGGACCTTCCCGAGTGGATTTTACATGTTATCCTCAGGTTTAAATGGGTTTCTCTGGTTACTCCAGTTTCCTACCACACACCAAAGCAAGCCTGCTAGGTTGGTTAAACACTCTAAATTGCCCCTCAGTATGAATGGTTGTCTGTCTCCTTGTGTCATGCGATTGACTGGCCACCAATACGCCAATGACCATAGTTTGCTGGAGATAGGCTACAACACCCCCCACAAATCTTGTGAGGATAAGCAGTTCAGAAAATGAATGAATGAATCCACTTTAACACATTCCTGGTTTCATTGTTTACAGCACATGTGTCAAAGTGGCGGCTCGGGGGCCATACCTGGACTGCCGCATAATTTTGTGTGGCCCGGGAAAGTAAATCCTGAGTGCCGAATTTCTGTTTTAGGATCAAATTAAAATGAAGAGTATAGATGTATATTGAATTTTCCCCCCTGATTTCCCCCCTTGGAAATCAATTATTGTAATTTTTTAAATAAATGATTTCTGTGTTTTTAGTTCAAAAATCATTTAGTAAAATTTAAAAACATATTTTAAAAAAGCAAAAATAAGCATTGTTTTAGATCTATAAAAAAGTTGAATATTTAGGGATTTTCATCCAGTTGTTTTAGTCCATTTATTTAAAAAAAAATCTAAATATTATATCTGAAATGGTCCGGCCTACATGAGATCGAGTTGACGTTAACACGGCCCGCGAACCAACCCAAGTCTGACACCCTTGGTATACAGTCATTTTGTGTACAAGGTGGACTTAATATGGATCAACACTGAATAATTGAAAACAGTTCATTAGTACAGCACAATACATTATTAACAGTAATGTTCATTGTAATGGAGGAAATGTATAATACATAATTACATGATCTAGTTTTAAAATGATATATATGCACTACATTGTCATATTGCCCAACACTAGCAAGAGCAAAAGTTTACTCCAAATCTAGCTTGACCTGTCTATGTCCATATGCCTTGAGCTCTATGGAGGAAATGTAGGTCTGCTGCAAAAAATATATACATGCTTACTTTTGAACACAAACTGCTTTCATGTCTAAACTTTGTAATTCCCTCAATATAGCTCCTTACATACCAAGTGTATTCCATACTTCAAGAACCTCTATGGAGCCTAGCTTTTTGTATTACACGCCTTAGGCCAGTTTGTTCATATCAAAGACTCTGTCCAAACATTTACTTTTGGCTGGATTTCAATAAGTATAAGAGGGGCGTTGGGATGACAAACATGGGACAAATAGCATTCTTCATGCTCCATCACTAACAATCTTGTACAATCCACCCTTGTCTTTTCTGAAAAGTTTCAGATTACGAGGATTGCACGAGAGGAGGAACCATATATGAACTAAACACAAACCATTTCTTTCTTTCCATCGGATGTGGTTTGTAGAAGAGTTAAGGTGCCACACTTTCTTCCCCATTGCAGGGTGCACTTTATTTCTTTTGGTTCCCTCTCATTAGTTTTACAACTGGCAGCTATCAAGACACCCCTGGAAACAAGAATTAATTTTACTGGAATGCTGAGGAAGCACTGTGTTCAGTTTAACTAAAAACAATGTTGCTTTGTCTTTCGATTCAAACACAATTTTATTTTCAAAAATACAGTCCAATTAAACACAACCAGAACCAGAAGGTAGGCACATAAACACAAAAATATAAGAAATAAAGAATTTTCCATGCTAAAGGCTGATGCTGTGCTAAACAAACCAAGTATATATATATATATATATATATATATATATATATATATATATATATATATATATATATATATATATATATATATATATATATATATATATATATATATATATATATATATATATATATATATATATATATATATATATATATATATATATATATATATATATATATATATATATATATATATATATATATATATATATATATATATATATATATATATATATATATATATATATATATATATATATATATATATATATATATATATATATATATATATATATATATATATATATATATATATATATATATATATATATATATATATATATATATATATATATATATATATATATATATATATATATATATATATATATATATATATATATATATATATATATATATATATATATATATATATATATATATATATATATATATATATATATATATATATATATATATATAACGTAACATAGAATTTAGGTTGAAGAATTAACCTACTTCCTTGATTTAACTTTAAACAAAGCCTTGAGATTACAGTGATACATTTTTTTATTATTTATTTTTCGTTTTCCTCCAGAACTGAATTTTCTTTCAATTTCAAGTTGTAGCAATCTTTAAAAATGTATTAATTTGATTATTTACAATCCTGCGACCCTGACAAGGATAGGCAGCGTAAATAATGAACAAAATAATTAATTACAATGCAGGAAACATGTTTAGCTAGACATACAGACACATACGAGTCTGGAAACCAGTGATTTTATTATATTTTTTGTTAGCGTCCATATAAATATATCGAGTTAAAAAGTTAAAAGTGATTCCCTTCTCCATTAATACTGCGGAATTCATGTTCAACATGGACATGGTGCAGTTGGCAGAGCCAGTGTAAAATGTTTTGGACATTCAAATGCCAAAGAAAATGTTTCATATAAGTGCATTTATCTAACATACTTAGTTCTGAGTATATTAGCCCCAAGATGTGCATTAAAATGTTGAAAATTGCAAACTATTAAATGTTGATTAGTTTATTTGCTGCATTCGACGGCAATAGACATCTAGTCCAAAATTGATTGGACATCCACTGTCGTCAATGGCAGCCAATAAGTTAATGTCATCTTGTATCTAAATCAATGAATACTGTTTGCTTCTAGAAACATAATTCCGTTAGCCAACAATATAGGAAATCCCCAACTCTTCCTTCCACAAACAAACATAACAGCATGTTATTAAAGCATATAAGCTTCAGGCCTCATACAGAGGTGTAACGGTGCCATCTTTCCACTCAATCAGGATTTCTCCACGCTGCATTATAGGGGAGGAGAGGGGCTGCCGCATGGCGTGCTCTGTTAGGGGGGCTCTCTCACTGGGCAGAGGCGACCCCGG